>NC_089516.1:63928398-64578716 GCF_036850995.1 Saccopteryx leptura | reverse complement strand
CCCAGACCAGCTGCCTCAGAATCTCTGGCTCTGGGACCTCGACCTTGATTTCATTTTTTAGAAGCTCTGCGGGTGATTCTGCTGTCCTGGCAGGGTTGGGAAACACTGATCCGGTCGTGCAGGGTTGGTATGAGGATTTCATGAAACACTACATGAAAAACACTTAGCATAATGCCTAGCAAATGTTTAGGAGCTGAGTACTTTAAATATTGCTATATTTTTCATAAGAAAACAGACATAGAGTCTGGAACTCACTGGCTTTCTGGCCCCTACCTAAAAAATTATGTGCTCCTGCATCTCTCTCCACTCTCTCGTTCCCTTTCCTCCTCTGAGGCTAGCTGGTTTTTCAGATGGCGTTCTCTGAATGTCAGGCCTTGCTCTTTCATTTACCTCCACCCACTTCCTTTGTCTTCAACCTTTTCCTGTTGACTGCATCTTTCCCTTCATCCTGAAGAGTTGCTCAGGGATTTTTAAAATATATACACGGCTATGACACTTTTCCTCTGACCAGAGCACTTTGTTCTTTTCTAACTCAAGTCAGTTGAAGGAGAGCCCCACACGCATTTCTGTCCTACTTCCCGTTACCATCCTCGATCAGCCTGCTGCAGTCTGGCTTCTGCATCTTACTACTCTTCTCAAACTGCTTTTGCTGAGGTCACTGATCAGTCAGTGCTTAATTGATTGTACGTCTTACCTGATCACTCTGCAGCATTTAAAATTGTTGTCTTTTTGAAACTTTCTCTTGCCTGACCAGTGGTAGCGTAGTGATAGAGGGTTGACTTGGGACACTGAGGTCCCAGGTTCGAAACTCTGAGGTTGCCGGCTTGAGTGTGGGATCATGGATATGATTATCCAATGGTCGCTAGTTGGAGCCCAGAGGTCACTGGCTTGAAGCCCAAGGTCGCTGGCTTGAGCCCAAGGTCACTGGCTTCAGCAAGGGGTCAGTGACTCGGCTAGAGCTCCCTCCCCCCATCAGGGCACGTATTAGAAGCAATCAGTGAACAACTAAAGTGATGCAACTAAAAAAAGAAAAAAACTTTCTCTTGCCTTGTTTTCTGTTCACACACCTTTCTCTCACCCATCTGGCTCTGCCTTTTTATGGTGTTTGTTGATCTTCTTTTTTTGCTTATTGCTTAAAAATTGGTATCTCCAAAGATGTTTTTAGCCTACTGTGTTCCTTGTCTCAGTCTCATTCTACTTATCCTCCCCGGATAACCTCATCACCTCCCATGGCTTCAGCTACTTCCTCGATGCTGATTGCCCCAGATTCTCTATAGCTGATGCTCTTCTAAGACGCCAGTGACACAGTTGCCAGTTGGTGAGTCACACTTGCAAACCCCACAGGTACTACAGACTCATTATGTCTAACCTGTCAGACTGTCCAGAGTATTTGCTTATTCAAATATAAAGTGGCAGACAGGAGCCCCTTTTTAGGACCATGACTGCTGTGTGCACTTTCCCAGTAATTGAACCAGAAGTTTGCTTTGTGAATGTGGAAGCAGAAAGGGGGACACAGTCTAGAAGCTGTTTTCGCCAGACCAAGTTGAGGTCTCATGAACAATTTTTGCCCTCAACATGTTTCTCTCTAGTGTCCAGATCATTTGTCCCTATCTCTCTTGGACAGTGCTGGACACCATCTATAGAAGTCTGCCTCTGAGCCCTGCTTTTTGACGCATTCTTTCCTTGTCTGTGTTCCTATCTCCTGTGCAGTCAGGGAGCTACTCCCATAGGTCTAGGATCTCCTCACCCCCAATTTCAGTAGTTGAACCCTGAGGACAACCTTTGTTTGCTTGTCTCTAAATTTAAAAGGCAGTTACCTTAGCCCCACCCTAGTGTATTGTTACCTACAATATGAAGCAGATAACAGATTCTTTTTGAATAGGTATGAGAAATCCTGTAAAATGGATATCTTAAGAAAATCATTTTTAAGGATATAATTATTTTTTAAAAAAATCGGCTTTATGTAAACATAGGTCAAATTCGACTACTTCTAGGAGGTTGAGTGTTAATATTAAACGTAAGACACTTTTTCAAAGTGTCGAATTGTAGGGAGGCTTTATACATTGGGCCTCTTGGTAAATACAGTGTGTCCGTAAAGTCATGGTGCACTTTTGACCGGTCTCAGGAAAACAACAAAAGACATAGAAATGTGAAATTTGCACCAAATAAAAGGAAAAGCCTCCCAGTTTTTGTAGGATAATGTGGCAGCATGTGTGCATGTGCAGATGATGACATAACACCGTGTATACAGCGGAACAGCCCACGGCCATGCCAGTCGAGATGTGGACGGTACAGAGGAAAGTTCAGTGTGTTCTGTGGCTCGCTAAATTCAAATCCATGACCAAAGTGCAACGTGAATATCGGTGCATTTATAACGAAGCGCCACCACATAGGAATAACATTACTTGGTGGGATAAGCAGTTGAAGGAAACCGGCAGTTTGGTGGAGAAACCCTGTCTGGTAGGCCATCAGTCAGTGACGAGTCTGTAGAGGCTATACAAGATAGCTACCTAAGGAGCCCTAAAAAATCTGTGCATGAGCTCACATCAAACTGCACTGAATAGATATGAAACTGGGAGAGTTTTCCTTTTATTTGGTGCAGACTTCACATTTCTATCGTCTTCTGTTGCTTTCCTATGACCGGTCAAAAGTGCACCATTACTTTACAAACACACTGTAGTATTTCCTAGTGCCTAGTGGGGTTTTTTTTCCCCATACCATCCTCACTCTGATGAAATTATAGCTTTAGCATTTATTGAATGCTAGCTGCATTATCTCAATCTGTATAACCCTATGAGAACACATAGGTCCTGTTATTATCTCAGTGCACAGATGGGGAAAACATTCAGAGGTTTAAGAACATGCCTAAGATGGGACATGATTCCAGAACCCAAAACCTCAATCATTATAATGTTTTCTCTTGTTACCACTGAGGTACATGGTAAAAGATGGGAGCTACCCAAAGCCAGCTGCCGTTTTCCACCTAAGTTAGGGCCCCAAAATATTGTCTTGATGCGTAAAATGGGTTTGTGGTTGTTGCTCAACTGGCAGACTTGTAGGATTTTCCAGCTCATCTCATTTTTCACTACTGAGGGTAATCCAGACACGACTGCTATACTGCGAAGAAATGAATCATTTGGATCTCCAGGTATTATGTGAACATACTTTTTTCCTTGTAGGTCAGACACATTCTATGCGAGAAACATGGAAAAATCATGGAAGCCTTGGAAAAATTAAAGTCTGGAATGAGATTCAATGAAGTGGCCACAGAATATAGTGAAGATAAAGCCAGGCAAGGGGTATGATGGTCTTATCATTTAAAATGTTATATCCCCCAGCAGTAGAGATGATTTGTATGTTCTCCCATTAATTTTAGCCATATCTTAGTTTGAAGATCTTAAAAACAGAAGGGCCCACTTGTGAACAGTTGGATTTGGGTTGCCTATGTCTATACCGAGGCATGACCAAACTTGCACAGCTAACAGATACTCAGCAACATTGTGCATAGTTGTATGTTCACTGCAGGGTTGGACCTCTTCCATCTGTTTGTCCTTTTTCGGCCTGATATTTTACAGCCCCATGTGAATGAGCCTAGGAACCTTGGCATTCAAGCTACAGTAGAACTGTTCCCTCTTCAGCCACTTGACATCACCTATCTTTTGGATTTTTCAGGGCGACTTGGGTTGGATGACCAGAGGGTCCATGGTGGGACCATTTCAAGAAGCAGCATTTACGTTGCCTGTAAGTGGGCTGGACAAGCCTGTGTTTACAGACCCTCCAGTCAAGACAAAATTTGGATATCATATTATTATGGTTGAAGGGAAAAAATAAAATGGTATGGGACACGACTATGTTTTATACATTCTGTTTATTTCTTTAAAAGGTGTTGAATTATCCTTACATTTTATGAACTCTGTCATTATGGGTTTGTAAGTGCAAAATCGTGGGGGTAAAGATTAGTAGACACTACAGCAGGTATTCAGTCTGTGATTCTGAAAGATGACTCAAGCAGACTCTTTTTAACATGTTGTTCCTTTCGTCCCAGAACTAATTTATCTGATTCTCAGTATATCCCATAAGTTAATTTAGAAACCAACTCTAACGGAGGGAAGTATTACCTCACACTCTTCGCACATTGAATTGGGCATCAAAAAGACAGATGAACATATGAAAATCGTAAAACAAGTTCCTAGACAAGACTTGTTTTATAAGTCAGCCAACCTTGATATGCCAGTATAATTATTATTAGCTCCATTGTCTTAACATAGTACATGGCAGGCACATAATGGCCATTTAACATTAACTCCTTCTTTTTTTGTATTTCTTTTTTTTTTTTTTTTTTTTGTATTTTTCCAAAGTTAGAAGTGGGGAGGCAGTCAGACTCCTGCATGTGCCCAACTGGGACCCACCCGGCATGCCCACCAGGGGGCGATGCTCTGCTCATCTGGGGCATTGCTCTTTTATAGCCGGAGAGCCATTCTAGTGCCTGAGGCAGAGGCCATGGAACCATCCTCAGTGCCTGGGCCCACTTTGCTCCAATGGAGCCCTGGCTGTGGGAGGGGAAGAGATAGAAGGGAGAGGGGGAAGGGTGGAGAAGCAGATGGGTGCTTCTCCTGTTTGCCCTGGCTGGGAATCGAAACCAGGACATTCACACGCTGGGCTGACGCTCTACCACTGAGCCAACTGGCCAGGGCCAAATCCTTTCTTTTTAAATAAACACTTATCGGGGCAAAAAGGTACTCAGTTGTTCCCTCAGTTGTACTAGACTGAGCAGCCAGACACCAACTGTTAGTTAAAGGGAGAAATGTCAGTATATAAACATTCCCTCATCTTCAAGTGTCTAGTTTATGTTGTGACCAGCCTTTCTGGGGCTAATGTTCTGTGTTTTTAATTGACAATTCCATATTGGCTTACCCAGGATACTGAGTGGCTTTTGTATGTGTGTCACCCACCAGGGAAGGAAGAAGTAGAGAGTGCTGGAAAAGTGGGCTAGAGAAAGCAAACTCATTTCCGTGGCGTGGAGAGAGAGAAGGTACAGCTAGCTTGTGAGAAAGCAGGGCAGGAATGGGCCTCTGACACACAGCACACCTTGGGAACTTAAGCTTTTGATTGGCAACTAATGTTCTGAAGAAGTTGGTAAATGAAAAAATTAAGGATTTATACAGATTTATACACTTGGCTTGCATTTAGTGCTTTGAAACAGCAGCTTTTTCATTAAATTTAATGCATAAAGAGCAAAATTCTTTAAAGAAAACCTCATTTATAGTAAAATAATTGCAATTTAAAACCAAGATGAAAGCCCATTTTTTACCTATCAGATTGGCAAAGTTCAAAATGTTTACATATTGCTGGTAAGAGTATGGGGAAACAAGTATTCATTCATTAATGGTGGAAATTTATATTAAAACCTATATGGAGAACAATTTGGCAGTACCTGTCAAAATTATAAATATGCCCTTTGACCCAGCAATGCCATTTCCTGAAATTTATCCTATGAATATAATCACATGTATGAAAGGGACAAAGATATTCATTACAGCGTCAGCTGAAAACACTGAATGTCCATGAGTAGAAGATGACAAATTACAATATATCCATTCAATAGAGTATTATACAGTTGTCTTACAATTAAAGACTAAGGTGCAGACAATGTATATAGTATATGCTATCATTTGGGTAAAAACATAAAACATACTGGTGCTTATACTGTACACACAGACTGTCTCGGAACGGCAATCTAGAACCGGGCGAGTGATAGGAAAGAGACATTTTATGTCATACCCTTAATTGGGGGTCTTGAACTGGTTTGTGCCATGAAGCCCTTTGGCAATTTTCCCAAACTTGTGGATTCCTTCTCAGAATGTTGATTTTAAATGAATAAAGTAAAATACATAAGATTATAAAGGACATCAATTATACTGAAATAGAGTAATCAAAATAGTTAAGATCTAGCGGTAGTTCTAAAAACCATGATTTTGTAGTTACAACTATCAGTGGTATTTTGAGATAGCTGCAATAACTGACATCTGTGATTTCTACTGGTGACAAAGTCACAGGTACTGCTGATACTTCTGCAGTTTGTTGCCTACATTCAGACACCTGAATTATATGAATGAATTTCAGCTTAAAAATCCCTGCTTTAGATAGTTTGAATAATTTACTGTGTGCATGTATTTCCCCCAAAACTGTCATAATACACAAACAAGAACCATTGTTTTTTTTTTTCAGCAAGAAGGTGATGCACTGCTGAATGATGGGGATATGTTCTGAGAAAGGCATCATTCGGCGGTTTCTTTGTATGAACATCGTAGAATACACGTACACAAGCCTAGCCTACTACACACCTAGGCTGTATGGTACAGCCTATTGCTCCTAGGCTACAAGCCTGTACAGCATGTTACCATACTGAATACTGTGTAGGCAATTGTAACAAAATAGTATTTGTGTTATCTAAACATTTTCTCCTTTATAAAAAAAAAAAAGGTATACCTGTATGGGGTGCTTAACATGTGCTTGCAGGACTGGCAGTTGCTCTGGGTGTCAGTGAGTGACTTGGTGAGTGAATATGAAGGCCTAGGACACTACTGCAGACTGTAAACACTGTATGCTTAGGCTACACTAAATGTATAAAACAACATGAGATTAAGTCAAGCCCAAGAGAAAAGGATGCAACCAAGAGACATGGTGAACATGAGATGTGTGAGGCTGCTGCCAGCCTAACAACATACTGTTTTACAGTGAACTTGTTTTATACATAGAAAGAGTACACTTGAAAATAATGGTAAATAGTATAATAAATATATAGACCAGTAACATAGTCATTTATCAAGAATTATGTACTGCCTGACCTGTGGTGGCGCAGTGGATAAAGCGTCGACCTGGAAATGCTGAGGTTGCCGGTTCGAAACCCTGGGCTTGCCTGGTCAAGGCACATATGGGAGTTGATGCTTCCAGCTCCTCCCCCCTTCTCTCTCTCTGTCTCTCCTCTCTCTCTCTCTCTCTCTCTTTCTCTCTCTCTCTCTCCCCCTCCCTCCCTCCCCTCTCTAAAATGAATAAATTAAAAAAAAAAAACCTAAGCAAAAAGCCATGGTACATATACACAATGGAATACTATGGGACCATGAAAAAGAAAATACTATTTTTTGCGACAACATGGATGGACCTGGAAACTATATTAAGTGACATAAGCCAGCAGAGAAAGAAAAAAAAGAATTATGTACTATACATTATTGTATGGGCTATGCTTTTATATGACTGGCAGCACAGTAAGTTTGTTTACTACAAACAATGTTTTAGGCTAGATGTGACTTTTTTCACTTCCATTTTAATCTTATGGTACTATGTCATTGATTGAAATGTGGTGCATTGAATGCACACCCAGGATTTAGGCCTCACTGTTCAATCAAATGAAACAAAGCAGACTGGCAGGCAAATACATTGTTTGGGGCTGGGGTCTTTTTCTTTAACATCATATGAAAGAGGAATTTATTAGCTGAATATCCACAAACATTTGTATGCTTGATGGAAGGCACTGAAGAACAAAGACATACTCCCCCTAGGGAAAGGGTGAGCTGGACTTAGATCACTGAATCAAGTGCTACTACTGAGATTTTTTTTTTTCTTTCATTTTTCTGAAGCTGGAAACAGGGAGAGACAGTCAGACAGACTCCTGCATGCGCCCGACCAGGATCCACCCGGCACGCCCACCAGGGGCGATGCTCTGCCCACCAGGGGGCGGTGCTCTGCCCATCCTGGGTGTCGCCATGTTGCGACCAGAGCCACTCTAGCGCCTGAGGCAGAGGCCACAGAGCCATCCCCAGCGCCCGGGCCATCTCTGCTCCAATGGAGCCTTGGCTGCGGGAGGGGAAGAGAGAGACAGAGAGGAAAGCGCGGCGGAGGGGTGGAGAAGCAAATGGGCGCTTCTCCTGTGTGCCCTGGCCGGGAATCGAACCCGGGTCCTCCGCACGCTAGGCTGACGCTCTACCGCTGAGCCAACCGGCCAGGGCCCTGAGATTATTTTTAAGGAAGTCTTTTCTACCCTAACTTTATAAAGCGATTCCAATTTTTACTTTTTATTTAATTGAATTTATTGGGGTGACACTGTTTAGCATAATTATACAGGTTTCGGGTTACCAGTTCTACAACACATCTTGGTACACTGTATTGTGTTCACCCCCCAAGTCATCTTTTTTTTTTTTAAGACTTTTTATTCATTATAGAGAGGAGAGAGAGAGAGAGAGAAGGGGGGAGGAGCAGGAAGCATCAACTCCCATATGTGCCTTGACCAGGCAAGCCCAGGGTTTTGAACCGGCAACCTCAGCGTTTCCAGGTTGACGCTTTATCCACTGCGCCACCACAGATCAGGCCCCCAAGTCATCTTTGTCCATCACCATAGGTCCTCCCTATACCCTCCTCCACCTCACCCCCACCCCCCCGCCAGCAATCACCACACTGTTGTCTGTGTCCCTGCGGGTTTTGCCTTTTTTGTTCTATCCCTCCATTCCCCTCACCCAACCCCCTCCCCATGACAGCTGTCAGCCTGCTCTTATTCTTCTGTGACAGCATGGATGGACCTGGAGAGTATTATGCCAAGTGAAATAAGCCAGTCAGAAAAAGACAAGTGCCATGTGATTTCACTTTACCCACCCACCCTGACCCCCATACCTTGCCCCATACTTCTCTTCCATTTGGCTGTTCTGGAGTTAGGTTTTTCATAAAAACGTGTAATAATAAGTATAGTAGTCCCTCGTCTATTGTGGCAGTTAGTTTCCAGAACCTCCCGCAATAGGGGAAAATCCACAAAGTAGCGACCTTATTTTATTATTTATATAGATTTTAAGGCTTTATAAACCCCATACTTTTAAACCTTTCCCACACTTGTTAATCTTTCTCACTTATTTTGCTGCAAAAATAATTAAATATATAAAAATACCTATATACTGCAAAATCCTGCAATACAGTGAAAAATCCACGATATTTTTTTTTTTTTTTTTTTTTTTTTTTTATAGAGACAGAGAGTGAGTCAGAGAGAGTGATAGAGAGGGACAGACAGACAGGAACGGAGAGAGATGAGAAGCATCAATCATTAGTTTTTCATTGTGCGTTGCAACACCTTAGTTGTTCATTGATTGCTTTCTCATATGTGCCTTGACCGCGGGCCTTCAGCAGACCGAGTAGCCCCTTGTTGGAGCCAGCGACCTTGGGTCCAAGCTGGTGGGCTTTTGCTCAAACCAGATGAGCCCGCGCTCAAGCTGGTGACCTCAGGGTCTCGAACCTGGGTCCTCTGCATCCCAGTCCGACGCTCTTTCCACTGCGCCACCGCCTGGTCAGGCAAAAAATCCACGATATAAAACTAGACATAGTCAATTTAAAAATCCATGAGACCCTGGCCGGTTGGCTCAGTGGTAGAGCATCAGCCTGGCGCGCAGAAGTCCTGGGTTCAATTCCTGGCCCAGGAGAAGCACTCATCTGCCTCTCCACCCCTCCCCCTCACCTTCCTCTCTTCCCCTCCCGCAGCCAGGGCTCCATTGGAGCAAAGATGGGCCGGGCGCTGGGGATGGCTCTATGGCCTCTGCCCCAGGCGCTAGAATGGCTCTGGTTGCAACAGAACGACGCCCCCAGATGGGCAGAGCATCGCCCCCTGGTGGGCATGCCAGGTGGATCCCGGTTGGGCGCATGCGGGAGTCTGTCTGACTGCCTCCCTGTTTCCAACTTCAGAGAAATACAAAAAAACCCCCATGATAATGAGACTCCTAAAAGTGAACCACTATATGGTGAGGGATGACTGTAAACTGTTTTTGCTGAGTTCTGTGAGCTGTTCTGACAAAGTATCAAACCTGAAAGGCCAGTCACTGGGACCCTCAGTTTGTAGCCAAGTTGGACAGAAGTATTGATAACATGAAGACCCAATACTAGCAAGTGGCATCTGAAGTGAGGGCAGGTTTATGGGAATGTGCCCTTAACCCTGTGGAGTCTGACCCTAACTCCAGGTAGTGTCAGAATTGAGTTGAATGGTAGGACACCTAGTTGGTGTGTGCAGAGAATTGGAGATCTGCTTGGTGTGAAAATTCCCATACACTTGGTGTCAGAAGTGAGTAAAGCCTCACCAGTGGTGGCATAGTAGATACAGCATCAACCTGAACACTGAGGTCCCAACTTCAAAAACCCAAGCTCCCCAGCTTGAATGTGGGCTCATCTGGCTTGAGTGCAGGCTCACCCGCTTGATCCCAAAGGTTTAAGTCCAAGGGGTCACTAGCTTGGCTGGAACCCCTGGTTAAGGCACATATGAGAAGCAATCAATGAACAACTGAAGTGTTGTACCTACAAGCTAACATTTCTCATCTCCCTTCCTATTTGTCTCTCTCACTGAAAAAAATAAAAGCTCATATATTATAGTGGCTATAATATACAGTACATATGGTTTCTCACTAGGTAGCACACAGCAGTTAAATATCCATCTCACCCCTTACTATGTGATCTTGGGCAGGTCACAACCTTGCTGAGTCTTAGTTTTCCTCAACTAAACAATGGAAATGCCACCCTCAACCTCAAAAATTATGGTAAGGATTAAACAAGAAACCTATGAAGACCACCCAATACACTATAGGTACTTGATAAATGCTAGTTCTGCTGCTCCAGTGACCAAGTTCAGAGTATGCTATACTGCACTTTGTTTCTGAGCAGAAACTAAACTCCCTTTCAGTCTACGACTCAAAGATACAATGTGCTCGCGTATGTCGGAACACAGTTGGTGGTGAGCAGAGAATGGCTAAGTGGTCAGAAAAGTGATTCCAGAGTAGGGTACCAGTGATAACAAAGCCTAGCACCCAACCTTCTGCTATGAGAGCATAAAACAGCAGGTCTTAGATTTACAAGAGTAATGGCAACCTCCTGCCTGAATTAAAGAATTTCTTTCTATATACATTTGCCAACATCATCCTAGTGAAAGTGAATGAAATACACTTGAGAAAATAACTTTAATAATCTTATCTGAACTGTGATATACAAAAGTGATCATTTTCAGAATAAGTTCACAAAAATTTTCCTAGAATACAGTTCTGTTAAGTTTCTTGAATACACTCAAAATACCAGAAAATACGTATTGGAGAGGCAGGTGCAGGGAATGAAGGCATAATTTACAAAAACGTTAGAATCCAAAACTTGCCTTTTGAGATCACTCTCACCTGAATGCTTCATGATCACAAAGATCCAACTATAACAAATGACCTCATACTGTTTTGCTTTAAAATACAATAAACAGGTTATATTCTCAAGTTGTATTAAGTTGCTTATACAAATTTAAAGTCATAAGCATGACTTCAGGATCCTCACTTTTTATGTCAAGTGCTTTAACTAAGCAGTTTAAGGCCTCCTGTATTTTTCCACACTCTTTCAATGCCTTTCCACGCATTACAAGAGTCTCATAGTCATTAACAGCCTCCACTGTCTTATTCTGAAGAGAATCAACCGACTGTCCACCAGACAAAGGCCCAGGGTCACCAGGAGAGAGATCCTGAGCTAAAGCACCAGGCTTAGGTGTAGTTAACCAGCTGGACTTATTTTCTGAAGACAGGGTTTCTCTGGAAGGTTCCTCTTCTGTACACTCTGAGGCTTCACCACTGCACCCCGTGGCTCCTTCCTCCAGATGATCTCCAGAAGGTTCCTCTTCTGTACACTCTGAGGCTTCACCACTGCACCCTGCAGCTCCTTCCTCCAGATGATCTCCAGAAGGTTCCTCTTCTGTACACTCTGAGGCTTCACCACTGCACCCCGTGGCTCCTTCCTCCAGATGATCTCCGGAAGGTTCCTCTTCTGTACACTCTGAGGCTTCACCACTGCACCCCGCAGCTCCTTCCTCCAGATGATCTTCAGCTACCTTTGCTTCACTGCTGTTTTCAAGTCTTTCTTCCATATCTTCCACATGGTCTAACACCACATTAATAAGAGACTTCCTAGAAGCCAGGGATCTTCTAGAGCTTACAGATTTATTTATACTATCAGGTATTTTAAATGAAAAGGACCTTCCACATGGACTGGTATCATTTTTAGGAGTGGAAGCATCAAATTGTTTTACAGATAACTGAAAGGGAGATGTGTTGAATGGATTTGTGACTGGAGTATCATTAAAAGTATCCTGTTCATCTTCACCATCTGAAACGATCCTTCTAGTTTTACTTCTGCCTCTCACAGTAACTACTTCTGAATCTTCATCTTTCTCAGAAAGATCCATACTGAGACCAGCTTTGCTATGCACCAACTGTGCTCTAGAATTAGCTGCAGAGCCACACAAGCTATTTTCTTTCTCAATATGCTTCAAAGACTGACTGGAAAGAGTTTGTCCATTGTCTGCAGAGTCTTCTAAGAAAAGATTGAAATCACACACATACTGTGGTAAAGATGCTAAAGGTTCCTCTTCCAAGGTGGCCTCTTTTGCTTGAGAATCTTGCAGTGCACTGTGGGATGCCAATGAGTCATCAGCAGCTATTTCAATAACAGATGCATTTAATTCTGTATTTTGAGTTTCATTTGTTATGGGGTTAGTGAGCCAAGGATTACACTGATGTAAAATCTCATCATTCATTAGTTCATCTAGATTTGGCCCAGAATCAGCTCTAACCGATTTGCTAAGTAAGTCAGTAAAACTTCCCAGAGGGTTCTCTTGCAGCACCTCTGGAGTAGGCCCCTCTTGTGATGCCTCTTTTTGTAGAGCCATTCCCAATAAAGAGTCAGTCCCAATTTCTTGTACACTTCCACACCCCTTGGGTAAAGTAGCTAGAAATTCAGCATCAAATATGCTTTCACGTGGGTGCCTACCATCTTGTACAATGGTAACATTCATCTTTATACTGGAAAGACAGTGTTTCTCACTCTCTTCGGGAAGATCATCAATGATTACACTTGCCATTTGAGAACTGATTTCTTCTTCCTGGGTACGAGAAGTAGTCAAAATACGTGAAGGCTGAGGCTGTGGTTTATTCACTTCAGGACATTTCTCCTTTCTTTGAGAAGGAAATATAGTTTCTCTCAGCCAGATACCCTCATTTCTTTGTCTTTCCATGAAGAGCTCTGTATTTTGAGACTCAA
Organism: Saccopteryx leptura; assembly: GCF_036850995.1. Taxonomy (NCBI): domain Eukaryota; kingdom Metazoa; phylum Chordata; class Mammalia; order Chiroptera; family Emballonuridae; genus Saccopteryx; species Saccopteryx leptura. The sequence continues at coordinate 64,565,633 of NC_089516.1, read as the reverse complement.
ATTCAACAAGGAATTGAGCTTTCTGAACCCTTTCTTGAATATAGTGAGATTCGTCTATCATATCAAGTTCTTCTTTAACAGACAGATCATGTGTGTACATCAAATCATGGTCTGAGATTCCAGCTATCCCCAAAGAGTGCAGATAGGCAATATGTTCATCTAGTTCCTTATTAGATCTTCTCTGAGCAGCATGCAAAGACTGAAGTTGCAGCTGGGTTGCAGAGTTCTGAAAATCCTCAATTGTGAAGAGCTCTCTTAATTCTTGTTTACTAAAATATCGGAAAGGGTTCTTCTTATCACCAGTAGTTTGTCTTACTAGTGAGTCCTTGAAAACCTGTCTTCTGTATATTTTCTCCTCTACAGTTCCACAAGTGATTAACCTATAAACCACAACATTTTCTTTTTGTCCAATTCGGTGAGCTCTATCTACAGCTTGAGCATCAGTTGCAGGATTCCAGCTAGGGTCAAAAATGACCACTCTAGTTGCTGCAGTTAATGTTAAGCCAACACCACCTACTTGAGTAGTAAGCAGAAAAACAGAGTAATCTTTATTTTGCTGGAATAAGTTAATTCTTCTTTCTCGTTCTGCAAGATGAGTAATTGTTCCATCAATTCGCAATACCTTAAAGTGTCTATTCTTTAGGAGGCGTTCAACAATGTTTAGAATTTGTCTTGACTGGGAAAAGACCAGAGTCTGATGACCTTCATCTCGCAATTTCTTAAGTAGAGCCATTAGAAATATCATTTTTCCAGATTCTTTCATCAGTGTATCATCAGTTACTTGACCAATATGGTCTATGTCTGAGGAATCTTCACCTTCATTTTCATCTTGAACAGCTCGCAGATTCAGCAAATGACAAGCTCGTGCAGAGAGCAGCCTAGGATGATCACACAGCTTCTTTAAGACACCTAGCTCAGCCAAAGGTGAGCGTGTCTCCATTAACAACTCCTTGATATGATCTAGAGACACGAATTTTCTGTATATTTCTTCTTGACAAGGTACAAGACGTATCCAAATAATTAAATCATTTTTCCTGGAAAGGGAAGGCATTTCATAAATGGCATCAACATCTGGATTCTTTTCACAAAGTCTGACCTCTGAGTTGCTTGACTTTTTCTTCTGTATCTCTTCTTTAGTCCTCCGGAGAAAATAGGGTTTTATGATTGCCATTAAGTTTTCAGATATCTTAAATCCCAAGGCTTTTTCCCCTGGAGTAGCATCCTTCTCTCTTGCTCTGGTAATTGGATTTTCATACTCCATTTTAAAAGTTTTTAATGTTCCTAGCAAGGACCCTTGACAAGCAAAATCAAACAGGGACCAGAGTTCTTGTAAATTATTCTGGACTGGGGTTCCTGTGAGGAGGATGCGATTACTGGCAGGGATAGCACGAGCACATATTGCTGACTTAGTAGACGAAGATTTTATTTTATGTGCTTCATCAAGGATAACATAGTCCCACACAAATGCTTGGCCATTCAAGGTTGAAAGTTGCTGCCAATTATTGATTAACATTTGGTATGTAGTGATAATGACACCATTCCTTTGCTGAATCCTAGTGAGGTTTCTGGTACGTTGATCTTTACTAGGACCATGAAAGGTTCTGACTCTCATTCCTGGAGTCCAGTTGGCAAATTCTTTTACCCATGTGCTAATAAGACTGGTTGGCATGATCAGGAGCACATGATTCACAAATGAAGCATCAAACATACCAGAAAGGAAAGCAATGATTTGAACAGTCTTCCCTAATCCCATATCATCTGCCAAGATACCACCTTTTCTTCCATCTTTGTATAGGCTATATAGGAAAGCTACACCTTCCTTCTGGTGCTCAAATAGTTGGTCATGCAGTTCTCGATAAAGCAGCAAGCCAGAGTTGCATACATCTGTGAATTCATCATCTCCATGATCTGGCAACTCCTCCAAGGCTTCCTGTAGTTTTTGGATTCTGCTCATCACCTTTTCATTGGGAAAAATGTCCTTTGCCAAATTGAAAAGTTTAAGTGCTTCTTCTAGATCTCCATTCTTAGTTGCTTCTTTGGCCTCTTTCACGTATCTATTTAAAAAAAATGGAAAAATAAGATCTCTCTATATATATTAAGATCAGAAAGAAAGTAAACAGATTGAATATTCAATCTAAGAACACTTTAGAGTCCATTTTAGAATCCAAACTGTAGTTGGGATTTTAATATCCTCCATTGGCAGAAGAGCCCAGTTGCTAAGTCCACGGGCCTTAACCCCACTGAAGTGACCTGAATGAGAACTGAAGGCAAACATGAGGGTTCGGGACTTCTTTCCAAACAACACTGGAATAAGTGCTCGCTTGAAGCCCCAGAGTTTTGCACTCTAATGCGATGATAACTTTGGGCTGGAAGATTGGGAGCTTAAAATATGAAAGGTTTATATCTACTGTAAAAAAAGTTAATATTTTTCTTGGAGAAGTCTTCATTTTTAGATAGAATGTATCTCAGAGGACTAGTCAGGATGTTCGCCACCAAATGCTTTCCAAAATAATGAAACTTTTTCCTGCTGATGACATTGGCTGGTATGATCTATCTGGATGCCAAAGCACATGTACTGTGCCAGAAAAAAAGGATAATTTTTATTTTGGCATAATTATTAATTATCTGAGTGTTTTTTCCCCCAGAGTAATTAGCCAGCAGGTTCAGCTGCTTTCTGAGGGCGTGTTAACATGAGAGGATGCTGTCTTCCTGTTTATTCTGGCCACAGTAATAAAAGAGGGGGCCAAATTCCTGCCTGCCTTTCCCCACTTGGAAACAGGCCTTTCTCTTCCTGCCTGCTTGTATTCTCTTTGTGACAGAGTATAATGAAGCTGCAAGAGCACTCAGAACCTTGGATATCTCCACGGCCATATAGTTTGGTCCAGATAGTTCTTTTCTGTGGAATCTAAAGCAGGGGTCCCCAAACTTTTTACACAGGGCGCCAGTTCACTGTCCCTCAGACCGTTGGAGGGCTGGACTAAAAAAAAAAAACTATGAACAAATCCCTATGCACACTGCACACATCTTATTTTAAAGTAAAAAAACAAAATGGGAACAAACACAATATTTAAAATAAAGAACAAGTAAATTTAAATCAACAAACTGACCAGTATTTCAATGGGAACTATGCTCCTCTCACTGACCACCAATGAAAGAGGTGCCCCTTCCAGAAGTGCGGTGGGGGCCGGATAAATGGCCTCAGGGGGCCGCATGCGGCCTGCGGGCCGTAGTTTGGGGACCTCTGATCTAAAGCAAGTAACACAGATAATAAATACTGCAGAAAGCCTTGCATTGTTTTAAGTGATTGGTTTTACAGGGAAATGGCGTTAAACCCCAAACCAAACTTTAGAGCCTTAGGGCTACTTTTCTTTTCTTTTTTTTTATGTGCCCTAGGCATGAAACAGCTCTGGCCACCAATACAGGCATCAAGCTAGGATGAACTAGGGCTGAACACCTGCTTTGCCCCTGACTGATATAAGAACAGCACCACCAATCAGGTGCCTCCTTGCCCATTGCCAGGGGCTTACTTTTCTTTTTTTTAAAGATTTTATTTATTAAAGAGTAGAGAGAGAGAGAAGGGGGAGGAGAAGGAAGCATCAACTCCCATATGTGCCTTGACCAGGCAATCCCAAGGTTTTGAACTAGTGATCTTAAGGTGGGGTTAAGGCTCCTGAACTTAGCAACTGGGCTGTTCTGCCAATGAAGGTAGCCTTGCAGGTATAGGATTTGTAGCCCATACTTAATGATTGTGTCTTCTTCCTCCAGGAGTTATTTGTATATAATCTTTCTATATATTCTTTTAAACTATCCTTTAAGGGAAACATGTTCTAGGCATGTGATTTTAGGTACAGTCATTAAAATGTGAAGATTTTTGTTTTGTCCCTTGATATGTCATTAAAATCTCTCTACAGTTTTCCACCTAAATAGTTCTTTAACATGCTAGAGCTTCACATATAAACACCTTTGAAAAATTATTAAATTGGTAAATGAAAATAAAAACTAACATTCTCCCCATATTTTAGCACTGCTTTTCTCCTTGTTCTCTTGCTTGAGAGGAAATTCTTTCTCCTAACTGGCTCCTAAGCAGGCCTGGCTTCTCCCCAGCCATGCCCAAGGAGAATAGGGGAGCAATTTTGGGAAAAAATATTTGAGTCCACAACGTGTTAGCCAATTTCTTTGTCATTAGGGATCCTGTGTGTTACAGATGGACACCTGATTGCATTAGTAGTAAAAATGACATGTTTTTTCCAAGCCTTGGAAAATGGATGCTTCTCATCTCTCTCCCTTCCTGTCTGTCTGTCCCTATCTGTCCCTCTGTCTCTCTGTCTCTATGTCAAAAAAAAAATCCCTTCTGCTTCAAAGTTATAGAAGTTTGGAAAACATACCATGACTTAGGTGGTAGTTAAAATAATAATTCATTAAATTGAATATTTTTATGTTTTATACATTTCCTATATATGTGTTATATTTCAGAAAAAGTTTTAAAGAATATTACTTGCCCACCCTAGTGGCCAGGGGATAAGCTCTATAACCAGAAGAAGGTGGATTTCACATCTTGTTGAGTGGACAAAACCCCCCAACACACACACACACACACACACACACACACACACACACACACACACACATACACGCAAGAAAAAAAATAATAACAACCATAATCCCATACCTAGAAAATGCCTGAAGTATGGGTGCTTATGTTGTTCCAGGAAAGAAGAGTCTAGATGCTCAATTCTATTCCACTGAACTCCATGTCCACATTTATAAAATACCACACTGTCTTGACTATAATAGCTCTATAGTAAGTTTTAAAACAAGGAACTGCAAGTCCTCCAACATTATTCTTTTTCAAGATTATGTTGGATATTCTGGGATAGCCTCTGCATTTCCAAAAAGGCTTTTATAATACTTGTAAATTTCTGAAAAATTAAAAAAAAAACAGCTGGGATTTTGTCAGCTACGCATCAGATCTGTGTATTACTTTGGGGAGTGTTGCCATTTCAGCAATACTGTCATTCAATCCACGAACATTTGTTAAGGTCTTCCTGAACCTCATTAAACAATGTTTCGTCATTTTCAGTGTATAAGTCTTGTACTTCCACGGATAAATTTATTTCTAAACATTGTATTCTTTTTGGTAATATTGTAAATGAATTGTTTTCTTAATTTCATTCACTGCTATGTAAAGAAATACAAGTGAATTTTGAAAACTGATCTTGTGTCCTGAAACTTCGCTGAACTTGTTTATTAGCTCTTATAGTTTTTTGTGGACTTGCAGGCCTTTTTATATAAAAGATAATTCCATCTGCAAATACAGATATTTTTACTTCTTTCTTTCCTATCTACATGTCTTTTCTTTCCTTACCTATTGTCTCTATTACAATGTTGAATTATAATAAATTATAATGTTGAATAAAAATACCAAAAGCAGACATCCTTGTCTTGCTTCTGACATAAGAGAGGGAAATTTTCAGTCTTTCACCACTAAGTATAGTGTTACCTTGGGTTTTTGTAGATACCTTTGATCAGGATGAGGAAATAATCTTGTATTTCTAGCTTGTTGACTGTTTTTTTATCATTAAAGGGTGCTAGATTTTGTTAAAAAAAATTTTCTGCACGTAACGCATGAATTTTATCCTTTGGTTTTGGACAAGTTAAGTTGGATATGTCTATTATCAAGCAGAGATGTCAATGAGCAGTTGCATACACGAGTCTGAAGTTCAGAAGAGGTCAGGACTAAAAACAAAAATGTGAATAATCTCAGCATAAACGTAGGAATTAAAGCCAAGAACCTACATAAGATCAACGAAGGGGTATAATTTTAAAAAATGGCAGTCCAATACCCCAACATTAAGAACATTTACAGAAGAATTACAACTAATGAATACAGAAAGAATGGTGAAATTAGAAAATTATCACTTTGTAATCCCTATAACAAAATAACAGATTTGAGCAATGATTATCAATGGATGAAAGAAAGGTTGATGGGAAACCAAATATTCACAAGATGCTAAAGTATCCCCAAGATATTATTTATCCATTATAAGGGAGGAAATGCAACTCTGCAAAGAAATGATCAGCTTGTGACCACCTCAACCCCAACAGGCAAATCAGATATTACATGTGTCCTGATAATGATGCAATATTAAGTACATGGCCTCACCTACAAAGTAGTCATACCAAAAATACTGAACCTTAATCTATTTTTGCTCTAGAACGGTTTCCTTTTAATTTTGTAATCGAGGTATAATTGACCTATAACATTTTATTAGCCTCAGATGTACAACATAATGATTCGATATTTGTATGTTTTGCAAAATGATCACCATACTAAGTCTAGTGAACATCAGTCACCATACATAGTTAGAAAAATATTTTTTCTTGTGATGGTTACTTTTAAGATTTACGCTTAGCAATTTTCAATTATGCAGTAGTCATCATACTATACATTACACCCCCACCTCTGGCAACTACCAATGTGTTCTCTATATCTAAGAGCTTGGCGACTTTTGTTTTTTTGTGGGGGTTTTTTGATGGTTTTTGTTTTTTAGAGTCCATATTGAAAATGAGATCATAAGTATTTGTCTTTCTCTGTCTGACTTATTTCACTTAGCATAATGCCTTCAAGATCCATCCATGTTGTCAAAAATGGCAGAATTTCCTTCTTTTTATAGCTGAATAAAATTCCAGTTTGGTATATATGCCACATTTTCCTTATCTACTCACTTATCAAACCTTTAAATTTAAATTACAGGATATAGGAGACAAGCTAATGACACTACAAGGAAGCCATTAGACTAACTTAAATCGCTGGTACAGAAATGAAAGCACGGAGTGGGGAGGGACTGGTCAAGATTAAGAGGCTTAAGAAATATAACTTCGAGGTTGCCAGCTTGAATGCGGGCTCATCTGGTTTGAGCAAGGCTCACCAGCTTGAGCCTAAGGTCACTGGCTTGAGCAAGGGGTCACTAGCTCAGCTGGAGCCCCCCAGTAAAGGCACATATGAGAAAGCAATCAATGAATAACTAAGGAGGCACAACAAAGAATTGATGCTTCGCAGCTCTCTCCCTTCCTGTCTGTCTGTCCCTATCTGTCCCTCTCTGTGTTTCTGTTTTTGTCACAAAAAAAGGAAAAGAAAAGAAATGTAACTAAATGGAATATGTGGGCCTTCTCTGGATCCTGACTCAAACAAACCAATTATAAAAAGACTTAAAACCATTTCAAAAATTCAAATATAGCCTGACCAGGCGGTGGCACAGTGGATAGAGCGTCGGACTGGGATGCAGAGGACCCAGGTTCGTGACCCTGAATCGCCAGCTTGAGCGTGGGCTCATCTGGTTTGAGCAAAAGCCCACCAGCTTGAACCCAAGGTTGCTGGCCCCAGCAAGGGGCTACTCGGTCTGCTGAAGGCCCGCGGTCAAGGCACATATGAGAAAGCAATCAATGAACTAAGGTGTTGCAACGCACAATGAAAAACTAATGATTGATGCTTCACATCTCTCTCCGTTCTTGTCTGTCTGTCCCTGTCTATCCCTCTCTCTGACTCACTCTGTCTCTGTAAAAAAAAAAAAAAAAAAAAAAAAAAAAAAAAATTCAAATATAGACTATATATTAGCTGACATCAAAGAATTGGTTTATTTTGTTAGGTGTGATATGGTATGTTTTGTAAGGATATGTGCTTTTTTAGAGATGCATACTAAAGTATTTAAAAATGAAATGCCATGATGTCTGGGAATTTACCTTAAAGTATGTTAGAAAAAAATGCAATTGAGGAAACAAGGAAATCAGCAACATCTGAGAAGCAGTAACCAGGGAGGTAGGAAGAAAATCAGAGGAATGAGGGGTCCTGGAAGCCAAATGAATCAAGTGTTTTATGGAGATGTGATCAGCTCTGTCAAATACTGCTGGTAGGTCAAGGAAGACGAGGATTACAAATTGACCATAAAATTTAGTTATGTGAAAGTCAATGGTGACCTTGAGAAAGCAGTTTGAATAGAGTAATAGGAGGAAGTGGGTGACACAGAATAGAGAAAGAGAGCAGATGGATGACAGCAAGACAGACTGGAAAACAGAGTACAAGCAAGTGGGTGGAAAAAGTGAAGGTGACACAGTGAGTGAGAGAGAAAAGGTGGGCAAGATAGGAAAGAGGGTGACAGAGATAAATAGAGGATGACTAACTCTGCCAGTCATCACTGTTGCCTCTTAATTCCAAATTCACTCCTCAGTATCTGTTCTGTGATGATGGCCAGAATTCATTCAAGCATCTCTCATTTATAACAAGTGCAATGTTAAGTTTTCTCAGTAGAGGGCGCCTGAGGGACACTGCAGGAGGAAGGGGCGCTCCAAAAGCTGCCAGCTGCTACAGCACAGTGGATCAGCCACACACCAAGAACATACAGTACCTCAATGACCCTGCAGCGCCCACCTGGCCTATAGATGACTTTCTTGCAGCCCTCTTTACATGGAAACCAGTTCTCCCACAGCTTGCCTATGCCTTAGACTCTACTCCTTTTGTTTGCTTAAGTCATGGGTTGCTGATAGCCTGCTACCAACTGGCACTCCAGAAGGTTGCTTCCTGTTGGCCTAGGGAATGCAGACCAGCTCTGAGCCTGGGCAAGCCAGCCTACTTCTTCTCTGCTACCTAGTGGGTGGAACTATACCTTCTTCTTGGAAGTCTGAGCCTCAGACTTGGGGAGAAGGCCCCCTTCCAAGTTTGTCCTTTCTTGGATACTCTCCCTTAGCCCTAGGGCATCATAATGCAGTTTCCTTATTTTTATAGCCACTCATCAGTTTAATAATTCTTTATATTAAAGTTCATGTTTTAATATACTGTATGACTTCTACTTTCTTTTTTTTAAGTGAGAGGAGGGGAATTACAGACTCCCACATGTGTCCCAACCAGGATCCACCTGGCAACCCCCATCTGGGGCCAATGCTTGAATCAACCAAGCTATCCTCAGTGCCTGGGGCAGATACTTGAACCAACTGAGCCACTGGCTGCCAGAGGGGAAAAGAGTGAGAAGGAGGAGAAGGAAGGGGAGAGAAACAGATAGATGGTCATTTATTGTGTGAGCCCTGACTGGGGATTGAACCTGGGACATCCGCATGCTGGGCCAACACTCTATCCACTGAGCAAACTGGCCAGGGCCTGGCTTCTACTTTCTGATTGGACCCAGAAAGATACAGTGACAGAGAAAAAGTAAGTGATGGAATGAGAGAGTGGGTGACAGAGTGTAACTGACAGGGAAAGGATGGGTAAAAGAAAAAATGGGCCATGGAGAAATAGAGGTAGACAGTATGTAGGTGACAGAGAAATGAGAAAAGAGGCAACAAAGGTACAGATTGAGAAAGACGGCAGAGAGAAATAGGTGGGTTGACAGAGTTGAGTGGGTGAGAGAATGGATGATGGTATGAACAGGTGGATGACAGAGAGAGAGAGAAGTGGGCAACAGAGAGAAGGGGGTGTTGGATGATAGAAGGAAAATGAGAGACAGCATGATAGAGAATGTCAGTGCCAGAGAGGAAAAGTGGGTGACAGAGGTAGGTGACACAGAGGGAAAGATAATGCATCACAGAAAGAGACAGAGACAGAAGCGGGGAGAAGGAGAATGCCAGAGCAAGAGAAACGGGGGACAGTGGGGGGGCAACAGAGAGTGGAAGCATGTGGGAGACACAGAGAGCACAAATGGCTGGTGGGTGTCAGAGTGAGAGGGTGGATAAGAGAGGAGCGGGTGAGCTGGCATCACCCAGGGAGAGCAGAACTGACACAAGTGTGTAACAGTTATACATGTGATGGAAGATGAAGGTGTGTGAAAAAGAAAAGTGTGCAGAGTTGTGTGACAGCAAGTTTCAAAATTTTCTTTCATCTCTTAGGCAGGAGAGGCGGAGAGGAAGAGAGACAGGGAAGGAGAGGGACAGAAAAAGGAAGGAGGGAGGGAAAAACAGAGACAGAGAAATCGTGTGAGAGTAGAACTGTGCCAAGGAGCAGAATTATGAGCAACAGGGAAGGTAGAGAAGATGACTCTTTTTGTGTAAGGGAGTTTTGGAGGGGATGTAGAAGAGAACGGGAGAGACTGAGAAAGATTAGCAGGAGTAAAAGAGGAATTATGAGAGTTGAGGGTCATGAGAGATGGGATGTCATGAGAGACAGGGAAACTGTGAAAGGTACAGAATGTGACAGGATAAGATGACTGTGAAGTAAGGGGGTGACTGTTGAGAGGAGTGGAGGAGAGACAATGTGAGGATGTCGTGAAGTACCCTGGAGCGAGTGAGACACAGGTGGCAGCAAGAGACAGTGTCAAGGAACCAGCGCACAGTGCCAAGCTGAGAGGCCCCCTTGCTTGTGCACAGAAAGGAAGTAAGGGGACTAAAGCCTTAATTAAGCCTTATCACCACTTTCCAGATGAGGAAATCAAGGGCCAGAAAGGTCAAGTGACTTGGTTAAGGTTGCAAATGGCAAGAGCCATAATGTGAAACCCCAATGGCGCAACTCTAAAGCCAGCACTCCATCACATCACATTGCCTCCCGCTGTTTTCCCCAAATCTTCCTTAAGTCATTAACTTATTCCCAAAATGTGCTTTTACTCCTCTATAAGGAGTAAATTCCACTGTAAGGCTTTTGACAGCCTTGAAACTTTTTTTTTTGAAAAGGGAAATAGAACTGTTCACTGCGCCAATTTATTTCTCTGTACTACATCAAAACTTAAAACTTCTGAAAATAAAACAAACCCTCAGGCACAGACATAATGATTACCAGAGGGAACAGGGTGGGGGGGGGGGAGATAGAAGAGAGCAAATGGCAGCTAGAAGGAGACCTGGGGTGATGAACACACAGTATAATATACAGATAATGCACTATAGAATTACACATCTGAAATCTATATAATTTCTTTCACCAATGTCACCTTAATAAATTCAATAAAAGAATAAAGTATAATTAAAAAGTAAAACTACAAAAATAAAACTTCTGTGCATCAAAAGACACAACAGAGTGAAAAGGCAACCTATAAAATGGAAGATCTGCAAATCATGATCAGATAAGGGGTTAATATCCAGAATATATAAAGAACTACAATTCAAGAACAAATTACTCAACTAAAAAAAGGACTTGAAAAGACACTTCTCCAAAGACATGCAGATGGCCAATAGGTACACAAAAAGATTCTCAACATTAGTAATCATTAGAAAAATGTAAATCAAAACTCCAGTGGGATACCATTTCACTATCATTAGGATGGCTAGTGACAACAAAACAAAAAATAAGTGTTAGCTACAATGTGGACAAATTGGAACCCTTGTGCACTGTTGATGGGAATATACTCTAGAGCAGTGGTCCCCAACCTTTTTTGGGCCGTGGACCAGTTTAATGTCAGAAAATATTTTCATGGACCGGCCTTTAGGGTGGGACGGATAAATGTATCACGTGACCGAGACAAGCTCAAGAGTGAGTCTTAGACGGATGTAACAGGGAATCTGGTCATTTTTAAAAAATAAAACATTGTTCAGACTTAAATATAAATAAAATGGAAATAATGTAAGTTATTTATTCTTTCTCTGCAGACCGGTACCGGTCCGCAGCCCGGGGATTGAGGACCACAGAAGACAGTATGGCAATTCCCCAAGAAATTAAAAATAAAACTATCATGTGATCCAGTGATCTCACTTCTGGACATATATCCAAAAGACTTGAAAGCAGGATCTTCAAGAGCTATATGCACACCCACATTGACAGCAGCACTGTCACAAAAGTCAAGAGATGGAAGCAATTCAAGTGTTCATCAGAGCATAAAGAAAATGTGGGCCCTGGTTGGTTGGCTCAGTGGTAGAGCATTGGCCTGGTGTGTGGATGTCCTGGGTTCGATTCCCAGTCAGGACACACAGGGGAAGCAATCATATACTTCTTCACCCTTCCCCCTCTCCTCTCTCTGTTCCCCTGCTATAGCCATCACTTTGGTTCCAGCACATGAGCTCCAGGTGCTGAGGCTGGCTCCATACAACCTTCGCCTGAGGTGCTAAAAATAGCTGAGTTATAAGCATGGCCCCAAGCAGAGTTGCTGGGTAGATCCCAGTTGGGGCACATGTGGGAGTCTGTCTCTCTGTCGCCCCTCCTCTCACTTGGAAAAGAAGAAAAATAAAAATAAAGAAAATGTAATAGATCCATAGAATGGAATATTGTTCCACCTTAAAAAGGAAGGAAATCCTGTCACATGACACAACATGGATGAACCTTGAGGACATTATACTGAGTGAAATAAGCCAGTCACAGAGGCAAATATTGTATGATTACTCTTATATGAGGTCCCTAAAGGAGTCAGATTCACAGACACAGAAACTAGAATGGTGGTTGCCAGGGGCTGAGGAATGGGGAATGAGCAGCTATTGTTTAATAATTCATTGCAAGATGAAAAGAGGTAGAGAGATTGATTGTGGTGCTGGTTGAACAATGTTAATATATTTAATACCACTTAAGAATGGTTAGGGCCTGACCAGCGGTGGCGCAGTGGATAGAGCATCGGACTGGGACGTGGAGGACCCAGGTTTGAGACCCCGAGGTCGAGGTCACCAGCTTGAGTGCGGGCTCATCTGGTTTGAGCAAAGCTCACCAGCTTGAGCCCAAGGTCGCTGGCTCCAGCAAGGGGTCACTCGGTCTGCCATAGCCACCCCCCTCCACCCCCATCAAGGCACATATGAGAAAGCAATCAACGAACAACTAAGGTGCCGCAAAGAAGAATTGATGCTTCTCATCTCTCTCCCTTCCTGTCTGTCCCTCTCTCTGTCACTGTGACTAAATAAATAAATAAAATTAAAAATCAATAAATTAAAAAAAAAAAGAATGGTTAAGTCCTGGCAGGGTAGCTCAGTTGGTTAGAGTGTCATCTCCATAGACCAGGGTTGTAGGTTCAATGCCCAGGCAGGGCACATACAAGAATCAACCAAAAAATGCATAAATAGGTGGAACAACAAATCAATGTTTCTCCCTTTATTCCTTTTTCTGTCTAAAAATCAATAAATAAAAAATTTTTAAAGTGGTTAAGATGGTCAATTTTATGTTGTGTGTATTTTATCACAATTAAAAATTTTTTAAATGCTTACTCCCACATCACCACGCCCTCTCCAGCCTTAGCCATCAGGTGAATACTTACTCATTTTTCAACACAAATGAATATTCTTCTTGTGAGGCCTTCCTTTAGCTCACCGACCCTCGTAGTTGGCCATTCCCTCCTTCAATGCCCACACTATGCCCTGCACATTATACGTCTTACAGCACCTATTAAACATTGGCTCACCTATCCCATGCCACTACTTGATTATAAGCAAATCGGGTGGGGAGGGGAGGGGCAATGTTTTACTCATCTCTGTGTGCCCCGGGCCTGCGACTTGGAAAGTCGCCTACAGGAAAGTCTCAAGAAAGGTTTGACTAATTGAAGTTCTGACTCTTAAGGATTTCATAAAGGATAGTTATTTGACCCAAAAAAGGAGGTGTGGAGGGGTGCTCCCCAGGCTTTAGAAATCTTGCATTTCCGCGCCCTGCTCGGACAGTGCGGGGGATTGTCGCAAAAGGCTACGCCTCCGCAGCTTTAGGCCCCAGAGAGGGCCCCAAGACCTCACCCTACCCCCACTCCCAGCCAGGGCCTGTGAGCTAGACGCCCCCCCTTCCCAGCGGCCCACACATACCTCAGGTAACGAGCAGCCTGCTCTGGGCTTAAAGCCCCGGGTTCCAGAAACCCTTGGGACGCCTCCATGTCCTTCACTACCGGTCTCAGGCTCAGCTAGCGTTTGAATTTTGCTCGCTCCCGCCCTGCGCATGCGCTCTGTGCATGCAGGAAGGTGGGGCGGGGCTGGGAGGCAGCGCCAACCGTTGGCCTGCCGGTTGGCCAATCCCCATCACCCGGTTCCAGCATCACTCTCTGAGTTCTGCCCCAAAAGATCGCACGCCTGCGCCTAGCTGCGCTGCAGCAAAGAGACAGTAGGGTTCCAGCGGTGCAGAGTGGTCGTGTCCTCTTGTTTTTTCTAGCATTCTCAGTCCAATCCAAACAGTGCTGAGGCCAATCCGTGTATGTGGGTGTGCATGTGCTATCCTGGTGAGTGGAGTAGACTGAGCAATAGCATCTCAGTCATCTTCGTAGCCACTAGAGACCTTCTCCACAGCCTGCACCCCAAATGTCATTCCTTCCCTGCTCGCCACTGCCTCACAGGAGCGTGCTTTGAATTCGAAAACCCTGGTAGGCAGAGTCCCCGTGACTTAAACTCACATTGAAAAACGTTTCAAAAACCAAGCCAGAGCCTGACCAGGTGGTGGCGCAGTGGATAGGGCGTCGGACTAGGATGCAGAGGAACCAGGTTCGAGACCCCAAGGTCGCCAGCTTGAGCGTGGGCTCACCTGGTTTGAGCAATGCTCACCAGCTTGGACCCAAGGCCCCTGGCTTCAGCAAGGGGTTACTCTGTCTGCTGAAGTCCCGCGGTCAAGGCACATATGAGAAAGCAATCAATGAACAACTAAGGTGTCGCAACAAAAAACTGATCACTGGGAAACATTTGTTTTCATTTTCTGTTGGAGGTTTTAGAACTGTTTCTATCAATATATATTTCTGTATCACTGATTCTAAATCTGAAATCCGTTTTTTTGGTGCATGCTCTAGTTTTTACACAATTTTAATTTCTTTTTGTTAATGGCATGCATTGTTTTTTAAATTGGAGTTAAAGGGCAATGACTCTTGGATTGAACATAACCACAAGGCAATTAATATTTTACAAACATCACTTTTACATAATTGTAGTTGTTTTTAAATGTAAAAAATTATCTAATAAAACACCCTCTTATTTTGTTCTAAAATTGAATCATGGCTTCTTCGAGTAGGCATAAATGTAAGAATAGTGCTGACACCTTCTGTTACATATGTGGCTGTTACACACTTCAACATCAAAAGCACAATATTTCATCATTTGTGACACATGCATATATTGCCTATTTTCAAGTTCCCCTTGGCGATCAAGACAAGAATTGGGCTCCTCATATTGTGTGTCATAATTGTGAGGAAATGCTTCATGACTGGACAAAGGGAAAACGCAAAGGAATGCCTTTTGGTATTCCCATAGTTTAGCGTGAACCTAAGGACCACAGCAGTGACTGTTATTTCTGTCTAATCCATACAAAGGGCATCGGCAAGAAAAAAAACGGCATATGATCGCATATTCTAATATTCCTTCAGCAATATGACCTATCCCACACTCTGAGACACTCCCGGTTCCATTTTTCAATGCTTTTATTTCTTCTAAGGACGAAAAAAGTGAACATGGTAATCAAGTGTATTTTGATAAGATGCATGAGGAAACGGTTGTAGAATCTGAAGGGTCTTCTTCTGATTCCAAGCAGTCATTAACCCCTCAGCAGTTTAGCCAACCCTAATTGAATGACTTAGTAAGAGTGACATAAAAACTGTTCTCGACTTTCTGAAGTATGAGGAGCATAACTGGATCATTTGTGTGGATCTTAAAATGGTAAATTTCCTGCTAGGACAACAGAGAGGTTTCACGAAGTATCCTTGCTTTCTGTGTTTGTGGGACAGCCGAGCTCGGAAGAAACACTGACACAGGAGTGGCTGAAACGTGAAGCTCTGGAAGTAGGGATGCAAAATATTGTGAATGAACCTGTAGTTAATTGAGACAGGATCATTTTTCCCCCACTTCACATCAAACTTGGCTTAATGAAGCAGTTTGTTCAGGTTTTGAATAGAGAAAGTAAATGCTTTCAACATATTATTTCTGCTTTTCCTGCCTTGTCTTTTGAGAAGATAAAAGCAGGTGTATTTGATGGACCTCAAATTCGAACCCTCATATGTGACGAAGAATTTGCCAGGAAGATGAATAAGGAGGAGAAAGCAGCGTGGCAGTCTTTTGTGGCAGTTACAAAGAACTTCCTTGGCAACAAAAAAGCAGAAAACTATGAATATCTGGTTCAAAGGATGCTGTTTGCTTCCCGCAACATTGGATGTAACATGAGCGTTAAGATTCACTTCCTGAACAGTCACCTTGATAAGTTTCCCGAAAATCTTGGAGCTGTTAGTGATGAGCAGACTACTGCTGGAGCATCAAACGAGATTGTCCTCAACAAGTACACAAACGCAGGAGCTACAAACGCAAATTTTTGCCTGAATAGAATTTAAATAAGTTTTGCGCAAATTTTATGATTAAAATAAGTGTTTAATATGTTCTATTTCAAAATTGTGGACAAATTCTGATGCAATCATATCTTTCAGTGTATTAGTGTATTTGCTACATTATATAAATTATTATATTTTCACAAAGATGATGCTCAAGAAGACATTCTACTTCATTACGTTAAACTAAATGTTGAAAATTTTACAATAAGATGAAAACGTAAAATCTTGAATTGAAAAATAACTGTAGATTACAGAGAAAAACTAATGTCATATTTGAGATCAGCACACCTGAATTAGGTAAGAACAAGTGTTTTTGTGGATGCAACAAAAATTTTGTTTTCCAGTATAATTAATGCTTCTCATCTCTCTTCGTTCCTGTCTGTCCCTATGTGTCCCTCTCTCGACTCTTTCTGTCTCTGTAAAAAAACAAAAAACAAACAAACAAAACAAAACAAAAACCAAGCCAGAGCTCTTATTTAAGAAATAAGTAGTGCTGTCACTAATGGTCACCATTTCTTCAGAAGCTCCAGCTGAGATGCATTCATATTTTCAAAGGCAGAGCTTGGGGCTTCATGAAACATGGTGTTTTGAGTATAATGGCTTGCTTAGGCCATGCAAATAGCTTGTGAGACAACAAAAATTGCCCTTGCTCATTCTGGTAAGAACAAGGACATGATTATTCAAGGCATTAGTTAACATTCAGTATTTGAAAATTCACCTATTGGCCTATTCATATATCTACTATATGTCCACAGGACTTTAAGTTTTTTGTACACTTCATAGATTATTAGTCATTTAAAAGGGATCGTAGAGAAGATGGACTATTTTCCTGGTTTATTTAACTTTAAGTCATATGTTCATATGGCTCTACACCCTCTCTTTTTTTGTTGTTTTGTTGTTGTTGCAGAGACAGAGAGTCAGAGAGAGGGACAGACAGAGAGGAAGGGAGAGAGATGAGAAACATCAAATCTTCTTTGCAGCTCCTTAGTTGTTCATTGATTGATTTCTCACATGTGCTCTGACCGGGGGGGGGGGGGGGGCTACAGCAGACTGAGTGACCCCTTGCTGGAGCCCTCGACCTTGGGCTCAAGCTGGTGAGCCTTGCTCAAACCAGATTAGCCCACGCTCAAGCTGGCGACCTCGGGGGTCTCAAACCTGGGTCATCCACATCCCAGTCCAATGCTCTATCCACTGTGCCACCATCTGGTCAGGTTCTACACCAGGGGTCCCCAAACTTTTTACACAAGGGGCTAGTTCACTGTCCCTCAGACCGTTGGAGGGCCAGACTATTAAAAAAAACTATGAACAAATCCCTATGCACACTGCACATATCTTATTTTAAAGTAAAAAAACAAAATGGGAACAAATACAATATTTAAAATAAAGAACAAGTAAATTTAAATCAACAAACTGACCATATTTCAATGGGAACTATGCTCCTCTCACTGACCAACAATGAAAGAGGTGCCCCTTCCAGAAGTGCAGCAGGGGCGGATAAATGGCCTCAGGGGGCCGCATGAGGCCCGAGGGCTGTAGTTTGGGGACCCTTGCTCTACACCCTCTCTTAAGAGGGCTTTTAATATGCTACTATTAGCCCCACTTTTCCGACATGAAAACTGAGGCTCATAAAAAGAGGGTGCCTGACCTGTGGTAGCACAGTGGATAAAGCCTCCATCTGAACACTGAGGTTGCTGGTTTGAAACCCAGCTTGCCAAGTCAAGGCACATACAACAGACAATGATCAGTTGACACTTCCTGCTTCTACCACCCCCTTTCTCTCTGTGTCTCTCACTCTCATGTCTTCTCTCTCTCTAAAAATAAATAAAATCTTTAATAAAGGGAAAGAAGGAAGGAAGGGAAAGAAGGGGAGGGGAGGGGAGGGAAAGGGATTTGCCTGACTTTCCAAAGCTGGGAAATGGGAAATGGCAGAGCCTGAATTAAATACCAGCTCTATATAAACACAGATCTGTGCTCTTTCACTCTATCCCACTTCCAGTTGCTGGAAAGAAGAGAGAAATTATGGCAAATGAGGTTGATGAGGTATTTGTGGGCCAGTGTGAAAGGAGTTTGTTTACCTTCCTAAACTGTTTGAATCACTTCCTTGAGGCAATTTTGGATTGGGGTGAGTTGACAGTGCAGGTGCCCTGGGTACCCAAAGGATGAATGTGGTGAGAAGGGCTGGTGGGGAGAATTCCACAGAAAGGAAAAGAGATATGGGAGGTCAGTAATCTTCATCTTGAGTCTGGGGAAGGTCATCACTAGTTGTGCTTTAGCTCAGTGTCCACTAGCATCATTTGTGTTCTTGGAATTGTTGAGAACTCAAGATGAAGCAAAGCAGAACCCCAATTACTGTCTTAGGCACCTGACATTCTGTGATCTGCGGAAAAGAAGCTAAAAAGAATTCCCTCAGTAGCAGGGCTACCACATTCCTGCTTACCACCTGGCAATGATACCCAAAGGCCCTGATCACTTGGGAGAAAAGATGAACCCTTCTGCTTGCTTGCCCTTAGGCTATTGGATTTTTCTTATGTGCCATTTTCACATAGCCCCTTCTTTAAATCCACTACGTTCTTCATCTCTTCTTTCCTCCAGACCTCAGTCTTTCAGTTGTCGCCCTTTTCAATGCCTTCTGGAGTCCCAACTCACACCTCAGGGTGCCAATGACCCAGGGAACTCACCACCTAGTCAACCTTTGTAAATAGTCACACACATGAACAGACCTGAAGTAAAAGAGAAGTTGGGGAGGATTCAGAGTAGATAAAAGTAGGGAATGAAAGAGAATCAAAATAATAGTTACTACTGTATCCCATTTATGTCATCAGGCCCTGTTTCAAAGCACTTTTACTTATATTAACTCTCTTGGCTGTTCCTCATTCCACATCTACTCTGAAGTGGGACTCTCATTCCCCCAGCTTCACTCAAGGGAATGGGGTTTTAAAAGACTTCCCTAATTATTGTTAATTTTTAAGTGTGGTAATGGAATTGTTGTATTTTTTAAAAGTCCTTATCTGCTAGAGATACATAATGGAGTATTTTTGGATAAAATGATATGACAGCTGAGATTTACATTAAAATACTCCAGTAGGGAAAAATGTGAGAGGGGAACAGCTGAGCATAGATTGGCAAAATTTTGTATAATTGTTGAAGCTTGTTACAGAGGCTCATTATCCCCTTCTCTCTACTTCACTGCATGTTTAAAATTTTTCATTATAAATTCAGAAAAAAAACTTTGCTATCTATTCTGCAAATTACACTGAGTCACCCACTCACAGACCGGAAATAAGATAATAAGGTCCTGTGGGAGAGTTCAGGATGAGTAAATTGACAGATTGATGAGGCCAAATGAGAGCAATAGCTATAAGTAATATAGCACTTGAATGCCAGCCCTTGTTCTATGTACTTTACAGATGTTAAGTGTTTTAATCCTCATGACAACCTTGTTAGGTGGTGTATATTATTATTATCCTTCCTTTGTAGAAAAGGAAACTGAGGAACAGGAAGATTAAATATGTTACACAGTTTACACAGCTTGTGAGTGATATAGCTGAAGTCTAACCCAGGCAGTCTGGCTTTTGAATTTTGGCTCTTAAATACTACGTTAGTTATATCTAAAGAACAGCTGATAAATGAAGAGAGAGATTCATTCATCCACTTACTTATTCATTTAGTTAATAACATGTGTTGAGCCTGACCAGGCGGTGGCACAGTGGATAGAGCATCGGACCAGGATGCGGAGGACCCAGATTCGAGACCCCAAGGTCGCCAGCTTGAGCGCGGGCTCATCTGGTTTGAGCAAAGCTCACCAGCTTGGACCCAAAGTCGCTGGCTTAAGCAAGGGGTTACTTGGTCTGCTGAAGGCCCGTGGTCAAGGCACATATGAGAAAGCAATCAATGAACAGCTAAAGTGTCCCTCTCTCTGACTCTCTCTCTGTCTCTGTAAGGAAAAAAAAAACCAAAAAACAAAAACAAACAAAAAAACATGTGTTGAGCTTTACAGGATGGTCAGGCAAAGATCTGGTTACTGTGGTACAGTGGTGAGCAAAACAGACAGGGCCTTGCTATCAAAAGAGTTTATGGTGGGGTGGGGGCGGGGAGTTGACTTGAAACAGTAATCAAACAAGCATGTGAAAAATTACAAACCATGATGAAGGCAAACAAGGAAAACTCCAAGGAGTTCTGAGAGCATATGATTAGGTACCTGACCTAGTCTATTGGGCCTGGGAAAGTTTTCTCTGAGGAAGCGGCATATGAGCTGAGAACTGAAAGGTAAGGAGGAGATAAGTATACAAAAAAGGAAAGGGAAGAGAATGACCAAAGACCCTGAGACAGGAGGGTCTTTGAGCTTGATGCATGTGAAGAACTGAAAAGGCTAAGGTGTTTGTAGCAAAGTCTAGAACACTAGAGTCTGAATGGTTATTTTGGAGTCCAGTCTAATGTCACAAGTGAGAAAACTGCCACTGGAAAAAGAAGGAAAGGAATGGCTCAAGATGCTAATCAGAGGCAGAAACAGGATTCCTAGGTTCCTTGATTCCCAACCCAGTGCTCTTTCCAGCACAGACCATGACTCCCCTGTATATGAGAAAGAGGAAGGACAACTGGTATCAGCAAAATATACTACTCTGGGAGACTGAGATTGGGAGAGAATGTTTTTGGAGATGGGTATACATAACCAAAATAAGTCTTCATGGGCAAGGAGATCAAGAGTGGGTTTGGGGCAGAAAAGAAAAGAAAGTGATTTGGAAACAGGAAGAATATAATTTGCTTCCCAGTACCTAATTTGGCTTTTCTCTCCCTATCTCTAGCTAGGGTTCTAAAGTGGTTAGAGTTTTGGGAGGATGTGGAGAAGGGGACTGGGACTGAAGTCTTAATTCTATGTTGGGAGTTAGAAGGGTCTATCCAGAGGTGGATTAAGGTCGGTTGAGGCCCCGGGCGCAGAAGAAAATATTGGGCCCCTTAAAAAAAGAGAGAGACAGGGGAAATAAAAATACATGTTAACCATATTTTTAAATAAATTAAAAATATTATGTACTATTAATGTTAAAATTGCACATATGAAACCAAACTTATTGTCATTAGAAAAGTGTAAAATTGGGGTTTTCCGGGCCCTTCAGAAGTCGGGGCCCAGGCGCATGTCTGGTGCCCACCGTTAAATCCGCTTCTGTATCCCAGGGTAAGCAAGAAGTAAGACACTCTCTCCAGCTCTGGACCCAGCCTTGAGTCATCTCCAGCTCTGCCAGCAGGGGGAGCTAGAAACCAAATTTCCTAAGTGACAGCTGGTCTGGTCCCTGGGCTGAATAAATTCTTATTGGAAACTCTCAAGTCAACCCAAGATGCTGTGAAAATGACAAGAACTGGGGGGGAGGGGGGACTAAGGGTTAGGATTATCCACAGGATCTTTGCACTAAATTGCAGATTTTGATGAGTGCCTTCTCAACCTGCCTCCCAGGGTTTAGGCTGAAGCAGGAAACAAAGGGTAGGGAATCTTTTGACAGGACAGGATTGCTGCACAAAACATAGCATTTTCCACTCTTTTTGGACCACCTCATCCACTCCCAAGACCTCACAATTCTGTCTTTAACCTCATCCTCTCTCCTGAGTTTCAGACCTAGATGGTCAATGGGCAACAGGACATGGCTTCCTGGAAGCTCATTCAACATGGCACTGAATTCATTGCCTACTGTCTCCTAGACCTGTCCCCTCAATATTCCCCATCTCCATGAACAGCACTGCCAACCCCCCAATTGTTCAGATCAGATATTGGGAAGTATCTTTCCAATCTACCAGTAAGTCCGGTTGGCTCAACCTCCAAAATACAGTCCAAACCCAAACACTTCTATCTCCACTGCTACCTTTCTGATCTGCATCACCATCGTTCACCTGAGTGATGAGGTACCTGACCTACTCTATTGGGCCTGGGAAAGTTTTCTCTGAGGAAGTAGCATATGAGCTGAGAACTGAAAGGTAAGGAAGAGTTAAGTATACAAAAAAGGAAAGGGAAGAGTATGACCAAAGACCCTGAGACTCAGTTGGCTCACTGCAGTAGCCTCCTGACTTTCTTCCTGCTTTTACTTGTGCCTGCTTCCCACTGTTTCGGCACCTAGAAACCAGACTGATCTTTCAAAAACACCAATCTGATCATGTCATGGCCTTGTCTGAACCCTTCAAAGCCTCCTCCTTTTCTTCAAAACCAAGTCTTGCTTCCTCACCATGGCAGAAGAAGGAGACTTGACTCCATGTTGTGGGAGAGGTGACCATAGAGTATAAGAATGGTTTCCCTGCTGCTCCAGGAAGAGGGTGAGGAAGTTGAGGAGGAATTCAAGGGGAGCTCCAAGAAATGTCGTTGACCTGGGGAAAAAGTGGATGCAGGGCATCGGGAGAGTCCACCAACACTAGGTGCTGGCTGGAGCTCATCCATCTCAGAGCCAAGCACAGGTAGTTTCATTACAGCACAAGGCCTTCCTGATCTTGTCTGTGACTACTTCCACCTTATGTTTCATTTCGTTATGCCCCCCCACACACACACACACCACTCTTCACCACTCTTCTCAAACTGAACCACTTTCTTACTCAGAACTTGCCTCTAGGCCCTCTCACATGCTATTTTCTCTGCCTGGACTTTTTTCTTTCCTTTTTGTCTCACTATCTCTCCTATTGACTCCTTGGCTCTCAGCTCTGATCTCTCTTGTTCCAGGGACCTGCCATTATTCTTCACAACAACTGCCTTCTATAACACAATGTGACACACCTTGCCCTTATCCTTGCACTGAGTCCATGGAATGTGGCTTCCTGATAACCTCTCTGACTTCTCTATGATCATGTGAGCTCTGTGAAGGACAGATCTGTCTTTTTCAGTTACAGATCCACAGAGCTTAACATAATGCCTACACATAGGAGCTGATAAGTAGACATTTGTTGGATGGATGGATGAGTTTTTCAGTTTACTAATCCTAAAGGGGAGAAATGGGTACCATACTGGAGAGCTAGAATGAGGCTCTGGGTTGGATAAATACATTCAAAACACTAATTGGGTCCAGGAACCAGGGAAAGGGAGAGGTCTAAGCATACTCACCCCATCTACTCCTCTTGCCAGGATTTCCCTTGTTTCCTTCTTGAATGTGCCTCAAGAGAAACCTGGAAACAGCTCAGAGAAATTTGAATTACACCCAGGAACAGGTGTAATTTTATGTTCCTTTGCCAAATCTTGTGCTGGGATGAAACCACATTTGCTTGGTTGTGAGATGAATGGGCTCCAGTCAGCACCTAGTGTTGACAGACTGTCCGGATACCCTGCACCTATTTGTTCCCCAGGTCAAGGACATTTCTTGGAGCTCCCCTTGAATTCCTCCTCAGCTTCCTCACCCTCCTCCTGGAGCAGCAGGGAAACCATTCTCATACTGCATGGTCACCTTTCCCACAACATGGAGTCAAGGCTCCTCCCTGCTGCCAACCCAGAAAGGGACTCTCAAGTGGCACCTAATATTAAACTTTGTGGTTCTTTTCCCTTCCTCTTTGGCACTAAAAGAGACATAGAGTAAAAACTACAAGTTCTTAAGGGAGGAATGAGGGTTACATTTTTCTACAACCTTTTAAAGGCCTTGGCTACCTGCCCAGATCTGAGTCAAGAACTGTATGTCCCAGGGAATTGTCTTCCTAGCCATCTGCTCTGAGCTTAAGGAGTCTAGGGGCCCTCTTGGGATGCTCTGTTCTAATTGACCAAGAAGGACAGGATGAGGATGACACAGCTGGAGGGACCTTGGCCAATCTGGGCTTCTGAAGGTGTGGAGGAAAGGGGGCAGATATATGACATGTTGAGGACAAGGCAAGTCCCCAGCAGAGAGCTCCTCTCTCAGCCCAGCTGTGCTATCCCAGAGTCAAGACTTCATAGCTCCCCTTTCGAGGGAACTAATGGTTTGTGAACACCTACTTTATGTCAGGCACTTCGTCCACCACAAGTGAGACTTTATCATTCTCCTTTACCAGTCAAAGGAACTGAGACTCAGAGAGGTTAATTGCTTTATGTAAGGTCATGCAGCAAGTACATAGCAGATTCAGAGAGACCAAGACCAGACCATCAACTACCAACCTCTTGGTGAATGGCTGCTGAGGCTACTAGAAAATTATTTTTCCTTTCAGTGAGCAGGTAGGCAGCCTAGAATAATGGCTAGGAGGAGATAAAGAAAGTCACACTCCTTCTATGCCTAGGACATAGCTTCCTTCATCCAGGGGAAAACATATTCTTGTCCCATTGACACACCATCTCCAAGTGGTAGGACTGGGTCAGACAATAAGGTAAAATTTCAGACATGGAAAATTTTAGGGTAGAGACAAGAAAATAATTACCTATTGTTCCATAGCAGACGATAAGAGAATATTTCAGATGGATGGACCTGTACAAAGCTAGACAGACCCACAGGAGGAAGACTGACAAGGCACCCCTCACTCCTAAAATCCCCACAGCTAGGGACATTCACATGGATGGAAGAGCCAACCCTCAGGCACAGTTCCCAGGGGGCAGATTTCAGGACCCACAAAAATAGGGAGCTTCTGGAACTGATCTTTCCCTCATCTCAATGTTAGATTCATGTTAGAAACACTGGAAATTTTTTAAACAATAATTATATTTGCAATACATGTACCTGAAAAAGGACCAGTATCGAGAATATATAAAGAGCCCCTACAATTCAATAATAAAATGGCAACCCAAAATTATAGGCAAAAGGCTGTAACAGACACCTCATGAGAGAATATGTGAATGAATAAGCACATGAAAAGATGATTAACAAAATTAGTCATTTGGGAAATAAAATTTAAAACCATGATGAGATACCACTATGTACCCAGGTCCTCTCAGCGTCTTATGTCACCAAGACTTTTCAAAGGTGGTTATCGGAAAATTCCTCCCAGTATCAGCAGCAGAGGTAGACAGATGGGAATAGAAGGTGAGTGAGGGTAGGCACTTAGCAGTATAATCTCAGAGGACGTTTCATATTAAAACATAAAGACAGAATTTTACACTTTAAAATGGTTAAAATTGTGAATTTCATCTCAATTTTTTAAAATTTTTTATTTATTCATTTTACAGAGGAGAGGGAGAGAGAGAGAGAGAGAGGGAGAGAGAGAGAGAGAGAGAGAGAGAGAGAGAGAGGAGAGAGACAGAGAGAGAGAAGGGAGGAGGAGCTGGAAGCATCAACTCCCATATGTGCCTTGACTAGGCAAGCCCAGGGTTTCGAACCTGCGATCTCAGCATTTCCAGGTTGACGGTTTATCCACTGTGCCACCACAGGTCAGGCTCATCTCAATTTTAAAAAATCAAGAGCTGCCTGACCTGTGGTGGCGCAGTGCGATAAAGCGTCGACCTGGAACACTGAGGTCGCCGGTTCGAAACCTTGGGCTTGCCTGGTCAAGGCACATATGGGAGTTGATGCTTCCTGCTCCTCCCCCTTCTCTCTCTCTCTCTCTCTCTGTCTCTCTCTCTCACTCCTCTCTCTCTAAAAAATCAATAAATAAAATATTAAAAAAAATATCTTTAAAAAATCAAGAGCTTCAGTTTTAAGAGCCACATACATACCATTTTTAAGAGTGTACTTTATTTGACCAGTCCCCCTGTTATGGATATTTTTCCAGCCTTTTGTTATTACAGACATTGTGGCAATAAGTATCCTGGTACATGCATTTTTGTGAATATGTGTGAGCATATCTGTAGGATAATTTCCTTAAAGTGGAATTGTTGGGTCAAAGTGTATGTGTCTTTCTCATTTTCATAGAAAATGCTCCATTGTTTTCCATAACGGATGGTAGAACTTACATTACAATCAACAATATATGAGGGTGCCTATTTTCCCCACACTTTCGCTAATAATGTTTTTCAACCTTTTCATCTTCACCCTTCTGATTATTAAAAAGTTGCACCTTGCCTGACCAGGCGGTGGCGCAGTGGATAGAGCGTCAGACTGGGATGCAGAGGACTCAGGTTTAGAACCCGAGGTCGCCAGCCTGAGTGCGGACTCATCTGGTTTGAGCAAAAGCTCATCAGCTTTAACCCAAGGTTGCTAACTCGAGCAAGAGGTTCCTCGGTCTGCTGAAGGCCCGCGGTCAAGGCACATATGAGAAAGCAATCAATGAACAACTAAGGTGTTGCAACACACAATGAAAAACTAATGATTGATGCTTCTCATCTCTGTCTCTGTAAAAAAAAAAAAGTGGCACCTTGTAGTTTTCCTTGCTAAATCTTCACGGAAACAGGCCAAGGGCATTCAAGTGGAGGGCAAGGGTGTTTTGGAGGCAGAAAGGGAAGCAGTTACCTCCCCACATTTCTGTTCTGGCCTAGTGCCTTGGCCCATGTAAATCTCATACTGTATGTTCATTTCACCTCAACCACATTACCTTCCTTTCTCTTCTTGAAACAAGTCCATTTCTTCAGGTTTTTCACATTTGCTAGTCCCTGTGCCAGGAACACTTGCCCCTAAAATCTTAGAAGTCGGGCCCCTTATTGTTCGGATCTCAGCAATCTCTCCTGTGTGACCTTTCTTTTTTTTTTTTTTTTTTTTTTGTATTTTTCTGAAGCTGGAAACGCCCGTCCGGGATCCACCCGGCACGCCCACCAGGGGGCGACGCTCTGCCCACCAGGGGGCGATGCTCTGCCCCTCCAGGCCGTTGCTCTGATGCGAGCAGAGCCATTCTAGCGCCTGAGGCAGAGGCCACAGAGCCATCCCCAGCGCCCGGGGCCATCTTTGCTCCAATGAAGCCTCCGCTGGGGGAAGAGAGAGACAGAGAGGAAGGAGAGGGGGAGGGGTGGAGAAGCAGATGGGCGCTTCTCCTGTGTGCCCTGGCCGGGAATCGAACCCGGGACTTCTGCACGCCAGGCCGACGCTCTATCACTGAGCCAACCGGCCAGGGCATGAGACCTTTCTTGACCTCACCTCCCTCATCCTGTTTGTACCCTTTAGAGTCCTTACTACTGCTTCAAAGTATCTCCTTTGTTTACGTCCAAACCGTCTGTTCTCCCCTAGAGCATTAGCTCCGTGTCAGTATCTCCAATACCCACAATAGTTCTGGCTCCTAGTAAGTGATTTTAAAATGTTTGGAATGAATGCCTAGTTCAATAGTGCTTTCTTGTTTTCAAAGTCTTATCCTGGTCAGAATCTCAGATTTAGAAAGGGGGATGGTGTAGAGAGAAATGGTTGCTTTTCAACTCCTTGAAGGGAACAAAACTGATTTTAAGGACTTGAGGTCTGCGTTAATCTGAATAATTAGCAAAAAAAAATTTTTTTTAATCTATTCACTAGCTAAAGCCCTCGTTGAAACACTGAGAGAGCCTCCTTTGAATTATCGCGTGTCAATAAAATGGCCTTTCTTTGTCAATATTCTCTGCTTCAAATTTGTCACTAATTCCAGCTGGCCTCCTCCCAGCCGATCTGAATGACCGAAAAGCAGAGTGAATACAATTTAATCAGTGGCTGGGACCCAGCGGGATGAGCTGGCGGTGTCTCTGTGGGCCTCATCGCTAAAAGGTGTTCCAGGGGCCATGCTTTTTGCACCGAATAAAAGAGCGCCAGCAGGCCCCGCGCTCCTGCGGCGGGGGAATCTGGCAGACACTGGCTGGCGCGGGGGCGAGGCGGGCAGGGGGAGCCGCAGAGAGGCGGGGAGAAGGGAAGAGGAGACAATACCGCCAACAAGAATGGTCATGGTGCTAATACCCAGCCTTGGGTTTACAGTTTTACAAACTGTTCAAGCCATTATCTCGCTTCTGCCCAACAACAGCCTGCGTGCAGGTTATTATTCCCATGTTGCCAACAGGGAATCCGAGGCTGGGCGAGGTGGAGGCGGCGAAGGCAGCGGCTCCCTGCCGCGCGGTGCCCTTGCCCTGCCCGCTGCCTCAGGGCCGTGCCCGCCCGCTCCCCCGCCTTATCTCCCGCCGTCAGGGAGCCCGGCGGAGCCGGGGCCGTTGCTATGGCATTTCTGAAGTGTCAGAAGTGCCCAGGAAGCATACAAACCGACCTACATGAGACACAGCCCGGTACAAAACAACTTCCAATTTACTCGCAATAATTACCACCCCCGGATAATCGCCTGCACCCAGGCGGGCGAGGCGCGCTGGCGCGGGGGAAGGGAGGAAGCATCGAGCAAGAGAGGGAGGCAGGCATGCCGGGCTGACGGATG
This sequence comes from Saccopteryx leptura, assembly GCF_036850995.1. Taxonomy (NCBI): domain Eukaryota; kingdom Metazoa; phylum Chordata; class Mammalia; order Chiroptera; family Emballonuridae; genus Saccopteryx; species Saccopteryx leptura. Next base: position 64,537,314 of record NC_089516.1, on the reverse strand, counting down.
TGCCCAGGCTGGGCTTTCCGGGAGGAGTGTGGGAAAGCAGGGGGTGGTCTTCCTGAAATATGCGCGGAGGACTTCTCTGCCGTGTGTTCTCATTAATTCAGATGTTCTTCTGGATGGATCTGTAGCAAGGCAATTCATTCGATATGTAGCAGGCACTTTGCCTGTCATTGGGATTGCAAAGGCCAGTTCCTATGTGGAGTGCCTTACAGACCCCTTTCTGAGAGATCAAAAACAAACAAAACAAGACACCCAGGCAAGGTACATTTATAAAGGCCATCAGTCACTCCACATACATTTATTAAGTACCCACTATATGCCAGGCACTGTGCTGAGAATACAGCAGTGAACAAAACACACAAAAATCCCTGCTCTCGTGAAGTTTATGTTGGACTAAAGGGAGACAACAAATTTTAAAAAAATAACAGATTTACACTGTCAGTTGGTGTATTTTTTCTGGGTTCTTCAGAGAAATAGAACCAAGAGGAGTTGGGTATACACATAAAGAGATTTACTATAAGAATTTGCTCACGCAATTTTGAAAGCTAGGTCCAAGATGCACAGTGGGCAACCTGGAGACCCAGGAAGTATCTAGGTATCTTCCGATTTTTAGAAGTTAAATTTATGCCACTTTGTTTTTAGGAAGCATCTGCATTAGCATTCTTTTAAGGTAACTGAAGGAAATCCAAAGAGGATTTTAACTTTGGGTCAAAAAGGTGAAAAGCAAAAACAACTACCGTTCTGCCTTTGTTTTGCAGCTGCAGAGGTAGCAGGCATCCTGAGCCAGAGAGTGGCCTTGACAGGCTCCGTCCTCAGAACTACACTCACCCTCTCAGCACCAAGCTGCCACGGCTTCGAGCTGTGTCCGTGAGCATCTGTGTATTCCTCATTTTATTTTCTGCATTTGTTTTTTTTAAATTATTTTTTAAGCGTTCTAATTTTATTTATTAATTTATTTTGTGACAGAGACAGAGAGAGGGACAGACAGGAAGGGAGAGAGATGAGAGGCATCAATTCTTCATTGCGGCACGGCACCTTAGTTGTTCGTTGATTGCTTTCTTAGATGTGCCTTGACCAGGAGAGGGGTACAGCAGACTGAGTGACTCCTTGCTAGAGCCAGTGATCTTGGGCTCAAGCTGGTGAGCCTTGCTCAAACCAGATGAGCCCGCACTCAAGCTGGCGACTTCGGAGTCTCGAACCTGGGTCCTCTGTGTCCCAGTCCGACGCTCTATCTACTGCACCACTGCCCGGACAGGCTATTTTCTGCATTTGTTAGCAAGATATGTCCTAAGGTAATTGCTTCTTCACATTATGCTCTTTTGACTTAAGAAAGGTTTCATAGGAACACTCTACTTCCAAACAGCGGGGAGACCTATGTATAGTTCCAGTCTTAAGTCCAAAGGCCTGAGACCCAGAAGAGTTGCTGGTGTAAATTCCAGTCTGTACTGAAGGCAGGAGGAGACTGATGTCCCAGCTCCAAGACAGTCAAACAGAGAGAAAAAATTTCCTTACTCAAACTTTTATTGTATTCAGGCCTTCAATGGATGGGTGAGGCCCACCCGTATTGGAGAGGGCAACCTTCTTTTCTCAATCTATGGGTTCAAATATTAATCTCATCCAGAAACATCCTCTCAGAGACACCTAGAAATAATGTTTAACCAAATATCTGGGTATCCCATGGCATAGTCAAGGTCATGAAACACAATGAAAATCACAGTTGGTGATAAGTGCAGATGAGGGAGAAAAAGAAAATAGGAAAGTAAGAATAAGACGTGTTGGTGAAGTACATGTTGCAAATTTAAACAGGGTGATGTTGCACGTCTCACTTAGAAGGCATCATTTGAACCTGACCTATGGTGGCACAGTGGATCAAGTGTTGACCTGGAATGCTGAGGTCATCAGGTCGAAACCCAGGCCTTGCCTGGTCAAGGCACATATGAGAAGCAACTACTACCAGTTGATGCTTCCCATTTCTTCTCTCTCTCTTCTCTTTCTAAAATCAATAAATGAAAACTTTGGAAAAAAAAAAAAAGAAGAAGAGGAAGGTATCATTTGAATGAAGACTTGAAAGAAGTGAGGCAGCAAGCCATTTAGATTTCTAAGAATGTTCCAGGCAGAAGAAACAGTAGGTACAAAGGCCCTGAGGTAAGAGCCCCTGTGGTGTGTTGGAGGAACAGCAGCAAATCCAGTAGAGACAGAGCAGAGTGAGCAAGAGAGAGAGGATTAGGAAAGAAGCAGAGACAGAGCATGAAGGCTATGTAGGCCAACACAAACTGTCAACTGGTGGTTGTTGATGCCAATTCAACACCAACAAGAATCCCCAATTTGAAGTGTGGTGAAGAAGGAAACCATTCAGTGCAAACAGCTCAATGGTGATACAGCTTGGCTGTGAAAACAGCACAGCTTTGAGGCAGCCCTGGGGCAAGGCCCCTTTTCAGCTAGGCAGCTCAGCTATGCTGTGGTCTGTACAACTCTGCTCTGTTTTGGTGGTTCAGCTCCAGCCCTAGCTGGGGAAACACCGTGGTCTGCAGTCTTTGGTGAAAAGGGAAAGTGCACTCTCAGAGCCAGAGGGAAGCTGGCTTATGTAGACAGAAGTCCCTGCCCCTGGTCCCTTATGGATCTCTCCTCATGCAAATGAGGAGTCCAAATCCTCACAGTTTTGTTGGTGTAAAAGGCACTGTCCTGATTGATCAGAATAGAGCCACTCTGTTTTGTTGGAACTGCGCAGCTCCAACTGAATGGGGAAGGCCTCAGTCCTGCTGATTGAAATAGGATTACAGAAACTCTTTTATAAGGGCTGGCTCAGATGGCAGGAACTCTGCGGGCGAGCAGCTCAGTGCAGGTCTCTTCGTGAAGTGCAGTTTGTGTGAGAAGGTTTAGAAATGGCTGCTAGGCTGATTTTGTTTTTGTTTTTTAAGAAATTTGAACCCAGTTAGCCACCAGGAGCTCTTCTTAGTTAGGTATCTTCTTTCTCCGGGTCCACAGAATTATTGCAGGAGACAGGATATGACTGAACTTGTGTCTTGATAGGATTCCTCTGACTTCTGTGTGATTCATAGACTGTGGGAGAATAGGGTGTGAGGGGCAAGGGTGAAACAGAAGTACTTTTAGGGGCAAAGGAGCAGTTAGAGTACCACTGCAGTAATCCCAGGGAAAGATGATGGGAGCTTAGATGAGCATTGTACCAATGGAGATGGTGAGAAGTGGTGGATTCTGGATATACTTCAAAGGTAGTAGGATTTTCTGATGGATTGGATATGCAGTGGGATGAAGAGAGGAGTCTAAGGTATTCAAGGGGGAATGCGTTTTGGGACAGGCAGTGTGGTATAAACTGGAGAGAGTTGAAATTCACAGGGACTCAGGAATGAAATTGAGCTATATACCCTTGCCCTTCTGAGCTGTATGGCCCCGGGCAGGTTGCTTTCTATCTCAGAAACTGGCTTCCCTCACCTGTAGAAGCTCACAGAACTGTTGCGAAGATTGAATAAGGTGAGGTATGGAAAATCCCATTCCACAGCAGGCAGAAACAGAGTAGGTGCTCTCTGAGCACTTGCCCCCTTGCCTTTCCTTTTCTCCAGGAAGCTGGAGAAGCTACATGGTAGGGCTGAGATCAGAGGTGACGGTGAAGGATGAGTGGGGCTTTGTTAGGTGGCAAAGGGGCTCATAGTTTACAGTAGGTGGAAATGAAACCACTGGCCAGGAAGGCCTCAGTGGAACCCTGGAGTGGGGAAGGCTACAGAAGGACAGGGAGCACCTAGGCATGGAGAGAGTATGAGGGAAAGAAAGTCATGTACCAGAAACGGGGTCCCAACAAGAAGGTGTGAGGGAATGGGAGGCCAACCTCCCACCTCCCTGGCTGTGCCTTGGGCCAGCCTTGGCCCAGAGGACATTTTAAACTTTCTGAGTTACAGGATAGAGTTGGTCATAACTATGGCACACAAACTTCCAGTACGACAAGGGGTTACTGAGCTCTGTGCTGTGTGAAGTCACACAACAAACATCTGGCTTGGCCACTGGCCAAGACAGCTCCCCTACCCCAGCCAAACACACACTGATTGCGAACATATGGCCTCCAAGGCAGGGGCTTTCCCAAAAGGCCTCAAGAGCCATCTTTACCTTCTAGCCTAAATTGCGCTGGCCAAGGGACTGCCATCAGGGTCTTAATTGTTTCCTTACTGCTTGCACAAGATCATGAATTCCCTTTACATGGGACCAATAGTAAGATTACCAATCGTCCTCCTTTAGTAAGTTCCGTCCTCCCGCAAAAAGTGTCCTCCTACATGTCCTCCTTTTTGATATTGGAAGACTAACCTGTAAGTGTCCGTATTCAATCAATGCAGAGTCAATCCATTGTGTGTGATGTGACGTATTTCTGTCTAAATGAGTACTTTTTCTTACAATTATTATTAAAAATTAATAGGCATGGCCTGACCTGTGGTGGCGCAGTGGATAAAGCGTCGACCTGGAATGCTGAGGTCGCCGGTTCGAAACCCTGCACTTGTCTGGTCAAGGCACATATGGGAGTTGATGCTTCCTGCTCCTCCCCCCTTCTCTTTCTCTGTCTCTCTCTCTCTCACTCTATCTCCTATCTAAAATGAATAAATTAAAAAAATTAATAGGCATGTAAGCATAATTACAATATAAAATATTATAAATGTTTTTGTTATGCATTTATCATATTATAGTATATTATTGTTGCAATAAATAAAATATTTCTTTTATTTACGATATTGTTTTCTTCAATTTATTTTTGTCCTCCTTTTCATTGTAAAAAAGTTGGTCACCAGCCAGAATGGTGCTCATCAACAAAACAACACAGAATAAGTGCTGGCGAGGATGTGGAGAAAAGGGAACCCTCCTGCACTGCTTGTGGGAATGCAGACTGGGGCAGCCTCTGTGGAAAACAGTATGGAGATTCCTCAAAAAAAAAATTAAAAATCGAACTGCCTTTTGACCCAGCTATCCCACTTTTAGGAATATACCCCAAGAACACCATAGAACTGCTCCAAAAGGAGAAATGCACCCCCATGTTTGTGGCAGCATTGTTCACAATAGCGAAGATCTGGAAACAGCCCAAGTGTCTGTCAGAGGATGAGTGGATTAAAAAGCCTTGGTACATATATACTATGGAATACTACTCAGCCATAAGAAATGATGACATCAGATCATTTACAATAACATGGATGGACCTTGATAACATTATACGGAGTGAAATAAGTAAATCAGAAAAAACTAAGAACTACATACATAGATGGGACATAAAAATGAGACTCAGAGACATGAACAAGAATGTGATGGTAACGGGGGTGGAGGGGTGGGGGGAGGGGGGGATGGGACGAGGAAGGAGAGAGGGGGTGGGGGAAGGGAGGGGCACAAAGAAAACCAGATAGAAGGTGACGGAGACAATTTGACTTTGGGTGAGGGGTATACAGCATAATCAAATGTCAAAATAATCTGGAGATTTTTCTCTCAACATATGTACCCTGATTTATCAATGTCACTGCATTAAATTTAATAAAAATAAATAAATAAAAAGTTGGTCACCTTACCAGTAGGCCCATGCCAAGGAATATCCCTCTCCTCAGAACCACGAACACCCTCCCCCCCACGTCATGGAAGGCTCCGACAGCAGACTGACTGCCTAGGTTCCTGTTCAGTCCCATGCCTATTAAGTTGTGTTCTTTACCGCTCTGAACCTTATTTTCTACCTCTACAAAGAAGGATATAATGACACCTCCTTCACAGGCTTGATGAGAGGCTCAAATGGGATTGTCTAAAACTATGACTCAGAAGCTCTAAGTGCTGAAAAGATGTGAATCCTACTTCGACCTCCCCACACTCTCCACACTCAGTAGTACCACTATCATTAGGTGACTCAGAGGAAAAATTATACCAAACTGTAAGAAAAGGAAGAAAGTCCAACTAAGTTCAGGTTTTTCCTGTGATGACTACTTTGATGCAGTCCTTGGAAATATCAACTGTCATATTCTTTTCCAAAATACTTTTGTTGTTGTTCCTGCTTTCCAAATGCCCTAAGCATTTTTATTGAGCAACCAGGCTCTAAACAATATGGATTTGGAAACTGTAATGGGTCAGACACATAACATTCAATAGAGCTCACTACCTGCCAGGGAATGTTGTAGTTCTTTTTATCCTCGCAACAAACCCTGTGAGGTTGGTGCAACTATTATCCCCTTTTACAGATGGGAAAGCTGAGAATTGGGTTTGGGGGATGAATTGACTTGCCTAATGTCATACAGGTAGTGAATATTGGTGGAGAGTTTGAACACAGGTGGCCATGTTTAACTGCTGTGTGATACTGTCTTGAAAGGATTGGCTCAAACATATGAGAACCTTGTATCCCAAGAAGGGACTGGGATGGGTTGAGAGAGTGATAAATTATTTTTAAAGATTTTATGGTTTTTTTAAAGAGAGAGAAGGGGGGAGCAGAAAGCATCAACTCATAACTGTTTCTCCTATGTGCCTTGGCCTGGGTCTTGAACAGGAGACCTCAGCATTCCAGGTTGACACTTTATCCACTGCACCACCACAGGTCAGGTGAGAGTGGGATAAATTTTCATTAGCCTTCCCTATGGCTGGAGACAAAGCCCCAAGCCCTCATCCCTGCTGCAAAATGCATTAAGTGCTCAACCTGGCAGTGATACTGTCCAGTGTCCTTTGGAGAGGCATTTATAAGTGAGACGTCTGAACTAAACACCTTCCGAAGTCCTTTCAATTCAAGGAGTTTAAGTCTTAACTCTGTCTTGGGCCTTCCAGCTGTCTCCTCCCATAGGAGGAAGCAAAACCTGTGTAGTCACCTTGCTCTCTCTCAAGAGGTATGCACCCACCCTTGTCTTTTTCACTCAGTACACCTGGGAGACCTCATTCTTCCATGGTTTCCATCAGCTTCTTTATCCTGGTGTCTGGTCCAGGCTTCTTCTCAGAGCCCTAGAAACATGTCTTCAGCTGCCTCCCAGAACTCTTCTCCTGCAGTGTGAACTCAGTGGGTATCTTCTTTCCTCAGAACCTTTTCCTCTTTCCATGTTTCTCTTCTCAAGAAATGGCTCTGCCATTTTTCTTTTTTCTTTCTTTTTTTTTTGATTTTGGAAATATACACATGACTGTCCATGTTAGGTACATTTTCTCATTATGTCCAGCCCTACGAGGGTAGACCTTTTGCGGTTTGTATTCTTCCTCTCACTTCAGAGATCTGAACTGAAGTTCACATATTTTTTTTGTGTGTGTATTTTTCTGAAGTTGGAAACGGGAAGGCAGTCAGACAGACTCCCGCATGCTCCCGACCGACAGGGATCCACCCGGCATGCCCACCAGGGGGCTATGCTCTGCCCATCTGGGGCGTTGCTCTGTCGCAACCAGAGCCATTCTAGCACCTGAGGCAGAGGACATGGAGCCATCCTCAGCACCCGGGCCAGCTTTGCTCCAATGGAGCCTTGGCTGCAGTAGGGGAAGAGAGAGACACAGAGGAAGGAGAGGGGGAGGGGTGGAGAAGCAGATGGGTGCTTCTCCTGTGTGCCCTGGCCAGGAATGGAACCCGGGACTCCTGCACGCCAGGCCAATGCTCTACCACTGAGCCAACCAGCCAGGGCGGCTCTGCCATTTTTCCATCTGCTTAAGCCAGAACCCTAGGCATCATCCTTAGGTTTTCCTGGCCCTCAATCCCACATACCATCAGGCACCAGGACCTGTCAGTGTGACCTCCTACATAGCTCATGAATCCACTCCTTCTCTCAACCCCCACCCCTCCTTCCCTAGTCTAAGCCATCACCATCTGAGAGATGAAGTCAAAAGCAAAAGCCTTCCCCTGCCCACTCTGCTTCTATTCTCCCTCTTCCAGTCCATTTTCTGCCTCATAGTGAGGGTGAGTTTTTTTTTTTTTTTTTTAATCTGGCTGTCTTTGATGACTTTATTGCTCTTAGAATTAACTCCAAATTCCTACACACATCTGATGAGGTGCTGTGCTATTAGGCAAGCTGTTTTCTAGGATGGGTCCTGGAGTCTATATTAAACCTTGATTCTGATGTCAGATTGACCACCTGATAGCCAATGTGACTTTGTTACAGGCCTTGGACTGGGCCTGGAGTGGGTCTGCCTCTGGCCAGCCAGTAGTATTTGGGTCCTTGACTTTTTAAAAAGATTTTATTGATTTTAGAGAGAGGAGAGAGAGAGAGAAGGGTGGAGAGTGGAAGAATTAAGTGATAGTTGCTTTTCATATGTGCTTTGACCGGGAAAGTTCAGGGTTTTGAACTGGCAACCTCAGCATTCCAGGTTAACACTTTATCCACTGTGCCACCACAGGTCAGGTGGGTTTTTTGTGCAGGACAGATTTCACAACACGAATTCAGGTGATTTTTGAGAGTACATTTATTACAGCTAGAGATGGTGCAAAGAAGGAAGGACTTAGGATAGAAGAAGCAACAGGAGAGAGCCTAGGCAGGGCTGCTTTTAGCTCACTTGAAAGTCAGAGGAAAGGGGGGCCTCGTAGAGAAATTCACAGAATAGTCCAGGACAGCTGCTGCCGCCTGCTGCTCCCCTGGTTGCAAGTCTCATGGAGACCTGAGTTTAGGAGAAAGAGAGCAAGTAGACACCTAAAGGAGAAAGGTACCACTTTGGTCCTTTGTCTTGAGGCTTTTTACCTTTCTTTAGCTGGTGGGAATCCTAGGGGAGCTGTCAGGGGAGGGTCTTAACAGAATATTCATTAGTTCTCCAGGTGTGTCCCTTATTATGTTGATTCATCAAAATATGTGAATAGAAGGGTCAGGGTTATTTTCTGGTTAGTTTCATTTTTAAAGAATATCACCAATGGGGACTGGGACCAAGGCTGGTCTGCCCCAGGAGGGTCTGGAATGTGTAAACCATTTGCTCCTGAGTGTCTTTAGTTAGGGAAGATAAACCTTGTGATTCATTAGATGGCTGTAAATTGCTCAAGTTGTTTGTCCTTGTTTGAATAATTTGTTGCAGTTACCTTTAGTCCACTTGTCAAGAAATTTCCCCAGTTTTTTACTATCTTGTCTCAACTTTCGCTATACTTCTTAATTTCTCTAACCTGCAATTATTTTATTTGTAAGGTAGGGTTGTTGTGAGGGTGAGAGGAGACAGTGTACTAATGCACTGAGCTCCATGCCCTGCAGCAAAGTGCTTTAATCATTCACTGCAAGTTAGATCTTATGATAATAAAGTTATCAGTACCAGTCATAGTATTGATTCAATCAACTGATGAATTGTTGTGAATAATAACATTATGGATCTTGTTATATTGGATTGTATGTTATTATATTAATTTGGATTTTATGATTATCTTTCCAGCCTCAGCTCTCAGTCACTACCACCCTACTCCCCATCCTGCGTCTTCCTTGCCTTTTATTGCCACACATTCTCATCCCCAGAAAGTTATTCTCTCCCCATCTTCTGATCCTTTAGCCCCTTTTTGTATTGCGAAGTCCCTTTTGTTAGGGGCTCAGGCATTGATTTCCCAGACCCTCTGCTGTAGATGGCTATCCTACGGGGCCCCCAGAGTGCCCTGTGCTTCTTTTTTAGAGCTTCTGTCACACCATATTTGTAATTATTTAATTGTCAGACTCCTGGAATTAGGCCATCATCTTGGCAAGGAACTTTACATCTTATTCATCACTGTAGTCCCAGCTTTTAGCACTACTGGGCACAATAAATGTTTGCTGAATGAACAAGAGATGGGCCTGGCAGCAATCCTCTCCTCCCAGTCTTCGTCCCCTTTGAAGCCTCTTCAAAGCCAAAAGCTGTTAACTGAGCACAGAATCTGACTGAATCAAGGCTGGCTGAACCAAGAGCTCTCTGTCATGGTCCTAGAGGTATTTCTGTTTTGGGGTTCACAAACCTCTCGTTCCTTGTGGGCTTAGTGAAGGTGTGGGCGTAGAGGGGGTTTAGGGTAAGTTGATTCACCTCCCTGAACTTCATTTAAAAAATTATTGATTTATTTTAGAGAGAAGAAGGGAGAGAGAGAGACAGATAGAAACATCAATCTGTTTCTGTATGCGCCCTGACTGGGGACCAAACCCATAACATTCATGTTTCAGGATAATGCTGTAACCAGCTGAGCTATCTGGCCAGGGCTGAGTTCATTTTTGTCTTCTGTAAAATGTCAAATAGGACTCACATGGCAGTCACCATGGAGATTCACTGAGGTGGCAAATGGAAATGTTTTGTAAACTGCAAAGGTTAGCATGTCTCACTTCATAATAATCAAACACAAAAAATGTGTTGCTCTTTGGCTTAACTCTTTCCAAGACCCCCATGTAAATAAGAACCATCCTAGTTATACAGCATGATCTCTAGCAATCCAGTTACAATTGATTGACATTATCACTTTCTTTCTATTTAGCCATTCTCAGCCTGTGGCAACATGCTGGTCACCATATAGACCTGATAAGCACTTTTGTCTCCTTGGTACCACATTTACAAAACAACACTTAAAGTGGATTACTTTGCAGATGCCTGATCTCATCTATTCAATGTTGATTCTATTAGTTCCAATTTCAGAAGGCGACAGGTGACATTTTCTGACCTTGTCCCCTTAAGTATAAGCAAAAGCTACAGCTTTTTGGAGGGGGGAATGAAAAAGTACAAGATGTGCTTGGTGAACAGTGAGGAAACAAGACATGTTTTGTTTGTATGAAAATCAACGGTTTGTAAGAAAATCATGGTACATACCTCTCATTTATTTATTCATTCATTTGTTCAGCACCACAATGTGCCAGTTACTGGGCTAGCTACTGGGGGATATATCAGCAAGCAAGATTAGCCTGACCAGGCGGTGGCGCAGTGGATAGAGCGTCGGACTGGGATGCGGAAGACCCAGGTTCGAGACCCCGAGGTTGCCAGCTTGAGCGCGGGCTCATCTGGTTTGAGCAAAAGCCCACCAGCTTGAACTCAAGGTCGCTGGCTCCAGCAAGGGGTTACTCAGTCTGCTGAAGGCTCGCGGTCAAGGCACATATGAGAAAGCAATCAATGAACAACTAAGGTGTTGCAATGCGCAACAAAAAACTAATGATTGATGCTTCTCATCTCTCTCCATTCCTGTCTGTCTGTCCCTGTCTATCCCTCTCTCTGACTCACTGTCTCTGTAAAAAATAAATAAATAAAATAAAAAAAAACCCCAAAAAACAAAAAAACAAACAAGATTAACCTTACAGACCTCATGGTCTCCTGGGGAAGACAGACAATTAAGTAGACAATTTCAATACAGTGTGAAAAAAATCTCTGATGGGAAGAACAGAGAAATGGTTTTCTGTGGGCCCCGAACTTTTCAAAGGAAGCAACATCTCAGCTGAGACCTAAAGCATGGGTGAGAGTCATTAGAAAAAAGCTATGGGAGGGGGCAAGCTGAGGTTTGAGGGGGGAAAAAAGTTCCTGGAAAAGCCTGACCAGGTGGTGGTGCAGTGAATAGAGCATTGACCTGGGACACTGAGGACCCAGGTTTGAAACCCCTAGGTTGCCAGCTTGAGCGTGGGGTTGCTGGCTTGAGCGTGGGAACATAGACATGATCCTATGGTTGCTAGCTTGAGCCAGAAGGTCGCTTGAGCAAGGGGTCACTGACTTGGCTAGAGGCACATATAAGAAAGCAATCAATGATTAACTAAAGTGCTACAACAAAAAGTTGATGCTTCTCATCTCTCTCATTTCCTGTCTGTCTGTCCCTGGCTGTTCCCCCCCACCCCCAGCCTCTAAAAAAATAAAGTTCCTGGAAGAAAAAAGCGTCCAAAGACTGGAGAGAGACACAGGGTAATTTTGAGGACCTAAAAGAAAATCTGAGACTACAGGCATAGAAGCACTGTAGGGGAGGTAGGAGAAAAAGAATGAGCTCCATTTGGAATATGCTGACTTTGACATGTCTAGGGCCCACACAAGAGGAGATGTCCATGTGGCAGGTGACTATGTGGGTTTGACATCCCCGCAAGAAGTTGTAGTGAATAAAGACCTGGGACTTGGGAGCTGCTGTGCTGTCCTTGTATTGAAAGGCTGGCTTAGGACTCCACTGGGGAGAGCTTGCAGGATAGCAGAGGAATTTGGACCTGATTCTATAGACAGTGAGTTTGAACAAAACCTTTGGAATAGCACAATTTGAGCAGAGGAAGTTGCCCATAGCAGAGGTAGTCAAGGACATGGACGAGGGCACATGACTGGTGCTGAGGATGCACATTCAACAGGACCAGGACAAATGGCTGGGTCTCATAGCGTAACACATAGTCACATACTGGACCAGCTCATACCAGCTCATGGCAGCCAATTGTTAAATTTTCAGTAATTCTCTGAGCCACTTTTAAAATCAGTCATTATTAAATATGTAAAACTATATAAATATTTATTCATTTATTTATTTTTAAAATAGTTTGTAAAACTATATAAATATTTAATGATTTAAAAATTTAAAATGCTAGTACACTTACAATTAAGTAAATTAAATACAAAGGTAACAAGTAAATACTAAAAGCTCATCCTTTTTAATTATTTTACTATCAAGTATGATACTGAGGGTAGTTACACCTATTGCATCTGGGTGGTATAAATGCCATATAACAGCATGCTACTGCACATCTCTTCCCAGGTCCCTGTTTTGTTCTGTTATTAGTGAGAAAGACAGAGACAGAGAGAGGGATAGGCAGGGACAGACAGAGAGGAAGGAAGAGAGATGAGAAGCATCAATTCATAGTAGTGGTACCTTAGTTGTTCATTGATTGCTTTTTCATATGTGCTTTGACTACGGGGCTCCAGCTGGGCAGTGACCCCTTGCTCAAGCCGGCGATCTTGGGCTTCAAGCCATTTCCAGCTCCCTGTTTAGTGACATCACTGTGGTAGTGTGAAATGGGCCATGGAAATTGGTAAATACTACAAATCAAGACCTGATTGTTTTGTTGGTTGTTTCAAGTTAAGGAAGTTATGGAGAAAATGTTAAAATGCAGATTAAATTTAGAAGTGTGTTGTGTTTTATAGCCATTATGTTGTGAATAGTTCAAAAATTTAAAAAAATATTCTTTTAGTATTTGAAACTATTATTTGTTTCAGAAAAATAAAAGTTGCTCTCATCATTGCCAAACAAGCAAAGTTCTAACATGTGGCTTTGTTGTTTCACTTTTGCCCTATTTGTTAATGCAAACAAAAATATCAATTAACACTCTTGTCAGAACTACATAACCATAGGATATATGAATTTGGCAAAAATCAATGAAAACGGCCTGACCTGTGGTGGTGCAGTGGATAAAGCATCGACCTGGAATGCTGAGGTCACAGGTTCAAAACCCTGGGCTTGCCTGGTCAAGGCACATATGGGAGTTGATGCTTCCTGCTCCTCCCCCTTTCTCTCTCTCTCTCTCACTCCTCTCTAAAATAAGTAAATAAATAAATAAAAATTAAATTAAAAAAATGTTCTCTTAAAAAATTTTTTTAAAAGATTTTATTTATTCATTTTAGAGAGGGGAGAGAGAGAAAGAGACGGGAGGGAGGAGCAGGAAGCATCAACTCCCACATGTGCCTTGACCAGGTAAGCCCAGAGCTTTGAACCGGCGACCTCAGCGTTCCAGGTCTACTCCCTACCCACTGCACTACTACAGGTCAGGCTTAAAAAAATCAATGAAAGCATTCTATGAGAATCAACTGGTTATATGGAATTCACAGTAAGGAGTATTGCCTAGTTTATTATTATTTGTAAATTGTGTTATAGATTCCTCATACCAGTAGAATTACAATAAACCTATTGGCACCGGGAAACTCAAGGTCACATCTGCAACTTACTTTCAAAGGGTTCAGAAAAACAGGTGTTTTTCTGAACAAAGAGAAATAAAGCCATTATGGAATCTAGCTGATGTCTCTATAGGAATTCACTGTGTCACTTTTTTTACTTTTCCATATATTTGAACATGTTCATAATACAGGTATTAAGAAAATGAGTCAGTGCAAGGTGCTTAGACAGTCAGTGCAAGGTGCTTAACCTCTTGTGTTAAAGAAACAGCAGGGGCCAGTGCGGCTGGAACAGATTGAGCCAGGGTAGAGTAGTAGATGAGGTCAGAGGCCAGATTAGGGGGGCCTCATAGGGCCTCATGATGACTGGGTTTTAGTGTGAGATAGGAACCATTCAAGGGCTCTAAGCAACGACTTGACCAGAATCACACACTTTAAACAAGGTGCCTCTGACTGCTGGGATGAGAAGGTGTGGGGGCAAGGATGAGCGCCGACCAGTCAGGGGCTAATGCTCTAATCCAGTGATTTTCAACCAGTGTGCCACAAGTTTTTAAAATATTCAATACCTATTTAGTCAGGGACACTGATCTCTTTTCCCTTTATCAAATTAAAAAATGACAGCAGCCTCCTGACCAGGCGGTGGTGCAGTGGATAGAGCGTTGGACTGGGATGCAGAAGACCCAGGTTGCCAGCTTGAGTGTGGGCTCATCTGGTGTGAGTAGAGCTCACCAGCTTGGACCCAAGGTCGTTGGCTCGAGCAAGGGGTTACTCGGTCTGCTGTAGCCCCATGGTCAAAGCACATATGAGAAAGCAATCAATGAACAACAACTAAGGTGTCGCAACAAAAAACTAATGATTGATGCTTCTCATCTCTCTTCGTTCCTGCCTGTCTGTCCCTGTCTATCCCTCTCTCTGTCTCTGTAAAAAAAAAAATATATGACAGCAGCCAACACAATAGCTGTCAGTGTGAATGCCGTATCTTGAATCATAGTTACATATTATTATACAAGATTGTGTCTGATTGTTTAATTCTTGGTACCAGAAATCCTTATATACAAATATAGGCACCTGATATTTTAAAAGTAACTTTGGGCCTGACCAGTGGCAGAGCAGTGGAGAATTGACCCAGAATCCAAGGTCACTGCTTGAGCAAGGGGTCACTGGCACAGCCCCAGTCAAGGCATGTATGAGTTCAATGCACAACTAAAGCGAAAGCAACTACAAGTTGATGCTTCTCCTCCTCTATCTGCTTTCCTCTCTCTCATGCACGCTTTCACATATACACACATAAACTTTGGAGCAAAAAGGGTAGGTAATTACTAATTTTTTTAACTCAATAAAAGTTGTATCTATTTTTTTGTCAGATTGGCAAAAAAATATTTTTTGGTGTATGCCACAGAATTTTAGTAATTAGTTTATGTGTGCCATGAAAGAAAAAGGTCAAAAACCACTGCTGTAATCTACAATGGAGGCAAGAATTGTTTGGTGCCTCAGATCAGGGTGTTAGTGATATAGGTGGTAAGTGGCTCAACATCACTTGGGAGGAAGGGCAGATACTGTTGTTTCTCTAAGTTTATTATGAAAAATATCAGAGTAGAGTGACTAGTGTAATGAACACTGTATACCCATCACCCACTTTATTTTATTATTATTATTATTTACAGAGACAGAGAGTGTCAGAGAGAGGGATAGATAGGGACAGACAGAAACGGAGAAAGATGAGAAGCATCAATTATCAGTTTTTCATTGCGACACCTTAGTTGTTCATTGATTGCTTTCTCATATGTGCCTTGACCGTGGTGCTACAGCTGACCGAGTAACCCATTGCCAGAGCCAGCGACCCTGGACGCGCGCCCAAGCTGGGGACCTCAGGGTCTCGAACCTGGGTCCTCTGTATCCTAGTTTGACGCTCCATCCACTGCACTACCGCCTGGTCAGGCGCCATCACCCACTTTAAACATTATCAGTCCATAGTCAATCTTGTTTAATTGACCTTTTAATTTTTAAAGCAAATTCCAGATTGCTTTCCATTTCTTCTGCAAATCCTTCAGTGTGTATTTCTGAGGTAAGGGCTCCATGATTATCACACAAAAAAATTAACAATAATTTCTAAATATCACCAAATATGGATTCTGCATGTATTTTGCAGGTAAAGCCAACAAGATTTTCTAATATAATTATGTGGAACATGAGAAAAGGACATAAATCGCCCTGGCCAGTTGACTCAGTGGTAGAGCATCGGCCTGGCGTGCAGGAGTCCCGAGTTCAACTCTCAGCCAGGGCACACAGGAGAAGCGCCCATCTGCTTCTCCATCCCTCTCCCTCTCCTTCCTCTCTGCCTCTCTTCCCCTCCCGCAGCCAAGGCTACATTGGGGCAAAGTTTGCCCGGGCACTGAGGATGGCTCCATGGCCTCTGCCTCAGGTGTTAGAATGGCCCTGGTTGCAACAGAGCAACGCCCCAGATGGGCAGAACATAGCCCCCTGGTGGGCATGCCGGGTGGATCCTGGTAGGGCGCATGCGGAAGTCTGTCTAACTGCCTCCCTGTTTCCAACTTCAGAAAAATACAAAAATAAATAAAAATAAAAGGACATAAATCAAGGACATATCCAATGTTTGGCCTAAGTAACTGGTAAGGTGGAATTTGCCATGACATGAGATGAGGAAGATTAGATAGAATTGGTCAGGAGTCAGTGTGATGGATATCATTTTCTAGAATATGTAGTTTAGCAACAAGAAAACAGAACTTGGATATTACAAAATCAAGATGGTACTTTTGAACTAAGAAGCACTACACAGGTCCTAGATGTTTGTATTCTTGTTCTCACTTAAAGTTGTGCTGCCCTCTGCCTGGGGCATGAGGTCAGCCCTCTGAAGGAACAAGGGAAGTAAACCAAACCCAGGAAGTTCTGCTTGCTTGTTTCATTCTGGGACCATTTGTCTGCCCCCTTCTGAGATAAGGGTCCTGTTAGTTGTAAGATTTTCTGAATCAAATGGAAAAGCCCTACAAAGAGCCATTTTATTTGGAAACTCGTAGCTCACTCTGATGATATAGGCCACTTTGGATGAATTCACTGATGATCTGATGTTAGGATGAAAATCTTCAACCCATTAGGGTCAGATGCTAATAACATTTATGAGCCAGTTTAAAATGCTTTTTAAGGCCCTGGCCGGTTGGCTCAGCGGTAGAGCGTCGGCCTGGCGTGCGGGGGACCCGGGTTCGATTCCCGGCCAGGGCACACAGGAGTAGCGCCCATTTGCTTCTCCACCCCCCCCTTCCTCTCTGTCTCTCTCTTCCCCTCCCGCAGCCAAGGCTCCATTGGAGCAAAGATGGCCCCGGCACTGGGGATGGCTCCTTGGCCTCTGCCCCAGGCGCTAGAGTGGCTCTGGTCGCAGCAGAGCGACCGGGAGTCTGTCTGACTGTCTCTCCCCGTTTCCAGCTTCAGAAAAATACAAAAAAAAATAAAAATTAAAATGTTTTTTAAAAAATCCTTGTGATACCTGACCTGTGGTGGCACAGTGGATAAAGTATGGACCTGGAATGCTGAGGTCCCTGGTTCAAAACCCTGGGTTTGCCCAATCAAGGCACATACGGGAAGCAATTACCATGAGTTGATGCTTCCCGCTCGCCACTCTCCTTTCTCTTTAAAATCAATAAATAAAATCTTAAAAAAATAATTAAAATAAAAATGCTGGTATGCAGAAAAATTCAGGAGACTGCAGCCAAATACACCAATTTCCCAGTTGTGCAAGATGGAGGGTAAATCAGTATCTAGGAAAAAAACACATGTGGAGGCCCTGGCCGGTTGGCTTGGTGGTAGAGCGTTGGCCTGGCGTGCGAAGTCCCCGGTTCGATTCCTGGCCAGGGCACACAGGAGAGGCGCCCATCTGCTTCTCCACCCCTCCTCCAGCCGAGGCTCCATTGGAGCAAAAGATGGCCCAGGCGCTGGGGATGGCTCCTTGGCCTCTGCCCCAGGCGCTAGGGTGGCTCTGGTCACCATAGAGCTACGCCCCGGATGGGCAGAGCATCGCCCCCTGGTGGGCGTGCCGGGTGGATCCTGGTCGGGCGCATGCGGGAGTCTGTCTGACTGCCTCCCCGTTTCCAGCTTCAGAAAACAAAACAAAACAAAAAAAACACTTGTGGAAAGAACCAACTTGGAATCCTCTCATTTCTATCACCTGTTGTTGACCTTAGAACAAATCAAGAAGGAAGTACAGCCATAGTAGGTGTGAAGTCACAGCAAGAGAATCCACCAACTTTTGCCTCCCTGGCCAGTCTCTCACATACCCAATTCTCAAGGGGCACCAGATTACTTCTGACATGGAACCTCACCAGAACTGCCTATCTGATTAAGACTGCACTCTGCAAAACCACACTGAAGGTACATGTGCCTGCAAGCCTACTATCACACCTGTCCAACCAGGTTTGCCTGAACAATTCCTACAGAATTGCCTTCTGCTTAAGTAGATGTTCTGAGGCCCCAGCTAGTTGTATTTTGGGGTCTGCAATACATAAAGCAGGGGACTCCTGTGGAGGCCAAAGCTGGGCTTGTGAGATTCCTGGACTTGTCTCCTTTGGACACTGTTCAGTTCCTTCAAACCAGTATTCTGCCACTCTTGACTCCAAGCCCAGAACCCAGCCAGAGGTCCAAACCACAGTTCCTGCAGTCTCTTCTGCTGAAGCACAGGCCTGGGAACCAGGGATGACCATTAGACATGCCCAGTTACACATGCAGTGACTTTAGATTCATCATGTCTCAAATGGAGAAGTATGTCCAAAAGTTTTCCACCCTAACCCATCGTGGTGGGACAATTTAAGACTGGTGGTGTGAAGCAAATAAAGATGTTAAATGAAGGTGATGGTGGGATACAGTGGCATTTACAGGACAATGCTTCTTAACAGCAATTCTACTTCTCAGGGTGGGGGATCTGGTGATGGTCTGGAATCACTTTTGATTACAACTGGGCAGGAGGGCATGCTGTGACCTCGAGTGGGTAGGGGCCAGGGATGCTGTTCCACATCCCACAACACACAGGACAGCCATCAAGTCATCTGGCTCAGTAGTGTGAAGGTTGAGAAGCCTGGCTATAGGAGGCAAAGGTGGTTTTAGTTTTTAGCAAGACAAGCTATAAAGAGCAATGGGAATAAGAGAGCTGGTTGAGATAGCAAAAGGCAGGATAGTCTGGGAAGAGGCCCTGGACTTGAGATGAAAAACAGGTAATAAGGAGCCGGCACCTCTTTGAGATTGACTGGCAAGCCTGACCTGACAACAGTCAGTGAAGCAGGAACAAATTGATTTTCTGTATGTTTTCTGTTTTGCAGCGTCCTCTCAGGTAGGAGTTGAGGATTACAGTGGTAAGACCAGAGATAAAGGAGGGCAACGATTTTCTTTTAAAGCCAAGAGGACCAAACAGAGTAGATGAGTTCTTGGGTAAGTCAAGGGTGCTTGACACTCTGGGCTGCTGGTCCTTCTTGGCCAAGTCTGGTGCATTCTCCCACACACCCCCACCCAAGCCCACCTGCTTTATATGTTCTGAAGTAGAGTAACAGGAAACTGTAAATTAAACAAAAACAAAAAAACCCATAACAAAAAAAAAGAAGAAATTAATTATGCTGCATTATCTTTAATTGAGTACAAAGACTCTTCCAATCATTTCACCTAGATCTCATTTCACCCACTGCTCTGTTTGGCCGCCAGCCTCTTATCTCTCTCTTCAGCAATGGTGAGGCGGATGCCTTTTCCACGGGGAAGGGAAATCCATGGCTTGTTGCCCTAAAGGAGAAAACGAGAATCAAAACCTGCTGTGCACCAACTTCATTAGAAGCTCAGTGCATCTGTCATTGCATTTAAAGGAACAGAAGCCAGCTACAGAAGCCAGCTTGTGCAGCAACAGGCAGGCAATCTTCAAACACTTGGATACTGCTTTATCAGAAATACCCGCTGCTTGGAACCATCCTCTTAAACCTGTTGCCCAAATACAGAGATGCAAACTACAACACCCTTCATAATTAATATCTTAGAAGTACTGAAGTCATATCCAAGGCTGACCATTAGTAATCCCCCACCCCAAACACACAGGAATAAATCAAAGAAACCTAATTATAAGGTATATTCATTCCATCACCAGCACTTTAACACTCCGCACTGATCAAGGTGATCAGGCCCCTATCAGGCCCCCACTGAGTCTGTGACACAACAGCACAGGTCTGCCCCAGCCTCCCTCTATGTGAGCCCCTGCCCCAGAAGAGGTTTTCTGCTAGGTTCAGCACAGCCAACCAGGAGCCAGAAGCGGCAACCCCAGCAGGACCTGCACTTACAGGTTCCCTAGACTAGAGAGAAGGGAAATCCAGACTTACTTTGCCAATAACGAAAATGTTGGAGAGCCGGGTGGCAAAGCTGTTGCCATTGGCATCTTTCACATGAACTACGTCAAATGAACCAGGGTGCCTCTCTCTGTTAGTTATCACACCAATTCTTCCCAGGTTAGCACCTCCGGTCACCATGCACATGTTGCCTAAGCAGGAAGGAATAATCTGCTCAGCAAGACACATTACAACCCAGTATAATGCACGGCAGAGACAGGTCTAAATTTGCCAACTCCTCCTGTTCCAATTTACTTCTGTGGATTTCTCACCCAACCAGGACTCTAATTTACCCTTGCGCACACCCAACAAAACTCTTCTGCATCCACCCTGTCAGGTCCTCACAATGTCTTGTCTAAACTACTGTTGGTCTTCCAAGGAACAATGACAGCATTAACAAAAGCTCTATTACAATCAGGCTCATTTGTTTTTTGGTCCGTTTCCTGCCCAGCCCCCAAGCCGTTTCCACTAACAAGGAAGTTTCAAGATATTTAGAGGAGGCCTTAGAATGCCTTACAATACATCAATCAGACCTCACTCATCTTAGCCCCCCAGAATACACTAAGCACTGGAGCAGCTACACGCTCCATCTCCCCTTACTGCACTAAAACACATCCAGCTCTGGTTAACTAGGTGCATCAGAATCACCTACAGAGTCCAAAGAAAAATCTTGTTCAAGCCATAGTGCCTGATTAAATTTCAAATAATAAAAATGGAGAGAGGAGAAAAGCAAAGAACATCTCTTTATGGCTGGGCTTTAAAGAACACCCAAGTAGCACAGAGGATGCTTACCAGTGTCAAACTTGATGAAATCAGTAATCTTGCCAGTCTCCAAGTCAATCTGAATAGTATCATTCACCTTGATAAGGGGATCAGGGTAGCGGATGGTGCGAGCGTCATGGGTTACCAGATGAGGGATCCCTTTTGTGCCCACAAAGATCTTCCTCACTTTGCATAACTTGTACTAGAAACACACAAAGGTAGCCATATTTAACCTAGCTCACACGCACTATGCTCCACAGTGGACAAAGAGTCTCTCAAAGCCACAAGTCACTAGCTTAAAAGCAAAATTAGCAGCTAAAGACAACAGAGGCTTCCTGAACTGAGCAGAATGGTACCTGATTTTTCTTTTGAGCCTCCATAAATTCACCTTGTATTCTAGGCTAGTCTCATCATGGATTTTTTCCTTGTAGCATAGCCTCACTCCCATGTCCAAGTCCAAGGCACTGAAGACATCATATTTCAATTCCTGTGTGGGTGGGGACTGATCACCCTTTCCCCAGGTTGCTTAAGCCTCATGGGCCCCCTGAATTCTTCCCTCCAACTCACCCCATTGGTCCTAAGTGTCCCTTGCTGGCTCCTTCTGCAAAAGCTGCCAGCTTCACCAGCAGTTAATCCAATCACCAAGCTTTTCAACTTTGGATTTGTCACTCCCTGACATCCACAAAGCAAATCAAATCACCTCGACGTCATGGACATGCCCTCTAGCCTGCCAGTAACAAGGCAGCTAGGGAAATTTGAAGTTGAATTACCCTATTAAATTAACCTTCATTTATAGCCAATAATCCAAGAAACCTTAAACCTCTGTGTAAAACCATCACAACAAAATGGATTAAACAATCAATGTAATCTTTTTTTGTGCTCTCTCAAAATAGTGCCCAAGGATTTTCAGTCTCCTCCATCATCACCTTCCACTAAAGGGTAAAGCTAGACCCACAAATGGAGACATGACAAACGGCCAACTGGATTGGACTAGATACTGGTCTTCTGGCCCTTTATTCTTTTTTGTTGTTGTGACAGAGAGAGGGGCAGATAGGAACAAACAGACAGGAAGGGAGAGAGATGAGAAACATTAATTCTTTGTTGCGGCTCCTTAGTTGTTCATTGATTGCTTTCTCATATATGTGCCTTGACCATACAGCAGACCAAGTGATCCCTTGCTCGAGCCAGAGACCTTGGGCTCAAGCTGGTGAGCTCGAGGTCTCGAACCTGGGTCCTCCACAACCCAGTCCGATGCTCTATCCACTGTGCCACCTCCTGGTCAGGCTGGCCCTTTATTCTTAAAGGACCCTTACTTTAAGTACTCATAAATGTTATTAGAGAAATAACTCTCCTTGCCTGTAAAAAAGGAAACCAGAAAGTCACTATTCAATGGGAACTCATTTCTGCCGTAAAAAAAGAAAACAGTCTGTAGAGGATGTCAAGTTATTTTCAGGCATAAGATTATAAGTTTTTTTTTTTTTTTTACAGAGACAGAGAGTCAGAGAGAGGGATAGATAGGGACAAACAGACAGGAATGGAGAGAGATGAGGAGCATCAATCATTAGTTTTTTGTTGCAACACCTTAGTTGTTCACTGATTGCTTTCTCATATGTGCCTTGACCGTGGGGCTACAGTAGACTGAGTAAACCCCTTGTTCAAGGCAGCGACCTTGGGTCCAAGCTGGTGAGCTTTTGATCAAACCAGATGAGCCCACACTCAAGCTGGCGACCTCGGGGTCTCAAACCTGGGTACTCCGCATCCCAGTCTGACGCTCTATCCACTGCACCACCACCTTGTCAGGCAAGGTTATAAGTAATCTTAATCTACCTACCTCAGCCTCATGCACGTACTTAAGGCTCTAACTTAAAACCAAGTAACTTTACTGAATGCAAACCGGCCCGCTTGCAACACTCACCTTGGCCTCCTCAGGTGTAATGCGATGAACTGCAAAGCGACCCTTGGTGTCATAGATCAGACGGAAATTCTCTCCGGTTTTGTCAATGCTGATAACATCTGATTATCAAACAGTAACTAAGGTTACTATAATGACCTCCACTATCTCATGCTGCATAACAACTATAGCAAGATAACGACATGCTTCCCACTTCAAATGCCAACAAGGTTTCCCAAGACTAATGATGATGGCTAACTAATCTTCAATGTTCTAATGTTTTAAGAAGCCACCAAGAGCCAACCACTAACCACTTACCCATAAAACCAGCAGGATAGGTTATATCTGTTCGGACCTTGCCATCGATCTTAATAAACCGCTGCATGCAGATCTTCTTTACTTCATCTCCTGTCAGGGCGTACTTAAGCCTGTTCCTTAGGAAAATGATGAGAGGGAGACATTCTCTCAGCTTGTGGGGACCGGTAGATGGCCGAGGAGCCTGTAAAATGATAAAACAAACAAAACCACACACTTCTTAAATTACTGTTGGGGTTCACAAAAACCTACCTTCCTAGTCCTGAGATCCATTAACTAGACATCACACTGTCCATCACACCCAATTTGGGTCAAAAAGAGTTGTTTAAAGCTTATACAACCATTCCATACCTTAAAGTTTTATAGCAGCCCCCCCCCCACCAGAGGACCAGGCCTGTTTAGAACATGTGGGTTCTGAATCCATGTAAGTATACTATGTAGCATGTGGGATGAATGAGATACAGAAATATTATGGGAGGCACTGCAAGAAACATTCATGGATACAGTAATCAGGGATGCCTGACACAGAAGAATGTGTCTCCCTTAAGATACATGAATACAAACAATGTAATTACAATGTAATGATACTCACAAACACACCAGTCAGTTTATCCAGCATCCAATGTTTTGGAGCTGCTACACGCTTCAGATGCTTCTTGGGACCACGAGCCTGAGGGAGAGTTATTAGGTATTTTCACATTACTGCTAAAAAGAGTTGTCTGCTTCTGGAGACTTTAGTCTTCTCTAGGTCATTATACTGGTGAAATGGACAGGGGTTGGACCTCTTGGCATACAGCCAGCCAGCAACAGACACGAACCAGAAACCAATCTGTGCTTGTCAATCAAATAGTAAAGTTTTGGCAGCATGAGTCTGGTTTAGTGTCTGGTGTGCGATTTACCTGACCTCAGCACAAGCACGTGCCAGTAGCTGTTCCCTCTTACTCCAAAAGGTAACACCGGCTTTCACTTTCAAATGCGGAAGGAAGCCTGCTGAATACTGGGTACAGATGCTTACTGGCCACACTATACAAAGTCAGAGCGAGTCAGAGACGGAAAAAACGCTTTGCCGGTTGCAGCTGCCGCCCACCGGCCCTGGCCCACCGTCGGCCCTCTAGGGCCATCGCGGCTCCGGTCTGGGAAAAAAGCCGCTCCTCCTAGGGTCGCAGTATGCGTGGCTGGGCCAGAGACCGCGGACACGCCACCAGCGGCATCGATTCCCTCCCCACCCATCCCCTGTCGAGACCAGCGTTCACCCTGGCCCTCCAGTCCACCTGGGCCACCCCGCAGGCCACAGTCCCTTTGCCTCTGTCCGGTCACTCCCTGCGGGGGTCCCAAAGCCCTGGAAAGCCCCGGCCTTGGGAGGATGGACGTTGATGGCATCCCATGAGTTCTCAAAGAATCTTCCTTACCATGGCTGCTCTAGGCACAGAAAGAGGACAGGCTCTTTCCGGTGCACCAAGAAAAAAGGGTCGGAGGCTGCGCACGCCGACCTTGGACACTCCTCCCACCCGCACCCCCCCTTTCGCGGAGCTCTGGGATTCTATCTTGCCACCTGCTGGTGGGAGGTCATAAGTTCGGAGGTTGGGAAAAGCCTCAGAGAAGAGGCGGTCTCCTGAAAGCAATTTCCTCCCTCCCTTTCCTTCACTTCCTCCTCCTCTGAGGCACCTGATTCTGTGTTAGGTGCTGGAAATGCCAAGATGAGCCAGACAAACTCCCTGCCTTCTAGCAGCGTGCAAAGTGAGGCTACTTTAAGGCTCGCACACACATGATTGTATAAGTAATAGAATACATTTTAATAAATATTTCTTAAATATATTGGTCTGCCCCTTCTTTCCAGCTCGAGCCAGCCAATCTGCCCACACTATAAGGTGGGAAAACCAACATTTTCTCTGTTGCTTCTCTGCAGATTGCTGAGAGGGTGGATGGTAGGGAGGGGGAGGGTAGGAACAATCTTTGAACCTTGGCACCCTGGCCCCTTGCTTCCTTTACAAAACACTTGACACTTATTAAGTCCCAGGAAAGAGAGGGGACATTAGAGACCATCTGGTTATCTAACTAAAATTTAGATTGATCAGGCTATTTCCCTACTTTGAAACTGCCCTTGGTCCTCCTTCCTGGGCCCCTCAGGTCCCTCCTTTGCCCCTCACCTGCTGCCTCCTGTGTCTGGATACCCATTGCTCCCTTTCCCTATCCCAGACCTCAAAGCTTAAGCCATTCCAAACTATTACTGCTCTAAGGAAGTTTTTTTCAAACTTCTTGCCTGTCTCGGAACTGCCATGGACAGCCCGTCCTTAAGCTTTTCAGCCTTAGAGATGCACACAGCTCAGGTCCCTCTGGTTTTGTGAATCCTCAGTCCCTTCAGGCAGGGTCAATCTCACATTTTCCTGCCCCAGAACTCTCTGTTCAAACTCGATGACAGCACTTAGCATATTGGGCTGTAATCTCTGGTTTCCTTGTCTGTCCTCCACTAGACTGTGAACATCTCTGTGACAGAGCCTGCCCCAATTCATCTGGGCAGGTCCTTTGTCACCTAACAGAGAGCTTGGTAATGTGTCCAGCACTTGGTAAATACTTGTTAAATGAATGAATTGAGTCAACATCCCACTCATGTGCCAGGTCTTACTATACTATCCCTGAGAACATCGAGCCTGTGCCTAAACTCCTCCCATAAGTGAGGTCAAGCTCCTAACTCGAGAGGTTCTATTTTACATGTCTCTGTCTCTACACTCCACTTCACCCCTCAACAGTCTGCAGAGGAGCGAGATAAAAATTGTTAGCTTTGGCCCTGGCCGGTTGGCTCAGCGGTAGAGCGTTGGCCTGGCGTGCGGGGGACCCTGGTTCGATTCCTGGCCAGGGCACATAGGAGAAGCGCCCATTTGCTTCTCCACCCCCCCCCTTCCTCTCTGTCTCTCTCTTCCCCTCCCGCAGCCAAGGCTCCACTGGAGCAAGGATGGCCCGGGCGCTGGGGATGGCTCCTTGGCCTCTGCCCCAGGCACTAGAGTGGCTCTGGTCGCGGCAGAGCGACGCCCCGGAGGGGCAGGGCATCGCCCCCTGGTGGGCAGAGCCTCGCCCCTGGTGGGCGTGCCGGGTGGATCCCGGTCGGGCGCAGGCGGGAGTCTGTCTGACTGTCTCTCCCCGTTTCCAGCTTCAGAAAAAAAAATACAAAAAAAAAAATTGTTAGCTTTTCTCAACCAGACAATATTAACTAAGAAAACAAGGGCTTGTTGTCTAAAACTAGGTCCATGGTAAAGCACAATATGCATGATTACTGGAAAGAATAGGCAATTGATTGGAGCTGGGGAATCGAAGGTAGAGGTGGTAAGAGAATGGAAGGTGGATTCTGAACTGAGGTTTTCAGTCTGAGGGGACTGGAAAGATGTGGTGCTGCTAACAGAAGTGATGGGAGTTGATTTGGGAGCAAGGAATAACTATGGAACTTCCAGTCAGACAGGATAAGAGAAATGGCTACTGAGAGCTGTAAATTTTAATCAGGATCGCACAGGGGTGGGGTTTGGGTAGGGGACTGGTTACTTGTCTCCCAGGTGAGTGGTTTGTTTTGTACCACAGCTTATCAAAGGACTTGAGGAAATTAAAGCACTCTTTTCAGTATATTTTTTCCTCTGCCAATTTGTATTTAAGCACAAATGACATTCTAACAACAATAAGTGGAATTTGGAAAGAGCTAAGAAAATCACAAACACCTTCCCAAACACCCTCAACACATCATCTGTATTCATTTGTTCACATCTTCATTTTGATCAGTTTGTGTGCATGCATACTTCTACATAATTGTAATCCTAGCATACAGACATGTTCTATTCTGCTTTTATTATATTACAAACACTATCAGGGTTTCTACATAATTTTCATAATTAGTATTTTAACAGCTGTATCACATTCCATAAAATGGATGTCCCATACTAAATAAAAGTTCTCTATTGTTGAACATTTAAGGCTTATTTTTGCATTTTTTCTTTATTAAAATGTTGTTACAGTAAACAGTTTTATTCATATGGCTTTTTCCCTCAGTCAAATGATTTCCTTAGATTAATTTCTTCACCCAACATTTATTGAGTGCCTACTCTGTGTACAGCTCTGTATTATGAGCTAGGGATGGAGAGATGGTTAACATCTAGTTCCTGCTCTCAAGAAATTCACCTTACAATGGGAGAGGGAAGCTGGGAGGAAGAGGCAGAAAGCCAGGAAAAGCTCATCAGAGAAAAAAATGGTGGTAAGGCAGTTTGGAACACAGAGGACTGCTACATATTAAGACCCTTGTACTTTAACATGTAGGTAGACAATGGTGAGCCATTGAAAGAGTTTAAGGACCAGATAACTGACTACTTGTAGAATGGTTTGAAGGAAGTGTGAGTGGCTCAAAGGGGATGGATCAGGGCTATTTCAGGAATATAAACAAGAAACAGAGGCTAAGACCCAAGTCTGTGACTGTGGGGTGAGGTAGAAGGGGCAGATTCAAAAGACAGTCCAGATGGCGAACCAGTAGGATCTGACTGGAAATGACAAATGCGTGGGGTGACGGGCAAGGAGATTATTGGGGTGTTTCCCAGGATTCTGGTTTGGTGACTCAGTGGTGCATTGACTGGGAACAGGGGTATGAGATATGGGGCTGAGAAAGGGGACTGCGAACTGGAGACGTTTTATAGACACAAGTCTGAGTTCAGGTGCATGAGTTAAGCTAGAGACTCACATTTGGGAGAACTAGTGCATCTGTGCTTAGTCCATAGGAGTGGTTGGCAGTAACTGTTGAAAAGGTAGCGCTATGTTGAGTCTGAACACTTTGACAGTAGTGAATGTATATTTCCAAAACCTTTCTCAGAGGATCCCTGCAGTTTTACTATACTTGATCCAACCTGGTAATCGCTTCTCTTTGATTTATAGTAATGTTTTAATTTGTCCTTTAAAAAATTACTAGTGAAGTTGAATATTTAACCATATGATTGTTTAGTTCCATTTCCTCTTGTGTGAAGTATCTCTGTCCACTTATTTTTGGGGGCCATGTTTTCCTGATTGATTTGCATGTGTGCTTTATACAACATAGAAGTTCATCTTTTGTCATACTTGAGGCAAGTATTTTTACCAATTGGTTGTTTTCCTTTTGTTTATATTTTTCTATGTACAAATGTTCAAATTTTTGTATAGTCAAATCTGTCATTTCTTGTCAACTCAAAGCTTAGAATTACCATCAGGGCCCTGGCCAGTTGCTCAGTGGATAGAGCACTGGCCCAGTCAGGGCATACAGGAGAAGCAACCATCTGCTTTTCTTCCTCTCCCTCTGCCCCTTCTCTCCCTCTTCCCCTCCTACAGTCAGTGGCTTTACTGGTTCCAGTGTGGCCCCGGGCGCTGAGGAGATAGCTCCATTGGAGTGCATCAGCCTCAGGTGCTAAAAATAGCTGGTACTCGAGCATCAGATCAAGATGGGGTTTCCCTGTGGAAGCCAGTGAGAGTACATCCTGGAGTCTGCTTCACTATCTCTCCTCCTCTCACTTAAAATAAATAAAGAAAGAAAAAAGAAAAAAGAACTACCATCAGTTCAAAGATCTGCTAAATATTCAATTCTATTCAATAACATGTTTAGTTTTTTATCAACTTGGGGTTGATAAAGATCAATAGAATAGATAAGTATACAGAAAAAATTTATATCCCCTCCAAATGACTAATTTTCTCACTATAATATACTGAATGATCAATCTTTCTCTTCTCTGCTGTTTTGTAAGGACTACTTTAGCATCTAATAAAGAATCATATAGTACATGGTTCTATTTCTGTAAGTGTAGGCATGGAAGATGGACTC
Source organism: Saccopteryx leptura (assembly GCF_036850995.1). Classification (NCBI taxonomy): domain Eukaryota; kingdom Metazoa; phylum Chordata; class Mammalia; order Chiroptera; family Emballonuridae; genus Saccopteryx; species Saccopteryx leptura. The sequence goes on along the minus strand of NC_089516.1, from coordinate 64,508,447 downwards.
TGAGGACTGAGACATACCTCCCCAGCATCCTATTCAAATGACCAGAAGGAATGGTGCATGGTCTTAAGTCATGCCATGAGTAGAGGAGTCAAAGCCCCTCACTTCCCTTGTGAAGAGTAGCCCTTCGTACTTCATATTCCCTGATCAATGTACTGTCAGCAATCAATGAACCAGCACAGCCTACTTCTCCATTTCTTACATTGCTGGGAGACAGTGAAGCAGAATGGATAAAGCACAATTTGATTCTGTCTCTGTGTGTCCTTGAGTAAGTGGTTTCACCTCTCTGAAACACAGATTTCTTTTTTTTTTTTTTTTTTTTTTTGTATTTTTCTGAAGCTGGAAACGGGGAGAGACAGTCAGACAGACTCCCGCATGCGCCTGACTGGGATCCACCCGGCACGCCCACCAGGGGGCGACGCTCTGCCCATCTGGGGCGTCGCTCTGCAGCAATCAGAACTATTCTAGCGCCTGAGGCAGAGGCCACAGAGCCATCCTCAGCGCCCAGGCAAACTTTGCTCCAATGGAGCCTTGGCTGCGGGAGGGGAAGAGAGAGACAGAGAGGAAGGAGAGGGGGAGAGGTGGAGAAGCAGATGGGCGCTTCTCCTGTGTGCCCTGGCCGGGAATCAAACCCGGGACTCCTGCATGCCAGGCCGACGCTCTACTACTGAGCCAACCAGCCACGGCCTGAACCACAGATTTCTTACCTGGAAAATAGGGATAAAACTATTTACTCCTCAGTTTGTTTAAGGCTCGAAGATGATGCATGAAGTGCAGAAAATTGGTTAGCCATTTTGGGGGGAAAATAACTTTTTTCTGTCTACCTATCTATTCTATGTATCTTTACCAACCCCAAGTTGATAAAGAATATTACTGACTTAATCAAAGTCAATGAATTAGTGTTCTAATTCCCTCTTGACTACTCTACTACTACCTTCTTAAACAGCTTTATTAGAGAATAATTGATATACAATACATGGTACATATTTAAAGTGTACAGTTTTAATTATGATGTTTCTATACACCCAATGAAACCATCACCACAACTAAGAAAATGAACATATTTTTCACCCCTAAAAGTTTCCTCATGTCCCTTTGTAATCCCTTACTCCAGCCCCTTCTGCTCCATTCCCAGGCAACCACTGATCTGCTTTCTGTCATGATTGATCACTTGTATTTTTTTTCTTATTTTAAAGTGAGAGGAGGGGAGATAAACAGACTTCCGCATGCACCCTGACCGGGATTCACCCAGCAACCCCCATCTGGGGCTGATGCTTGAATCAACCAAGCTATCTTCAGTGCCCCGGACTGACATTCAAACCAATCGAGCCACTGAGTGTGAAAGGGGAAGAGAGAGAGAAGGAGGAGAGGGAGGGGAACAGAAGCAGATGGTTGCTACTCATACGCACCTTGAACAGGGATCGAACCAGGGACATCTGCATGCCAGATTGACGCTCTATATACTGAGCAAACCGACCAGGAATTTCCAAGCAATTTTATAAATATGAAATTGCTTTTTGAGGAACTGCTAAATTGTTTTTCACACTGGCTGCACTGTTCTACACTCTATAATCAATGTTCCAAATTTCTCCACATCTTCAGTGCTATGTTATTTTTTATTTTATTTTTTTTCTGTATTTTTCTGAAGCCAGAAACGGTGAGAGACAGTCAAACAGACTCCCGCATGCGCCCGACCGGGATCCACCTGGCATGCCCACCAGGGAGCGATGCTCTGCCCATCTTGGGGCGTCGCTCTGCCGCAATCAGAGCCATTCTAGCGCCTGAGGCAGAGGCCACAGAGCCATCCTCAGCGCCCGGGCAAACTTTGCTCCAGTGGAGCCTTGGCTGCAGGAGGGGAAGAGAGACAGAGAGGAAGGAGGGGGGGGTGGAGAAGCAGATGGGCGCTTCTCCTGTGTGCCCTGGCCGGAAATCGAACCCGGGACTCCTGCACACCAGGCCGACACTCTACCACTGAGCCAACCGGCCAGGGCCAGCGCTATGTTCTATTAAAAAAAATAATAATAACAGCCATCTTGATGGACAAGAAGTGCTATCTTGTGGTTTTCATTTGCATTTTCTTAGTGATTGGTGATGTCGAGCATTTTTTCTTGTGCTTATTGGCCATTTTTATATTTCCTTTGGAGAAATGTCTATTCAAGTTTTGTTTGTTTGTTTTGCTTATTTTTGAATTAGATTTTGTTGAATTGTAAGAGTTTAAAAAATATATTCTGGATACTATCTCTTATCAATATATGATTTGCAAATATTTTCTACCATTTTGTGCATTGTCTACTTACTGTCTTGACTCATTTGATGTACAGGTGTTTTTAATTTTGGTAACATGCAATTTACCTATTTTTTCTGTTGTTGACTATGAAGGTCAGTCTTTTAAATTATGGCCATTCTACTAGATGTGTTGTAGTATATCATTGTGCTTTTATTTTCCATCTTCCTGATAGCTAGTGATGTTCAATATCTTTTCATATGCTTTAATTTTGGCAGAGATAGAGAGTCAAAGAAAGGGACAGATAAGGACAGAAAGGAAGGGAGAGAGATGAGAAGTATCAATTCTTGTGTGTGTGTGTGTGTATGTGTGTGTGTGTGTGTGTGTGTGTGTATTTTTCGAAGGGAGAAGCGTTAGGGGAGTGGGGAGGCAGACAGACAGACTCCTACATGCACCTGGCCAGGGTCCACCTGGCATGCTCACTAGGGGGTGATGCTCTGCCCATCTGGCGCGTTGCTCTGCTGCAACCAGAGCCACTCTAGCGCCTGAGGCGAAGGCCATGGAGCCATCCTCAGCTCAGGGGGCCAACTTTGCTCCAATGGAGCCTTGGCTGCAGGAGGGGAAGAGAGAGATAAAGAGAAAGGAGAAGGGACAGGGTGGAGAAGTGGATGGGCACTTCTGTGTGCCCTGGCTGGGAATTGAACCCAGGACTTCCATGAGAAGTATCAATTCTTCGTTGTGGCACCTTAGTTGTTCATTGATTGCTTTCTCATATATGCCTTGACCGGGGCTACAGCAGAACTAGTGACCCCTTGCTCAAGCAATGACCTTGGGCTCAAGCCAGAGACCTTGGGCCCAAGCCAGTGACCACGGAATCATGTTGATGATTCCACACACTCAAGCTGGTGATCCAGAGCTCAAGCTGGTGAGCCTGTGCTAAAGACAGTGACCTTGGGCTTTTAAACCTGGGTCCTCAGCATCCTAGGTTGACCCTCTATACACTGTGCCACCACCGGTCAGGCATGTTTTATCCATTTTTTAAAATTGGGTCCAATTTATCAATTTTTTTTCTTGTATGAATTGTGCCTTTGGTATCATATCTAAAAAATATTTGTCTATTCTAAGGTTGCTAAGATTTTCTTATATGAGTTCCTCTAGAAATTTAATAGTTTTACATTTTACATTTAAGTCTATGATTCATTTTGTATTAACTTTTGGCCTGACCTGTGGTGGCTCAGTGGATAAAGCGTCGACCTGGAAATGCTGAGGTTGCCAGTTTGAAACCCTGGGCTTGCCTGGTCAAGGCACATATGGGAGTTGATGCTTCTAGTTCCTCCCCCCTTCTCTCTCTCTGTCTCTCCCTCTCCTCTCTAAAAAAATGAATAAATAAATTAAAAAAAAAACTTTTGTAGATAAGAATATATGGATAAAGGTTCAATTTATTGTTTATGGACATCCAGTTATTCCAGAGCCATGTGTTGAAAAGATAATTCCCTTTGGCCACTTCTAGATACTTCCTCATTAAACTTAATACAATCTTTTTAATCACATAAAAGTCACAGATGAATATACACCCCTTGTAAAATATAAAATCATTTTGACCACATTTAAACCCAATCATGCTTCCCCCCTATACTCCTCACCAGGTAGCAACTCTAACAACATCTATTTGAGGTATACACTTTCAGATCTTTAAGTAGGTTTATAAAATGACCTTATAAACCTGTGTTTACAAGAACGTCCTATATATATCATTTTGAATATGACTTTTTGGTACATAACAACATCTGACTTTTTGGTACATAACAAAATCTTTCAGAGATCTTTCCATATCAGAACATAGAGATCTACTTCATTTTCTTTAGCTGATTCTTAGTATTCCATGGTACCACTATACCTTACTTTGTTTTACCATCAGCTTTTTGAATGAATATTTAGTTAGTTTTCTTTTCTTTTTTTTTCTACTGCTACAAACAGGGCTACAGATGAGAATCTGTGAATCTGCTTTTGGTGCACAAATGTTTCCTTAGGTAGATATTGAGAAGTGGAATTTATGCAACAAATACATATAAAACATTTATTATAGGCTATTAAGTGCTGTTTTAAGTATATGGATTTACTTGATCTACACAACAACCTTGCGTTTTTATCCTTGTTTTACAGATGAGGAGACCAAAGCACAGAGAGGTTGAACAACTTACCAAAGGTCTCACAGCTAGTCAATAGGTGGACCAGGATTTGAACTCAGGTGGATTGGCTAAAGAGCTGGGTCACAGGGCAATGACATTTTTAATTTTAAAGAACCTGTCAAATTAGCCTCTGAAGAGGCAGTATGAATTGCGCTTCCATCAACAGTGAATTAGAGTATTCATTTCCCTTAAACTTTACTAACACTTAAACTTTAAAAATGGCATTTTTCTGATTATTAATAAAAGTGTGTAACAAATGATACATATGTACTAAATTAAGTTATATTAGGGTGGCACTAGTTAGTAACATCATATAAGTTTCAAGAGTACAATGTCATCCCTTTAAATTTAATTTTCTAAATAAACTTTAAAGAAAAGAATACAATTCTATAACACATCATCTGTATGTTACACTGAGCACTCACCATCCAAAATCTAGTCTTTCCTCATCATCATAAATTTGACTACTTTTACCCTCTTCATTTTCCCCCCACCCCTTTACCCTTTGGTAACTTGCCTTTGTTGTTTGCATTTATGAGTTTGTTTGTTTGCTCTGTTTAAGGAACCATCAACAAAACAAAAAGGCAACCAACCTAATCGGAGAAGGCATTTGCACACAATTCCTTCAACAAGGAGCTAAAAACTCATATATTTTAAACATCTTACTATGTTCTAGCAAGTGCTAAACGCTATATGTTTTCTTTCTTTCTTTTTTTTTTTACCTCACTTTGCTTTACTTTTCCTTATAGTACAATCTATGCTTATGTATATTAATTAGTGTGTTTGTTTATTTCCTTTCCTGCCCTATTGCGCCCCATGTCAGCTGTATGAGGGGAAACATTTTGTCTGTCTTGTTCACTACTATCCTCAATACCTGGAATTACATTTTTGTTAAACAACTGAATAAATAAACAAAAACCATTTATGCACAAGGAAATCAAGGCTCAGAGCAATTAAGCAATTTAACCAAACTCCTGCTAGCTAGCATGTGGCGGAGCTGAGTTTAGGGGCTAATCCAATTCCAGGGCTTGTCTATGCTCTTAACAGTTTAACCTCTCATGATCTGTTTTCCATTTCTTTAATTTTGTTATTTCACGGATGTTATATACATGGAATCATGCAATAGGCATCTTTTAAAGATTGGCTGTTTTTCACTCATCCAAGTTGTTCATTCTTGTTTATTGCTGAATAGTATTCTAATGTGTGGATATACCAGTGTTTCTTTAACCCTTGGAAGCACACCTGGATTCCTTCCAGTTTGGGGCTCTTGGGAATAAAGCTGCTAAAAATATTTGTCTACAGGTTTTTGTGTATACATGTTTTCATTCCTCTGAGGTAAATGGCCAAGAGGCAATTGCTGGGTTGAATAGTAAGTGTAAGTTTTCTTTAATTAAAACGGCCATATTCTATATCACAGTGGCTGTACTGTTTTATATTTTCATCAGCAATGTGTGAGTGATAGTTTCTCTGCATTTTTGTCAGCATTTGGTGTTTATTTTAACCATTCTTATAGATGTATAGTTTTAGTTTACTTTTCCCTGATGCCTAATGATGCTGATCATCTTTCATGCGCTTATTTGCTGTCTGTATTTCTTCACTGAAATGTTTGTGCATTTTTTTGCCCATTTTTCTAATTAGATTTTTTTTTTAAGTGAGAAGAACGGAGATAGTGAGGTAAACTCTCGCATGGACCCAATGAAGATCCACCTGCCAACCCGTCTGGGGACAATGCTCAAGTACTGAGCTATTTTTAGCACCTGAGACTGATGCGCTCGGACCAACCAAGCTATTTATCCTCAATGCCTGGGCCACACTCGAACCAATCGAGCCACTGGCTGTGAGGGGTGGAGGGAGAAAGAGAGAAAGGGAAATGAGAGGGGAAAAGAAGCAGATGGTCACTTCTCATGTGTGTCCTGACCAGAAATCGAATCTGGTACATCCATATGCCAAGTTTACACTCAGTTTGGGGCTTTATTGACCCAGCCAACCAGAGCCTCAATTTTTTTTTTAACTGTTAAGTTTGGAAAAGTCTTTACATGTGCTAGTTTTGAGAATGCTTTATGTATTCTAGGTACTAGATCTTTGTCAGAAATGTAGTTTGGAAGTATTTTCTTCCAGTGGATAGTTTGTCCTTTCATCCTTTTCATATAGGCTTTCATAGAGCTAAGTTTTAAATTTTGGCAAGGTTGAGTTTATTAATTTTATTCTTTTATGTATCATGATTTTTATGTCAAGTTTAAGAATTCTCCAGTTAGCCCTAAGATTTGAGGATTTTTTCAATGTTTTTTTTCTAAAAGTTTTGTGATTTCTTTTATAGTTCATTTTTAAACCAGATGTAAGGTTTAGATCAAGATTTTTTGGGTTTTTGTTTGTTTGTTTGTTTTGTATGGATGTTTAATTGCTCCAGCAGCATTTTTTTTCTTTTTGTATTTTTCTGAAGCTGGAAATGGGGAGAGACAGTCAGACAGACTCCCGCATGTGCCCGACCGGGATCCACCCGGCATGCCCACCAGGGGGCGACGCTCTGCCCCTCCGGGGCTTCGCTCTGTTGCGACCAGAGCCAATCTAGCGCCTGGGGCAGAGGCCAAGGAGCCATCCCCAGCGCCCAGGCCATCCTTGCTCCAATGGAGCCCCGCTGCAGGAGGGGAAGAGAGAGACAGAGAGGACGGAGAGGGGGAGGGTGGAGAAGCATATGGGTGCTTCTCCTGTGTGCCCTGGCCGGGAATCAAACCCAGGACTCCTGCACGCCAGGCCGACGCTCTACCACTGAGCCAACCGGCCAGGGCCTCCAGCAGCATTTTTAAAAATTATTTATTGGCCCTGGCCGGTTGGCTCAGCGGTAGAGCATCAGCCTGGTGTGCAGGGGACCCGGGTTCGATTCCCGGTCAGGGCACATAGGAGAAGCGCCCATTTACTTCCCCACCCCCCCTCCTTCCTCTCTGTCTCTCCCTTCCCCTCCCGCAGCCAAGGCTCCATTGGAGCAAAGATGGCCCGGGCGCTGGGGATGGCTCCTTGGCCTCTGCCCCAGGCTCTATAGTGGCTCTGGTCGCCGCGGAGCGACGCCCCGGAGGGGCAGAGCATCGCCCCCTGGTGGGCAGAGCGTTGCCCCTGGTGGGCGTGCCGGGAGGATCCCGGTGGGGCGCATGCGGGAGTCTGTCTGTCTCTCCCCGTTTCCAGCTTCAAAAAAAAAAAAAACAAAAAAATTATTTATTTATTTTATTTTTTACAGAGACAGAGAGTGAGTCAGAGAGAGGGATAGACAGGAACAGACAAACAGGAACGGAGAGAGATGAGAAGCATCAATTATTAGTTTTTCATTGCGCATTGCAATACCTTAGTTGTTCATTGATTGCTTTCTCATATGTGCCTTGACCATGGGCCTTCAGCAGACTGAGTAACCCCTTGCTGGAGCCAGCGACCTTGGGTTCAAGCTGGTGGGATTTTGCTCAAACCAGATGAGCCCGCGCTCAAGCTGGCGACCTCGGGGTCTCGAACCTGGGTCCTCTGCATCCCTGTCCGACGCTCTATCCACTCTGCCACTGCCTGGTCAGGCACTCCAGCAGCATTTTTTGAGAAGGCTATCCCTCCTTTAAACTGTTTTTTCACCTTTATCAAAATCTTCGGGTTATATTTGTGTGAGGTTATTTCTGGGTTCTCTATTATGTTCCATTGATCTGTGTAACTCCTTCCACCAGTATCCCACTGTCTCAACTGCTGTAGCTATATAGTAAGCCTTAACAATGATTAGGATTATTCTTCCTACTTTATTCTTCTTTATTAGCCACTCTACTTCTTTTGCTTCTCCATATACATTTTGGAATAAGCATGACTATGTCTACAAAAAAAATTGCTGAGATTTTGCTAGAAATTGCATTAAGTTTATAGATCAATTTCAGTGTTCTTTGATTTCCTTTTATCACCATTTTGTAATTTACAGTATAGAGATCCTGACCACGTTTCATACATAAGTATATATATTTAATGATTGTAAGTTTTATCATGTCTTAAAATTTGATTTGCATACGCTCATCACTAGTATATAAAATACAATTTGTGTGTGTGTGTGTGTGTGTTGTGTATCCTTTGAACTTGAACTCACTTATTCTAGGAGTGTTTTTGTAAATTCTTTGGAATTTTGTATGTAGACAATCATGTTATCTGCAAATAAGGAAAATTTCTTTCTTTCTTGTCTTTATGTTATTTATTTCCGTTTCTTGCCTTATTGTAGTGGCTAGGACTTCCACGGCTATGTTGAATAAGACTGATGTATGTATATCTTTGTCTTGTTCCTGATGTTAGAAAGAAAGTGTTTAATTTTTTCTGCAGTAACTATGATGCTAGATGTAGTTTTTTTTTAGAGATGCTCTTTAAGAGTTTGAGAAAATTTCCCTCTATTACAAATGTATCGAGTTTTTTAAAATCATGATTTGCTATTGAATTTTGTCAAATGTTTTTTTTTCTGCATTAACCTATATGATTATATGTTTTTTTTTCTTCTTTTTTTTTTTCATTTTTCTGAAGTGAGAAGCAGGAAGGTAGAGGGAAAGACTCCCGCATGTGCCCAACCAGGATCCAACTGGAATGCCCACCAGGGGGCGATGCTCTGCCCATCTAGGACATTGCTCCGTTGCGGCCAGAGCCATTCTAGTGCCTGAGGTGGAGGCCATGGAGCCATCCTCAGTGCTTGGGACAACTTTGCTCCAGTGGAGCCTTGGCTGAGGAACAGAGTGAAAGGAGAGGAGGAAGAGTGGAGAAGCAGATGGGCACTTCTCCTGTGTGCCCTGGCCGGGAATCAAACCCAGGGCTTCCACATGCTGGGCTTATGCTCTACCACTGAGCCAGCCAGCCCAGGGCCTATATTTTTTCTTCTTTAGTGTGGTGATATGTTAAGGTATATTGAATGAATTTTGAATGTTGAACCAACTCTGTATACCTGGAATAAATCCCACTTGATTATGGTGTATTATCTTTTTTATATATTATTGGGCTGGATATGCTAAATTTTTGGTTAGAATTTTTGCATCTAAGTTAAAGAAAGATACTGGTCTGTAGTTTTTTTTCTTTTGTGTGTTGTCTTTATCTGGAACTGAGATCCGGATAGCAATACACTGCTCACAAAAATTAGGAGATCAGGGAACATGCAGATACTCCAACAACACTTTCAGCCTTTTGTCTACTGCATTTTCCCCAATGAAATAAAAGTTGGCTTTGCATCTCATTTGCATAATCAAACAACTCTCTTTGACTTGTCATTTACTTTTCTGATGTTCTTGTTTAATAAAAATATCATGCTTTTTTTTATCACTTTGTATTCATTTTGAAATATCCTCTAATTTTTCTGAGCAATGTACTTGGGAGGAATTTCCTCTTCTTATTTTCTGAAAGACTTTGTGTAAAATTGGTGTTAATTCTTCTTTGAATATTTCATAACATTTTCTAGTGAAAGAAATTTGAAGCTGGTATTTCTTTTCTGGGAGCTCTTTAATTATAAAATGTAATTTCTTTAATGGTTGTAAGACTATTCAGATTATCTATGTTATCTTGGTAGAGTTTTGATAGTTTGTGGGTTTTGAGAAATTGGTACATTTCTTCCACACTGAATTTACAAACCTGAAGTTATTTGTAGTATTATCTTAGCCCTTTATTAGCTGAAGAATCTGTAGTGATATCCTCTGTTTCATTCCTGATATTGGTAACTTGTGTTTTTTCTTTTTTATCTGTGTCAGTCTTGCTAGAGGTTTGTCAATTTTATTGATTTTTTCTGAAGAATCAGCTTTTTTTTCATTGATTTTCTTTATTGTTTTTCTCTTCAATTTTATTGATTTCTGCTATCTTTATTATTTTCATCTTTCTGCATGACTTGAATTTGTTTTGCACTTCTTTTATTGGTTCTTGGAGTAGGTATTTAAACTATTGGCTTGAGACCTTTTTCTCTTTTTCTTTTTTCCCTCTAATAAATACATCAATATCTATTTTTACTAGAAAACTACTGTTTTAATGTATTTACCAACAGGTATAATGAGCCCTGTTCCAAAAATATGTGTGGTTTCTCATTCTCTTCTTACAAGAGATTAAAGCTATCAGCTTTGGCATCCAAATTACCTTAGATCAATAGTGATCCGGCCTCTGTAGGAAAGTCACTTAGTCTTGCTCAACCTCAGTAGTCTAGCTGCAAAATGAGGGTGCTAGTGCTTATCTAACTAGGGAAGTTGCCTGGATGATTTCTATTATTGGTCTTGGTACCACTTTTCCTTTTTGCAATGCTCAAAGATAGCTTATGATAGATAAAAGGTACTGATTGTTATTGTGTTGCTGGTTTTGGCTTGTTTACATTTAGATAGGTTTCATGTCCTTTCTCTGCTCTGCTCTATGGTCAGTGGGGTTTCTCATGTGTGGCTGAATATTCTAGGCTTCTAAGTCAGTTGTCTTCTTATTAGGTTTGGTCAAAGGCAGGCACTGGCAGGATATTACTGGTTAGCAAAAAGGAAGGAGACACAGATCAAGTGGGATTTATTTTTAGGATGCAAGGTTGGTACACTATCCACAAAATCAACTAACATGATATGTCACATAAACAGAATGAAGGATAAAAATCATATGATGACTTCAATAGATGTAAAAAGAATCATTTGACAAAAGTCAACCCCCATTTATGAGAAAACACATTCAGCAAAGTGGGAATAGAGGGAACATACCTCAACATAATAAAGGTTTTATACGACGAACTCTCAGCCAATATCTTACTCAGTGGGAAAACTAAAAGTTTCTTCTAAGATGGAAAATAAGGCAGCAGAGATGTCTGCTCTCATCATTCTTATTCAACAGTACTGAAAGTCCTAGCAATAACAATCAGACAAGAAGAATTAAAAAGCATTCAAACTGAAAAAGAAAACTAAAACTATCATTATTTGCAGAAGACATAATACTGTGCATAGAGAACCCTAAAGATTTTATCAAAAATCTACTAAAACTGATCAGTGAATTCAACAAAGTAGCAGGATACAAAATTAATATTCAGAATTCAGTTGCATTTTATTCACCAATAATGAACTATAAGAAAGGGAAATAAGAAAAAAATCCCACTTACAATTGCATCAAAAATAATATACCTAGGATTAAATTTCACCAAAGAAGTAATAGACCTGTATGTGGAATATAATAAGGTACTGAAGAATGAAATTGAAGAAGATGCAAATAAATGGAAGCATATACTGTATTTCGCCATGTATAAGATGCTCCCATGTATAAGACGTACCTTAATTTGGGGGCCCAAAATATAAAAAAGTTGTATTACATAAAGTTATTGAATTCAAGTTTTATTCATCATGAAATTCATACAACTCTTCATTACTGTCAAAACTCCCATCCGTTAACTTGTCTTCATCTCTGTCTGATGACGAATCACTGTCTTCATATATTGCCTTGTCCTCAGCTCTACTTATGCATTTGAAATGCCACAACCATTGTATAAGATGCACTCAGTTTTTAAACCACAACTTTTTTGAGAAAAAGGTATGTCTTAAACATGGGGAAATACAGTACTTTGTTTATAGATAGAAAGATGTAACATCAGCAAAATGTCTACATTAACCAAAGCAGTCCACAAGTTGAACAAAATCCATATCAAAATAACAATGGCAGTTTCACATAATAAGTACAAATAATTCTAAAATTTATATGAAACCACAAAATACCGTGAATAGCCTCAGTAACCTTGAGAAAGAAGAAAAAAGTTGGAGGCATCACAGTACCTGATATCAAACTATACTATAAGTATACAACAATCAAATCATAAAAGTAAACGTCTAGATCAGTGGAACTAAATAGAGCATCCTGAAATAAACCTACACTTACATGGTCAATTAATATTTGACAAAGGAGGCAAATACATACAATGAGATAAAAGATAGTCTACTCAGTAAAATGTTGGGTAAATTGGACAGATGCATGCATGCCAAAACAAACAAACAAAAAACTAAACTAGACCACCTTCTTAAACCATATACAAGAATAAACTCAAAATGGATTAAAGACTTAAAGTTAAGACCTGAAACCATAAAACTCCTAGAAGAAAACATAGGCAGTAAAAGTTTCTGATATTTCTCATAGCAATATTGTTTCTGCTATATCTTTTTCAGCAGGGGAAACAAAAGAAAAAATAAACAAATGGGACTTCATCAAATTGAAAGGTTTTGCACAGCAAAGCAAACCATTAATAAAACATAAAGACAACCTACTGAGAGAAGGTATTTGTCAATGCTACATCTGACAAAGAGTTAATACCCAAAATTTATAAAGAACTCATGCAACTCAACACCAAAACCAACCAAACAAAAACCAATCCAATTAAAAAGTAGGCAGAGGACCTGAATAGACACTTCTCCAAAGAGTACATACAGATGGCCAATAGATAAATAAATGTCACTAATAATCAGAGAAATGCAATGTAAAACTGTAATGAGATATAATCTCACACCTGTCAGAATGGCTATCATCAATAAATTACACAAGCTGCAAGTGCTGACAAGGATGTGGAGAAAAGGGAACCCTCGTGCAGTGTTAATGAGAATACAGATTATACATCTGCTATGGAAAACTGCACGGAGAGTCCTCAAAAATTTTAAATGGAACTGCCTTATGATACAGCAATTCCATTTCTGAGTATATATCCCAATAAACCCCAAACACTGATTTGAAAGAATATATGCACCCTTATGTTCATTGCAGCATTATTTATAATATCTAAGATATGAAAGCAACCTAACTACCAATAGAGGAGTGAATAAAAAAGTGGTTGAACATATATACAATGGAATATTACTTGGCCATAAAAAGACTGAAATATTACCATTACCTATAGCATGGATAGACCTACCTGGTATTATGCTAAGTAAAGTAAGTCAGAGAAAGAAAAAAAAACATATGGTATCACGTATATGTTGAATCTAAAGAACAAAATGAACAAGCAAAATCGAAACAGAGTCATATGGCCCTGGCCAGTGGCTCAGTGGCTAGAGCACTGGCCCGATGTATGGATATCTCAAGTTTGATTCCAGGTCAAGGCACACAGGAAAACAACCATCTGCTTCTCCCCCCTCTCTCTCCTTCTTCTCTTCCTCTTCCCCTCCTACAGCCAGTGGCTTGATTGGTTCCAGTGTGGCCCCAGGCGCTGAGGATAGCTCTGTTGGAACACATCAGATTCAGGCAGTAAAAATAGCTCAGTACTCAAGCATCAGCTCCAGATGGGTTTGCTGAGTGGATCCTGGTTGGGGCTCATGCGGGAGTCTGCCTCAATATCTCCCCTGTTCTCACTAAAAAATAAAATAAAAAATAAAAAAAAGAAAAGAAACAGTCATAGACACAGAGAGCAGACTGATGGTTTGCAGAGGGGAGGAGGCTTGGGGGATTAGGTGAAAAAAGTGAAAGTATTAAGCAGTACAAATTGGTAGATCCAAAAGAGATACAAGCTTAGGAAATATAGTCAATATTATTGTAATAACTATGCCTGGTGGGTACAGGAAATATTGAGGGGAAAGTATATGATTGTCTAACCACTATGCGGTACACATGAAACTAATATAAAATAATATAAAGTAATATTAAATGTAAACTGTAGTTGAAAAATAAAATTGAAAAATATTTCCTTTGAGAGTTCCTTTTTGACCCATGAATTACTTAGAATGATGTTTAGTTTTGAAGTGTTTGGAGATTTTTCTGTTATCTTTATGTTATTTATTTCTAGTTTGATTCTATTATAGCCAGAGAACATACTCTGTATGATTTCAGTTCTTTTAAATGTCCTAAGGTTTATTTTATGCTCCAGGATCTCGCTTATCTTAGTCAACGTTCCATGAGTACTTGAAAAGGATGTGTTTGTTCTTCTGTTGCTGGGCGAAGTGTTCTCTAAATGTCAATTAGACCTTTTTGGATGATGGTGTTTTTGAGTTCTTTATATTTGCTGACTTTGTTCCATCAGTTGCAAAGAGTATGTTGAACTCTGAACTTTAATTGAAGATCTATCTGTTTTGCCTTGAAGCCTTCTCACTTTTTGCTTTACATACTTTGAAGCTTCATTGTGGTACATTCACATTTAGACTTGCTATATCTTCTTGGATTGATTCTTTTAACATAATGTAATGTCCCTCTTTGTCCCTAGTATTGATAATTTCCTTTGCTCTGGAGTCTACTTTATCTGATATTAATGTAGTCTCTCTTGCTATTTTAAAAAAATATTAATGTTTTCATGATACAACTTTTCATCCTTTTCAATCTACTTATGTTGCTATATTTGAAATGAGTTTCTTGCAAATAGCATACAGTTGAGTTGTTTGTTGTTGTTTTTTTAAATCCACTCTTCACCTGATCTCTGTTGGTGCAGTAGATAAAGCGTTGACCTGGAATGCTGGTAGCCAGTTCAAAACGATGAGCTTGTCTGGTCAAGGCACATATGAGAGCTGATGTTTCCTGCTCCTCCCTCTCTTCTCTCTCTCTCCCTCTCACTCTCTTTCTCTGCCCCCTAAAATGAATAAATAAAATCTTAAAAGAAATGTTTTGTGTTCTAAGAGACCTTAAAAAAATACATTCTTCTTATCTCATTCTTTTATTTTTTTTTCAATTTTATTTTGTATTGGTTTTAAATGTACAATTTAGTGCTTAGACAATCATATACTTTACAGTGTTCCCCTAGATATTTCCAGTATCCCAGCTGGCACCATAGTTATTGTAACATTATTGACTGTATTTCTTAAGTTTTACTGACATCCCTGTGACAATTTTGTAACTACCAATTTGTACTTAATCCTTTCACTTCTTTCATCCTGTCCCCTAACCCTTTTCTCCTCTGGAATTCACTGCTTTGCTGTTTGTGTATGAGTCTGTTTCAGTTTTGTTTGTTCATTTATTTTGCTCTTTAAATTCCTCGTATAACATTTAGATTTATTTTTAATGTTTCTGAGTATATTGTTTTAGTACAATTTTATTAGAGCTCGTTTTAGGTAGTATGATATACATATGTAACTTGTCATAGCTTGCTGGTGTTCAAGTGAGTTCCAATTAACTAAATTCTATTGATTTGTCTTCAAATTCAATGATTGTATCCTCTGTCATCTCTACTGTGTTATTGAGACTACCTAGTGAGTTTTATTACTTCATTTTTATTCCATAATTTACATTTAGTTATTTTTTATAACTCATATTTTTTGTTGAATTTTCAATTTTTATTTATTTCAACTAAATTTGTAATTGCTTGCTGAAACATTTTTATCATGACTATTTTAAAACCCTTGTCAAGTAATTTCAACATCTGATTCATCTTTCTAATGGTGTTGTTAATTTTCTTTTCTCATTAAATTGTGGTTTTCCTGGATCTTTTTATGATTAATGATTTTCTATTTTATTCTGGACATTTTAGTTAAGAGAGTCTTGATCTCATTTCAGTCTTCTTTTTTAGCAGGCAGTCACCCTGTTTGGGTTTAACATGTACATTCAGGTCTATTTCTGTGGGTTTTAAGTCCAATGACAGTTTGGTTTTGTGAGCCATTGGAGTATTATTTTGGTATGCTTCATTTTTCTGTAGTCCATGGGGCTACCACCCAATCTTTGCTGGTGCTGTCTGCAAGGACACAAGGTGCTTTTCTTAGTTGCTTGTTTTTGCTGGGTGATATTTTGGGGAGTGGGGAGGCTGTTACCTGAGTCTCTTAATGGCACTGGGTGAAGGGTAGGGAGATATGGGGTTTTGTTACTGTTACTGTGACTGTTACTGCTGTAGGCAAATCAGGCTGCCTGCGGTGTCCTAGTTCTGGAATGGGAACTGAGATAGCTCAAGGCTTTGCTGCTGTAGGCACATCACCCTCTGGGGTTTTGGTTGTGGAACAGGATTAGTTCTTCCCACTAGGTCTCTGTTGGTTTTTTCTTTCCTAGGCAGTGTGTGTGCTGTGGTGTAGTGGTGGTGGTGTTGTTTTTATGTTGCAGGCCTGTTCGGCACCCAGTGTAGGGCGGTATGGGATATAAAAAGAAATCCAAGGGAACTCACTATGTTGTTGTTTCTCAAGTCCTGAAGTTCCTAGCCAGTCCACCTTCTTCTTTCCTGCTTTCAGAATTCTTTCATCATTATCTGTTGAATAATTATTAGGAAATATAGTTGTATGTGAAGGAGTGGAGAGGGAAAAATGAGTCTACATCATCTCATTCTGAAACTAGATGTCCCCTTGTGTAATTTTAAAATATTATTTCAGTATGAGTAAATTTGAGCATCTTTTGATAAGTTTTAAAGCCATTTTAATTTTTTCTGTTTAATTTTGATATTATTATTTAATATTATTTGTTCATCTTTATATTAGGCTGGTGGTCTTTGGCATATTGATTTGTAAAAACTATTTTCATATTCACTATGAGTTGCAGATAGTTTCTCCAAATTATTGTTTCTCTCTCTCTCTTTTTAAAAGATTTTATTTATTGATTTTCCAGAAAGAGGAAAGAGAGGGGGAGAGCAAGAAGTATCAAATCATACTTGTTTCATTTTATTTTATTTTTTTAAAGACTTTATTTATTCATTATAGAGAGGGGAGAGAGAGAGAGAGAAGGGGGGAGGAGCAGGTAGCATCAACTCCCATGTGTGCCTTGACCAGGCAAGCCCAGGGTTTTGAACCGGCAACCTCAGCGTTTCCAGGTTGATGCTTTAACCACTGCACCACCACAGGTCAGGCCCCATACTTGTTTCATTTTAGTTGTTCATTTCTTCCTTCTTGTAAGTGTCTTTACCAGGCAGCCCAGGATTTTGAACTGGTGACCTCAGCATCCCAGGTCAACACTCTATCCACTGTGCCATCACAGGCCACACTATTGTTTCTTTTTTTGATTTTTGTCTTGTTAATGGTATTTTTGCCATGCAAGGGTTTTTTTCCCATGTAGTTGGATATATATATATATATATATATATATATATATATATATATATATATATATCTTCCATAGCTTTTGGGTTTTGTGTTATTCTTGGAAAAGCTTCCTCTGTCAAGATTTTTGAAGAAAAAATTTCTGGCGTATTTTCTTCTAGTACTTTCATGGTTTTAGTTTTCATTTTTAAATCTTTCATCAATCTGGAATTTATTTTTGTGTAAAGTATGAGGTACTGTATACAGTTGTCCCAAAGAATTTATTGAATGGACCATCATTACCTCTCTACTTTGAAATGTTACCTTTAAAAAATTGTGGTTAAAAAACACATAACATAAAATTTACCATCTTAACCATTATAAGTGTACAGTTCAGTATTGTTAAGTTATTTGAATTGCTGTGCAACAGATCTCTAACACTTACCTTGAAAAAATAAAGCTCTATACTTAATGAATAGCAGCTCCCCATTGAAATGGTACCTTTTCATCATAGATTGAAGTCTGGTTTTTGCTACCTCTTGTCTGGACCACTGTAAAAGCTTTCTACCATCATTATAATTCCAATATGCCATGCACACTATAGCCTGATTCATTTTCCTCATGCAAGCTCTCACTGTAGCACTCGATTATTCAAAACCTTCAGAAGCCCTCCCTGATATACTACAATTGAAATTAAACCCCTCGTTAACATTCTTTCATAGCACCTGTACCTTTTCTTCCTGTCTTTTCTCATAATTTGTAATTGTATATCTGAATGATATTCGACTGTTTTCTGCCTCCTTGCTAAACTTCAGACTTTATGAGAGAAAGGGCAATGTGCTCAACCACATATTTGCAGTGCTTAGTGTGTGTCTGGTACACACCAGGTGCTCAGTCCACATTTGTGAAATGATAGATTCCCCTTGGTCTGTGGAATAAAGTAGAAACAATGCAAGATCTAATTTGAATTTAATCTCCTCTCAGCCCTCTGCCCTCAAGGAAATCAAGCTGCAGGATTTTCCACCCTTCCATGACAAAGCCATAGGCTTTCTAATACTTGGTTTTGGTTTTCACTATGCCCTGTCTTTCCATTTGTGCCATGCCCTCACCTCAGTCCCTGACCAGCATTGCTGCCTTATAGAAATCCAATTTATCCTTCAAGACTATGGCTGTCTCCACCACTGGACTCTGAGTACTTGAGAACAGAGACAGTTACCCTAACTTGTCATGGTCTCTAGCAGGTGCTCTTGGTCATACATCTTCATCTGCTCCTAGGCGACAAGCTCCTTGAGGACAGGCAATGTTCCTTACCTGTGTGTATTTGTGAACTATGCTTCCTAGACCCCCCAGGGACAGACTTGGAGTTGGCTGCAGAAAGCTTCTGGTAACCTATGGAACTTGTCTAGTTGTGTTATGAGAGGCTTGAATATGAAAGGGTGAGGTATGGGCAGAGGTTTCCCTGACTTTTCCCCATTGTGTCCTGTGACATTCTGTCCCTGAGGCCCCTTCTCCAGCAATAAATAATTACTGCCTCACACCTTCCCACTCCTCACCTGAGCTCAGCCTGGGCTCTCTCTCTCTCTCTCTCTGGGGACTGCTCCCTGCCCCTGTCTCTCTCCAAGCCCTCTGGACAAGAGGCTGCTCAGTTGACCACACTTCCAGGCCCTGGCACCAGGAGGCAGGATTGTCATGCTTAAGTTCTTGTTCTCCCTCCTCCTTCAGAAGCACCTCTTCTGGGGATGTCCAGCCATTCTTTGATAGTACCTGCTTCCCAGCTGCATTCCTGTCGCCTCCTTGATTCCAAGGCAGCTCCTTCCCCTCAGAGGCACTAACCCCGATCTTGGGCTTCTCCTCACTCTTAGGGCTACTGACACCCTAGGGGATCCTAGGTCAGGGGTGGCAAACATTCCAGCCTGCTTACCTGTTTTGTTTGGCCAGAATAATGTTTTGTGAAAGCCCAGTAGGGGAGGGACCTGGAACTGCCAGTCTTTTAGAATGGTCTAGGCTCCTCCCACGTCCTGCCATTCTGCTTTGGAGCCCACTCCTGAACCCACCCTTGTCTTGTGTCATCATATTTTCCAGAATCCGAACCCCACCTGCTGGCCACAACTCCCCTCCTCTCCCTTTGCTTTCTGCTTCCCCCAGTCCTGATCTCTTCCTTTGTGCACACAGAACTTAAGACCTCCAGCCTGCCTTGTTCTCCTCACCTTCTCCCAGGCTTCCATTTTTTCCTCTGTTTTGTTTTCTTTCTTTCTTTTTTTTTTTTTTTTGTATGTGTGACAGAGACAGAGAGAGGGACAGATAGGGACAGACAGACAGGAAGGGAGAGAGATGAGAAGCATCAATTCTTCATTGTGACACCTTAGTCGTTCGTTGATTACTTTCTTATATTTGTCTTGACTGGGGGGTTACAGCAGACTAAGTGACCCCTTGCTCAAGCCATTGACCTTGCGCTCAAGCCAGTGACCTTGGGCTTCAAGCTAGTGACCGTGGGGTCATGTCTATGATCTCATACTCAAGCCAGCGACCCCATGCTCAAGCTGGTGAACCTGTGCTCAAGCCAGGAACCTCGGGGTTTCAAACCTGGGACCTCTGCATCCCAGTCTAATGTTCTATCCACTGCACCACTGACTGGTCAAGCTTCTCTTTGTGTTCTTATCCCTGCCTCACCAGCTCCTCAGAATCCCATATCTCCTTGTTTGCAGACTTAGATAAATCTAACCATGTACCTACAATAGGATCATCCTAAACACCAAAGTTGGTTAATTCTTTGCTTTCCTACAAACTTCCAGAGGTTCTCCATAAGCTACAGGGCTGGTGGTACTAAGGATAAAGGCATGCTCCTCACTTGGCCTAGAAGCACAGAAAAGTTGTGGTTTTCAGGCACTATAGCCCCTTTCATGAACCTGTGCCTGTGTAAAAGCTCTTCCCCTTACTCATTCTTTCCTTGGTTGGCTCTGGTTTTATTTTATAACCTTATTGTTTCTGTGGATAGATAAGTGTTTGTGTAAAGGCACAGAGAAAGGCTAGTGAGGATATACCACAAACAGATAAATATTTGTTGCCTCTGTGCAGGGCCAGAGATAATCAAGATTGAGGCAGAGAGTTGGTCAAGGGTTTAATATTATATGTAAAGTTTCTACTTTTCACAAAGAGATTGTATCATGTCCTTACTACTTATGAGATATTATAAACAAACAAAAAAAAACAAGTTTAGTACCAGGAAGCCTTCCCCAGACTTCCTAAGCAGATGGAGCTGTTTCCGTTTTGAGGATGGAATAGCACCTTCCCCAAGTGTTATAGGCAATATTGTGTAATTTGTTGGAGCCTGTCTTCCTCCTTCTATAAGGGAACCCCTTCAAAGGTACAAACTTTATCTGATTCATGCCTCCATGCCTAGTAGAGTGCCTGGCAGATGTTCAGAGATTGCTGAATCCAGTGCATTGTCTCTGCCACCAAGCTCCTCCAGAAGTGCTTGTTGTGGGAACTCAAGCTAGTCCTGAGCTGATCCAAGTAATTTTCACAAGGACGTCTCTAGGGATCTGAAATGTGGGTAGAAGAGGCCCTTGGGTTGTGTCAACATGAGGATGAGCTTACCCACCCCCAAGGCCAGGGTCCAATTACAGTGCTACTGCCTTGTCACTCATTGTGCATGTTTCTGAAGCCACTGCCCCCTCAGCATTAATCTAAGGGCAAAGGCTAGATCCCCAAATGTTGAACTTGTCAAGCCTAGCCCTGATCTGTATCTCTAAGATGGCGAGGACAGCCCTCATAAACAGGCTGTCATGCAGGGTGGGCCAGAAAGAACAGAGGCAGGAGACACTGAGACCTGGCTTGGAGAGAGGGATTGAACAACTGTCTGAAGGACTTGAAGAAGGCACTAGAATCCCAGTTTAAATGGTGGGAGTCTATAGCTTTAGTAATTTTCCAGTGAAAACTGAACTCTCAGGTCATAGGATCCTGCTTAGGTTCTATCTACTTACTGCTCAAAGGCAAAATGGCAAAGGGTAGCCTTAATAAGTCAGTTGGATTTGGGTTAGAGAGTAGGTGCGGGTTTTGGGGATTGGTGAAGTGTGAGCCATGTCGTCAGAGAAACCCTATAGACTTGAATGTACAAATGGCGAAGAGGCTGAGGAAGGGTTTGAATCAGTTTTTCTTCTGATAATTGCCCCCAACCAGTCCCTGGATTGAACTTCAATTAGCACAGTGTTCCTGAGGTCTTTGGACAATGAGGCTCGTACTTGGGCTCTTGAAAAGATAATGATGGTGGTGGCAGAAATTCGGCGAGCAGTTCCCTCTAGCCCCTCCATTCCTCCCATCCCATTCAGCTCTCTCCCAGCTATTACCCACAACCCCATCATGGGTTTCAGAATTGCTGAAAGGACATCAGATCATGCTATGCACTGTTAGACCTCAATGAAGAACACCTCTAGTTGGCCCATCTCTTCGTAAGTAATTTTTATTTTTATTTACAACAGAATTGGTGGCTTTATTCCTCCATCTTTAGGAACAGTTGGCATCAGCAGCCAGATGGAAAATCTGCAGTGAAGTCAAACTCATTCTGCCCCAGCCACAGCTCCGGAAGCTCATTGGCCTGGTCCAGTCCCAGTTCCACCACCAGTGACATCAGCACCTCCTCATCCACTGGGTCCGAATCGATGATAGCAGGGCTCTGGGCACCAGCAGAAGGAGAGAGTGACCCTGACCCTTCTGCCTGAGCCCCAAAGCCCCAGTTTTGCAGGGGCTCTGCCTCCTCCGGCTGGCCCGGAGTAGCGGCAGCCATCCCATGATACTGGCTATTAAGTTTCTGCAACTGCATACTGGCCAGCAGGTGAGGGGCAGGGTGAAGGTTGAGAGGTGGGGATTTAGTGGGAGGGGTGGTGGTAGGAGAGCCTACTGGAGGTGGAGATCCCGAGGAACTAGTGGGAGTCCCACTGGCCTTGGTTCCATTTGAGGCTACCCCAGGGTAGTGCAGAGTGGCTACTGCTTTGCGATCTTTCGTGCCCAGGTTAGAGAGGGCCGGAGAGCTCATCTCTTGGTTGGCATCCTACAAGACAGAAAAGGGCACAGCATAGTACAGATCCAGAAATCTACATGCACTTCATTTGGGACTAGTGGTGGAGAGGTAGCAAAAAGCTTCCTGAAAAGTCAGGCTCCCAGAGAAGAAACAAGTCCCCAAAGCAAATGCCATGGAGCTCCAAAGCCCTAATTCAAGTGTGGGTGTGAAAAAGGCCAGGATCCTTTTGCTGGCATGGCTCTGAGCTCTGAGTTCAGAGTGAAGTCCTCGTGCTGGGCACCTGCTATCTTAAGTGGGTTTGCTACTTTCATCTCCTGCCCTCCACCTCACCATTCTAAGGGCATCTCATTGGCCCTCTTCTCAGCCTTAAGTTAATCTTTTCAATGGTGTTGTCTTGTTCCAATTCTCTCTGCTCCCTGCCCTGCCATCTTTCAACAACGTGAGTGGGTTAGATTTAACCACATTTAGGCAGAAGCTCTCCTCATTCTACCCAGAGGAAGCCCTGTTGTCTCCTCTGTGCTAAGACACTAGATTTTACACTTAGGAAGACCTACAGCATGGCCTTACACTAGTTTGTCTTTACATATCTCAGTGTCTTCATTTGTAAAATGGCAAAAGTTACCTCTTTCACAGGTGAGGTGCCGCCCTTGACATCAAGTGCAGGCCTTGACATTGTTGGCATTTCAGAGTCTCAGCCGAAGTTGGCTTAATTGGTGGGAGGTGACGCTGCCAGCTGGAGCTGTTGTGCTGTATGCGAGGAAGAAGAGGTAAGAAGGGCAAAGGCCTTGTTGACCAAGAAAGCAATGGCAAAGCCCAAGCAGGGCAATTCCACACAGCTACAAGGCAAGTATGATGACAGGGTTAGAATTAAGACCAGAGACCACTTGAACGAGGGAGGAGATCAAGCTGGAACTGTGTTTTCCTGAGGCAGGTAAGGTGCATGGTTCGGCCAGGTGCTGCTCAGATAGCCAGCTACCCACATCGTCCAGAGGGTACACAATGACTATTTACTCATGCCAGTGATTTCAAAGCCCCAAGTTTGTGTGTGGCATGGGATGACATTTTTCCTGATTCTGAAGGCACAAATGTCCCTGAGTAAGTAGCACACTGTCACTCCATGGCTTCTGGGGCCTCCACTGGATCTGAGAGAAAGTGGGAAGGAGTTAGGGCAAAAAAAGACCTAAAAAGCTGGAGGCTGCAGCTCAGGGAAGGAACAAGTCCCCAAAGCAAATGCTGTGGAGCTCCAGAGCCCTGACTCAGGTGTGCATGTGAGAAAGGTCAGGCTGACCAAGGTGGGCTGTGGGGTCTGAGGTGGCCAGAGAGCAGTGAGGACTGTCTGAGTTTCCTCTCTGCCTTCAAGCCCCCTCCAAGACAGCCTAGGCTGCATTGGGCTTTTCTGGGACGCCTAGTCTGAGCCCAGCCACATCTATCTGTAGTAACAGATGGGAATAATTCTTGCTGGAGGGTAACAAAGACAAAGATTCAATGGTTTTCCTATCAAGTAGCAGTGGTTCTGGGAGCAGGATCTATCATTCTTATGCACGCAGGCCTAGCCTGACCACTGAATCATACCTAGAATGATTCAAATGGTTCCTGAAAAAAAATAATTCCCTAGCTCAAGTGCCAAAGGATAAAAGAGTGAGGGGAAAAGAATTTCCCCACATCTGAAAAAAAAGCCCTCTCAAAAACTCTAAGGTTATTTTCCTAGAAGCTTGTTTTTTAAAAGTCTCATATATTCTAGTATCCATGATAAACTAGAGATGTTGAATTTCATATTTATAGATACTTGTTACCCCAAAGAATCTTCAGCACCTTAAAAAACATCTCTAACTTTTACAAGAAGACTAGAATTTTCCTTGATACCTCCCTCCCCCAGTGGTCATTAAAAATCTGCTCAGACATTTCCAGAAAGTGGCCACTTACTACCTCTTTTAATCGTCTTTGCAACAGTTACTTGGAGGAAAACGAGGCCAGAAAAACAGAGACAGGAAGAAGTGGGGGAGAAAACATGAGAAAATTAATCGCTGGGTCACCATTACCAGTGCTCGATTGGAGCACTGTTTCTTCTGTGAGGCTTCAATAATTCAAGCCAGTAATATTTCAAGCCAGTGATCACAAGACAAGGAGTCTAATCCATGTTGTCTTCCAGAGCCCAGTACCTTCAGTATCAAGCAATTTTCATACCCTAAGAAAAATGTTGAGGGGCCCTGCCCATTTCCGTGCTCTATACAGCCTTCCTTCTTTATGCTACTAGGTATCCAAATGTACAAAGGAAGAAACAGAAGCGACATCAAAAAGTGGGGGGAGGGAGGGGGGAAATCAGAAAAAAAAAGAGCAAGAGAGAGAGAAGCAGAAGAAAAAGTATCTGTTTTTATGTCAGTTCCTGAAGAAAACTCTTTTACCACATCTCAACTCCCCCTTCAGCCTGGGAGCTCCCCTTAATGGAACCCCGTTTCCATTCAAACGTGTTGACTTCCATCGCCACCCCCCCCCCACTCCCACCTGCCTAAGCCCTGACCTGGGTCTGTGCTCGGTGGGCGCTCAGTAAGTGTTGTTAAATCTGTCCGAAGAGGCAATTGCATTTCGATTGCAGTCCCTGCCCCCCTGCGTGCCTGATTCTGTCTCTACTCCGCCACCCAGCCTGTTGGAAGGCAAAACTTGGCAGCTCGGAAACGTCCCAGCCTGCTTTCCAGGCTGAGGGCTGACCACTGCGAACCGGCTGCGAGAGGAGGCCGGGCCACCGGTGCAACAAGTGCGTCCTCACTTGCTAGTGCCTGTCTGGCTCCGGCTCCCAGCTCCCGCCCGCCCTCCTCTTCAGACCTTCCCTTGGCCCCGCAGACCCCTCCCGCCTAGTTGGCGGTGGTGGTGGGGGGGGGGGGGAGAGGAAGAAGAAAGGAGAGGCAGGTGGGGGGGGGGACTCATCTTTGACCTGTTGGGGGACCAAAAGTTAAAATGGCACCAACCGGATGGCTTCATCTCGATTGCTATTTTTTCACTCATAAGAAATTAAAAAATCCAAACAGTACTGCAGCTTGGCCTGGACGTGCTCTAACCCAGACCAGTTTCGCCACCTTAAAACTAAAGGCCCGTTGTTTGCGGACAGCTCCGCTGTCCTCGCCGCATCCTATAGGTGCAGCCGCCCGAGCCAGAGGCGGCCTGGAGCATCCTGCACGATGGGCGCGAGCACTCAGGCCACCGGGGCCCTGAGCGTCCGTTCCCGCAAGGGCTGCGTCGGGAACCGAGAGGACAGACAGCACGGACAGGCGGACAAGGGCGCGGGTTCTCGGCTTCCGCGACGAGTTTGGGGCCCCGCGGAGCCGCGGTGCGCGGGAGGCGCACTCCGGCGCCGGCGGCCGCCACTGCTGCGCCTCGCCAACACTTACTGAGCGCCCGCTGAGCTTCCCCGCGACCGCAGGCTGAGCCCACCCCCTAGCCAGGCCGCCTGGGGCTGGTGCTCTAACCTCGCTACTATAAAGCAGAAAGAGGATAGGAAAGGTTCGGTAACTTGCCCAAGGTCACAGCGCTAAGAAAGTGGCGGAGCCGAGATTCCGAGGCACGTCTCTGTGACTTCAAGTCCGGCGCTCCGCAAGGCAGAGACTCCGGCCGGACCCAGTCGCGCTCGTTTATAAGCAGAGCGCTGTGTGCGTAGGTGTGTGGGCGTGCGTGCGGGGGAGAGGAGAGGTCGGCTGGGTGCTAGATGCAAGTTGCCCAAATCCGCTAACTTCCGTCCCGCAATTCCTCTGAATTCGACCCGAAAAGCCCCTCTCGCCTCCAGCCCCGAAAGGAAACCTGAGCTTTGTGCAGCCCGGGAGCCTGAGCGTCCAGATGCGGTCCGGGCGATTAGCAAAGTCGGTGGCAGCCGAGCTGGAGAAAGCGCGGGCGCGGGGAGAAAAGGTGCCGCCGTCTCCCCTGCAGAAGCGGGCGCCTGGCCGGCAGGCGGGAACGCTGGCGAGCGACCCGGCTCGCCAGCGAAGGAGCGGCCGGCGGCCCCTCCGCCCCCAGCAGAGCAGCTTTACAAACAGAAAACAAGTCCCCCAGAGCCCCCCGGCCCGCCCGGCCGCCACCCGCTCCCCGCACCCGTTCGGCTGGAGTCCCCGGCCCGCCCGCCGCCCACCGCCCACCGCAGCTCCCTGCCGGGCGGCCCGGCTTACCTGGGCGAAGCCGCCTGCCCTGGAGAGGGAAGCGCCGAGCGCGATGAGCCGCGGGCGAAGCGGCGGAGTCCCCAGCCCCTGGCACACACGCCGCCACCGCCTCACCTAGCCGTTCGCGCTCAGTGCCACCCGACCCCCGGGCGCCTGGGCAAAGCCCACACCGCCGCGCAGCGCCGCGCCGCGCCAAGCAGCCCCGGTCCGCGCCTGTGCCCGCCCGCCCGCGGCTTCGGCGCCTGACTCCGGGGCGGTGGCGGCGACCGCCACCGCGCTCCCTTCCCGGTGTGTGGACCCGGCTTTCAAGCCCCCATTGTCGCCCGGAGAGCCCTGACGCACACGCACGCAGCAGCAGGCTGACTTCGGCTAGGAATCCCAGGAAAGACAGACCCTTTCCCCCTTTTTTCCCTCTCCCCCTGAATTTCCACGTCTTTATAACCGGCTTAGGGCATTATTAGCACATGTCCTGGCTCGTGGGCGAGTTGGTGGCAAAATCTGAACTGGATACTCACCGAGGGTTAGAGCGGGTGCTGTGCCTGCTCCTCCGTCGCTGCGAACGCCCCTTAGCCTCCAGGCAGCGGGGAGCTGCGGGGCGGAGGGAGCTGCTGCTCAGGCAGCTCACCCGTGGCCCTTCAGCAGCTGTGCCACTGGCAACATTATATAGCAGCCGCTAGCGCGTGTGGCCCTTTAAAGGCGCTCGAGCTGGTGCAGTCACCGCGGATCCTGTGAAAGCGAAGGGCCGGCTGAGGAACGGAATCTGAACGGCCCCGCGGGTCCAGCAGCGCTGGAAGCGGGCCACGACTCCCGGGATGGGACTGGCGGGCTTAGGCCGTGGACACCCGGTGCCCTGAGGCCCCTGCCGACGCCTGTGCTTCTAAAGCCGGCGGGGGCCCGGGCCCGGGGCATGGTCTCTCCTCACCGCCCTGCGTGGACTTGCCCAATAAATTCCTCTGAGTAATTCCACTAAGCACAGGGGAGCTGGTAGTCTCTGCTTTCTGACCTAAATCTAGGGGGCTGCCTGGGAGGGCTTCAGGGGGATTGAGGGGAAAGCTGTGGACTCAGGAAGTGACCCCAAGCAGGGGGCGCACCAGGAACGGAGATGGGAAGTGGGGCCTGATTCAGGTTCTCTGCAGGGCTTTCTTCGAGCCTGTCCGCCCCTTTGGGCTAGCTACACCCTCTCCCTTGTTGAAGGGACGAGGGTGGGGTCCCTTTGCCCCTTCCAGCCGCCAGAGTCCAGGCAGAGCCTCCTCGAGGGCCCATTTCCCAGCAGCAGTGGCTTCCCTCGAAGGCGCGAGAAGGGGTTGCGTTCCAGGTATTCTTCGTGGTTGTCCAGGGCGGGTGCAGGCTGGCGGAACGAGCCGCGGAAATATGCCGTCCTCCTGGACCAGCTACAGCTCAAGACGGGCACGCCACAATGCCAAGAATAGCAGACAGGGAACCAAGAACTTGCCCCTTGGCCCCCAGGCGTTCCCGCTGCACTCCCACGAAGCCAGCTTCTTTTGTTATATATAATTATACAATCATCCCCATTTAAGAAGAATAATGTTTTGCATTCGGAGCACATCTTTCTGATATTGGGATATGATCTTACAATTTTTACGGGAAAGAGGTCCAGCCTTCTCCTTCGTCTCAGTTCGCGTTCCTTGTAGCCAAGAAGCTCCTCTTCTCACCTCTTACAGGAAGGCCACCAGGATTACCTCTCTACCACACTCCCCTTTGTGGCTCCTTTCAGCAACAACTACTCACTTGACACTTTATAAAACATGATTTAAAAAAAAAAATGTTAAGGGATGTTGAGGGAAAAGTGGGAGATGTCACCGAAGCATATTTACTGTGTATTTGTTCTTATGAATTGGATTTGAAGACCTAAAGATCTTTTCCTCCCCCCACCCCGGTTTCCTTTCTTTTCTTTCTTTCATCCCCAAGTGCCTTGCATTGCTCTTTGAACAAAGTTCTGTTTGCTGACGGACGAACCGGCTTACTGACACAAAGATGGGCAGCAAACAGAGGGACAGGTCAAGGTCCTTTCTTGACACCTGGAGGAAGCTGGGGCTAGTTCTCTGGAAGTCAGCTAAACCCATTCCTCCACCCCCAAAGCCGCTTTGCGCGGCTCCATGTCCCCCCCTTCCCCAACCCCAACACAAACCCCAGTAACAGCCGCACCATCGCCGCACTTGCTCACTTGACCCAAAGATCGGAGGTTATACCCAGTTTTCCTCTGATAAAAGGCGGGATCTGCCGGGACCATAAACCCCTACAGAGTGTCCCTCAAGCCACCTCTGTGTTTGTCTGAGTTTAGAGACCCTAGGTTTTCAAATTGTACTTTGCTAATTCGGACCTCCAACCTATCCGCCCCTCAGCCCTTTCTGGGGAGCAGATCTAGAAACAACGGCAGCGTCTTCGTTGCAGGCTCCAGATCCAAGAGGTGGCGAGTCCGCCCTCCATCTATTGGATGGCTCTCGGGCCAATTGTTAGAAAGAGGCATATGTTCATCTCGGCTTCTGGAGTGTCTCCGGAGCAGTTGCTCAACAGCCATCCCCTCCCCCATCCGGACCATTGAAGGGAAGAAAAAAGAGCGCCCTCCGCCCCATTTTTGTGCCCACTTGCCAGAAAGGGTCTTCCCACTGGGGCCTTTCTGTCATCTCTCCTGTCCACCTCCCAGAGAGTAGGAAAGAGGGACTTCAAGCGCTCAGCTGTAAAGCACAAAAGCCACCCCTTTCTTTTGGGGGAGAAGAGGTTAGTTTAAGAGTCAGGGAGAGAGCAAAGGAGACATTTGCATTTCTCTGCAAAGGAGCGCCGAATCTCTGACTTCCTAGTGGGCTCCAGCCGAGCTCAGAGCTCTCCTCTGAACTCTTCCCTCCAACTTGGCAACCACACTTCGAGCTCGCGTAGCAAGTAGAGGAAGGGGATGGCCACCTGGCAAGACGCTTCTGTGAGCCAGCATTGGGCTTGGCATGTTCCCAGCCATCATCTCATTTAATTCCCACCTGTGAGACAAAGAAGTCCCAGCGATTTGCCCAATTTCACACAGCTTGGAGGCAGGTGTTTGGATCCGGGTCAAACTGACTGCAAACTCCTTACCTTCACGCTTGCACTTCGCTGCCTGGGAGGGCAAGGAACCATGCAGCCTGTATCCAGAGTACAGGCTCAGGGGTCATTCTGCCTGGGTTTAAACTGCTACTTTGTTATTTACTAGCTGGGTGATCTTAGGCCACATGGCTTCATTCTTAGGGCCTTAGTTTTCCAATGTGCTAAATGAGGGATAATAGTAGCAACTCTGTGGAGTTGTTGAAAGAATTGAAGAAAAACATCCTGCTTGGTGTATGCTGTGTGGTCAGAAAAACACCAAACAAGCAACAGTGTCAGTGGGTGGTATAGCATTATGAGTGGTTAAAAAGTGTTGTTATTGTGCCTTCTGATTCTTTTTCTTTTGCCTCCAAGTCCTGCCTCAGCTCACACTTTGCAGGTTCAGTAATACTTGCTGACTGATTAATTAAAGAAATAGACTGATGCCCTGGCCGGGTTGCTCCGTTGGTTAAGAGTGTCCTCCCCATACACCAAGGCTGCAGTTTGATCCCAGGATAGAGCACATACAAAAATCAACCAATAAATTCATAAATAAGTGGAACAACAAATTAATGTTATTTTTCTCTATCTCTTCCTTCCTTTCTCTAAAATCAATTAATAATAATAATATAATAATAATAATAATAATTGAACTGAGGGGGATGAAGGAGGTCTATAAACTCAGGAAGGGGAGGGAGAGGAAAATGCAGATTTGTAGTAAAAATTCCACCCTCCAGAACCAAGAGCTGTCTGAGTCACATGACAGGAATAAATTAAGGACCAATACAAGGTGATCATTTTTTTCCACATGGCCACAAACATCCAGAATGGTCTACAGAAACCTATACTCAATACGTGTGTAGAAAAGTTAAAAAGCATAAGTCTTTGTTCAAGAATAATTGGAACATAATTGTTTATAATAGTAAAAAATAGAAAACAATCTAAATTTCCATGGTAAGGAAGTGTCCCTTAGGACCTTGATACTTAAAAAAACAAAACAAAACAAAACAAAACAAAATACAACTGATTTCCAAACTCATTTATGGGAAAATGTTCACTACAAAATATTAAATTTAAAAAAACCCCTCTGGGTACAAAGTTGCATAAATATGATGCCAGGTTGCAAAGGGCACAAAGAGTAGAATATTAAATACTGTGTTTCCAGACATGTATGAATATGGGTAATGAAGCCATGGTCAGAAAAACACCAAACAAGCAACAGTGTCAGTGGGTAGTGGAATTATGAGTGATGTTTTCTCTCTTTTTTTTCCATGCCATACAATATTATTCTTATAATTAAATATAAGTTTATAGTTAATAAACTGTATAAACAGTATGCTCCCATTTTTGTTAAAATTGTATGTGCATACACCAGTCAGAATGGCGCTCATCAACAAAACAACACAGAATAAGTGCTGGCGAAGATGTGAAGAAAAGGGAACCCTCCTGCACTGCTGGTGGGAATGCAGACTGGGGCAGCCTCTGTGGAAAACAGTATGAAGATTCCTCAAAAAATTGAAAATTGAACTGCCTTTTGACCCAGCTATCCCACTTTTAGGAATATACGCCAAGAACACCATAGACCTGCTCCAAAAGGAGAAATGCACCCCCATGTTTGTGGCAGCATTGTTCACAATAGCGAAGATCTGGAAACAGCCCAAGTGTCCGTCAGCGGACGAGTGGATTAAAAAGCTTTGGTACATATGTACTATGGAATACTACTCAGCCATAAGAAATGATGACATCGGATCATTTACAATAACATGGATGGACCTTGATAACATTATATGGAGTGAAATAAGTAAATCAGAAAAAACTAAGAACTATATGAATCTATACATAGATGGACATAAAAATGAGACTCAGACATGGACAAGAATGTGATGGTAATGGGGTGGGTGGTGGGTGGTGGGGGGTGGGGGGAATGGGGCGGGAAGGAGAGAGAGGGGGTGGGGGAAGGGAGAGGCACAAAGAAAACCAGATAGAAGGTGACAGAAGACAATTTGACTTTGGGTGAGGGGTATACAGCATAATCAAATGTCAAAATAATCTGGAGATTTTTCTCTCAACATATGTACCCTGATTTATAATGTCACTGCATTAAATTTAATAAAAAAATTGTATGTGCATAGAAGAAATATTGGAAGTAAATACACCAAAATGATAATAGTGATTATAATTGAATAGCGGGGTATAGTACTATTTTTCTGCAATATATTATTTTCTTACAATTAAAACAAATTTATAATTTGGAAAGTGGATAATAAGTATGATCCCACTTGTGTTAAAAATATGTATATAAATTGAAATAAGTGGGAAAGAGATATATGAAAATATTGTTTTTATATTAGGTGATAAAGGATTATGGATAATTTTCCCTTCTGATTTTCTGTAATATGATTTTATTACCTTCATAATTAAAATAAAATGACACCAACAAATGGCATATACAGCAGAATTTCACTTTTGTGTATATATATGTGCATAGAATAAATAATAGAGTACTCCAAAACATGGTTGTTTTTGGGTAATAGGGATGATTTTTTGTTTTCTCCTTTATATAGGATTTCTTCATTTTCCAATTTTTTATAGTCATCATGTATTATTATTTCAGTTATGAATAATGTAAAAAGCAGTTCAATACTGAAGTATTATTTATGGAACAAAAGGGCATGTCTGGTGTTTGTTTTAACATCTTCTGGTGGAGAAAGGGTTAAGTGGGTGGAGATATACATAAAATAAGATGGCTACATGACCTTCTTTATTATAATGTTTATTTGTGTATATGTTTGAAAAGTTTCATACATGTTTAAAAAATTTTGCATACATTATCTCTTTCAAACTATGCTAACCCTGTGGGGTTATCTCCATTTTATAGAAAACTAGAATTCAAAGAGATGAAGTCACTTGCCCTAGGTCACACAATGGCAGGTGAGAGAGTGGGAGTGATATGGACTTCTCATACCAAGCCCAGAAACCATCATCACATCCCAGTTGCTTCTTCGTTTTAATAATTAAAAATGATTAACATTTTGGTTAGTTATAAATGTCATAAATGTTCCCTGCAAAGAACTTGGAAATAACAAACAAGCATCGTGAGGAAAACATAATCAGCTCAACCTAATCAGAGTTAACTCCCTGGTGTCTGGCCATGCAGACTTCATCTAGGCTGCCTCTTACTCCAGAGGTAATGGGCGAGGCAATCATCTCAGTAGAGAGATTAGCAAAACTGCAGCTGTTTGGGGACCCCTTCATTTGTGGGGGTCAGGAGATGGTGGGTCCTTGCCACTGCCCTCCCATTCTTTCTTGGTACCCTTTTCAGATATTGCAGTGTGAACCACAGTTCTTTCCTTCAGATATTGCAGTTTGAATCACAGTTCTTTCCTATAACATTCCTTGTCTCTTACAATCTCAAGCAATGTTTGGAGAAATCCAGGTGGCCCTTTTCCCTTCACTTCATCTGGAGATCCTGCCCAGCAGGCCCCTTGGGATCCTGTAAATCTACAACCATGCCAACTGTGGTTGTGCCTCCATTTCCCCATCTGGAAGATGCTAGGGAGAATAGCAGGCTGGTGGGTCTCTGCCAGGGAGTGATGAGCTAATGTCTGTAGTGCTTTCCAGCCCCTCAGAGCAAGGTGCCTGCAGGAGGAGCCTCCCCAGCTCTTCTCCTGCTGACTGCCAGCCTGAGTGAGTGCCTGGGCCTGGCCACCCCATGCCCAGAGAGCGGCTACATTCCTCTGTCCCAGGCCAGGGGTTTTGGACAGACAACTGGCTTCTGCTCCTGTGTTTAAAAAAAAAAAGATGAGGAAATTGTGGGGGGCGGGTAGCAGAGGAGGAAGAGGAAGAGTGAAAAGAAAAGACAAAGAAGAGTAGGAACAAGATTAATACTGGGGAAAGGGCCTTGAAAAACAGAAAACTGAGAAGTGAGCAGAGAGATAACAGGGCATCCTTGGGCACTGGAGTGAGCTTCGTAGATTGTGGCCTTCGTTTCCTGTTTACACAAGAGGGTGGGAGAAGTTTCTAAGGGCCAAGAATTGGGTCTAGTTGAATTGATTCCCTACTTGATTTCCTGTTTTTCCAATTTTTTTTTTTTTTTTTTTTTTTTTTACAGACAGGAACGGAGAGATGAGAAGCATCAATCATTAGTTTTTCGTTGCGCATTGCGACACCTTAGTTGTTCATTGATTGATTTCTCATATGTGCCTTGACAACGGGCCTTCAGCAGATCGAGTAACACCTTGCTCGAGCCAGCGACCTTGGGGTCTCGAACCTGGGTCCTCCGCATCCCAGTTTAATGCTCTATCCACTGCACCACCGCCTGGTCAGGCTCCTGTTTTTATATGTAATGGTAAAACCACAAATATACAAACAGCTCTGGCCACCCAGCTTTTCATATCTTTGGGGACCATCTCCGTGGCTCTGCACACTCCAGCTTTTGGGGGAAAACATCCTAGTATATGCCCTTCTCTGTGCTCCCTTCTAGCATCTAGCATTCAACTTCACAAGCACCCTAGGAAGTCAACATTATCAATCCCATTTCGAGACAAGGGCATTGAGACAAGACCAAGATCACACAGCTAGTAAGTAGCAGACCTGGGATTTGCAGCCAAGTCTGACTCACTCTCCCTAGTAGGCTCCCGGCTCCTCTGTTATCTGTGTATCTGCTTTTTGTTCTTCTAGAGTGGATGCGTTACCACACCCATTGCAGTAAATGGTCAATATATGTGACCAGAATGTATGCACGACCCAAGTTGAAAGAGAGACTGTAAGGAGGGAGCCCACTTAGGAGCTGTGGCAGGAATCTCAAGAGGTGAGGTACAGGGTGGAAGAGGGCTTCAGCCTGGGTGTGACAAAGATGACTCTGAAAAACATCACCTAGGGAAGAGCACAGGGTTCAAAGGCAGGGAGGCTGAGAGGTGCTGGTGTAGGGGCAGAGAAGCAGTCAGGCTGGCCAGGCCCTGAGCTGTTCGGGTGTCAGCTGTGAAGC
This sequence comes from Saccopteryx leptura, assembly GCF_036850995.1. Taxonomy (NCBI): domain Eukaryota; kingdom Metazoa; phylum Chordata; class Mammalia; order Chiroptera; family Emballonuridae; genus Saccopteryx; species Saccopteryx leptura. Next base: position 64,473,950 of record NC_089516.1, on the reverse strand, counting down.
AGGAGGCCTTGGGAAGGTGTGAGGCTTTGTGAGGGGAGAGAAACTCTGCTTTAAGCATGTTTAGTTTAAGCTGTTGGCAGAACATCCAAGTGGAAATAGCTTGCACACAGCCAGGAATATAGGACTGGAAAGAAAGTGTGAGGTTGTGTCAAAAAGAGCAATAAGCAGGATGATTTTTGGCCAAACAGTGGGGAACTTTCCTCTGACCCTCTCCACCAGCACAAAGAGGGGCTTTCTCCTCTGGTCCCAGGACAGGACACTGGTTTTCCACCACAGTTCTCCCTTTCTTTCCCCTTCCTGGCCCCTCCAGCCATGCAAAATGATGGACACATGCTTCAAACCTCTGAAGGGCAGTGTCAGGGGATCTCAGTTCATAACTTTCCCATGCCAGGGAGTGACAAGGGCCTCATCTCATTTTGCTAAATACATTTTGACTAGGCCTTAAACATGCCAGTCCTTTCTTAGCTTCACTTCTTCTAGAACACAAGTCTTTGAGGTTTTGTTTGCTCTTTCTTTTCTTAGGCCAAAGCAGTCTCTCAGGTTACTTCATCCTTATAAAGGTGAAGTCACTTAAGTCTGGCCCTGCTGTGGTGTCAGGCTGAACTTGCTCCCCGTACCTGCCCTAAGGTGCTGTGGTAGCCCCTTGATCCCAATCTCATCTCTATACTATGAGCACTTCTCTACACTCATCTCTCTTAGGCTCTGGGGTCCTGCCTTCCGAGCTTCCCAATCCCATCATATCTAAAGTGTCAAACTTCCACTTACCATCTATCCATGGATGTCAGTATTTCACCAATCAGAGCCCCTGCTGGCATAGAGAAGTCTCCCAGCTTGGACCAGTAGCCCATATTGCCTCTCTTGACCTTAACTCTGGGCCTGGGGTCAGCTCAGACAAACATGACTGTGTGGACATGGTTAGGATTCATTTTGTGTGTACTACCTGGTGGGCTGAAAATATTTCTCTAAATTACCACAGAGAAAGAGTTATCTGTCTTGGCCTCAGTGACCAGAACTGGAGATGAATCGAGAATGTGAGTACCTCAGGGGGTCAGGCTGCAGACTTTGCTTCCAGTCATGCAGAGAGGACCACAGGCCAGTTACCCAAGGTCCCTCTCCTGCTTTGACACAGTGACAATGCCCCTCAGCTAGAACATACAATCTCCTTGTGCTAATCACAAGAAGGCATCTCCTTTGGAGGACCAATCAGAAATAAGTGCTTCTTCCTTTGGGATTTACACAACTCTCACCACAGTGCACATGACTTTGCAAGAGGGACACAAGCTGAATTTTGGGTGTTCTTGTGTAGTACAAAACCTGCAGAAGCATTGTTGGAGGTCCTGCAAAGAGATGAGTCTGGATCAGTACACAGTTTAGGTTCCTGCAGTGGTCCTGCACCACTAAGAACACCAACCACCTCAGGAGAGTTTTATTCCTATTATCTCTAATTAAAAACATCAATAGTAACATTTCCTGAGCACTTATTAGGTGACAAAGCCTCATTGTTCTCAGTACTCCATACTTACTCTTTCATCTAATCTCCACAAAAACGTGTGTTAAGTGAGTATAGTAAGTCACTTGATATCATTGATAAGTTCTTGGACTGTAAATGAAATGATGTACAAGGAAACCAATTGATATAAGCAGTTAAGTTCCCATGACATCTTATCAATGTTATAGCAAAACGATGTTAAACAGAGATGTTATTTGAGGACCTGCTGTAATATTAAGATTATTACATCACTCTTCTTTTGTCAGTAGGGAAATTGAGGCATAGAGATGTTAGACAGCTTGCCAGTGTTTTACACTCTGTGTGTATTGGGCTGAGGATTCAAGCCAGGCAGATTGGCCCCAGAGCTTGTGTCAGTGACCAGCGGGCCTCATTGACTCCCAAGTAACAACTGCTATGACTTGCTCCTTATAGTCCATACAGGCCTTTGCCATTCATGGTCAAGATCAATTCTCATACCCCCTCTACCTTTATGTGAGGATGTCGCTATTATTCATTTATTTTTGACAGAGACAGAGAGTCAGAGAGAGGGATAGACAGGAACAAAGAGAGATGAGAAGCATCAATTTTTTGTCGTGGCACTTTAGTTGTTCATTGATTGCTTTCTCATATGTGCCTTGACCGTGGGGCTATGGCAGATTGAATGACCCCTTGCTCAAGCCAGCCACCTTGGGTCCAAGCTGGTGAACTTTGTTCAAACCAGATTAATTCACGCTCAAGCTGGCAACCTCGGGGTCTTGAACCTGGGTCTTCTGCATCCCAGTCCAACACTCTATCCATTGCGCCACCGCTTGGTCCGGCCATTTTCACTATTATTACCAATCCCATTTTGCAGACGAAAGAAATAGGCTCAGAGGTGAGGCAATCTTACTGAGATCACATAAATAGCAAGGGAGGGAGCTGAAAATTGAATCAAGTCTTGCCTGATTCTCTCTTTCCCATTCTTCAGCTACTCTTCCTCTCCAAAGTTCTTGCCTTTGTCAAAGCCTTTCTCTTCTCAGACCTGGTGGGAGGACGACCTCATCTGAACACCTCACTGTTATAGAGAAGGAAGCTAGTACTGTATATCAGTACCTAGTTAGACTCAGAGGAAGAGACAGACAGACTTAGCAGAAAAAATATATTCAATAGGGAGAGAAATAAAGAACAAATGAGAGCATGAGAAAGAGTGAAAGAGATAAAGAATGAATGCCTGGGAAGAAAACAAGACAAGGAAAAGAAATCAAATGAGAAAGAAAAGGACCCCAAGTGAGGTAAAGATGTAAGTGACCAGCCATCTGGAAGCAACACTAAACGTAGAGGGTGTGAGTTAGTGAAGCAGTGGAGCTGGACTGACAGGTGGGAGGGCCCAGCACCCACCCAGAAAGAAGGCATGGCTCCCATAATAGACTTCCCCAGGAGGCGTTCGGCTGGGGGAATGAGAGGGAGTTGCCCTCTCCTATGAATGGGAAAGACCCTCAACAGGCCCAATGGGTCTTGCCTCTGAAGAGCCCCTGGGGGAGGAAGTTTCTATAGCATCTCTTTGTACTTCCCTTGCATTTTCTTCAAACCTCTCCCAAGTGGTGTCTTTGGAGTCTTGAATGTGGATGATTCCCTGCTATGTTTGAATCCTAGGTATTTTGCACCCCTCGCCTTGTCTGGTCTGAGGGGATGAGTAAATGCTAGTTCTTGTTACCATCAGCCGGAACACAGTACGGATAGGTAAGGCAAGGAAAATAGCTGCCTAGCCAGCTGGAGGCATTGGCCTAGTCTGACATCAAGACTGATGGCATGAGAATCTGCCATCAGGTTGACTTTGATTCAAGTCTGGAGGCTGCCACTTCCTAGCTGTGTGACCTTGGGTAAGTGACTTTAGCTCACTGGACCTCAGTTTCTTTAGATGTAAAGTGGGGAAAATGAGAATACTTACCTTATGAGGTTGTGCCACGGTTGAATGAGCTAATGTCTGTGGCCATAAACTCTCAAATGCTGTACACATGTGAGTAATTACTCTTCTCTGACCCCTGTTTACTGCTGCTTGGGGGATGGAGTCAGCCTTTCAATCTGAGTCCACTTCCAAGCCTGACTTCACCTTCTTGGCCCTGTTTTCCTCATTGTCACATATGACTGTGTGGGAAGTCGGGCCTCCCAACCCACCAGAGTAGGCTCACTGTTATTCCTATGCAGTTGTCCCTTCAGGCCACAAATGCCAGCTGAGTCCCTGGTTGGCTCTGCTCTAGTCACCAAGGCCTTAGATGGGACCAAGGTACCACTTTGGCTCTCAAAGAGTTCCCAATACAGTGGGGGAGATAAAAAACAGACATTTATAAAGTCAAGTGGGAGATAGGAGCATAGTGACCTCTGAGTTGAGGGCCAGCATTCTCCAGGTGTTGGGAACAGTATGTGCAAAGGCATTGATAGGAATGAGAAGAACAGCACAGGATGGGTTCGCTGAGATCACGGGAACCAGACTTGGATGATGCATTATGAAATTCAGCTTTGATATTTTGCTCACTGAAGGTTACGTGGGCAGAGATACATGAAGTCTGGTACAGTTTGTTTGTTACTCAGTAAAACATGTTCCTTGCCTCGACCTTCTCCATCCTCCCTCCACCCCCACCAACAAGCAATCTAGCTGCACTCTAATCTTCAAGGAGAAATCTCATTCCTTTCCTGAACTCGGCACAAATAAGGCACCTGTCCTGTTCCCCCACCCCCAGCCTCCCAACTCAGTAAATGATACTTCTGCTCATCCAGCTTCTCACAGCAAAAACCTTGCCTTCATCTTTCTTTTTCTCTCATTCTATGTCCAACTGATCAGAAAATTATGTCAGCTTGCTCTTTAAAATACATCCAGGATCCACCATTTTTCATTACTTCCAGAGCCACCATTCTGGTCCAAGTCACTGTCATCTCTTACTTACATCACTGTTGCAGCCTTATGACTGATCTCTGCCTCCCTGTGCCTTGTGCTCTACATTCTGTTCTCCACATAGCAGCCAGAGGGCTCCTGACCTCTGCTCAGGAGCCTCGGTAGCTCTCCATTCCACTCAGGGCAAAAGTCAAAGTCTTATATGACCTGGTCCCTCCTATTTCTCCACATTCTTGTCCTTCTCCTCTTCCCCTTGTTCCCTCAGTTTCCGGCACATGGACTTTGCTGTTTCTCACATGTGACGTGGTTCCTGTCTGTGGCTCTTTGCATTTGCTGTTTCCTTTGCCTAAAACACTCATTCCTGGACAGTCACATGGCTTTCCAACCCACCGCATTCAGGTTTTTGCTCAATGTCACTTCCACAAATGGGCCTTCCCTGGGCACCCTTATCTAAAGTAACAAACTCATCACTCTCAATATATACCTGACTCCATAGTACTGATCACCACTTGTCATACTACATTTATCATCTGTCTCCACAGCTGGAATGCACACTCCATGAGGTTAGGGATTTCTCTGTTTTGTTTACCTTTGTATCCCCGATAATGAGTACACTGCCTGGCCCATAGCAGGTCATCAATAAATATCTCTTGGATGAAGGAATGGCTGAGCAATGGCTTCTGGATGTGTGAGAGACAAGTTTCTGGAGAGTCAGAGGTGGGATGGGGAAGAGATTAGATAAATGGATTTAGGAGTAAAAAGTGTCACAGATCTTGCAGAATATTCCTCAAAGGAGAAAAAGATGAGTGAAAACCAGATGGAGGGTAGTAGAGGAGAGCCCAGTAATTCATGGACAGAGTGTGGGATTGAAAAGATGACAGTTTTTTCTTCCCTCTAGCCTTCTAGGCTGGTAACCCCAGGATCATGCTATGGAGCTGATAGAAAACTTTGAAGCAGGCAGCTTAGTCTGGCAGGAATACTGCAGGGCAGTGAGTGCTGCTACCAGCCTGGCAGAGGAGCAAGCCATAGAGGACTGGAATAGGTCTTGAGAAATGGTAGTTGTTCCTGCTCCAAACCCTACAGTACACAGATGTGTTTTTAGTGGTTTCTCTTCTGCTTGTCTCCATTTACATACACATGTAAGCATTATCCCCACTCCCCACTTCAACCCTTATTCTCATTTTTTTTTCTGAAGCTGGAAACGGGGAGAGACAGTCAGACAGACTCCCGCATGCGCCGACCGGAATCCACCCGGCACGCCCACCAGGGGGCGACGCTCTGCTCACCAGGGGGCGATGCTCTGCCCCTCTGGGGCATCGCTCTGTTGCTACCAGAGCCACTCCAGCGCCTGGGGTAGAGGCCAAGGAGCCATCCCCAGCGCCCAGCCATCTTTGCTCCAATGGAGCCTCACTGCGGGAGGGGAAGAGAGAGACAGAGAGGAAGGAGAGGGGGAGGGGTGGAGAAGCAAATGGACGCTTCTCCTGTGTGCCCTGGCTGGGAATCGAACCCGGGACTTATGCATGCCAGGCTGACGCTCTACCACTGAGCCAACCGGCCAGGGCCTTATTCTCATTTTTATTTGGCCTTGATCTCCGTTTCCAACCAGTGCAAACCCAGACCCTCCATGCCACTTCCAGTGTGCTTTCCAACACCACATTTCAAAAAGCATTTAAGTGAGTTTTGGAGGAAGATATATTAGACTTGCACGGGATGTCTGGAGCTAGCTTGGGTCCCTGGGGGAACCAGGAGGAGCTTACAGTCACTGATTTTTCCTTTAGTTTCTGACAACATTGACTAAGGTCCTACTCTGTCCTGGTCAGGAGTGCTGACATGAAGAGGTGGGAAAGGTCTCAAGTATATTAGTTAAATAATAACTTACTATCGAGCATATAAAAATATGTCCAACCTCACAAATAAAATTACATAGACAAAAATTCCAACAATGAGCTATTTTTACATAAAAGGTCTAAAAGATTGGGCAAAGTTGAAGTTCCAAGGAGTGGTAAGAGCAGGCACAGTCACATAGTGTTAGAGGAACTGTGATTGGTATGACACTTTGGGGATCAAAATCCATCATCTGTTTTTTGTTTTTAAGGTGCATGTTCTTTAATCCAGCAGTTTCACTTCAATAAACTTATCATAATGAAATAATACAACAAATGTATAAGGGTGTAGGTAAGAGGATCTTCACTGCAATAATTTTTTTGAGGCAAAATTCACATAACATAAAATTAACTGTTTTAAAGTTAATGATTCAGTGACATTTGGTACATTCAGTGTTGTGCAAGCACCACCCCTACCTAGTTTCAAAAGTTTCATTATCTTGGCCCTGGCCGGTTGGCTCAGTGGTGGAGCGTTGGCCTGACGTGCAGGAGTCCCGGGTTCGATTCCCGGCCAGGGCACACAGGAGAAGCGCCCATCTGCTTCTCCACCTCTGCCCCTCTCCTTCCTCTCTGTCTCTCTCTTCCCCTCCCGCAGCCGAGGCTCCATTGGAGCAAAAGATGGCCCGGGCGCTGAGGATGGGTCTGTGGCCTCTGCCTTAGGTGCTGGAGTGGTTCTGGGTGCAGCAGAGCGACGCCCCAGAGGGGCAGAGCATCGCCCCCTGGTGGGCATGCCGGGTGGATCCCAGTTGAGCGCATGTGGGAGTCTGTCTGACTGCCTCCCCGTTTTCAGCTTCAGAAAGAATGCAAAAAAAAAAAAAGTTTCATTATCTCAAAAAAAAATCTGTACTCATTAAACAGTTGCTCCCCATTTTCCCCTCTGCCTAGGCCCTGGCAAACAACAATCTGCTTATTCTGGATGTTTCATAGAAATGGATCATACACTAGGTGACTTTTGGTGTCTGGCTTCTTTCTCTTAACATGATGCAATTCAAAACTAACATATCAGAATTTTATTCCTTTTTATGGCTGAATAGTATTCCATTGTATACATATACCACATTTGTTTATCCATTCATCCACTAATGGACATCTGAGTCACTTCCATTTTTGGCCATTGTGAATAATGCTGCTATGAACATTCATGTGCACATAGTTGAACATCTGTTTTCAATTCCCTAGGGGTATATACCTAAGACTAGAGTTGGTGGGTCGTGGCAATTCTACATTTAACTTGTTGAGAAACTGCCAAACTTTTTCACAGTGACTGTACCATTTTATATTCCCACTAACAATGAATGAGGGTTCCAATTTCTCCACATTCTTGTAGACTCTTGTTATTTTCTGGTAGTTTTTTTTTAAAACTATAGCTGTCCATCTAAGAATAAACTGGTGACTCATTGTGTTTTTGATTAGTATTTTCCTAATGACTGATGATGTTGTCCATCTTTTCATATGCTTGTATATTTCTAAATCATTTTTGGAGAAATGTTTAATCAAGTTCTTTGTCCATTTTAAAGCTGGGTTGTGTGTTTCTTGTTGGATATATATATATATATATATATATATATATATATATATATATATTCTGGCTACCAGATCTTTCTTAGCTATATGTTTTGCAAATACTTTCACTCATTCTGTGGGTTGTCTTCTCATTTTCTTGATCATGTTCTTTACAGTACAAAAGTTTTTAATTTTGATGAAGTCCAATTTTTCTTTTTTCTTTTTTTCCTGCATTTGGTATCATATCTAAGAATCCATTGCCAAATGCAAGGGTAAGAAGATATCCTCCTATGTTTCCTTCTAAGAATTTATTATTATTATTATTATTATTATTATTATTATTATTGCATTTTTCCGAAGCTGGAAACAGGGAGGCAGTCAGACAGAATCCTGCATGCGCCCAACTGGGATCCACCCGGCATGCCCACCAGGGGGCGATGCTCTGCCCATCTGGGGCGTCGCTCTGTTGCATCCAGAGCCATCCTAGCGCCTGAGGCAGAGGCCACAGAGCCATCCTCAGCGCCCGGGCCATCTTTGCTCCAATGGAGCCTCAGCTGCGGGAGGGGAAGAGAGAGACAGAGAGGAAGGAGGGGGGAGGGGTGGTGGAGAAGGAGGGGGGAGGGGTGGTGGAGGAAGGAGGGGGGAGGGGTGGTGGAGAAGCACACTTCTCCTGTGTGCCCTGGCCGGGAATCAAACCAGGGACTTCTGCACCCAGGCCAACGCTCTACCACTGAGCCAACTGGCCAGGGCCCCTTTTAAGAATTTTTTATGGGTTTAGCTCTTATATTTAGGTATATGATCCATTTTGAATTGGTTTTTGTATGTAGTGTCAAGAAAGGGCCCAACTTTATTCTTTTGCATGGAACAAGTGGATTTCCACTTGTTCCAACAATATCCTTTGTTGAAGAGACTGTTTTTTCCCCATTAAATGGACTTGGCACCTTTGTGCAAAATCAATAGGCCACAGATGAATGGCCCACAGGGTTTATTTCTGGACTCTCATTTCTATTACATTGATCTATATGTCTATACATATGCCATTAACATGCTATTTTGATTACTGTAGCTTTGTAGTAAGCTTTGAAATCAGGAAGTGTGAAACCTCAAACTTCATTCTTTGTTTTCAAGATTTGGCTATTGAGGTCCCTTGAGATTCCATATGAATTTCAGGATAGATTTTTCTATTTCTGAAAAACGTTTTTGAGATTTCATTGAATCTATGGATTAGTTTGAGTAGTACTGACACCATAGCAATATTAAGTTTTCAAATCCATGAATACAAATGTCTTTCTATTTATTTGTGTCTTCTTTAATTGCTTTCAGTAACATTTTGTAGTTTTCCATTTACAAGTCTTTCACCTCCTTGGTTCAGTTTTTTTCTTTTCTTTTTTTAATTCAGTGGGAGGAGGGGCGGTGGAGAGATTCCTACATGAACCTGGATGAGAATCCACCAGGCAAGCCTGATGCTCTGCCCCTTTAGGACCACTACTTGGTTACAACAGGAACCATTTTTTAGTGCCTGAGGTGGAGGCCATGAAGCCATCCTCAGTGCTTAAGGCCATCGCTCAAGCCAATGGAGCCATGCTTTCAGGAGGGGAAGAGAGAGAAAGAGAGAGAGAAATAGAGAGAGAGAGAGAGAGAGAGAGAGAGAAGAGGGAGGGGTGGAGAAGCAGGTGGTTATTTCTTCTGTGTTCCCTGACTGGGCTCAAACCTTGAACTTCCACACACCGGGCCAATGTTCTACCACTGAGCCAAACTACCAGGGCCTCCTTGGTTAAGCTTATTCCTAAGCATTTTATTCTTTCAGATGTTATTGTGAATAGAATTGTTTTTCTAATTTCCTTTTCAGATTGTTCATTGATATAGAAACACAACTGATTTTTGTTTGTTAACCTTGTAACCTGCAACTTTGCTGAATTTATTTGCTCTAGTATACTTGTTGTTGTGCAGTATTTTTATTTGTAAAGAAAAAAATGAGAAAATTCTTAATGTTTAGTATTAGGGGACAAGTTAAACTTTGAAGCATCCATATAATGTGACCACTTTAAGGAATCAATGTGCCATCTTTTTGGTATGTTTGAAATACGTCATAATAAAATATAAATAAAATAGTTTTTTGTGGATTGATATGGAAGGCTGTCTATGGCATATAATAAAGTGAGATAAGGCAGGTTACCAAACTGTATGACTACATTCATGTAAAAGTCACATGGCAATATATGTGTAATGCCAGATCTATAGAGACAGAGATTGTTTTCTATTTTGTCCGCAGATGTAACCCCAGTGCTAGATACAGTGCATGGTACATAGTTAGGTGCTCAATAAGTATTTACGGAATAAATGAAAAAAATGTCTGGAGAGATAAACACCAAAATTCTAACAGTGATTACTACTGAGGTGTAATATTATGAGGGAATCATTATCTGTATTGCATTTAATACTGTTTTTAATATATTGCATATATTAACAGTGTATTTCCATTAAACTGTTTTTTTTCTCATCAAGTAAGTGGTAAAAAGAAAGAAACTATAGGCTAAGGGAGGAAGGCCCTGGGACTCTGAGGTAAATAGAAGCTTCTTATAGGCAACCACTTTGGAGCTGGGCTTTATTTAGCAAGTTCATTTCTATTGTCCTAGTAGCTTGAACAGTCTTTTTAAGATGTAAATGTCATTAAAGCACTCTTTGGTTTAAATGTCTTTGATGACTCCCTTACCTGCGGGATCAAGCCCAGCCTCTTCTACCTTGCAAAAGAGGCCCTTTGTGATCTGGCCTCTGTTATTTTACTTCATGTCACTCAGTAACAAATATCTTAACTTTTTATTTCGGAGATTTAAAAACATACAAAGGCAGAGAGAATAGTATATTCAACCTCCATGTGTCCACCAAACCAACTTCAACAACCATCTACATTTTTAAAATTTTGTTTCATTTATTTCCACACACTACCTGCTGCCACACACATACATATTTCCCTCTCTGAAGTATTTTAAAATAAACTTTAAATATATTATTTTGCCTGTCAATACTTTACTTTGTATCTCTAACAGATGAAGACTTAAATATATAATTGCCATGCTGTTATTGTACTTAACAAAATTCTCTTTCTTTTTTATTATTTATTTACTCATTTTAAAGAGGAGAAAGAGAGAGGAGTGGGAAGCATCAACTCCAATATATACCTTGACCAGACAAGTGTAGGTTTTGAACCAGCGACCTCAGCATTAAAGGTCAACACTCTATCCACTGTGCCACTACAGGTCAGGCCAATAATTATTCCTGAAAAAATGTTTTTGTTGACTATACTGGGGTGATGGTTAATAAAATTATATAGGTTTCAGGTGTACAATTCTATAATACATCATCTGTACTGTGTGTTCACCACCCCAAGTGGAATTTCCTTCCCTCACTATTTATCCCCCCTTTACCCTCCCCTACCACCACCATCCCCTTTCCCTCTGGTGATCACCATACTGTTGTTTACAAGTTTTTCTTTGTTAGTTCTTTTACCTATTTAAATGATTTCTTAACATCACATAGCCCATTTAAAAATTTCCCTTACTGTTTTTTTTTTTTTTTTCCTTTATCTTTGAAGCTGGAAACGGGGAGAGACAGTCAGACAGACTCCCGCATGCACCCAACCGGGATCCACCCGGCACGCCCACCAGGGGGCGATGCTCTGCCCCTCTGGGGGGTCGCTCTGCCGCGACCAGAGCCACTCTAGCGCCTGGGGCAGAGGCCAAGGAGACATCCCCAGCGCCCGGGCAAGAGGGGGGGGGTGGAGAAGCAAATGGGCGCTTCTCCTATGTGCCCTGGCCGGGAATCGAACCCGGGTCCCCCTCACGCCAGGTGGACGCTCCACTGCTGAGCCAACTGGCCAGGGCCTCCCTTACTGTTTTTAAAATATCTTTTTTTAGTTGGTTTGTTTGACTATTATCTAATATTCTCTGTTCCGGCAACACTGAACTGCCTGTCACTTCTCTAAATTTCATGTACCTTTGCCTAGAATGCATGTCCCTGTCATCTGGCTCAAGATCAGCTTGAGTGTGATTGCTTGCTTGTAGTCCTCAGGATTGCCCCAGTCTATATGAGCTGTCTCTCCTCTGTGTCCCATAATATTCAGAATATAAGACATTTTGTTTTTACATATAGTTCTACCATTCCATAAATATGTTTTGAGAATTCAAGGTGCCAAGTATCATGCCAGACACTAGGGAAGGATACAATAATCAAACTTCCCAAGCTCCTACACTCCTAAAGTGTGTGTGTGTATGTGTATGTGTGCATGCATGTGTGTGTGTAGGAATCAATAAAACATAAATAAGATAATTATAACTGGTGGAAAAATATCTGATGCTTTGGAATAGAGAGAGCAGGTTGGCTACTTTTGGATGGGGTGGCCGGGGTATTTTACTGATATAGTGAGATTGTGGCTGAGAACTTAATGAGAGAGAGACAGTCTGGGAAAGATTTGGGCATTCCAGGCAGAAGAACCGGTATGTGCAGAGACCCTAAAGTGAAGAGCCCTTGTTTTAGCAGGCTTTATGTCTGTCTTTACCTTTACATTTGTAGATCTCATCCTTTGGAGGATCATAAAATCCCTTTTGAGTGTTGAGAATCTGATGATAGGTCTGGCTCCTTGCCTCAGAAGAATGTACAAATGCACAGTAATGTGGATTTGCACATCAGTTTCTTGGTTCCTGAGGCCAGGGAACCACAGGAAGATTGTCTGATCAGATTGGGTTCACATTTAGGGCAAGAACAGTGTCTAATATTAATAGCTAATATGTGCCTTCCTTCATTATCTCTTTACTCCCTTGAAACTACCTCATGAAGTAGGTACAGGTATTATCCCCATTTGATAGATGATACTTAGGTTTAGAGAGAGTGAGTTACTTGGCCAACATCACGTAGCTAGTAAGTAACAAGGAAAGGACTTAAACCTATCTAGTTTGAAGCCCAAGTGTCTGTGTTGCATGCATGCCAAGGCTCTTCAGGTCAGCTTGGGGCCCAGCACTGTGCAGGAGGTTTGGAGACTTGCTATTGGCAAAGACAGGGGAGAAGGATCTGCTGGAAGTTTCTGTGCAGGGGTTTAAAGATGTCAAAACTCTCTTGGTCTACTTAGTTGTTTGTTTTCCTTCTTTCTCTTCCTCCTTGCTGTCCTTCTCTTCTTTCCCATTCTTCCTTTTTTGTTGAATGACAAAATTTAATTTTCTTATAAAGAAGTCTTTCTGCCTTAGAAAGAATCTTTTAAATACAGAATTGGAAAGATACTGCTCTCTCTCTGACAGCTCGTGATAGATGCCACAGAGGCGGATCCACTCCCCCAAAGGGAAACTGGCTTGGGATTTTTTCGTTGCCTTAAAAAAATTATTTATTTACTTTTTTGGACCAAGTAACACATTCATGTGGTTCAAAAATCAAAAGGTACAAAAAGGAACATAGTGCAAGTCTCCCTTACTTCCCTGCCACTTGCCACCTGCTTCCCCTGCCTGGAGGCAAATGAGGTGTCCCAGTTTCTTGTGTAGCTTTCCAAAGATGTTTTAAGCAAATATCCATATATATATGTATATTTTTAATTTTTAAAATTAATTTTAGAGAGGAGAGAGAAAGGGAGAGAGAGAGAGACAGAGAGGGAAGGTGGGGAGGAGCTGGAAGCATCAACTCCCATATATGCCTTGACCAGGCAAGCCCAGGGTTTCGAACCGGCGACCTCATATATGTATATTTTTTAAATTGTTATTTTATTAACCCTTGAGTTTCAGGCACAGCTAAACTTCTCCTTCTCTCTCTGTCTCTCTGGCCCCCATGTGAGCCTTGGAGAAAGTGGAGGCCAGGGGACTCCTGTGAGCACTGAGCTTTCCTCAGGGGTAGGCCTTTTCATGGCAGTCCCTCCTGCACACACTGCTTTAGACTTTTTTCATAGTCTTTTCATCTGTGCTAATTTATCAGGTACTCACAATAGCCCATGAAGTGAAAGAACTATCTGCCTCACTTTATAGGCAAGGAAATAAACCCAGAAAGATCAAATAACTTGCTGAAAAGTGCATAACTAAATAATGTTGTCGTGTGGTGAGGCCCTGGGAACAGCGTGTGGTTTGGTCCAGCTTGGACTTTGGGCGCAATAAGAAAGTGGTTTACTCCAAAGTCACAGTGTAAAAATATTTTAGTGGCACTAGGTATGGGGCAGTGGAAAATGTAAGGGAACTTGCAGTGCCAGCTGGGTTTGCTTCCTGGTTCTTTCACTTAAAACCTGGTAAGTTACTTCATAGTTTGTAGCCTCAGTTTGTTCATCTATGAAGTGGGGATGATAATACCCACTCAGCAGGATGGATAGTGACATGGTAAAAATGTAAGTGATTTGTAAAATGAGGCATATTCCAATGTTTGTTTTGCATTATTATTATAATTGTTGTGGTTGGTCCTTGCTGGCACAAAGGTAACGGTTTTCTGAAGGGAAGACAGGCTCACACTGGGCACAAAGTTGCCGCCCTCTAACCACCTTATCTTTAAAGACTCTCTCTGGCCCAGTGAATTGGAAATTAGGAGCCATCCAGCCTGACTGCTCTTTCTTGCCAGCTCAGAAATATCTGGGTAGTTAGAACAGCCCCGGGGCCTGAGCACAAACTTTTCTTCCTCAGTGGGTGTCTTGAATTCACTTTGATCTGTAACTTTACCTGCAGATCAAAAATTTTAAATTTAATCTGACCAGGTGGTGGCGCAGTGGATAAAGTGTCAGACTGGGATGTGGAGTACCCAGGTTTGAGACCCCGAGGTCGCCAGCTTGAGCGCAGGCTCATCTGGTTTGAGCAAGGCTCACCAGCTTGAGCCCAAGGTCACTGGCTCGAGCAAGGGGTCACTCGGTCTGCTGTAGCCTCCCACCCCCAGTCGGGGTACATCTGAGAACTCAATCAATGAACAACTAAGGAGCTGCAATGAAGAATTGATGTTTCTCATCTCTCTCCCTTCCTGTCTGTCTGTCCCTTTCTCTGACTCTCTCTGTCTCTGCAAAGAATAAATAAATAAATAAATAAATAAATAAATTTATATATTGATTTTAGAGAAAGAAGAAGGGAGAGAGGGAAAGAGACAGAGACATTGATCTGTTCCTGTATGTGCCCTGACTGGGGATCAAACCTGCAACCTTTGTGCATCTGAATGATGCTCCAACCAATGCAGCATCAGCCAGGGCCTTACAGATAAATTTTTAAGCTTATTGATTTATTTTTACTATTATAAAACTAGACCATGCTTACTAGAGAAATTTTGGAAAATATTGAAAAGTAGAAAGAAAAAAAAATAAAACCATCCTTATACCATCTTCCTTCACAGAAGCTCACCTCAGTCAATACTCTGGTGTATTTCCTTCCAGTCTCTTTTTTTCCTCCTAAGTACTTATAACTCTCAGCAGAGTGGTTCTGTTTCTTACACCTGTAGTGAGGTATAATTGATATACCAAGAGCTATATATATGTTTTTTGAGAGGGGGGAAGGGATAGAGATGAAAAGCATCAACTCGTAGCTGCCATCACTTTAATTGCTCATTGATTGCTTTTCATACATGCCTTGATGGGGTGTGTGTGTGTGGGGGGGCTCTAGCTGACTCAGTGACCCCTTGCTCAAGCTGGTGACCTTGGGCTCAAGCTAGCGATATTGGGCTTCAAGCCAGAGACCTTTGGGCTCAAGCTAGTGACCATGGGTTCATGTCTATGATCCTCTATGCTCAAGCCAGTGACCACACACTCAAGCCGGTGAGCCTGTGCTCAAGCCAGATGAGCCTGTGCTCAAGCCGGCAACCTCGGGGTTTCAAACCTGGGACCTCAGTTTTTGAGAGGGGGGAAGGGATAGAGATGAAAAGCAATGAAAAGCTGCACATATTTCAAGTGTACAAACTTGATGAGTTTAGACTTGAGCAGGGCAACTCTTAATCTGCCTTCCTTGCTTCATGTATGCCATGCCCACCTTTGAGTATTTCTTTTTAAATAAAAACATTTAAACTTTTTTCTAGTTCTATCTATGAGATTTTTTAAGGCTACTTTTTTACAACAAGAATCTAATGAAAAAAAAAAGAATCTAATGAAAAGCAGTCTGCTTTGTTTTTAACAGAAAACACCACCTCATTGGCCTAAGCAACAGAAACCCGTTCCTTGAAAGGAAAATGGAGCACTAGTTACTCACCACTTTACCAGGTGGTTGCCCCTCAGGACTGAGGTCTTTATAGGAATTTGGGTGATGACTATGGGTGTGGGTCCCTTACAAAGCATTGGGAAAGGGAGCCTTTGAGATGACAGACCTTGGTGGATGGTTTCTTGCAGCTGGGTATTCAGGGTTCCCATTTCCTTTCCTTGGCCTCCCCCCACCCTCAACTACCCCATTCAGTGCCTACCTCCTCTTCTATTTTTTGTTGAGTTTTGTTTTTTGTGTTTTTTGTGTTTTTTTTTTTTGTATTTTCTGAAGTTGGTATAAGTCAAACTGCCCTGAAGCTGAGAATATATAATTAGAATAGTGGGCATTTGAAGTGACTGGTATTCCCAGACGACCAGGCACCCCAATGCTGTTTATTTATTATTTTTAAATGTATAGAAATATTTTTATTTATTTTTGTTTATTTTTTCTTTTGGGAGAGACAGAGAGAGTCAGAGAGAGGGACAGATAGGGACAGACAGACAGGAAGGGAGATGAGAAACATCAATTCTTCACTGCGGCTCCTTAGTTGTTCATTGATTGATTTCTCACATGTGCTCCGACCAGGGGGCTACAGCAGACCAAGTGACCCCCTGCGCAAGCAGCAATCTTGGGCTCAAGCTGGTGAGCCCTGCTCAAACCCGATGAGCCTGCGCTCAAGCTGGCGACCTTGGGGTCTCGAACCCGGGCTCTCCACATCCCAGTCCGATGCTCCATCCACTGCGCCACCACCTGGTCAGGCTCCAATGCTGTTTAATAAAAGCTTGGCTATTCCCATCACTGGACATGTTCAAGGCTTTTTCCACTGCCTTCAGTGGAAAGTGCTCAGTGGCCTGAAGAAATACAACTTACCCTATAAGGCTCGGTTCAAATATCATCCCCTTTGAACCTCTCCCGGATGCTACCTTGGTAGGGCGACTTGCTCTGTCCTCAGTGCTCCCACCGCTCTGAGTTCAGGTTGGTGACAGAGCATGAAACATATTGGGATCTAATTCTTTCCTTCCTCCGTTGTCTTGTCTGGGAATTCCTAGATGGGCAGGATGGGGCTGTGTCCTTTTCTCTTATCCCAGTCCGAGTAGTTGAAGGAGCTTCATAAATATTTGGGGAGCCAAGTTATAAAGTTATGATGTTTGGATTCCTCATTTTTCTCTCATTACCCCATCCCCATTTTGCTATCCTGCCTTCTTCCCGAGGTTACAGTAACATGAATGCATCACAACTGTAACACATTTTCATCAAGTGTGCTGACTGTCTACACTTGACAGAGACCTTTGGGCTTAAGCCAGTGACCCCTCACTCAAGCTAGTGAACCCAGCTTTCTAATAATCAAAGTGCCCCTCTTTGATGTGACATGCCACATGCCCTTCCCATCCCTGAGTTGCTCCACAGACAGGGATCGATCCTCCCTGGGTGCCAACAAGACCCTCCCCATGGTTACAGCACCGGTATTCCTGCAATCCATAGATGTGCCTTAGCACAGACTGATCTTAGTCTTCTGTTCCCAGGACTTAGTGGGGACACATTAGTTTCTCAGTGAGGTCCAGCACTCAGAGTTAGCTTCCTAGGCTGGACTAGAGCAGAACATGGAACCAGCATGGTTATTCTTGACACTTTTGGGAGAGGGAATGTTTAGAGTTGTGTGCTGTCAGCTGTACTTTATAATGAGGACAACAGGACAAAGAGGTAGATTTTCAAAGATTTTATTAAAAACAAAATTGATCAATAATCCTAAAAATAACAGCAGTGGACTTCTTCCCACCTCCCAATCTATTACCATTCCCCTTCACAAAGGGTACACTTGGATGGTCCCGAGGCCCAAACCCTGCCTTTCAGCTCCCCCTGACCCCACAAACTGTTGACTAAACCTCCATGCTTTCCTCTAATTTCTGATCTGTTTCCTTTAAGAAAATAAAAATACCCCCTCCCCAACTTGCTTAAAAATAATTTTCAAAGATTATAAACGGCATGTGTGAGTGTGTGTATATATGTGTATTTTAAAAAATAAGCACTTTAAATTTTGGAAATCTCCCTTTTCCCCTAGGCCTACTTAAGCCTCTGGGATGCCTGCCTGCCTCACCCCAGGAGGCCAGCTGCCACTTGGTGCCCCTTGGAAATTTTCAGGAAGCAATTTTTTCCAAATTTTCCCTGCAGTCACAAATTCCACACACTGTTCACATAAACACGCTGTCTTCATTATAGGCACTGCTCTTCGGCTCTGGAAACCTGATCTCTTTTTGTCAACTAGACCACATGCTTCAGATTCCCTGCAAACAGGAGAGAAAACAAAATTCAAACTCAGGTAACATATGTGAATTACACCTCAATAAAGCTGTTAAAAAAAAAGCACTTGCATGCTGGAACTTGTTCTTTTGCTGTTTTGGGGAACCAAGAGACCCTAGCATATGAACCAGCAAGCCCTGGCTAGCCTGCTGGTTCGTAAGAGACATATGGCCCAGTTACCCCAGCAAGCACCAGTCACCTATCAGACATGTGACTGAGGCCTTTGACAACCAACTGACTGTGGTGCTGGTTGAACCCAGCCCAAATCAGCAGAAGAACTGCCCAGCTGAGCCCAGCTCAATTGCCAATCTACAGAGTCATGAGCTAAATGATTGTTTTAAGACATACACACACACACACACACAGAAACATATGCACACACATACACAAATTCATGCAACACTATTCAGAGTTTACACTTCAGTAACTGCATCAAATCTTCCTCCACTCCCAATCTTTCTTCCCCTTTAGCAGGTTACACGCTCCTAGTATTTTCTCTTATGAATATCTGTGAAATATAAATGGGGGGCTTTTCCCTTCCTTTGGGCCTAAGAATCTTTGAGGGACAAGTGACCACTTGAAATCTTATAGGAGTAGGCTCTAGGAATGGAAAGTTTTCTCACTTGGTTTTTCTGCAGTGTTCTACTTGCTTCACTTCTCCAATAAGAAACACTGGGCTCCAACCCCTACTAACCATTTCTCCTCTGAGACAGGAAGAATGTTTCTTGAGGGCAGGGACCTGGGCTGTCTTATTTTTGGTTGATCTCCAAAGTCTAGTACAGTGCCTCAAACAAAGTATGTGCTCAATAAATGACTATAAATGAATGAATGAAAGAAAGGAAGAAAAGAAAGAAAAAAAAAAACAAATTAGCACTCACTACCTATCTGGTTCTAATTTTAATTTTAAATTAACATGCAGAACAATTGACTTTTTTGTATGTTCAGTTTTATGATTTCTAACACATGCATAGATTTATGACACAGAACAGTTCCATCAACCTCCAAAATTCCCTGTGCTATCCTTTTGTAGTTTATCCTACCCCATCCTTACCACCTGGCGACCATTTACCTATTCTCTATCTCTATAAGTACTGTCTTTTTTTGTGACAGAAACAGAGAGAGAGACAGAGAGAGGAACAGATAGGGACAGACAGACAGGAAGGGAGAGAGATGAGAAGCATCAATTCTTCATTGTGGCACCTTAGTTGTTCATTGACTGCTTTCTGATATGTGCCTTGACTGGGGGGGGGGTGCTCCAGCAGAGTGAGTGACCCCTTGCTCAAGCCAGTGACCTTAGGCTCAAGCTAGTGACCCTGGGTTTTAAGCCAGCGACCTTTGGGCTCAAGCCAGCGACCATAGAGTCATGTGTATGATCCCATGCTCAAGCCAGTGACCCCGTGCTCAAGCTGGTGAGCCCGTGTTCAAGCTGGATGAACCTGTGCTCAAGGTGGATGAGCCCGCACTCAAGCTGGCGACTTTGGAATTTTGAACCTGAGTCCTTTGTGTCCCAGTCCAACGCTCTATCTACTGCACCACCACCTTGTCAGGCTATAAGTGCTGTCTTTTGGAGAATGTCATACAAATGGAATCAAACAGTGTGTAACATTTTGAGACTGCTTGCAGGATAATGCCTTTGAATTTCATGCAAAATTTTTGGTAGGTCAATAATTCATTCCTTTTTATTTGGGTCCTTAACTTTGTAATTTTTTAATTACTATAGATTTACAGGAGGTTACAAAAAAAGAAGTACCAAGAGGTACATTCCATCAAGTTTCTCCAAGTGGCAAAATCTTACATAATTATTATTTAATATCAAAACTAGGAAATTGAGTCCTGGCTATGTAGCTCAGTTGGTTACAGCATCATCCTGACATGCCAAGGTTGTGGGTTCCCTGGTCAGGGCACATAAAAGAATCAACCAATGACAGCATGAATAAGTGGGACAACAAATTGATGTCCTTCTCTGTCTCTTCCTCTCTCTGTAAAAATCAACAAAAAAATGGACCTAGGAAATTGACATAGGCATTAGTAACAGACCTTATTCACATTTCACCAGTTCTGCATGTACTCATTTGTGTGTGTGTGCGTCTGCATGTGCATGCAAATGTATATAATTCTCTGCAATTTTATCACACGTCTATATGTAAACCTCCCACAAGGAAATTCAAAACTGTTCTATCACCACAAAGATCTCTCTCATGCTACCTTGTTACAGTAGTCCTCCACCTCCCACCCTGCCAAACCCCGAAAATCATTAAATTGGTCTCCAGTTTTATAATTTTGAGAATGTTATATAAATGGAATCATACAGTATACAACTTTTTTATTTTTTATTTTTATTTTTATTAATTTATTCATTTTAGAGAGGAGAGAGAGAGAAAGGCGGGAGGAGCAGGAAGCATCAACTCCCATATATGCCTTGACCAGACAAGTGCAGGTTTCGAACCGGCGACCTCAGCATTCCAGGTCGATGCTTTATCCACTGTGCTACCACAGGTCAGGCTATATAACTTTTTTAGATTGGCTTTTTCACTCAGCATACTGCCCTTAAGATGCATCCAAGTTGTGTGCATTAACTTTGTACATTTTTATTGCACAGCAGCAATGCCATGGTATGGATGTAGAACAGTTTAACTATTTAGCCATTGAAGGACATCTGGGTGCTTCCAGTTTTTGGTTCTCACATATGAAGCTGCTATGAACATTCATGTATAAGTTTTTGTGTGAACATGGTTTTTATTTCTCTGGGATAAATGCCGAAGAGTGCAGTTGCTGGGATGTATAAAAGTTGCATATTTAGTTTTATAAGAAACTGTCAGACTGTTTTCCAGAGTGGTTGTAGCATTTTGTATACCCATCTGCAATATCGGACTGATCTACTTTCTTACCATTCTTGTCAGTATTTGGTGGTGTCACTAGTGTTTATTTTGGCCATCCTGATAGCTGTGTAGGGATCTCTCACTGTGGTTTCAATCTGCATTTTTTAATGGCAAATGATGTTGAACATCTTTTTATGTGCTTATTTGCTGTCTGGACATCCTCTTTATGTCTTTTGCTAATTGGATTTTTACTGTTGAGTTTAGAGAGTTCTTTATATATTCTAGATACAAATTTGTTGTTTGATATATGATCTGTAAATATTTTATCTCAGTGTGTAACTTGTATCTTTATTCTCTTAATTCTTGCAAAGCAAAAGTTAATTTTTGGGGGTCATGCTTTTGGTGTGTCAAACCTCTAAGCTCCTAAACTGTAGATAATCTTTGATTATTCATCTCTTATTTCAAGCCTCCTCCACATTTTATGAGTTGCCAAGCTTAACCTCAAGATGTCTTTCAAATCTGCCCTCTCCTTTCTGTTCCACTGTGTCCACTTTAGTTCTCTCTCTCATTATTCAGTTCACTGCAACAGCTTCTTAACTGGTGCTCTTAACTGGAGCTGTTACCCACCCAATTTGATAGCTATGACCACATGCCTCCCCTGCCTCCAAGAAAACACACAAAACTTCAGCAGCTCCCAACTACCTATGAATAAGTACAACACAACTTAACCTTGCCTTATCCATACTTTCTTGTCTCTGCATTGGTCTTTGCTTGTGTTGTTGCCTCTGCTGAAGAAAACCTACAGGGGATCCTTATGCTGACACTAGGGTCTTACCATCTGTGGGTATAGCTAGAATGAGTAGATGCAAGGATAAACATAATTCAATGTCCAAGTATTCTAACAGCACATGTTTACAAAAAGGAAAGGTGGGTGCTCTATTCTTTGCTGCTCTGTCTCACTCTCCAGTTACATTTGGAGGCAATTAAGAAAAACAACAGAAAGGATTTCCACCAAAAGTTGATGCTGAGCAATATTGAGTTTGGGTAACAATAAAAATGCAAGCTTAAATAATGCCCATTGTTTTCCCCTCACTTCTAGTTTTTCCAGCAGTGGGTGGTAGCCTGAGAAAATTCTAAAGGCCAGCATTTCTGGGGTCTGGGGAGACACAGTGTATAAATCAGAAGGGTAAAGTCAAATGCTTATAGACGCCAATAATGTACCATATGTGAGTACAGCAGACTGGGGGCAAGATATATAGAGCCTTCTTTTTTTTAAATTATATATATATTAGAGATAGAGGAAAGGAGAGAGACAGAGAGAAAGAGAGAAAGAAATACTGATCTGTTCTTGTATGTGCCCTGACCGGGGATCGAACTGGCAACTTCTGTGCATTGGGATGATGCTTTAACCAACTGACTTATCTGACCAGGGCTATATGGAGACTTCTTGATCCTTCTTTTTTCTTTTTCCTACTTTGAATCATGATATGAGTATAGGAAATAGTTCTCCTTTTTCTTAACTGTATTACAAAAGAAAACAAAACCAAAATGGTATAAGTGACATGATAAATGAAAACTCACACTTGGCCTAGAGTAAGAGATACAAAAGGGAGTGGTGGGGTTTGTGCCTAACAGCAAGATACATATTCACATAGAGGGCAGCTGCTACTCAGCTCTAGCCATTCACAACTGTGCAAGAATGTGGGCCAATAACTTTCCATTTTTCAAAAGATGTGAGAAATTTACATTTTAATACAGAGTTTCCACAGCATTAAATGTGGACAACAGATTTCAATTTTTTTTTCTTTTGTATTTTTCTGAAGTTGGAAACGGGGAGACAGTCAGACAGACTCCCGCATGCGCCAGACCGAGATCCACCCGGCACGCCCACCAGGGGGCGATGCTCTGCCCATGCGGGGCATCGCTCTGTTGCGCCCAGAGCCACTCTAGAGCCTGGGGCAGAGGCCACGGAGCCATCCCCAGTGCCCGGGCCATGTTTTGCTCCAATGGAGCCTCGGCTGCGGGAGGGGAAGAGAGAGACAGAGAGGAAGGAGAGGGGGAGGGGTGGAGAAGCAGATGGGCGCCTCTCCTGTGTGCCCTGGCCGGGAATCGAACCCGGGACTTCCGCACGCCAGGCCGATGCTCTCCCACTGAGCCAACCGGCCAGGGCCCTGATTTGAAATTTTGAAGAATGTTGTTGCTGAGCTTTTTTATATAATTTGGATATTAACCCCTTATTGGAGCTGTTGTTTGCAAATATCATCTCTCATTTAGTTGGCTGCCTATTTGTGTTTTTTTTTGTTTTGTTTTGTTTTTCTTTTTCTTTTTTTTTTTTTTTTGCATTTTTCTGAAGCTGGAAACGGCGAGAGACAGTCAGACAGACTCCCGCATGCGCCAGACCGGGATCCACCCGGCACGCCCACCAGGGGCGATGCTCTGCCCTTCCGGGGCGTCGCTCTGCCGCGACCAGAGCCACTCTAGCACCTGGGGCAGAGGCCAAGGAGCCATCCCCAGCGCCCGGGCCATCTTTGCTCCAATGGAGCCTTGGCTGCGGGAGGGGAAGAGAGAGACAGAGAGGAAGGAGGGGGGTGGGGTGGAGAAGCAAATGGGCGCTTCTCCTATGTGCCCTGGCCGAGAATCGAACCCGGGTCCCCCGCATGCCAGGCTGACACTCTACCGCTGAGCCAACCGGCCAGGGCCTGCCTATTTGTTTTGTTGTCAGTTTCTTTTGCTGTGCAGAAGCTTTTTAGTTTGATATAGTCCCATTCATTTATTTTTGCCTTTACTTCTCCTGCCTTTGGGGTCAAATTCATAAATTGTTCTCTATGGCCAAGGTCCATGAGCTTAGTACCTATGTTTTCTCCTATGTAATTTATTGTTTCAGATCTTATATGTAGGTCTTTGATCCATTTTGAATTAATCTTGACTATTGGGACAAACAATAGTCAAGTTTCATTCTTTTGCATGTGGCTTTCCAATTTTTCCAGCACCATTTATTGAAGAGGCTTTCTTTTCTCCATTGTGTGTTTTTCGCTCCATGAAGTGATTACCAGGGGGAGGAGTATGTGGGGGAAAGGGATATAGAGGAGGGGGATGTGTGGGAAGGGATGGGGGAAAGATGTAAAAGAGGGACAAATATGAGGTGTTGGAAAATGATTTAACTTTGGGTGGTGGGTATACAACATAATCAACAGTTCAAATGCTATAGAAATGTTTATCTGAAACTTATGTACTTTTATTGATCAATGTCACCCTGTTAAATTTAATTTTCTAACTAAAATAATAAAAAAAGAACGTTGTGTGGGACACAAGTATGTGAAGCCAAACAAAACAATTTTTGAGACAAGATGTGGCTCATGGGCTCCCAGTTTGTGATCTCTGGGACGGTTTTGACTTACATCTATGGAACCTTATTCCATTCTCAAACATCTTGGTTTGGACAATAAATTATATTGTCATTCTACCTCTGATGTATAAGAAGTAATATTGAATTGGGACTCAGGAGGTCTGGGTTCTACTGATTCATCAACTGACTGACTCACTTGTTCATCTTTTTATTCAATAAACACTTATGGAGTGTTTATTCTTTGCCAAGTAAGATGCTAGTGAGCACTCTCTTTAATCTTTTTTAATTAATAGACTTTATTTTTAGAGCAGTTTTAGGTTTACAGAAAAACTGGGAAGAAGGTACAGAGAGCTCTTGTATCCCCCCTGCTTCCCTCTTCCCCTGGTAGGTAGTTTCCCTTATTATTAACATCTTGCATTAGTGTGGTGCATTTGTTACAGTTGATGAATGAATAATGGTACTTTATTAGTAAGCAAAGTCCATAGCTTCCATTAGGGTTCATTCTTGGTGTTCTACGATTTTCTGAGTTTTGACAAGCATATAATGACATGTATCTACTATTGTAGTATCATACAGAATAGTTATACTGCCCTAAAAAAAGCTGTGCTCCGTCTATTCAACTTTTCCTTTCCTTCCTTCCCCCAAAGTCCTGGCAATCACGGATCTTTTTCCTGTCTCTATAATTTTGCATTTTCCAGAATATCTTATGGTTGGAATCATACAGCATGTAGTCTTTTCACACTAACTTCATTCACATAGCAATACTCATTTAAGTTCCCTCCACATTTTTTTTTTTTTTTTTTGTAGCTTGATAGCTCATTTCTTTTAGCTCGGAAAAATATTCCATTGTCTGGATGTACCAGTTTGTTTATCCATTCACCTAATGAAGGACATCTTGGTTGCTACCAAGTTTTGGCAATATGAATAAAGCTGTTATAAACATTCATGTGCAAGTTTCTGTGTGGACATAAGTTTTCCACTTATTTGAGTAAATAGCAAGGAGCACAATTGCTGGATCATAGGGTAAAACTATGTTTAGCTTTGTAAGAAACTGCCAAAGTGTCTTCCAAAGTGACTGCATCCTTTTACATTCCCACCAGCAATGAATGAGAGCTCTTGTTGCTTCACATCCTTGCCAGCATCTGGTACTGTTAGTGCTTTGTTTTTAGCTATTGTAATAGGTGTGTAGTGCTATTCCATCATTCAATTCCTTAGTGACATGATAGAAAGCATATTATCATACACTTACTTGCCATTTGTATATATTGTTTGGTCAGGTTTCTGTTAAAGTTTTTGATCCATTTCTTTAAATTAAATTGTGTGTGTGTGTGTGTGTGTGTGTGTGTTTTAAGTGAGAGGAGGGGAGATAGTGAGACAGACTCCCTCATACACCCTGACTGAGATACACCCAGCAACCTCTATCTGGGGCCAATGCTCAAATCAATCGAGTGAGCCACTTGCTGCAAGAGGGGAAGAGAGAGAGAAGGGGGAGAGGGAGGGGAAGAGAAGCAGATGATCACTTCTCAGCTGTTCCCTGACTGGGAATCAAACCCAGGACATCCAGACACCGGGCTGATGCTCTATCGACTGAGAAAACTGGCCAGGGTGTTAGGGTGTTTGTTTTCTTGTTGACTTTTAAGAGTTCTTTGTATATTTTTTAAAGCATTTTAATTTTATTTTTTAATTTATTTTGTGACAGAGACAGAGACAGGGACAGGCAGGAAGGGAGAGAGATGAGAAGCATCAATTCTTCATTGTGGCACCCCAGTTGTTCATTGATTGCTTTCTCATATGTGCCTTGACTGGGGGGGGGGGCTACAGCAAACTGACTGGCCCCTTGCTCAAGCCAGCAACCTTCGGCTCAAACTGGTGAGCCTCGCTCAAACAAGATGAGCCCGCACTGAAGCTGGCGACCTTGTGGTCTCAAACCTGGGTCCTCCACATCTCAATCCGACACTCTATCCACTGTACCACTGCCCGGTCAGGCCTTTGTATATTTTGGATACTAGTTCTTTGTTGGATATGGGTTTTGTAAATATTTCTCTCTGTGGCTTGTCTTTTTATTCCTGTAATATTTAGGTTTTTAAAATTTTTTTTAGTTTTTTTTTTTTTAATGCAGAGCAGCATTGTTTCAATATAACTTTCTTTGATGATAGAAGTGTTTTATATCAGTGCTGCACAATACAGGCAGTCCCTGGGTCATGAATGAAATAGATTCTGTAGTTTGTTCCTAAGTTGAATTTGAATTTGCATGTAAGTTGGAACAAGTACATTTACCTATTAAATACAACTTAGAAGATGTTTGTCTTAGTATAGTATTTATTTTTACCTTTCTGTGCATATAAATACTTAAACATTTCAAACTTACAGAACCTATCTTTTTCGTAACCTGGGGACTGCCTATATGGTAGCCACCAGTTACATGTTGCTACTGAGCACTTGAAATGTCTAACCGAGAAACTGAACTTTAAATTTTATTTAATTCTAATTGACTTGAATAGCCACGTGTGGCTAGTGTTGACTATATTGGACAGCACAGATACAGAACAGTTCCCTCACATGCTTTTTTTATGACATTGATTGGGGTTATTTTCATTTTTTCCTTTATTTACAACCTCTCTTTCAATCCATTGGAAAGTCCTGTGAATTCTGCCTCCACAATATATTACAATCCACCCACCTCCCTCTGTCCTTCACCACTATAACATTACTCCAAACCACTATCACCTCTTACATCACCATCCTATAGCAGCCAGAGTAGTTTGTTAAACCTTAGGCCAGAACACATCAGTCCTATGCTCAAAACCCTCTATAGCTTTCAACCACATCTACAATAAAGTCTAAATTACTTAGCTATCAAGCCCTACAGGGTCTGTCTCCTGTCTCCTACCACAATCGTCTTTACTCACTCTGTTCTAGCCATATGGGGCATCTCTGTGTTGCTGGAACACATGAGCCATTTTTCCTTCTTAGGGCTTCTTCCTACTTTGTACTTGCAACCTTCCACCTGGAATGTTCTAACCCTGGATAGTCTCATTTCTTACTCTTCTCATTATTCAGATCTCAAGTCAAAAGTCACCCCTGACAGGTCTTATGACCACCAAATCTAAGTGGCCACCGCCACTAACTCATTTTCTGTCCCATCGTCCTATTTTAGTTTCTTCAATGCACTTAGCATACTGAAAACATCTTGTGTATTTATTTGCTTGTGGTCTGTCTCTTGTCACAACCTCTAGGAGAGCACGGACCTTGTCTGTCTTGTTCAGCACTCTACTGTTAGCACCCTCAACAGTATCTGATACATGAATAGGGGTAAATAAATATTCATAGAAGAAATAAACATCTGTAGAGTTATGGGGCAGCTGATAAAGCACTTTCCCATTCAGTCCACAAAGGCTTGTAGCTTTGTCATTGCTCTTAAGGCCCTTATACATGTGGTTGAAGTGAGCCAACATATGCTAACAAAAGGAGAATCCATACAACTGGGCTAAGTGGCAATTGAGTTCTGAACACAGTCAGTGTTATAAGCAGTTTGGAGGAATGCTGGAGGTGAGCCCAGAACACTTGGAGGCTGAATAGCATCACAAAGGAACAAAGAAATGAATTTAGGACTGCTGAAAAGTATTTTCAAAGCTTCCACCATGTGAGTACCCCTCTCAGAAATGTTGTCATATCTACTTAACATCTGTATTAATAGTAACAATATTTTGATTTATATCACCTCACATTAAAAATTATAATACCTATTTTGAGTCATCTACCCTAAGTAGTAGTGGTGGTGGTAGTAATCAGACTTGATGTGTTTAACTATATTTTAAAAAATACATTAAAATAAAATGACTACTCAACCTGACCTGTGGTGGCACAGTAGGTAAAGTGTTGACCTGCAACACTGAGGTTCGAAACCCCAGGTTTGCCTGGTCAAGGCACATACAGGAAGCAAGTACTACAAGTTGATGCTTCTCGCTCATCTTCCCCCTTCTATCACTCTCTTCTCTCTCTAAAATCAATAAATCAAATCTTAAAAATAAAATAAAGTAAAATAAAATGACTATTCAAGTGAAAAAAATGTCTTTGTGTCACCTCAAATGGTCTCTCATACAGAGGTACATGAGGCACATTTTGAAGGGAAAATCATTATAGGGATTGTTCTTGGAAAGCTGGTCCCAGGCTGCTCTGCCACCATCAGCCTCTGTAGCCTCTAGTATCTGAGAATCTTGGATGATGCACACCTCCACCCCACCCATCTCCCATCATCCAGCTCCCTCAGCCCAATCTGGTCTTTATCTCTAAACTCATTTCACAAGCCTTTACTACTGATGTCTATAATGGGCTAGGCCCTATGCTGGGTTCTGGGGTCACAGAGGAGAACTAGACACAGTTCTTCTTTCAAGGAGCTTTTAGTCTAGTGAGGAAGGCATATATAGAGACAAACACATCATAGTCCAGGGGTCGGGAACCTATGGCTCGCAAGCCAGATGTGGCTCTTTTGATGGCTGCATCTGGCTTGCAGACAAATCTTTAATAATAAAAAAAAGTAACGTTAAAAATATAAAACATTCTCATGTATTACAATTCATTCATTTCCTACCGCTCATGTTCATGGTTGCGGGTGGCTGGAGCCAATCACAGCTGTCCTCTGGGACAACACCAAATTTGTATTGGATAATGCGTAATGTACATGGGTCGTTGTATGGCTCTCATGGGATTACATTTTAAAATATGTGGCATTCATGGCTCTCTCAGCCAAAAAGTTTCCTGACCCCTGTAATAGTCCATAACAACAAGGCAATTAAATATCAGTCTGCAAAGAGTGCCCAGGGCATACAAATAGAGGGTGTGGAAGGCTTTATAGAGGAAGTGGCATCTTGATGAGCAAAGAAGGAGAGAATGTTCCAGGCAGTAGGAACAGAGCAAGGATGTATAAAAGTAGCTGTGAACTTTTTGTGGCAGAGCACAGGATGAGGGTCAGGACAGGGGACAAAAGGGATGGAGAGATGGTCAGAGGCCTGAATATCCAGAGTCGAGAAGGCCATGGTCTTATCCTAGAGGACATGGGGAGCCTGTGAATAATTTTTTAAGATGAAGAGGAGATCCATCTGGTGTGTTTGAGGGCTAGAGAAAGTTTTGCAGCTGCTGTCCCTTCACCACCAGGCTTGAGGGTCTCACATTCTACCTAGAAATTATGGCAGAACAAAAGATTTCTATGGGGCATGTGTTGATATGGATGGCTGATTTTGTCTTAGCTCTTAATTGTCAACTCTATTGCTTCCCTTGGAATGTAGATCTCTCTTGTCATCAGAAAGCCTTTCAATGATAATTAAGTATAACCACCAATTACCACTTGCCTGCCTCTGACCTGAATTAGAACTTGAGACTGTGGATTAATCTCATCAGGCTTCTGGCATTTACAAGATATCAGCACTTAAAGCATGCTACCCTGATGGTTAGGGTGCTCTGGTCTTAGCTTGCAAGGGACTGCTGTAACCTCAAATGGAATCAAAGCAATTTCTAAAATAGCCTGTGATTCATTTTTTCTTCCCTCCTGTGCCTAAATCTGCTGGAGGGATAGGCACAAGGAATTGAGGTGACATCACAGAAGTGGGCTGGTTGCCTGCCAGCCAGTCAGCCTATGGAGCTCACCCTCCAAGTGGTTTATCTGCTGGGAAATGTCTCCTAGGCATTTTGGAGTTACAGCTCCAGGTTCTTTGGTCCATGTGCTTTCTCCATAGTATTTCTTTTTCAGACAAAACTTCAGGGTTGGGAAATCCAGCATAATGGGAATAGCAGCGGCAGGAAGAATAATACAACCTTACATCTGTATAATGTTTTAGACTTGTGAAAGCCATTTGCTCCATTTTGCTCCACCCAAACACCAGTGGGAAATGGAAGCTGGGACTTTAGGCCTGAACCGGAGACAAACCATTGCTCTCTTGCATAAAGGAGCTAAATGCTGACAGTCCCCATTCACTTCAAGGCATATCATGATTAGGCCTTGGATGCCACCTGAAAGTCAGAGAGACTCCTTTCAGCTTCTAGGTGCTTCCTGGAAGGTAAATTCTCAGGATGATTGCCTGGCAGGCACAATCTATTAACCATGCCATCCTGATTGAGCCAGTAAGGACTGCCAGTCTTAGCACTGCCAACTCCTTCTGCACATTCTGGTTTACAGTCCCAGTGGTCCCAAAGGCCTTTACTGGAGCCAAAGGCATGGCTGCTAACTGGAGTACTGAAGGTAGGGTGTGTCATGAACATCTGGAAGTGCCAACAGCTGCCAGAGTAGCTCAAGGCCCTGTGAAAGGAAAAACCACAATTCAAGTCATATTAGCCATCACAACGAACCCTGAAGTGAAGGGTCACTGAACTCAGCTGTGAACAGCTGAGGAGTGTGGTGGAGGGATTCTTTCCTTGGAGGAGCCATAAAAATAGTTCTGCAGTGGTCTCATGTTTGCTCTGTGATCTTTCAGCACCTGGTCTCAGCATAGCTTGAAGTCCCCAGTGCTCCAAGTCAGCATGAGGTCTCCTGGCCTAGCTCCCTCCCCTGACCCACGCCAGCATCATGGCTGCCAGGCCAGGCCAGAAACTGAAGGGGTGTCATACTCTTGCTTGGCCTTCTTGTTTTATTTTATTATTATTCTTATTGTAGCATGCATGCATGCGGTGGGGGGGGGAGAGAAAGACAGGAAGGAAGAGAGATGAGAAGCATCAACTCATAGTTGTGGTACTTTGGTTGTTCATTGATTGCTTCTCATATGTGCCTTGATGGGGTGGGCACCTGCCGAGCCAGTGAGCCCTTGCTCAAACCAGTGACCTTGGGCTTCAATCCAGAGACCTTTGGGCTTAAGCCAGTGACCTCACATTCAAATTGGTGAGTCTGCACTCAAGTCAATGAGCCACGCTCAAGCCAAATGAGCTGCACTCAAGCTGGCGACCTCAGGGTTTCGAACCTGGGGTCTCAGCATTCCAGGATGATGTTCTATCCACTGTGCCATCACTGGTTAAGATGGTCTTCTTGGTTTTAGATTAGATTTTAGTGCTCTCTGTGTTTGTGTGTTTGTGTGTGTGGGTGGGGGTGGTGGTGGAGGACAATGATGGAAGCAGTGAGCTACGGGTGCTCAGATATATTGTGAGAGTAGGTGATACTACTCTCGTTGATGCTGTAGCTGCCACCACCACCAGTGCAAGATGATAGATGTTGGTCAGTGCCATAAAAAATCTTTGTAAACCAAAACACTGCACTCAGGCAATCCTGTCTTTTGGAAATCTTGGCAGAGACCCTTTTGAAAGTTGAATCTGTAAACGTATATGTGGAAAGTGACTGGCAGAACAGAACATCATCCCTCCAAAGGACAGAAGCCTCCAAACACTTGTTTTCCAGCTCACGGGGGATATGTGTGCCTAGGAAAATAGATTAAGGATCACTGCCTCAGCCTGTTTCAGAGATGTGAATAAAAATCTTGGCTTGGGACTGCCTCCTCTCTGGTTGACTGATTTTTAAATTGATTTGTATTTATTGGTTAATGAAATTAAAGTTGTAAAAATGATAACAGAAACACAATAAATCTCTCCCACAACTGGCTGTTTCTATGTCACTATGGTGCATTCCTCACTTTGATTACTTCAAAGTCTATTATTTTGTTCTCAATTATTCTGTTTTTCTGGCACGGCAGAAAATCAATTTGTTTTATTTTCTCTTATTCATGCACTCAATTATGCTCTTCGGGCACATTTAATCACTTTGATGTTTTCCTTTTATACCCTGTCTCTAGGCACTTCAGTTGCATTGCTGCCAACGGGCAAGTAGGACTAATTTGCATGTCACAATAGACTTGAAATTCTAACTCAATTTAGAAATCTTTATGAAATCTCCCTCCAAAATATACTTGAAGCTGAAAAGAGGCAGAAGGATATTGGAAACTAGGAGACTATAAAGATGCTTCATTTTCTCAAAACACATAAGAGCTCTTTGGTGGCCTGACTGTGGATTGGGGACGTCCCTGTTCAGGGACAGAAGAGGAGTCCATGTGATAAATTGTCTGCAGATCTTCCTCTGGAACTTTATGGTGAGAATCCTGAAAAGGCTGCCCCTTGAGACAGCACCTGAGTCTCATTTGGTTAAAGGGTCTCTGGGTAGACTGAGAGAATTGTCAACAGTTAGGCATTCCAGAACCCAGAATAGTTCACCTTATTTTCTCTAGTAAGTTCTAACCTTCCTTTTGCCCCTTAGTTATTTTAGAGCTAAAGACTAGAAGGAATAAGCAATCTAGTTGTTTTATGCATGTACTTTGGACAAATAGGAAAAAATGCTTAATTAAACACATTAGAAGCCTCTAACTGTTCTTCAAAAGTTCTTGGTTTGCTGTATACAACAAGCAACAGCTCTATCAGGCAGAAGAAAAACTCCATATTTCCTCTTTTAAACTTTGAGTATGATCTTCAGTTTCTCTTGTGGAATCCCAGCTCCTCATGTACTTGCTGTGTGACTTTTCACAATATAATCAGCCTCCTTAAGCCTCAGTTATCTTATTTGATAAGTAGGGGTAATAATGTTATCTACCTCAGAGACAGATTTGCTTTCCAAACACTGATACTGTAAAAAAATTCACCATATTAATATACCACTTATATCTCTTATGCAGACTCTTTTTTAACCTCACCTCATCTTACAATGATATCTGTGAAATCAAAGAGTTTGATGAGATAGTTAAAATTCTATTTCACATTAAAACATATATATATATATATATATATATATATATATATGTTATATATATATATATATTATTCCTGCCTTGGGGTCTTTTTTTTTTTTTTTCTGAAGCTGGAAACGGGGAGAGAGAGTCAGACAGACTCTCGCATGCGCCCGACCGGGATCTACCCGGCACGCCCACCAGGGGCGACGCTCTGCCCACCAGGGGGCGATGCTCTGCCCCTCTGGGGCATCGCTCTGCCGCGACAAGAGCCACTCTAGCGCTTGGGGCAGAGGCCAAGGAGCCATCCCCAGCGCCCGGGCCATCTTTGCTCCAATGGAGCCTTGGCTGCGGGAGGGGAAGAGAGAGACAGAGAGGAAGGAGGGGGGGTGGAGAAGCAAATGGGCGCTTCTCCTATGTGCCCTGGCCGGGAATCGAACCCAGGTGCCCCGCATGCCAGGCCGACGCTCTACCACTGAGCCAACCAGCCAGGGCCTTCCTTGGGGTCTTTGATCCTGCTTTTCCCTTAATCTAGAATGTTATTCACTTCAATATTTGCAAAACTGTTCCTTACTTCATTAAGCTCTATTCCCAAGTGTCTTCTACTCAGGGAGGACTTTACTGACCACCCTATCTAAAGAAGCACCCTTTCTGAATTTATCTTAACCAACACTAAAAATTTATTTATTTGCTTACTGTCTATCTTCCCCACTAGAATGTAAGCTCCATTATGGGCAAGGCCTTTATCTTTATTTTACATTTTTATCTTTATTTATTTCTATCTTTATTTACATTCCTATCACCAGCGGTTGGAATAGGACTTGGCATATATTAACACCAAATACATATTTGTTTAATAAATGAAACATTTACACACAAAAAAATTGGCCTAGCAGTAACTAGGTTCCCCTTCCATACCACCAGGGTTGTGCCAGAGAACACAGAATGGAAAGCTAGGACTTTCATTCCTGCTCAATGGCAAGGAGGGCCACACACCACTGTGCCTGTAGGGGCCACATGGGGAGCAGTGACAATGTGGCACTCCCATTCCTGGCTAGGTTGGTATCAGTGAAGGTCTAGTAGAGACCCTGAATTTCTACTCCTGCCAAGCAGTAATGAGGTAACCATCTTCCTCCAGGGCTGTAAATGGCAGTTGAGTGGGGAATCTAGACTTTTATCCCCACCTGAAGGTAATGGGGTTATGCCACACTCCCCTGCCTATGTGGTATGCAAGGAAGCCTGCTAAAACAGAAGATTTAAATAAGATGCAGGATTTCATAAAAGTATCTAAAATGTTCAGGATATACTAGAAAATTAGTCATACCAAGAACAGGAGACCTTCAACTTGAATGAGAAAAAGACAATCAACAAATGCCAATATAGAGATGTTGGAAATATCTGACAAGAAGTTGAAAGCAGCCATCATAAATGCACTCACTGAGCAAGTATGAACATACCTGAAGCAAAAGAAAAAGTAAGCAGTCTCACAAAGAGATAAAGAAAAGAAAAATTAAACAGAAATTTTAGAACTGAAAAACACAATGAGGAAATAAAAAACTGAACAGATGGGCTCAATAGCAGCATGGTGGGGCAGAAAAAGAATCAATAAAACTGGAATATAAAATAATAGCAACTATCTGGTTTGAACAAAAGACAAAAATTGTCTTAAAAAATAAGCAGAACCTTAAGGACACAGTGGGGCCATGGTAAAAGATCTAATATCCATGTCACAAAAGTCCCAGAAAGAAAAGAGAAAGACGGTGGACTGAAAAAAAGCATATATTTGAAGAAACAATGGCTAACAATTTCCCAGATTTGACAAAAGACATATACCTACCAAGCTGGATCTCCAAGCTGGATAAACCCAAAGCAATCTGCATCAAGACTCATCACAATCAAATTCCTCAAAACTAAAGAAAAAGAGAAAATCTGTAAAGTAGCAAAAACAGAAACAAAGGTTTATTATAAGGGAAAGATATTTTGAATGTCAGTGGTTTTCTCATCAAAAGCCATGGAGGCCAGAAGGAGGTGGTATGATATTTTTCAGGTGCTAAAAGAAAATAACTATCAACCCACAATTATATATCTAGTAAAAATATCCTACAAAAATGAAAAGAAATTGAAGATATTCTTAGAGGAAGGAAAAGAACGAGAATTTGCTGCTGCTAGACCTAACTTAAAAGAATAGCTAAAGGAAGTTTTTAAAATGGAAATAAGTTATAAAACAAGGAATCTTGCAATATCAAGAAAGAAGAAAGAACAATGGAAAGAATAAAACTGTGGGTAAATAGAATAGATTTTTATTCTTCTCTTGAATTTTTAAAATCATTTTGATGATTGAAGCAAAAATTAAAACACTTTGATATAGTTCCAAATATATATATTGGAAATATTTAAGACAATTATACTATAATTGGGGGAGGGAAAGGGACTTAAAGGCAGACAAAATTTCTACACTTCACTTGAACTGCTAAAATGTTGACACTGGTAGACTGTGGTAAGATACCCAGAACAACTATTAAAAAGCCTATGCAGCCTGACCTGTGGTGGAGCAGTGGATAAAGCGTCGACCTGGAAATGCTGAGGTTGCCGGTTCGAAACCCTGGGCTTGCCTAGTCAAGGCACATATGGGAGTTGATGCTTCCAGCTCCTCCCCCCTTCTCCCTCTCTCTGTCTCTCTCTCCTCTCTGTCCCTCTCTCCTCTCTAAAAATGAATAAATAAAATAAAAATATTGATAAATTTAAAAAAAGCCTATGCAAAGAGATATGCCAAAACCACTATAGCCTGACCAGTGATGATGCAATTGGTAGAGAACTGACCTGGGACACTGTGATCCTAGGTTTGAAACCCTGAGGTCCCTGGCTTGAATGCAGGCTCACCAGCTTGAATGCAGGGTCTCTGGCTTGAGTGTGGAATCATTGACATGATTCTATGGTCACTGGCTTGAAGCCCAAGGTCACTGGCTTTAGTAAGGGGTCACTGGTTCAGCTGGAGCCCCCGGTCAAGGCAGTATGAGAAGTAATCAATGAACAACTAAAATAAGTGCTGCAACTACAAGTTGATGCTTCTCATCTCTCTCCCTTCCTGTCCCTTTCTCTTACTCTCTGTTGCTTATGCAAAACAAACAACCACTATATATGAATCAAAATGGAATTTGAAAAAAGGTAAAACTCACAAACAGTAAACAAAGAAGAAGAAAATGCAAAAAACAAACAAAGGGAACAAAGAGATAACAAAAAATAAAATGGCAGATTTAATCCCCAAATGCCAAAGTTATATTCAATATATATGATCTAAATACATCAATTAAAAGAAC
Organism: Saccopteryx leptura; assembly: GCF_036850995.1. Taxonomy (NCBI): domain Eukaryota; kingdom Metazoa; phylum Chordata; class Mammalia; order Chiroptera; family Emballonuridae; genus Saccopteryx; species Saccopteryx leptura. Next base: position 64,437,574 of record NC_089516.1, on the reverse strand, counting down.
CGGTTGGTGGAGTAGCTACACAAATATTCCAAGTATACGCTATCCACAAGAAACTCACTTCAAATATGATGTATGTTTTTTCAAAAATTTTTATTAATTTTAATTTATTGTGTTAACATGGATTCAAGTGTCTCACTCAATATAACACCCTCACCCCCACCCCTGTGTTTCCCATTACACCTCCTTGGCTCCCTTCCCCCTAACTCCCTCTCCTCTTCCCTCTGGGATTTCTTGTCCTGTTATCTGTATCTGTGTTATGTATATATAATTTCACTAATCCTTTCACCCATCCCCTCATCCCCCTTCCCTCTGACAGCTGTTCTTCTGCTCCCTGTGACCCTGTCTCTACCTCTATTCCATTCCTTAGTTCACCTTAGTCATTAGATTCCACATATATATGAGATCATATGATATTTTTCTTTCTCTGCCTAACTTATTTCACTTAGCATAACAGTCTCCAGGTCCATCCATGTAGTCACAAAAGGTAAGATTTCCTTCTTTTTCACAATTGCTTAGTATTCCATGGTGTATAATATGTACTACAGCCTTTTCATCCACTCATCCACTGACAGACACTTGGGCTGTTTTGTTTCCAGATATTGGCTATTGTAAACAATGCTGCAATAAACATGGGGGGCATATCTTCTTTTGAGTCAGAGATTTGGTAATCTTAGGATATATTCCTAAAAGCAAGATAGCTGGGTCAAAATGCAGTTCCATTTTTAATTTTTTGAAGAAATGCCATACTGTTCTCCACAGTGGCTGCACAAGTCTGCATTCCCACCAGCAGTGCAGGAGGGTTCCTTTTTCTACACACTCTTGCCAGCACTTATTATGTGTTCATTTGTTAATGAGTGCCATTCTGACAGGTATGAGGCAATATCTCATTGTGGATTTAATTTGCAATTCTCTGATGATTAGTGGCATTGAACATTTTTTCATATGCCTATTGGCAATCTGTATGTCCTCTTTGGAGAAGTGTCTATTCAGTTCCTTTGCCAATTTCTTTTTATTTTTTTAGTACTTTTCCAAAGTGAGAAGCAGTGGGGGAGGCAGACAGACAGACTCACTCCCGCATGTGCTCGGCCGGGATCCACCCAGCATGCTCACCATTGGGCGATGCTTGGCACATCTGGGGCATTGCTCCGCTGCAACTGGAGCCATTCTAGCGTCTGATGGTCATGGAGCCATCCTCAGCACTGAGCTATCTTTGCTCTCATGGAGCCTTGGCTGCAGGAGGGGAAAAGAGAGATTGAGAGAATGGAGAGGGGGAAGGGTGAAGAAGCAGATAGGTGCTTCTCCTGTATGCCCTGGCCAAGAATCGAACCCAGGACTTCCACACGCTGGGCCGACGCTATACTGCTGAGCCAACCGGCCAGGGCCTGCCCATTTTTTAATTGGATTGTTTACCTTCCTGGTGTTGAGTTTCAGAAGTTTTAAAATAAATTTTGGTTATTAACCCCTTATCAGATGTATTAGCAATATGTTGTCCCATTGTAATATGTTGTAATATGTTGTCCCATTGTGCGAGTTGTCTTTTTATTTTGTTAATGGTGTCTTTTGCTGTGCAAAAGCTTTTGAGTTTGATAAAGACCTGTTTGTTTATTTTGTCCTTCATTTCACTTGTCCTTGGAGATAAATCAGCAAAAATATTTCTACAAGTGATAGCGGAGATTTTACTGCCTATATTTTCTTCCAAGATGTTTTATAGTTTCGCAACTTACATTTAAGTTTTTATTCATTTTGAGTTTACTTTTGTGAATGGTGTAAGTTGGTGGTCTAGTTTTATTTTTCTGCATGTACCAGTCCAATTTTTCCAACACCATTTATTAAAGAGACTGTCTTTACTCCATTGTATACTCTTACCTCTTTTGTCAAATATAATTGACCATAGAGGTATGGTTTTGTTTCTGCATTCTCTGTTCTGTTCCATTTATCTGTATGCCTGTTCTTATGTCAGTACCAGGATGTTTTGATTACAATGGTCTTGTAGTATAACTTAATACCAAGAAGTGTGATACTTCCCACTTTATTCTTCATTTTCAAGATTGCTGAGGCTATTTGTGTTCTTTTTTGGTTCCATAAAATTTTTTGGAATATTTGTTCTATATCTTTGAAGTAAGCCAATGGTATTTTAATAGGAATTGCATTGAATTTATAGATTGCTTTGGGTAGTATAGACATTTTAATGATGTTTATTCTTCCTATCCATGAACACAGTATATGCTTCTATCCATGAACACAGTATATGCTTCTATCCATGAACACAGTATATGCTTCCACCTGTTTGTATCTTCCTTGTTTTCTTTTTTAAATGTCTTATAAATTTCCATGTAAAAGTCTTTTACGTTCTTGGTTAAATTTACTCCTAGGTACTTTATTCTTTTTTTGCAGTAGTGAAGGGAATTGTTTCCTTAATTTCTCTTTCAGACAGTTTATTGTTGGTGTATAAAAATGCCACTGATTTCTGAATATTAATTTTATATCCTGCCACCTTGTGAAATTCATTTATCAGGTCTAGTAGGTTTTTTGACTGAGACTTTAGAATTTTCTATGTGCAGTATCATGTCATCAGCAATATTGATAGTTTTCCTTTTTCTTTTCCAATTTGGATGCCTTTTATTTCTTCTTGTCTGATTACTGTGGCTAGGAGTTCCAAAACTATGTTGAATAAGAGTGGGGAAAAGGAGAATGGAACCCCTGCCTTGTTCCTGATCTTAAGGGGATTGCTTTTTTTTTTTTGTCTATTGAGTATGATGTTGGCTGTGGGTTTGTCATAGATGGCCTTTACTATGTTGAGGTATGATGCCTGTATTCCCATGTTGCTGATAGGTTTGATCATAAATGGGTGCTGGATTTTATCAAATGCTTTTTCTGCATCTATTGATATAATCATGTGAATTTTATCCTTTCTTTTGTTTATGTTATGAATCACATTGGTTGACTTGCAAATATTGTACCAGCCTTGCCTCTCTGGAATGAATCCCGCTTGATCATGATGTATAATGATTTTGATGTATTGCTGGATTTGTTTTGCTAATATATTTTTTAATTTTTTCTTTTTTTATTAATTTTTAGAGAGGAGAGAGAATGAGAGAGAAAGAGAGAGAGAAGGGGGAGGAGCAGGAAGCATCAACTCCCATATGTGCCTTGACCAGGCAAGCCTAGGTTTTGAACCGGTGACCTCAGCGTTCCAGGTCAACGCTTTATCCACTGCACCACCACAGGTCAGGCTTTGCTAATATTTTGTTGAGAATTTTAGCATCTATGTTCATCAGGGATATTGGACTATAGTTTTCTTTCTTTGTAGTGTCTTTACCTGGTTTTAGAATGAGGATAATGCTTGCCTCATAAAAAGAGTTTGGAAGTCTTCCCTCCTCTTGAATTTCTTGAAATAGCTTGAGAAGGATAAGTGTTAGTTCTTCTTTGAATGTTTGGTAAAATTCGCCTGTGAAACCATCTGGTCTAGGACTTTTCTTTTCTGGGAGTTTTTGATAACTGTTTCAATTTCATTTGTTGTAATCAGTCTGTTTAGGTTTTCTGATTTTTCCAGATTGAGTTTTGGAAGATTGTATGTTTCTAGGAATTTATCCATTTCACCTAGGTTGTCCAATTTTTGGCATATAGATCTTCATAGTATTTTCTTACAATCCTTAGTATTTCTGCAGTGTCAAATATAAGTATGTTGAAAGTGAAAAGATAGAATAATATAAGCCATGCACACATTAATCAAAAGAAAGCAGGAGTGGCTATGTTGACATCAAATAAAGTAGACTTCTGAGCAAAGAAAATTTCTATGGACAAGAGAGGGTCATAACAAAATGATAAAAGGGTCAATCTACCAAAATGTTATTGCAATCTTATATGAGTAAGCACCAAACAACAGAGCTTTAGAATACATGAAGCAAAAACTGATAGAGGTATAGGAAGAAATAGATAGGGCTACAGTTGGGGTTGGAAACGTCAACATCCCTTTCTCAGCAATTGATAAAGGAAGAAGAAGACAGGAAATGAGCAAAGATATGAAAGAATTCAACAATGCTATCATTCATCAAGGTCTAGCCCACATAGACAGAACACACCACCAAACAACAACAGAATACACATTATTTTCAAGCATTCACAGAACATAAGCCAAGATAGACCACATAAGGGGCCATAAAACAAACCTCAACAAGTTGAAAAGAATTTAAATTATACACAGTATGTTTTCTGACCAGAATATATGCAAAATTATCAACCAAATATTAGCAAATTGAATTCAGCAATCTATATAAAAATATACACCATGACCAAGTGGGATTTATTTTAGGTATACCAAATTAGTTCAATATTTGAAAAATCAATCAATCTAATGTATTATATTAAAAAGCTACAGGAGAAAAATTACATATATATCAGTATTGGTATCAACTGATTTAGAAATAGCATTTAATAATTTTATGTTTTAATGGGGCATTTAACAAAATCCAACATTCATGACATATTGTAAGTGCTCAGAAAACTAGGAATATAGAGGAGTACTGCCTCAACTTGATAAGGAATATTTACAAAATCTATAGTTATCAATATAGTTAATAGTGAAAGATTGAATGTTTTTCCTGGCCTGTGGTGGTGTAGTGGATAGAGTACCAACCTGGAACACTGAGGTTGCTGTGTTAAGGCACATACAACAAGCAACCAATGAACAGATAGAGTGAAGCAACTACTTCTTATACCCTGTCCCCCTGCCTCCTCTCTATGCAAAATCAATAAATAAAATCTTTTAAAAAAACTGAATGTCTCCCCTTTAAGTTCTGGATAAGGCAAGGATATCCGCTCTCACCACTTTTATTCAACACAATACTGGAAGCCAAAGTTAGCACAATAATGTAAGAGAAGAAAACAAAAGCATATAGATTAAAAAGGAAGACATAAAACTGTCTCTTTGCAGATAAATGGTAATCAATGTAGAAAATCCTAAAGGATCTACAAGAAAAACCTAGGACAAATACATGAGTTGAGCAAGGTCACAGGATATAAACACAATATACAAAAACTATATTTCTTTGTACTAATAAGAAACACATAAAAGCCAAAGTGAAAAACAGAATGACTCCAAAAAAGAAAAACTTAAGTATAAAGCCAGTTCAGGATATGTATGTTGAAAATTTAAAAATGCTAATGAAGGAAATTATAGAAGATAAATGGTAAGACATACTATGCTCATGGATTGGAAGACTCAACATTATAAAAATATTAATTCTCTCTGAATTGATATACAGGTTTAACACAATTCCTAACAAAATTATATCAAGATTTCTTTTTGTAGAGAAGACAAGATTATTATAAAGCTTATATGAAAAGGCAAAGGAACTAGTATAGCTAAGACAATTTTGAAAAAGAAGAAAGAGGAACCACTATAGTTGATTTTAAGATATTTTATATACCTATAGTATTCAAGACTTTTGGGAGAAATAGATATATAGATCAATGGGGAAGAAGAGAAAACCCAGAAAGATTGAGACTAAGACAGGAAGTTACCTTGTAGTGAATGAGAATTTTGGGAAGGGATGTGGTCATAGGGAGCTATTTGGATTTTCTCCCCCTGTACCAAACAGAAGAGGCTTTACATTGTGAGTTAAGGGGGGATCTGATTTTCAAAACAAATGGAAGCACCCTAGATTTACTAGGTGTACCTAACAAAGGCAACAGCATCAGAGACATGTAAAATATTCATTCTCCAGTCCCTTATTTTTCCAGTTGTGTGCAGGTGTAATGACCAGAGTTTATAAACAAAAAATTGGGACATAAGATGTGATAAAATATTAATGTATCTTTAAAACATAGAAAAGGGATAAAGAACAAATAAAAAATTACCCATAATTCCAATTTTACCACCAAAGATAATTACTGTTAGTATTTTTGGCATATTTTCTTCTAGTGTTTTTCTGTGCATGGCTAACACTCACATACAAAGATTACATATATTTACAAAATTCAGGCTATATATTATTAAATAATTTTGAATCTTGTTTTTTTCCACTTAACATTGTTATAATGAGTATATTCTTATGTCAAAAAATCACCTTTAAACATTTCTTTTTAATCAGCTGCAATAAATGATTCCATGTAGATGTATTGAGACATTGCATCAGACCTCAAATTCAACATATCAAAACAGAACACATCAAATACATGTTTCTGTAAAACTAACTCCCTTCCCCAACAGCTCCCTATCTCAGTTCATAGCCAGGCTGGGAAATTCAAAAGTCATCTTTGTTTCTGTTCTCCTTGACCTACTTTCAAGTGCTGTTGATATTCTCTTCCTACCAGCTCTCAGCCATTCGGAAGGAGTAGGACAGGAAATATCTTATCACTACAGTTTCAGTTCAGGCCCTTGTAGGCTCATTGTTGGAATAGCACCATGATCCATCCAAATATCACTGCATCGAGTCATATCCTAATTCCAGAACGAGAATGGCCCTCACTTTCCAGTACTCAGTTAGAAATTCAAGGGAACCCGCAATCTGCCCCGACCCCAACCCATTTAAGTTTCCCTTGCTTACAAGCACTTCCTCAGTCCTATATAGTCAAATCCTCATAGCCTTCTGAAAGGAGCCTCTCTAAAGTCATACTCCCCCACTTCTACATAGTGTCAGCCATTATATCCTCACTTAGACTTCTCAGCTGATTATCAGAAGCAGGGACCACATTTTAAATTTCTCTTATATTTCTCATGGCACCAAGCACATGAGACATGTCAAAGATTATTCATTGAGTGATTTATCTAGGCTTTACAGTGGAGACAAAATAATACTTTTTAGAATTAAACTGGTTCAGAACTCCATTTTGGGAGACATTGCAGGTTGTGTTGATGAGTAGACTTGACTAAGCAACACTGCCAAGGAGAGGAGGGGCATCAGGCCTGGATTTAAATCCTGTGGTCACCACTTACTAGTTATGTGACTATGGGCATGTTACACGACATCTTCTCACATGAGTTTTCTACCTTGTAAGGTAATTGTGAGGATTAAATAAGATGATGTATGTAAAGAATCTGGCACATGGTGCGGCACAGTAGGCTTTCAATAATGGTAGTTCCCACCTCCTGGAATTAGGTAGATATTTCAAGTCTTCATAAATAACCTGCAACGGTTTTCATGGTTTGTTGTTAAAAGCTAGTAAGTAACTGCATTGTTAACAGATTCCATTTTTATTTTAGAATTTATAAAATTTTCAGCATGATATATATTTTAAAATTTTTATTTACTGATTTTTAGGGGGAGAGAGAGAGGAGAAGCGGGAAGCATCAATTTGTAGTAGCTGCTTCCTGTATCTGCTTTGGCCAGGCAAGCCCAGATATTGAACCGATGACTTCAGTGTTCCACCACAGGTCAGGCAGCATGATATTTTTATAACTTATCTTTCTGTTTAAGAACAGCAATGACGACAACAACAACAAATATTTTTAATAATTATACTGTTTGGTAAAGCAAGAGAGAGGAACCTGGTCATTGGAGAAGCACAGGTTGGTGGTAAGCTGAAAAGCATCATACTAGGCTAAAGAGAAATAAAGGAAAACCCAGAGACAGCAAGGAGAGATAAGGGCTGGGTATCACAGAGATTCTCACCTGAAATCATGCAAATTGGCTCAAGGTATCCTCCACAATACTGCTCCAAAGTTCCTTCAAAAGCCTTGAAGCAAATGATCAGTCTATCTTAGAACAAACCTTGCCTTTCAACTTATCCTCATGGCTTCTCAGGAAGCACAAGAAAGTACGGAAGTAAGCTGAGTTGCATGGTTTTGAGTCCCACCAGGCAGAAGTACTACCTCAAGCTTGGGGCTTCAGGAGGCCTTGGGCATGCCCAGACCTGATGCCCTGATTGTTAGTCCCTAGAGGAATGTCAATCCCAGACTTCAGGCTGCTAGAGGAGGTTCTGGTCACAGCCAGCACAATGGTCCTCTGGAGAATGTTACTGGTAGATGTGTAAAGGGTTTCAACTTGTGCCTGAGGAACCATAAATGGCAGATGGGCTGGTGACCACAGCACACTTCAGGCAGAAGGAACTGGGTGAGTTGGCTTCTTTCATCTTCTGATCTTCTGTTTTATTTATCTACTCAGCTAAAAATAGAGCTGGAAGTTTCAATTACAGTATGGTGGGATCATGGCAGTGGTAGAGGATTAAAGAGGGCTCAAAGGCCTAGGTTGGGCACTAGGATGTGAAGTGTTACCCATGGCTATCTTCCTCCCATTTCCAGGGAGACATCAGATTTTAGATGCTTTTTTCCGTCAGCACACGGAAGGAACCAGGTGTGCAGTATAGGGTGGGAAGAGTTTAATAGGGGCAATTAGAAAAAGCACATGGGAGATGATGGGTAGACTTGACAGGATAACACTGTAAAGAGAGAAGGGGCACTGGAAAGGCCAAAAAGCCTGACTCCAAAGCCCCAATTCAGACGGACTTGGGTTTAAATATTCACTCCATCACTTATTAGCACAGTATTAGGAACATAGTAGAGACTCAGTAATTACTTGCTGAATGAATGAATATAGATGACCTTGGCCAGCTCACTTATTCTCTCTAATCTTCAGTTTCCTCATCTATAAGATAAATAATAGTTATTATTCTTATTATTTCACCTGTGTTGTTTCTCCCTGCACCTGCATTAGTTTGCTGGTCCATCTCCCCAACTCTGCACTGGAGAGGTTGACATAGTAAGCCTCCTTCATTAAGGGTCAAAAAGGGCAGATGCACACAAGGCCTTCTTTTCCCTCTTGTGTTCCTCCCACCCTGCTCCTTCTTACCTCCTCGCCCAATTTGTTTCCTTTCATATCACAGGCAAACTTGGGATACTGTCTGGGAACTCAGAGCAAGTGCAGAAACCTTACAATTCCAATACATGCATATGCACAACTCCCTCTCCCTTCCCTGTCTCCACCCCCAGAAGATTGGGTCTGGGTGGCAACATGAAGCTTTTGCCCCCTTGGGATCTTTATTGATTCAAATGTCATCAGTAACAGGGACTAGAAAACCTCTACTCCTTTTTCCCCATGCAGAGCTAGCCGCCTCTTGAGGTTGATCACATCAGCATTGTTGTAGCTCTGGAAGGTTTACTATGAGCCAACCCCTCTAGAGTACCTCAACCAGAAGAAAGGCAAACAAGTTTGAGCTCATGAAGATCGTGTGAAGATGATTTTGCAGTAGTGGTCATGAGCTAGGCTGAGTGAACCACTCTCTAACCCACACTTCCTATGAACAATGACATATCTTCAAGATTCATTGGCTTGAGAAGAGCAATTTGTGGGAGCAAAACATTGCTTTTCTCTCTATAAGGCTAGAAGCTTGAATTGATTATTCCTGATTTTATTTTTGTCTTTTTTTCCTTTTGGATAGACTAATGGGCATAAAAGATGGAATAAGGTGTAGTATAAATTTGTCTGTCACTCCAGTCATCCTGTGGCATGTGGAATGCATATCTGTAAGATGAACCTCCTCAGGTTTGATCTCCAGTAGGTTACAATTTCCATCTTTTGTGCTTCTGAGGGATGTAGTGAGAAAGAAAAAACCCAAGCTCAAAAGCTGAACAAATTTAACTAAACATACTGGCTCACTTCTCTCTCATAGAGTGGAGCTTAATTCATCCACTCCCTCCCCAAATCAATCTATGCCTGTGTCCCCCCTTTGTTTTTAATGGGGGGTAGGTAGGGAGGCACATTGAGAAATGGCCAGCCCTGCTGAGGTTTTTATATGTAAGAAAAAATGACAGTCTTGTCAGCACGTTCAGGAAAACCTTTCAGAATGCAGAAAATTCAGCAGCCTTTCCACACTGACCATTGTCATGGCAACGCACTATCTGATAGCAGCATGTGTCACAACGGCTGGAGGGGCACAGTTTCAGAACAGCAGGTTAGCCTGACCGTTTTTTTAAAGCAACATTTAAACTTCTTTGTAGCCTAATTTCTTCTAGGTTTATCTGAATTTCTTTTTGGTTTTAGACTTGTGTGCTCTGCTCATTTGCATGGCTAGAACACAAGACCTTGTCAATATGATAAGAATGGCTGAATGGAAAATCTGAAGATTCCTAGTATGCTATTGTCACTCTACTTGCTGTTTGTCCTCTTTGGCTCCTCCCTGCCCACTCTCAACCACTTAGTTTCTTTCTTCTCTTCATCAATACTTTCCTATACACAACAGCTGTAACTCATCTTCTAACCTGTGCACTCTCATCATATTCTTTGATTATTTTCCCCTCTCATTTTAATAAACAGTATCCTAGAATCTTGGGGTTGGAAGAAACCGTAACAATAATTGAGTACAATCACTCTCCTCCAATGCAGAAACCCTTTTAATATTTGATAGGCAAATGACTGTCCAGTCTCTACTTGTAAATCTCCAGGGACAAAGACCTCATTCCTTTTTAGACAGACTGTTATACTTTGGACAGCTCTAATTGTTAGAAAAATTTTCCTTCTACTGAATGAAAATATGCCTTTTTATAATATATACCCATGGGTTCTAGGTCCTAGTTCTGTGCCCTACGACCACATTGTGTGTATCTGTCAATGTCTTCTGCTGCTCTGTGACAGCCTTTTGAAAGACATGAAGTGGAAACCATATGTGCCTAGTTCTCCTTTTTTCCAAAAGCCTCAGCTCCTTCAACCAGACCTATTGGATCCTGGACTTCAGTTCTCTTCCCGTCCTGACTGACCTTCTGGAGCAAGCTCCTATTTGTCTAGGGCCCTTTTAAGGTGAGGTTAATAATGTATCAGCATCTCTAGTACCAGCATCTGTAAGCCACCTTGCCCTGGTGACTCACACTGAGCTCCATGTTGACTAAAATCCCTAACTCTTTCAGAGAAAATGCACCTAAACCATGTCTTTTTATCTTACATGTGTCCAGTTGCTTTTGAGGATCCATTTCCTGGTTCATACCTTCTCTCTCACTTCAATTTTGTTGTGTTCCAGTCAGAATATTGCTTTAACCAGTTAGGATCTTTTAAAAATATTGACTTACCTACATGTCTTCTTAGACTTTTTATTATTTTTTCACCAACCCTCAAACTAGTCTTTTATCTCAAATATTTTAAAAATGTATTCTTCTTTTGGGTTTCTTACCTTTCCTAGTTCTCTTCCCTTTGAATTACCTTCCTTATGTCTTCTCTTGCTTATCATTTCCATTTCCTCAATAGCAAGATGTCACCATTCTCTGGAGATATGTGTCTGGGTACGTGTGCAGGAAAGCATGAGGGCATACAGATATCTGCACATATGTAGATGTGAGCAAGTAGCTGCAGAGGCTTGTTTAGTTTCTGTTTCTATTGCTTTGTATGTGCTTTACCAGGATTTAGAGCCTGGATGGGGGGAAATGGCAAGGTTGAAGGAAGAGGGGTAAGAGAATTTGGATCAGGTACAGTCCCAAAGGAAACAGGAAATGTGTCCTGGGTCTGAGAGGGGCAGAAGGAAACTAGAATGGGAACAGTGGTGTTAATTAGGGCTGCAGCGCAGTGAGAAGGACCAGAAAAGGGCCAGGAACACAGGATTTTAAAGGCCTTAGAGGCTGGACGGGGAGGAAGATTTGGTTAAGAAGTGAGGACCTATGGGGTCAGTAGCCATTGAGAGGCCAGAGGGAGGTGGCTTGAAACTATAGGGTCAGGGAAAGGCAAAGGGTTATGGGACACTTTAGGGAGACCATAAGCATTGCTGTGAGTATAATTTTATGAGTCTATAACTTATGAGCTTAGATTTTTTTTAGCCAAAGGATTCTGAGACATGGGGTCCTTCCCTATGGACTTGGCTGTTGTCGCAGACTGGGCTTTATTAGAGGATAGGGACTTAATATACTCCTGGACAAAGAACCCAGGACACATTGTGTCCCCTCAGACTAACTCTGGCACAGAATCCTTTCATGCTGGGTTCTATTCCAATGAAAGACTATTCAAAGGTAGAATTGGTTCTATGTTGTCATTATATGAATAAACATTGGGATTTCATGCTCCAGCATGGGCAATATGATACCCTTAGCTTCTCAATTCTGTAAATACTTAGGATCTCAAAAATTAACACATATATACAAATTTAATCAAACAGGAAAATGGATGTCAAAACTACTTTAAAAATGGTAAAGTGAGTTGACTTGTAAAGCAGCAGCTAGGGTTGGGAGGGGGACTCTATTGGAAGGCTGAGGGCAATGTTCCCGAACAGCTAGTAGATAGTGTGATCGAGAGGGCAATAACCTGATGACTGCCATTTTCCCTCTTTCCAGAGGCAAGAATAATTGTAGGCCAGCCTTAGGGAAGGGAAGGACAGAGCAACAGTCCCATCTATAGTGCTCTGTGCTCTGGGTGAGACTGGGGAACCCACTTCCAGGGCATCTGAATCCCCAACATTCCTTGTAGGCCCACAGTCTCTCAAGGCTATAATGGACCACACTGGAACAAATTGTTTGTGAGCACCCCCACCCCCATCTGACAAGTCTGAATTGACTTGAACTTACCTTGTCTCAAGAGGGTTTTACTGTTGCTCTTTGGAAAGAAAAAAGGGTTCCAGGACATACTTCAGAACTTGTTTTCCACTGGAGGTGCCTAAAACTGAACCTTTTGTGTCCCCGAAGGTGACATTAGCTGGCCAAATAACAATCTCAATCAGAGTGGCCAGTGTAGAATTCCAACTATAATCTAGCAGGCCAAAAAGAGGTTTCCCTTACACATCAGTGAAAGGATTAGCCACCAAGACAAATGGTATTTGGGGAAGCCCCACTGATGGGCCACCACAAGCTGGGTGAAATGAAGAGGGCAGGACTCGAGGGGTGGTGCTCACCTTTGATGTAGTTGAGGATTTGCTGGACTCGGTGGGGCTCATTGCGGTCTGGCCGGCAGCTTGGCGTGATTTCCAGCACATAATCAGGACCATATGCTGTGAAAAACTGTAAGGAAAAGGGAAAGGCCAAAAAACAAACTAAACCACAAAAACTCCAACTAAACCACAAACAAACAGGACAATAAAAAGAAACCCACCACCGTTGAAAAGGCAAGGGAGGCCCAGGTGGGCAGGGCAGGATAATACAACAGGAAGCCCTATCCTTGTGGTGCCATTCCCCTTGTTTAAAACTTCCAGTGACAGTCCACTACTAAATTCTTTGGCTTGTTGTTCAAGGTTCTCTCTGGTCAGTCCTCAACTTTTCTCTCTACCCTTAGATCTTTCTATCTCCATGGGACCCTTCTCTAGCCTAAATCATACCATATTTTGTTCCTACCTTAGGGTCTTTGCCATTGCTTTTTCCTGGGGCTTACAAAGGCCCTCCCCCAATCCCTGCTGCCTTTAAAAAACTTCCCCATCCTTCCAGGCACAGCTCAAATGTCACTTTCTTCACAAAGCTGTCCTTAATTCTCCACCAATCCTCAGAGCATTCTGTGAGTACCTCTCTTATGGCCCTTATTCAACAAATTAGATAGTGCTTGCCTGCATGTCACATACAGGTCCCTGTTCCATCTGCTATGGGGGCTATGAAGATGGACAAGATCTTCTCTGGGGTCCTGTAGCTATCACAAGCATATTCTGCTTTGGATAGAGATTTTTCACTAGTGACCTGATCTCTCCACACTGGATTATCAGCTCCTTGAAGGCAGAGAACACCTATGTCTTATTCATGTCATCAGTCCACACAGACCACAGCAACTGCCTGTTAGTTCTGGTTGTCTTGAATTCCCTGACCTGGCAATGTCAAACAAGTCTAGTTTCTCTACTTCAGTTTTCTTTCTCTGTAGTAGAGTTTATTTGTTTTTAAATCCAGGGAATCAAAATGAAGGTTTTTAAATTCTATTTCTAACTCACTAGATGACTCCTTGTGACCTTTGGTGAGTCACAATATCTGATTCAGCTTCTCTATCAGGGCCTGCTTGGGGAAACCACTCAACAACAAAGGAAATCATTCAATTGGGCTAAGTCTTTGCATGGGAAATATGCAAAGCTGCTATTTCTGTTTAGTTTTTAACAGAAATAGTATTTGTGCACACTCTCCAGAGAGAAAGCATATGGTCCTTAGCGTTATGTGCTTTCAATAGTGATATTGTTAGACGGTAAGTAAGCCAGGGAAATTCAAATTCCACAGGAAAAAAATGGTACAGAGGGAATAAAAAAAGGGATCTTGATATGTGTCATGAATTTGATGTCTATTCAAAGAGGCCCAAAAAATAATGCAAGGTTATTGTCATTGATACCAAATTATCCTAGTTAAGACTCTGGTTGTGCATCTGGCACTGTGGGAGAGGTTGTAGAACAATCCCTAGGGATTCTAACAGTATAGCATCTTTGTGGAATCCAAGACAGAAAACTCTATACATTTAAATTTTTTTTAATTTTTTATTCATTTTAGAGAGGAGAGGGAGAGACAGAGAGAGAGAAAGGAGAGACAGAGAGAGAGAATGGGGGAGGAGCTGGAAGCATCAACTCCCATATGTGCCTTGACCAGGCAAGCCCGGGGTTTCGAACCAGCGACCTCAGCATTTCCAGGTTAATGCTTTATCCACTGTGCCACCACAGGTCAGGCTATACATTTAAATTAAAAGAAAAATGTCCAAGACTTATAATGTGTCAATGCTTATAGAATGAAGAGAGAGGCCTGGTTTCTTGCTCCAGGAGTTATTATTCTCTGATGCTTGAAGTCCCAAGTTCAAGAGATAGAGGAAGCCTTGAGTAGAGACTGTCTCTACCAAACACAGATATGGAACAGGAAGGGCTACCTGGATGACACATTCAGAAACTAACCCCCATTATGATCAGAGAAACTTGAGAGGTTTGTATTTTTATTCAAGGAGGGCCCCTCAGTCTGAGGCTGGAGACGTTGTGGCTTGGCTCTGGACGAGAAGGCTTCAAACAGGTGTGGTCGTCTCTCCTTAGATGGCCTCACCTCCTCCAGAGGGTGTCAAGTTGTACACTCATTTCATGGGTATGGAAAAATTTGTTTAGAGAGAGCAACAGAAGAAAGGCAGCTGCAATGAAGCAGCCATCCTGAGAGACCCAAAGTCCTGGCATCAAAGTGTCATGAAAATCAGAGAGAGGTAGAGGGCTGCTGCTTCCATTTATGAAAGGAACACTTCTGATCCTGTCAGTAAGACATGTGGTGAGCTGTCTGTTTAGGGCTGAGTGTTTGGAACAACATGTCTTCATTGTGAGTGTCAACTACAATACATGGTCACTTGCACTCTATGAACTTTAATTTCCTCTGACCAAGAGCACACGGTTACAAGAGAGCCAGCTGTGGTCAGAAATGCCATGTAACAGAACCGACCTTGCCAGGAAATGAACCTCTTGTCCCGGTTGCATTAGAATCAGGCTTCAGCTAACCACTAAATAACCCATTCTTTGCTGAAGCAGGCTGGTTGCAGGTAATAGCGCAGATTGCATTCCTAAATACCTTCCCACCTTTGCCAATCAAATATCACTCCAAGGTCCTGCTTATTTGCACTCTATTTAGGCTAGGGGGCACAGAAGATTTAAGAAAGTTCCTGTTTTATGATCCAGTTCCACATGGCCGTTGGCTAGTCCCAGGCTTGGTAGGCTCTGCTCTGGGCTGTGGGAAGCAACAGGTACTGGGAAGGTAGAGGCTGTATACAAGGCAAAGGTGGTGCCCTATCCCCCCTCTGGCTCTCTCATGGAATTTCCCTGTTTCTGTGTTATAGTTTTGCACTTAATTCTTTTCTACTAGACTATAAACTCTGCAAAGGCAGAACCTTCTGTCACATTCTCTTTGCATAGCCTGTAGAGTTGAACTCAAGTAATTAATGTTTCTCTTTAAACCTTTATTTTAAAATTATGTTAAATTAAAGTAATTCTCAAAAGGTCTAGCTGATTATTGAGTTAATTCTGTGTAATAATGCAAAGAGCCAACTTAGAGCATTAAGAGCTTTTCTAGATTCTTGAGGCAGCATGATGAGGTAGAAAGAGCCCTGGTTTTAGAGTGAAGGCAGAGCTGGATTTTCATACTGGTATTTAGCTGCTTGCCTCAGGAGAATTTCTTAATCTCTGTTTCATCATTGCTACCAGAGGGATGATAAGGGTTTACCTGGCTGGGCTGTTAGGAATCATTGAGAAAATACACACTTAGTAGGCCTTCAGTAATGTGAATTTCCTTCTCCTGGGAAAGAGACTATTGCTTAACTGGTTCCTCACCTATATTCTGGGGGATGTTGGGCCAACCACTTGGAGTTGCTTTGTAGTAGAGCCTGTTCCTCTTGCCAGACAAAGCCCAGCAGCCCAAGGGTCCTCCTCAGTTGCTTAAACCATTAGCTCAGTTTAGGGCCTGTGGAGAAACTAACCTCTCACACTGTTTTTTGCCTGATGCTCCTGCCACTTGTTACTTACTGGAGAGGTGGAAAGGAAATCTGATCACATAAGGCAAAAGAGATGTTAGGGTAGAGGGATTTGGCCAGCACTAGAAATAGCTTGAGGCCCCACCCTGAAACTGCCCTCCAGCCCTAAAGAGGAGAGGAAATGGACAAGCAGCAATCCCATTCCCAGACAGGTGGAGTAGGGGATGAAAGAGGTCAGTAGTCTTCCAGTGAAAACACAGGCTTTGATCTCAGCAAAGGAAGGAAGGGGGTACTAACCCTTCTCCATCCTACCCCCCTTTCTCTCATCACTCCTTTTGCTTTCGGGTTTCAGTTTATACATAATTGAGGGGAAGATGGTAGAGGGAAGGTGTTAAACAGAAAGGATGAGGTGGAGCTAAGGGATAAGAGTTAAAGATAATGGCTACTTTAGGACAGTTGGTCCCTCTAGACCCAAAAGTCAATGAATAAAGAAATGAAGATTGCTCAGTTCTTGTTTAGTTCAGGCCAGTTCAACACAGTTTTCTTGCTCACTTCTCTCCAGCTCTTGCTCATGCAATGCCAACAGTATAGACTTGGACATTTAGTCACAATGATATTCAGAAGAAGCCTTAAGGTTGTTGTCATTCCTCCATAATTTTATTTAGTCATAGGAAACCAAACAATAAACCTGGATTAGCCAATCTTTTCTTCAACATTTATTAAGTATGTACTATGTGCCTGACTAGGTTAATCATCTGGGTACAAAGATGGTAAGACATGTTTAGAAGGAGAGATTATTATAGAATAGAGCACAGAGATAAGAGGTATAATACTACTACTACTAAAGATAAAAGTCATAACAGTTAACATTTATTAAAGCCTTATTATGTGTCAGGCACCTAAATTACCTTACCACTTTTTAGGAATTAATTTAATTTTCACAATCAACTCTTATGGAGGTACTATAATAATTTCCATTTTAAGATGATGCTCTGAAGCACTGTACAGTCAGATAACTTGACAGAAGTCATACAGTGGGCATATATGAGCTGAGATTTGAACCCAGGTCATTATGGAGATCAGCACTACCTACAGCACTCTCTAAACCACCTCAGAGAAAGTGACTGTTTACATGGGGGGGTACAAAGGGCTAATGGTGGGTGGGAGGCAGGCATTCCCAAAACAGCCTGGGTAAAGGCAGGGAGAATAGAACAGAATAGCACAATTAAGGCACCAAAATCAATTTGATAAGGCTCACAGAGAATTAGGACACAAGGCTGGGGAGGCAAGCATGAGTTTCATGGTAGGTGCTGCTTGCTCCCCACACTAAGGCATTTGGCTTTACCCTAGACTAGAAGGTTCACAAAGGCAGAACATTGTTTTGCTCTCTGCTGTATTGCTAGTTCCCAAAACAGTGCTTGCATTTGATAGGTGGTAAATAACTAACATTTGTGGGATACGTAAATGGAAGGTTGAGGAGCTTGTAAATTAGGGAACGAACAGGTCAACTGTGTACTTTATTGGACTCAATGACTATTCTGTGGAGAATGGAATGAAATTTGAAGTGAAAAATGCAAGTAGGGAGATCAGTGAGAAGTCTTGTCTTAGAGTCATAATCAGTGGTAACAGGGCTTGAACAACAATAGTTTTGGGGAAAATGGAGAGATTGAAAAACTTAAAAAATAGCATCAATAGCACTAAACAAATGTGGGAAGTGTGGGAACTCAGGCCATTATGGATGTGAGAAGTGTGGAAGAAAAGAGAGTCAAAGATTTCTGGTTGTGTAAGAGCCACATTAATGGGATGAGGAATACAGGCAGAGGACAAGAGTTTGTACTAGGGTATTTGTGTATTGGGGGTTTTAGTGGGAGCATGTTGAGGGTCAGGACCCTGATGATAGAGTAGTCTGAAATTTAGGAGAAAGGTTGAGCCTAAGATACAGGGTAGTGTTAGAGATTTGGGAATTATAAATGACATAAAAGAATTGGATGAGAATTACCAAGAAATGGTCCCTTAGCTGGCAGGAGAGGCTTTCTACAGAAAAAGAAGAGAGGGAAGGAAAGAATAATAGGGAATAGCCAACACTTTAGAGATGGACAGAGGTAGTAGAAACAATTCTGGTGACAATTTGAGATATTGTAGAGAGGTTAAATAAGAGGAGGGCAGCTTGCTGATTTGTCTGGGAAGAATACCTTTGCCATAGCAAAGTCAGTGGAAAGTATGGGCAAAGTCTGACTGGAGTGTGAAGAGTTGGATGGGAGGAGGTGAAGATGAGAATGATGATAAGTATACAATCTTTTTTTTTTTTTAAAGGAATTTGACACAGAGATTGGGCTGGGTTAGGGTAGATATTTTAAGATGGGTGGGTCTTAAGTATATTTATAGGATGAGAAGAAGAGTCCATAGGATGGGAGTCAGAGGCGGCCTGCTGGGGATTTAGAGTTAGTTATATCTGTCTTTCTGGCCCCTTAGCCAGAGTGTCACAAGGGAGGATACTGTTTTATTTATATTACTTTATAGATCCTAGCATGGGGGCTGGAAAATAATAGGTGCTCAATTCATATTTGTTGAATGAATAAAATAAAATGTGTTTGGGATTCTGAGGAAATTCACACCTAGTAGGGAGAGTAAGGGTCTTGAAGGACGGGGTGATTATAAATGGGCAAAGATGGGATTGGGTAGGGGGTAGTCAGTGTAAGTAAGAGAATGAAGGGCAAGTCTGGAGACCATAAAGTACTGTAAGTTGGCTAAAGATGGCAAATAAGATCATGGGATGTCTTGAATCCCAGGTTGAAGAGTCAGAATTTGATGTGACAGGAGCTGGGGCAGCATCAGGACCTGAGTGGTGCTGTAGGAAATCTGGGAGCAGCAGACAAAGGCTGGTACCCAGTGTGGGGGTTACTGCAATCATTCAAGGGGGAGATAATAAGTGCTTGAACAAGGGCAATTGCTGGGGGATGGAGATAATGGAAAGAGATATCATGAAGGTAGTTTCATCAGGACTTTGGTAACTGGTTGGCTGTGGAAGAAAAAAAAAAGGGAGAAATCACAGTCGACTCCTAGATTTTGAGTCTGGGTAAGTGGAAGAATCATAGGGCCACTGATAGAGTATGGACAAATCAGTAGAAATAGCTAATTTGGCTATTGGAAGGTGATGGGCTTGGGTTTAGTTGGGTTTGAAATGACAGTAGTGCACCTGAGTCATCATGTCTAGCTTGCAGCTAGAGGTGTGATTGATGACAGTGTGTAGAAGTGAGGTCATGGCCAACGACTATGGTAGTGTGGGGATAAAAAGATCCAGTGAATAGAAAAATAAAAGCAACCAGAGAGGAAGAAAGAGAATAGTAAAATGAAATTTCATGGAGCCTTAGGGATGACATTCAGCATAAGGAAGATGCTTAAAGGAATAGATCTGACATGCTGGCAATATGCTCCTGTGGCTAAACTAACATATGTCTCTCCTAGTCAGTAGAGGATACAAGGACACTGCTTCTAGTTAGCCCTATTTTTTTTCTTTTTTAAATTGAATTTATTGGGGTGACACCAGTTAACATAATTTTACAGGTTTTAGATGCCCACTTCTACAACACCTCTCTGTGCACCATGTGTATTCACCAACCTCAAGTGAAATCTTCATATATCACCATTTATCCCCCTTATTCTATCCTCTACACCCTACCCAATCGGAAATCACCACACTGTTTGTTGTTCATGAGGTTTTTTTCTTTTTGTCCTTTTTTTGCTCTATTCCTCAACTTCCTTTACCCAACCATCCCTGACAGCTGTCAGCCTGCTCTCTATATGAGTCTCTCTATTTTTCAGGTGGCAGGTGCTGGGGAGACAATAATGAAGTATACAATCCCTGGCCTTGAGGAACTTACAGTCTAGTAAAGAAGGCAGAGAGGTACAGGAATAACTACGGTAAGATAAATGTTAGAGGTGAGTCATTTCTCTAGAGCTATGGGAACTGAAGTGGGAATTAACTCTCACTGTGGAGACTGGCTAATGGACAAGGCTATAGGGAAGATGGGAAGCAACTTAACTGGCCTTGAATGATAAAACTTAAACAGGAAAGGGAGAACATAAGAAAGGCAGAAGGAACAGAATGAGGATAATAAAGAAACAAGTCATCAAAAATTAATTTATAAGAAAGAACAAAGTACTGGGTCATAAGCAGTGCCAGCACAGCACTGTAAGCAACTTTCTTGTTTTCTCTGAATAGCACATTCTCCCTTTGTGATGGACAGTGATACACTGATGGGCTTGGCAGAGGCAAGGGAAGTCATGGATGGTCTTGATCTGCTATCTAAGTAGGATTTATCTCTGATATAGCCAGCACAGTGGTTACTTGGGAGCCAATCTAAATTGTATTTGCTTAGAACCTACTTATTCAATTGTTGATACCAACATTCACTTGATACTGAGCACTCCTGTGTGCCAGTCTCTGGGCATGAAGAGATGAATGAGATTCAGTCCCTGCTATCTAGGAGTGGGTGGGGAGACAGCTGTGCAAACACTAATTCGAATGCTCTGTGGTAAGTGCTGTAATAGACATGCAGGTAAGGAGCTCCTAAAGTCCAGAGGGAAGACAATCTCTAACTGATTCCCTGTCTCCCCTCCCTCCCTGAGCTTTCTTTTAGGTATGCAGATCTGAGCATGTCATTCTTTTTGCTTAAAAGCTGTGGTTGCCTCCCCAGTGACTGCAGGACCAAGTTCAAACTTGAAAGCAAGACATACAAAGACCTTCACAGGGTGGCCCAACCAATTTCTCCAGTCTTATCTTATACTGCGGTCCAGGCTATGGCCCCCAAACTGTAGCCACACTGAATTGTAGTATTCTTGCTCTTCTTTATTTGGTCAACTCCCCTGCTTCCCTTGAGCTTTTGTTAAATGTTGCTTCTCTGCTGCCTTGGCCCTAACTCCCTCAGATGGACTAAGTTCCTCCTCTGCATTCCCACAATTTGCTGTCAACTTCTCTATTCTAGTGCCTATCGCATTATAGTGTAATTGTTTATTTATGTGCCAGTCTCTCCCAGTAGGCAGTGTCCTCAAGGTTGGGAACTGCACCTTATTCTTTTTTTTATCCTCAATACTGTATTTCCCCATGTATAAGACACTACCATGTATAAGACGCACCTTATTTTGGGGGCCCGAAATTTGAAAAAAAAAAAAAGTATTACATAAAGTTATTGAACTCAAGTTTTATTCATCATAAAATTTATACAACTCTTCATCACTGTCAGAACTCCCATTCATTAGCTTGTCCTCATCTGTGTCTGATGACGAATCACTGTCTTCATATATACTGCTTCGTCCTCAGCTCCATGTATGGTATTAGAAATGCCACACTACTTGAATGACTTGACAATGATCTCAATCTTGATATTATCCCAGGATCTTTTCACCCAAGTACAAACTTCTCCTATAGTTGTTTTCTTTAATCTTCATGCTGGTGTCAAATTGTACCCCGAAGACTTCATCCATTGGTTCCATTTGTCTTTCATGGCAGCTTTGAAGGATTTGTTAATGGTGACATCAAGTGGTTAAAGCTCAGATGTCAAGCCTCCAGGTATGATGGCAAGTTTTGTTTTTTGCTCTGTAGTGATCTTCTTTGTGTGTTTTGTTATGTGTGCTCTGAATGATCAAGCACCAATAGGGCAGGTTTGCTTAAGAGCCCACCTGGTCTCCTTCTCCAGACTTTCTCAGACCAGATCTTCATCCCATCCTGATCATCCAACCCTTGTCATGAACATGGACAATCACTCCTCGAAGAATATCTTCTTTGGCATTGTTTTGCGTTTGAAAATCAGCATAGGAGGCAGCTTGGTTCCATTGGCACAACAAACTAGAACAACTGTATAATGGCTCTTTTCATGTCTACTTGTCTTCACAGTTAGTTTACACCCCCTTCTTATCAATAGTTCTGTTACTTGGGACATCAAATTGAAGGAGGACTTCATCCATATTTACAATCTGTCCCAACTCAAACTGATGTGTCTTCCGACATTGAATGACAAAACAATGAAATTCAAGGACCTTCTGCTCATAGCTTTCAGGCATCTTTCAGGCAAGTCTGGTGCACGTGTGCATGCTTAGTCCATTCCACTTCATGAACCCGAAGCACCAATTGTGACCTCCTTTGAAATCAGTAACTTCTTTTTCATCAGCAATTCTTCTTGCCTTATGCTGAACCATCTTTGTGGACACAGGAATTCCAACTGCCCTTTGCTCTTCAATTTGTATCTTCCATTCCCTCTCTAAATCAGGCCATTTTGCTGACTTGCCTCTCATGGCCTTCTTCTGCCATGGCATTTTCAGTAGGGTTTCTTCTTCCCGTAGCCAATCTCGGATTGATTTCTCAGGTGGGGGAGGACCAAACTTACGGTCAGCAGCACAATTTCCATTCACTTTTGCAAACTGGATCACTTTTAACTTGAGTTCAGCACTGTATGAAAATCTTTTCTGAGCCATTTCTGGGCAGGATGTGGCAAAATGTAACCCATCGTAATATACTGGTAACAAGTGCGAAACAATGAACGCAAAGACAAGTGTGAAAAAGCGGAAAATGCAAGTAAAAAACTCTACAGCCACTGTATAAGATGCACCCAGTTTTTAGACCCCAAAGTTTTTGAAAAAGGGTGCATCTTATACATGGGGAACTATGTTATTTGGTACAGGCCTGGCACTCCATACATCTTTGTTGAGTGAATGAATAACTCTGCCATGTGGCCACTTGAGCCCCGTCATTGTCAGCAGCTGGCGTTACTTAACATGAGAGATAGATAAAAAATAAAAGGCAGCCAGAGTAGCTGAAAAACAGGCAGCTCTGGTGACATTATGAAAAAAACAAAACAAAACTAGAGAAGGCTGAGACAATGCTCCCACTCAGGCTCTAACAAATGACTTTCCCTTCTGAGCAGCCCCTTTTTGTCTGCTTTCCCATTCACTTTCGAAAGCCCGGTCATTAAAATGATCCTAATTATTCATGGTCACTGGCATGTCCAGGAAACACTTCGTTTACAAGCAATTAAAATACACTAAAATAGATTTATGCAGGTTGAACCTGATCCTGCTAGTAAGAAGGGAGTAAATGACTTACATCTTGGAGGTGCATTTGCTTCCTAAGGTTGCTGTTTATCACTCTTTATGTACTGTGCTAGTTTGGTGCTAACATGGCAAACATCTGGAGGTCCTTCTTAAGGTGAGTGTGCTGTGAACAGTGAGAAGAGCCTGTAGACTGTGTGCTGTCCTGAAATTTGTGAGTGCTGCCTCTGCCTACACCCACCCTGCCGTGGGGGAAAGGCTGGCTCAGCAGCAGGCAGCTCAGGGCAGTAGAAAACTCCCAGCAGTGCAATCAGTTTCAATAACTTTGGAAGCACTTGGAATCACTCGAGACTCAGTCTGCACACTGGTAGAATGGGGACATAAACCCTCACCCTGACAACTTCTAAGGGTTGTTTATGAGAATCAGTGGAAGAAATTTTGTGAAAAGCTCTAGGTCCGGAGCTAGACATATGGATGAGGTTTCATTTTTATTACAAAAACTCTAGCTTGTGGCTGTTGGGTTTCTTCAATGTTCTAGATGGAGCTGAGGCTCATGAGGAGATTAGTAATGGTACATTGAGGCTTGCCACCTAATAGTTTCTTTGAGTCCACATAAGGATGATTCATTACCTTGCCACACTCAAACCAACAGTGTTTTAATGTCCCTATAATGAAGTCAGCAGTTAGCAGCTAAATAAACAGGCCATTTGGTTGAGAACAGACACGGGGCAGCAAAGGCCTAGCACATGGAGTCCAGGTGTCCTCAGAGATTTTGTGCTACTTTCCCCACACCATTAGGTTTGACTCTAGCCTCCTTTTGATGCTGTAACAAATCTAGAATATATAGCTAAGCCATTCAGTGGGCTAATGTGACTGGTGCAAAATTTAGAAAGAATAAAGTGAAATGTATCAGCTTTTCATATAAGTGCAGAGGAACTGCAAAAAGGCCAAAAGGCTGGCACAAAAGCAGGGCAGGGAAGCAAAGGATAGGAACTCAGTAAACTGGAGTGATGGTTCACCTGAAAGTCTGACCTTAAATTGTTAAGGCCTTGAGTTATATTAATGGAAATTTGTTTCCCCTACATCTTCAAATGGATCCTGGGTGCCTTCATGATGTGTCACACTTCCCTGCCTTTCTGATCACTGTTTCCTTTGCAGAGAATGTGCAGCCCCCCCCCCTATTTCAGCCTAGGCCACTACTACTCATCTTTCAAGACCCAGGTCCAGTGTAACCTCTTTGATGTCTTAGCTGACTTTCCAAAGGCACAATTTCTTCTTATCTCCTTGTGCCTCCACAAGGCCCTTTGCAGCCCTCTTGCCCACTTGGCTACATTGATTTAAATGCCCTTCTTCATTAGCCTGTGAGTGCAGCTCTCAGGATCAAGAACCACATAATAGCACATAATAGCTTTACTTAGCACAGACCACAAAGATGACCCCCACTCATTTATTGGATTTGCAGAGAACCCAAAGGGAAGGCTCATTAGGCAGTGATTTGATATGGCATTTGTACTTCTTCCACACTTGTTCACCTGATTAGGAATTTCGGGACTGGCAAGCAGCAAGAAACCTGCTGGCAGAGGCTGCCTGACAATGTACTGATATGGCAAGGCCTGGGCAGCCTCCTGATCCATGCTATTGACTTGGTTCCCACAACTTACAAACATGAGCAGGAAAAGTGCTGCTCTCCACCCTACCCCTGATCTCTCATGTGCTTGCTTTTCAGGAAGTTGCCCAGCAGCATAGAAAGCATTGCTTAGTATGTTTGAAAATGGAAAATGTATCCATTACCAGAGATGAATAACTAATGAGCAAAGCCTGACCTGGCTTAGCCTCTCACAGAAGCTCTGGCTTAGCAGCTATAGCCTGTGGTTCTCCTGGTTCTGCTAATGATGAACTTGATAACTTTGGACACTTGGCTCATCCCACATTCCCCATCCTCCAAATGGGGAGAATAATAAAGATGTTGCATGGATTGAGTCAATAAGAAACTTGGATAAGCCTGACCAGGCAGTTGCACAGTGGTTAGAGCATTGGACTGGGATGCTGAGGACCCAGGTTCAAAACCCCAAGGTCGCTGGCTTGAGCGCAGACTCACCAGCTTGAATGCAGAGTAACTGGCTTGAGCATGGGATCATAGACATGACATCATGGTTGCTGGCTTGAGCCCAAAGGTTGCTAGCTTGAAGCCCATGGTTTCTAGCTTGAGCCCAGGGTTGCTTGCTTGAGCAACTGGGGTCACTTGGTCTGCTGTAGCCCCCTGGTCAAGGCACGTATGAGAAAGCAATCCATGATCAACTAAGGTGCCGCAATGAAGAATTGATGCTCCTCATCTCTCTTCCTTTCTGTCTGTCTGTCCCTGTCTGTCCCTCTCTCTGTCACTGTCAAAAAAAAAAGCTTGACTGAGATCCCTGGGGACAAGGGAAGCATCAGTTGATGCTGGCAGAGCCTGCTGGATTTTGTTGTTTTGCTTGTTTCTGTTTGTAAGTGTGAATCATTCTGCCTCAAGCCCAGATGTGCAGCCCATAGAGAGGAAGAGAGGAAGGGCAGTCAGGTGGGCACCTCTGGCCTGGGCTGCAGCAGAGCCAGTACACACGGAAGTGAATAGACGGACAGGATGAGATGGACAGGGAGGGCACAGAATGGGATTGGATGGGATGCTCAGCTGCTGGCTTGCTGACAGCTGGCCTCCTGCTTCCTGGTAGGGACCAGGAGCAACAACAAACTCTTAAGGTTGTGTGTACTGTAACAGTTTTGTATTGAAATCAAATAAAACTCATGACAAAGCCAAACTGACACATCTTTAATGATACAGATAATGATTATTGTGCTGTAATTAGGCATACTAGCAAGCAGCTCCCAGGAATGACTGTAATTACAACTACTTTTAAACAGATGAACCAAATACTTCTGAGGTCAGGCAGGTTGGGTATGGGGGTTGGGGGTGTCTGGATAGGATGCAGAGCAGAAACCTAGTTGCAAGGCATATCTCTGGTTTTCCTTCCTCTCCCCTCCCTATCTCACCCTCAGGAATAATATCTCTGTCCTTTATTGGGGAACAGAAGAAAGGTCTGATGAGGGTTTTGGATGGATAGTTCCTTTCTTCAGCCATGGAGAGACTACCCTGAGGTTAGTAGGGAATTTGGAATGTTTAGAGGGCCTTTGGGCTGATTAGTCCCCATTTTTCCATAAGGCCTGAAATTCTACCAAGGGGCCTTAAACCTATAAAGTATATGCCTAATTTGTGAAGCATGTTTGGATTCTTATTTGTACAAATTCATGCATAAAGATATCTGTGAGACAATTGGGTAAAACTTAACAGTGACTGGTATTAGATGATGTGAAGGAATTATTAATTTGGTTAAGTTTAAAAATGTTACTGTGGTTTAGAAAAGGTGCTTATCTGTTGGAGAAACATACTGAAATATTTATAGGCCAGCAACTGTGGAATAGTGTGACACCCAGAATTTGCTTTAAAATTCTTTAAGAAAACATAAGGAATAGAAAAACAAGAGTGGCAGAATGCTAATAATTGTGGAAACTGGGTGATGGGCACATGGGGTCCATTATACTCTTATCTCTGCTGTGTAGATGTTTGAAATTTCCATAGCAAAAACTTAAAAGAAGACATATACCCTAGATTGCTCTGGCAATGGCTCATACATTAGTGAAAATTAGTTTGATCATGCTAACACCTAGCAGATGCAGGCAGCTATCAGGAATGGGATTTGGGATGGGCAGAGCCAGGAGAATAGGCACGTGTGTGTTGGAGCATGAGCCTCTGTTGAGAAGTACAGAGTCCTGAATGGGGTGAAGAAATGTGTGTGAGGAAGTGGAATTTGAAGGGTTAGAGGACAGTTTGAAATTTCTAGGAAAGAAGGCAGGAAGTAAAAGAAGAGAGACAGAATGTAATAGGTGCTCAGGTCCACGTGTTAGATCCCCTACTAGCTTGTAAACTCCTGGTGGTTAGGCCTGTATCTTAATGCTCTTTGTGTTCCCTAGAACTCTCAGGATTTAGTTTATTCATTTTATTTCACTCATTCATTTATTTAGGAATATTTATTGAGTGCCCACTATATCCAGGGAATGTATGTGGTAGGCAAAAGACGTAGAGCAGTGAAAAAAACAAAGTCCCTACCCTCAAGAAACTCACATTCTTTTTTATTAATTTTAATGGGGTGACATTGATCAATCAGGGTACATAGGTTTAGATAAAACATCTCCAGGTTATTTTGCCACTTGATTATAATGATTGGGTAAAGAAGATGTAGTACATATATACTATGGAATACTACTCAGCCATAAGAAAAGAAGCTCACATTATAATGGGAGAAGACAGACAATAAGTAAACAGCAAGGATATATGTCAGATGGTAGTAAGTGCTGCAAAAATAATAATAATAATGTAGGGTAAGGTGTATATGGAATGCCTTGGTCTCAGGACCAAACTTGCATGGTATTTAGGCCCTTTTGAGCTTTTCCAGTATCCCCTGCAGCCTGGCATACACTGGTATTAGTCTCTGAACCTGGGTTTCACCAAGGGCTTCTGGGTCTTTCAGTCTGTATATATATATTTTAACCTCATTCTTGACTTAATTGTCCCTGCCTACACTCGATTAATCTGCATTCTTCTCTAGGTACCACTTCCTCCATGAAACTTTCACAGTTCTTCCTTCTTCCTACTTCCACACTATCCCTTGGGCCTTCTCTGCTTTCACAGCAGCATGAATCTCTACTACAGCACTTACTGTCTGGATTATAATTCTCTTCCTTAGTAGATTGCATGCTCTTTGAGAATAGAGAGCATGTCTTATATCTCTATAGCACAGGACCTAAAATACAGTAAGGACCCTACACATGCTTAATGAAGACATGAAGAATAGATGAATGAAAGAATGAATATGCTCTTTAGCAGAGTAGAGACTTAGGCATCCTCACCTTAAATCAAATGCTGGGGAAATAGAGGTGCTAATGCTTGCTCAGATACCAAAGGGAGATATGGGATCAGTATATTTTCATATATAATAAACTATAAAATGATGATAATAATAACCATATTCACACCAACATTTACTGCATGAATTCTGGAGCCAGAGCACCTGGATTTTAATTTTGACTCTACCATTTGGCAGCTTTGTGAGTTTGGGCAGGTTACTTATACTTTCTGAGGCTCAGTTTTCTCATCTGGAAAATCAAGTTGATAACACTATGTATTAAAATGAGATAAAGTTTTGTGAGGTACTTAGTACATGGCATACAATAAACTGTATATAAGAATTTGCTATTATTATTTATTCTGAGCCAGATACTGTTCTAAATATTTTACTTATTCATTTATGTACATTAAACCCAAGTCAGTTGTAAGCCCTGTGGAAAGAGTGCTTTCATAGAGCTTATACAGGGTGGGGCACAAGTAGGTTTACAGTGGTGAGTTCATGAAACAGAATTTATTTTTTATGACTATTTTTAGTTATTGTATAATTTCTCATATGAACAACTGTTAACCTACTGTTGCTTGATCTTGTATTTGACCTAACTTTATCCTCAAACCATAAGAGGTTGGTACTGTACTATATTCATTATATAAAGAAAACTGAGGCTAAAAGCTGTTAGGTAACTTATTCAAGGTCACAAAACTCATAACTTGAAAATTATGATTCTCTCTGGATTATGTGACTCCAGAAGCCATTGTTTTGGACCAGGGATGGGCAAACTATTGCCCATGGGCCAAATCTGTCCCTCTGTCTTTCTCATCCCTTGAAGATATAATTCACCCTTTTGGAAACACAATTCACAGTATTATGTTTATAAGGTTATGTAACCATCACCACTAATTCCAGAATATTTTAATCACTTAACAAAATAACCCCCTTATCTATTAAGCATTCATTTCCCCTCCCCATCCCCAATAATCACTAATCTTTCTGTACCTACAGATCTGCTTATTCTGGACATTTAATATAAAGGAGTGATATAATATGTAGTCTTTTGTGTCTGGCTTCTTTGACTGGGCATGTTTTCAAGGTTCATCCATGTTATAGTTTGCATCAGTACTTCATTCTTTTTCATGGCTGAATAATATTCTATTGTATGGATATACCACTTTTTGTTTATCCACTCATCAGTTGATGAACATTTGGGTTGTTTCCATTTTTTAAAATTTGTGTATAAGTTTTTGTGTGAACATATGAGGTTATAGACATAGGAGTGGAATTTCTGGGTGATGTGATAACTCTACATTTAACTTTTTGAAGAACTATCAGACTGCTTTTAAAAGTGGCTGCACCATTTTACATTCCCACCAACAATGTATGGGGTTCGAATTTCTCCATATTCTTGCCAACACTTGCTCTTGTCTATCTTTTTTATTATAGCCATTCTAGTAAGAGTGAGGCTTTATTTCATAGTGGTTCTGATTTGCATTTCCCTAATGACTAGTGATATTGAACATTTCTTCTTCATTTATTCATTGGCCATTTGTACATCTCTGGTGAAATAACAATTCACATCCTTTCACCCATTTTTTAAAAAATATGATATATGTTTGCTTGCTTATAGTTTGCATTGGGTGTGGGGGACAGGCTGTAAGCAAGCCCAGTCGTTATAGCCTAAGGCTTAGTTTTTTTGTATTTTTCTGAAGCTGGAAACAGGGAGAGACAGTCAGACAGACTCCCACATGCGCCCGGCCGGGATCCACCCGGCACGCCCACCAGGGGGCGATGCTCTGCTCCTCCGGGGCGTCGCTCTGTCGAGACCAGAGCCACTCCAGCGCCTGGGGCAGAGGCCAAGGAGCCATCCCCAGCGCCCGGGCCATCTTTGCTCCAATGGAGCCTCGGCTGTGGGAGGGGAAGAGAAAGACAGAGAGGAAGGAGAGGGGGAGGGGTGGAGAAGCAGATGGGCGCTTCTCCTGTGTGCCCTGGCCGGGAATCGAACCCGGGACTTCTGCACGACAGGCCAACGCTCTACCACTGAGCCAACCGGCCAGGGCCCTTTCACCCATTTTTAAATTGGGTAATTTTGCTTTTTATTATTGAGTTGCAAAAGTTTTAAAATATATTCTGGATATAAGTCCCTTATCAGAGATATGATTTGTAAATATTTTCTCCTGTTCTGTGGGTTGTCTTTTCACTTTCTTGATACTGTTCTTTGACTTACAAAGTTATTTAATTTTGATGATGTTCAATTTATGGGTTTTTTTTTTTATGTGTGTGTGGTAAGAGCATTATTTGTTTTTGTTTGTTTGTTTGCTTTTGGAGCTTGGGTGTTGGATGACATATCAAAGAAACAAATCCGTGGTTATGAAAATTTACACCTATATTTCTTCTAAAAGTATTATACTTTTAGCTCTTACATTTAGGTATTTCTTTGATCCATTTTGAGTTAATTTTTATATATGGTGTGAGGCAAAGGTCCAACTTCAATCTTTTGCATAAGGATATTCAGTTGTCTTAGCAGCATTTTTTGAAAAGACTATCCATTTCCCATTGAATAGTCTTGGTGCTCTTATCAAAAATCAATTGGCCACAGATGAATGTGTTTATTCCTGGACTCTATTCTATTCCATTGATCTATATGTATCCCTGCATGTCAATACCACTGTCTAGACTACTGCAGTGCTAGAGTATGTTTTGAAATCAGGAAGGGTGGGCCCTCTAACTTTATTCTTTCTCAAGATTGTTTTGCATACTCTAAGTACCCTGTATTTCCATATGAATTTTAGGTTCAGTCTGTCAATTTATTTTAAAAAGGGAAAAACTAGCTGAGATTTTGATAGGGATTATTTGAACTGGTAGATCAATTTGGTATTCCTAATTTGTTGTGTTTTTATGATGAAAGAGTACAGGATATTGTTAAATGATTTTTCTGTGTCTACTGAGGTCATGATGTTTTTGTTTTTTATTCTATTCATGTGGTGTATTTCATTAATTACTTTTCAGATTCTATAATGACTTTACATTCCTGTGATAAATTCTACTTGGTCATGGTATATAATCCTTTTTATATATTGTTGGCCTTGGTTTACTAGTATTTTTTGAGAATTTTTGTATCCATATTCATAAGACATATTGGTGGGTAGTTTTTTGTGAAATTTTTGTTTGGTTTTGGTAGCAAGGTAATTTTGTCTTCACAGAATGCATGGGGAAGTGTTACCTATTCTTCTACTTTTTTTTAAATGAAGGATTGGTGTTAAGTCTTTAAATTTTTGGTAGAATTAACCAGCTAAACCATAAGTGTCTGGGTTTTCTTTGTGAGATTTTGAAAAAATATTAATTCAATCTCTTTTACTTGCTACAGGTTTATTTAGATTTTTCTATTTTCTCTTGAGCTAGTTTCTGTTGTGTGTGTCTTTCTAGGAATATATTTATTATATGTAGGTTATGTTATTTAACATACAGTTGTTCATAATATTCACTTATACTCTTTTTTATTTCTGTAGGGTTGATAGTAATGTTTCCCACTCTTATTTCTGATTTTAGTACTTTGAATTATCTTTCACCTCCCCCTTGTCAGTCTGTCTAAAGGTTTGACAATTTTATTGATCTTTTCAAAGAATCAGATTTGGTTTTATTAGTTTTCTCTATTTTTCTACTCTCTACTTATTTTTGTTCTAACTTTTTATCATGGGTATACCTTGCTTTATTGCATTTTGCTTTATTGTGCTTCATGGATATTGCTTTTTAAAAAAACAAATAGAAGATTTGTGGCTATATTGAGCAAGTCTATTAGTGCCATTTTTCCAACGGTATTTGCTCAATTTGTGTTTCTGTGTCACATTTTGGTAATTTTCACAGTTTCAAACTTTTTCATTATTATTGTATTTGTTATGGTGATCTGTAATTAGTTATATTTGATATTACTACTATAATTGTTTTGGGTACCATGAATTATACTCATATAAGACACTTAACTGACAAATGTATATGTTTGACTGCTCTACCAGTCATTACCCTGTCTCTCTCCCTGTCCTCCTTATCTCCTAAGACAAAATAATATTCAAATTAGGCCAATTAAAAACCCTATAATGGCCTCTAAGTGTTCAAGAGAAAGAATATATCTGTCATTTTAAGTAAAAAATTAGAAATTATTAAGCTAGTGAGGAAGGTATTGGAAAGCTGAGGTAGGCTGAAAGCTAGGCCTCTTGTGCCAAACAGCCCAGTTGTGAATGCAAAGGAAAAGTTACTGAAAAAAATTTAAAGTGCTACTCCAGTAAACACACAAATGATAAAAAAGAGCGGCCCTGGCTGGTTGGCTCAGCGGTAGAGCGTCGGCCTGGCATGTGGAGGACCCGGGTTCGATTCCCGGCCAGGGCACACGGGAGAGGCGCCCATTTGCTTCTCCACCCCTCCGCCGCACTTTCCTCTCTGTCTCTCTCTTCCCCTCCCACAGCCGAGGCTCCATTGGAGCAAGGATGGCCCGGGCGCTGGGGATGGCTCCTTGGCCTCTGCCCCAGGCGCTAGAGTGGCTCTGGTCGCAACATGGCGACGCCCAGGATGGGCAGAGCATCGCCCCCTGGTGGGCAGAGCGTCGCCCCTGGTGGGCGTGCCGGGTGGATCCCGGTCGGGCGCATGCGAGAGTCTGTCTGACTGTCTCTCCCTGTTTCCAGCTTCAGAAAAATGAAAAAAAACAAAACAAAACAAAAAAAAAATGATAAAAAAGAGAAACATCCTTATTGCTAATCTGAAGAACATTTTACATTTTGGTGGTCTGGATAGAAGATCAAGCCACTAATAACTTTCTCTTAAACCAAAGCCTAAGCTAGAGCAAGGCCCTAACTCTCCCCAATTCTATGAAGGCTGAAGAAGGTGAATGAGCCACAGAAGAAAAATTTGAAGCTAACAGAGGTTGGTTCATGAGGTTGAAGGAAAGAAGCCATCTCCATAACAAAAGTATAAGGTGAAGCAGCAGGTGTTGATGTAGAAGCTGCAGCAAGTTATCCTGAAGATCTAACTGATAATTAATGAAGGTGGCTACGCTAGACAACAGAGTTTCAGTATAAGTAAAGAGCCTTATATCAGAAGATATCACCTAGGACTACCATAGTTAGAGAGGCACAAGAGGCCTAGCTTGTTTGGCACAAGAGGCCTACCTTTCAGCCTACCTCAGCTTTCAATGCCTGGCTTCAAAGCCTCAAAGGACTGGCTGACTCTCATGTTAGGAGCTAATGCTGATGATGACATTAAGTTGAAGCCAATGATCATTTACTGTGCTGAAAATCCCAGGCTCTTAAGAGTTATGCTAAATATACTCTGCTTGTGCTCTATAAATAGAACAACAAAGCCTGGGTGACATCACATCTGTTTACGACATAGTTTACTGAATATTTTAAGGCCACTGTTGAGGCCTAATGCTCAGAAAAAGAGATTCCTTTCAAAATATTACTGCTCACTGACAATGCACCTGGTTACCCAAGAGCTCTGATGGAGATGCACAATGAGATTAGTGTTGTTTCCCTGCCTGCTAACATCACATCCATTCTACAGCCTATGGGTCAAGGAGTAATTTTAACTTTCAAGTCTTATTATTTAAGAAATATATTTTGCAAGGCTATAGTTGCCATACAGAGTGATTCTTCTGATAGATCTGGGCAGAGTAAATTAAAAATCTTCTGGAAAGGATTTACCATTCTAGGTGCCATTAAGAACACTTCTGATTCATGGGAAGAGGCCAAAATATCAGCATTAACAAGAGTTTGGAAGAAAATGACTACAATCCTGATGGGTGGCTTTGAGGGATTCAAGACTTCAGTGGAGGAAATAACTGCAGACATGGTCGTGGTGCAAATAGCAAGAAAACTAGAACTGGAAGTAGAGCCTGAAGATGGGACTGAATGCTGAAATCTCAGGATAAACCTGTAACAGATGGGAAGTTACTTCTGATGGTGAGCACAGAAAATGGTTTCTTGAGATGGAATTTACTCCTGGTGAAGATGCTGTGAAAATT
The DNA here is from genome assembly GCF_036850995.1 of Saccopteryx leptura. NCBI lineage: Eukaryota > Metazoa > Chordata > Mammalia > Chiroptera > Emballonuridae > Saccopteryx > Saccopteryx leptura. Next base: position 64,403,297 of record NC_089516.1, on the reverse strand, counting down.
ATGGAAATGACAACAAAGGATTTTGAATATTTCATAAACTTAGTTGATAAAGCAGCAGCACTACTCCAATTTTGCAAAGTTTTATTGAGGGTAAAATATTACCAAATAGCATCACATGCTACAAAGGAGGGGCATATTTGCTTTCTAGGGCTGCTGTAATAAATGACCACAAACTGGGTATCTTAAAACAATAGTAATTCTCTCATAGTTCTGAAGACCCTAAGTTTGAAATAAATATGTCATCATGACCATACTCCCTCCCAAGAATCTAAGGGAGAATCAATTCCTTGCCTCTTCTAGTTTCTGGTGTTTGCTGGCAATCTTTGAAACTCCTTAATTTGTGGCAACATAACCAATTTTCATCATGTTAACTTTCCTTCTGCTTCTCTCTTCCAAAGACACTTATCATGGATTTAGAGCCCACCTGGATAATCCAGGATAAGCTCCTTCTTTCAGGATTCTAAATATAATTATATGTTTTGCCATCTAATGTAATACCCACTCTTTGGCTATATAAATCCATATTTACAGATTCTGGGGATTAGGAGGCAGACATATCATTAGGGCCACTATTCAACCAACTACAGAGGCAAACTTCATTGGCCAACACATGAAAGTGGGATATAATGTGGTAAACAAATCGGTCTGAAACAGTATTTGCATTTGGAGGATGGAAATGAAAGTGGGAAATATGGGTATGCAGCACATGGAAAGAAGAGCAAGGATAGGCTGGCACTCAAAGTGTATAGACTACAGAAAGCCATTTTTTTTTTGAGCAGACTACAGAATGGATATAATGTTTAGGAACATAAATTTGGAAGCTCTATTTGCAGCTGGAGTTAGTGAGATATGGGGAGGAAGGAGATGAATTTGAAAAGACAAATCAAAAGAATAACTATTTTGACTTTGGGACAGACTGAATATAGGAAATGAAGAAATTAGTAAGAGAGACTTCAAAGTTTCTCACTGGAATTCTGCAAGGTAGCAAAAAAAAAAAAAAAAAAAAAAAAAAAAAGAGTCAGAACCAATTCAAGGTTTTGACATGTTCAGACTTAGATGTTGACATTTAAATGTCTTAAGATTGGTATTAATCAGAGATGGATAAATATCTTCATTTTGAAGAAAATGATCAAATTGTGCTACGTTCTGCTTTGCAGAATTCTACTAACTACCTTTATTTAGTTTTTATTTTCTTGACATAATCTTGGTTTTAATTTTATCATTTTTTTTCTTTTTTAATTGAATTTATTGAAGTGACTTTGGTTAAAAGATTATATAGGTTTTAGGTGTACAGTTCTATAATACATCATCTGTATGTTATATTGTGTGTCTACCACCCCATGTCAAGTCTCCTTCTGTCACCATTTATCACCCTTTACCCTCTTCTACCCCCCTATTTTTCCCATACTCTTGTTTGTGTCTAAGTTTTTTTCTTGGCTCAATCCCTTCACCTTTTCCATCCAGCCCTCATTTCCTATAACTTTTGACAGCTGTCAGTTTCTTACCTGTATCTATGCTTGTTAGTTTCTTTTCTGCTTGTTAGTTCACTTTGTTAATTAGATTCCACATATAAGTAAAATATATGGTACTTGCCTTTCTCTGACTGGCTTATTTCACTTAGCCTAATGCTTTCCAGATTCATCCATGCTGTTGCAAAAGGTAAGATTTCTTCTTTTTTATGACTGAGAAGTATTCTATTGTGTACCACAGCTTTTTTATCCTCTGATCTACTGATGGGTACTTGGGCTGCTTTCAAATCTTGGCTACTGTAAATAATGCTGCAGTGAATTTAGGGGTGCATAAATTCTTTTGAATTAGTATTTTGGGTTTTTAGGATATACTTCCAGAAGTGGAATTGCTGGGTGATAAAGCAGTTACATTTTTAATTTTGAAGTAACTTCAAACTGCTTTCCACATTGGCTGTACCAATCTGTCCACCAATAGTGCACAAGGGTTCCCTTTTCTCCACATCCCCACCAACACTTATTTGTTGATTTATTGATGATAGCCACTCTGACAAATATGAGATGATATCTTATTGTAGTTTTAATTTGTATTTTTTGATGATTAATGACATTGAACATTTTTTCATAAAAATTAACATCATTAAAATGTCCATACTACCTAATGCAACCTATAGATTAAAAGCAATTCTTATCAAGATACCAATGGAGTATTTCACAAAATTAGAAGAAATATTCAAAAAATTTATAAGAAACCACAAAAGACCCTGAATAGCCAAAGAAAACTTGAGAAAGAACAAAGTTGGAGGAATTATGCTACCTGGTATCAAACTCTACTACAAGACCACAGTAATCAAAATAGCATGGTACTAGCATAAAAACAGACATATAGATCAATGGAACAAAATAGAGAGCCTAGAAATAAGCCTACACCTTTATAGTCAATAATGTTTGACAAAGGTGGCAAAAATATACAACAAGGTAAAGATAGTCTATTCAATAAATGATGTTGGAAAAAGTAGACAGATACATGTAAAAAATAAAACTAGATCACCTTCTTATACCATACACAAAAATAACCTCAAAATGGGTTAATGACTTAAATGTTAGACTTGAAACCATAAAACTCCTAGAAGAAAACATAGGCAGTAAAATCTCTGACATTTCCCATTGCAATATTTTTTTTAATGATATATCTCCTCAGGTAATGGAAACTAAAAAAAATAAAAAAAAAAGGTACTACATCAAACTAAAAAGTTTTGCATAGCAAAGTAAACCATTAAAAGACAATCCACTGAATGGGAGAACATATTCTCCGATATATCTGATAATGGCTTAATACCCAACATTCATAAGAAACTTTTAAACTCAAAACCAAACAAACAATCCAATTAAGAAATGGGCTAAGGACCTGAATAGCAAGGGGGATATATGAAACTGTATATTTTAAAACGTTTTGTAGTTTATAAGAGTAGTAGTGACATTAATACATTCAATAAATTAAGTACTTTAAACTCCCATAGAGTAGGAGATATGTAGGAAAATAATTTAAACCTTATTTTTATTTATTAATGGTGAATATTTAACAAAGAGGGCTACTGGACTTGGTTTAATTGTAGTTCCTATAGTGACATTAATATTACTTCAGTATTCTGTATGATAGGTATTTGTTGTTGTTTTAGCATGAGTATGCTCACGTTTTTCATTGAAAAAACAGCATTGTTGATTAAAATATTCTTGTATGAATTTTTATAATACTGTAAAAGTTAGTTTATCGCTCTCTTTATTCTTAGTGAAATTATCCTCATATGGATTAATTTTAAGATTATATTAGGTTTTCAAGATATTTAGTATTTTGTGAACAGTGATTTTTATATATATATTTGATGGCCACCAGTGTAAAATTATGCTACATAATTTCATAATGATTCTCTTCATATTCTTATTTCAGTTTTCTGAAGTTATAGATATTAAATACATCCATTCTCTTCTTTTGCTAAATCTCTCTTCCAAAAAAAAAAAAAAAACAAGTTCTACAAAATAGTGTTATAAATCATATAGAGTTTATTATGTGTCTCAATGTGGATCTCTGAGTTCATTTTACTTTGAATCTGTTGAGCTATTTGGATGTATAGATCAATACCTTTCATTAAATTTGGTAAGTTTGGATGATTATTTTAATATTTAATTTTCCTTTTTCTCTTCTACTGGGACTCCCACTATGTGTTTGTTGGTACACTTGATACTGTCACACAGGTCTCTGAAGCACTGTTCATTTACTTAAAATTATTTTTAATTTCTTCTCCTTTTTGTAAAATTTTACTTAGAAAATTAAATTTAACAAGGTGACATTGATTATTAAGACTATATATGTTTCAGGTAAACCTTTCTATAGCATTTGAATGGTTGATGATGTTGTTCAGGGGTCCCCAAACTACGGCCCATGGGCCGCATGTGGCCCCCTGAGGCCATTTATCCGGACCCCACCACACTTCCGGAAGGGGCACCTCTTTCACTGGTGGTCAGTGAGAGGAGCATAGTTCCCATTGAAATACTGGTCAGTTTGTTGATTTAAATTTACTTGTTCTTTATTTTAAATATTGTATTTGTTCCCATTTTGTTTTTTTACTTTAAAATAAGATATGTGCAGTGTGCATAGGGATTTGTTCATAGTTTTTTTTTATAGTCTGGCCCTCCAACGGTCTGAGGGACAGTGAACTGGCCCCCTGTGTCAAAAGTTTGGGGACCCCTGATGTTGTATATCCATCACCCAATGTCAAATTATTTTCCATTACCTTATATTTGTCCTTCTTTACACCCTTCCCCTACCTCCTGTGCCACATCTCCCTCACCCTGGTAACTACTTTACTTTTATCTATGTCTATGAGTCTCAGTTTTATATCCCACTTATGTGTGAAATTATACAGTTCTTAGCTTTTTCTGATTTACTTATTTCACTCAGTATGTTTTCAAGGTCCACAGATGTTGTAAATGTCACTATGTCATGATTTCTTATGACTGAGTAGTATCCCATTGTGTATATGTACCACATCTTCTTTATCCTATCCTCTATTGAAGGACACCTTGGACATGTTTTGGCTACTGTGAATAATGCTGCGATGAACATGGGGGTCCATGTGTTTTTATGTACCAATATTTTTTAGTTTTTTGGGTAGATACACAGTAGAAGGATTTCTGGGTCAAATGGTAGTTCTATTCTTAATTTTTTGAGATCCCACAATACTTTCTTCCATAATGGCTGTACCAGTTTACATTCCCACCAGCAGTGAATGAGGTTCCTTTTTCTCCACAGCCTCTTCAACACTTGTTATTACCTGTCTTGTTGATAACAGCCAATCTAACAGCGGTGGTATCTCATTGTAGTTTTGCTACCCCAGCTTTTTTTTCATTTTCATTTGCATAAAATATTTTTTTGCATCCTTTTATCTTCAGTCTATGTGCATCTTTTGTTTTAAGGTGTGTCTCTTGTAGACAGCATATGTATGGGTCCTGTTTTCTTTTCCACTCAGTCTTTTGATCAGATCATTTCATCCATTTACATTTAAGGTTATTATTGATATGTAATTGTTTATTAACATTTTATTTTTTAAAACTACTCCTCTTTTGCTATATTCTTTTTCTCCTTTGATCTGTTCACAACAGGCCCCTTAGCATTTCTTGCAGCCTTGGTTTGGTTGTAGTGAATTCCTTGAGTTTTTTTTTTTGTCTGGAAAGCTTTTTATTTCTCCTTCAATTTTAAACGATAGCCTTGCTGGATAAAGTAGTCTTGGTTGTAGGCTCTTGTTCTGCATTACTTTGAATATTTCTTGCCATTCCCTTCTGGCCTCAAGTGTTTCTGTTGAGAAGTCAGAAGTCATCCTTATGGGGGCTCCTTTGTAGGTAATAGTCTTTTTTTCTCTAGCAGCTTTTAATATTTTCTCTTTATCACTTAGCTTTGGTATTTTAATTATGATGTGTCTTGGTGTAGATTTTTTGGGGTTTCTCTTTAATGGAGTTCTCTGTGCTTCATGAACTTGTGAGATGTTTTCCTGCCTTAATTGAGGGAAGTTTTCAGCTATGATATGATTGAACAAAGTCTCTATCCCTTGTTCTTTCTCTTCTTCTTCAGGAATCCCTATGATGCGGATGTTATTTCTCTTCATGTTGTCACAGAGCTCTCTTAAGAGTTTCCTCAGACTTTTTGAGTCTCTTTTCTTTTTTCTGCTCTGCTTCCATGCCTTCATTTATCTTGTCCTCTAACTCGCTGATTCGATTCTCAGCTTCATCCATCCTGCTTTTAATTCCTTCCATTATGTTCCTCATTTCTGATATTGTATTTGTCATTTCTGACTGATTCTTTTTTATTATTTCAATGTCCTTTTTTATATTTGCTATCTCTTTATTTAGGTGTTCATAATGACCATCTATTGTTATTCTAATATCTTTGAGCATCCTAACAATTGTTATTTTAAACTCTGCATCTGGTAATTTGGTTATATCTGACTCATTCTGATCCTTTTCTGGGGATTACTCTTGATTCATTTGTGTTGCATTTCTCTGCCTTCTCATTCTGTCTGGTAAAAGAAGGTTTTGGCCACTGTAGTCCATTGGGTGTGGCCTCTGTGTTCCCTAGGTGTGGTGTGGTCTGTCTTCAGGCCCCCACTCCCTCTGCAGCTGCTGCCTAGGGTGTTCAGGTATGGGCGTTGCCGGTGCCTTCCCACTGGGGCTGTTGCTGTGGTCTCCACCTCTCCTTGATGGGAGTGGCTGTGATCATGTGCTCAGGTGTATAAGCCCCGGTGGACTTGGCTTTCGCCCCGCCCCCGCGGGTGGTGTTATGCTTGGCCCTGAGGGCAGGGGTGAGCACCTTTGCTCAGCTGCAGGTCTCTGCCTGATTCTGGGCCTTCGCCCCGGCCTTGCAGAAGGAGCCCGTTCATGGGAGGGCTGGAAGCCTTGGCTCCACAGGCTGGGCAGGACTGTGTGCCCACACTCAGTAGCGGGACTCTGCCTGTTCTGGGCTTTTGGCTCCACCCCTGTGGGAGGAGCCGGCTCCCAAGTCAGGCCACAAGCCTTGGTTCTGTGGGTGGGACAAGCCTGTGCTCCTGCGCTCTTGCTCAAGGGTGGCTCTCCACCCCTTCCAGGGATCCTGCCCTTCCCCCACAGGCTGGATTACAGACAGCATGCAGCTGGGCTTGACCACTTTTGCATGCCCCCTCCTCCTCATCCGGGCAAGACTGAGCTCACATCTGGGCCTCAGTGGTGGCCAGCCAGCTTCCGCCCTTGCCGACAGAACCACGCTTCCACGTCTGCTGCTGCCCGCTCTCTGGCGAGCCCTCAGCCGTGTGGATGGGGGTGCTGCAGCTCAGACCCTAACACTCATTACTGTAGTCCCGAAAGCTCCCCCCTAAGTGACTCTGCTCTGAGTGCCACGGGAGAGCTTGTTTGGCTGGTGTCCTGCTTCCCTTTGCTGGTATTGCTGTTTCCAAGGGAAATATTCCCTTCAGATTTGGGGAGTGACTCGTCCCAGAGGTTACAGTGGCTGTCTCTCAAAAGGTTTCTCCCTCTGCCTCCTAGATTACACTCTCTTCCTGCTACTCTGGTCCTCTCCTCTCTCCCTGTCCCCCAGAGCCCCCGGTGAGTGGTTGTGAGAGAGGTGTTCTGTGTGGTCCCTTTAAGAAGAATCCTGGGTCTGAGAAATCAGTCTCTTCCTCACAAACAGTATCCTGACTTGTTTCCAGCTAAATACTGTCCATACACCTCTTCTAGGCTCTGGGGCTGCAGGCTTGGGCTTTGTTCCTGGGACTCAGGGCCCTCCTCTCTCTGCTAAACTCACTTCCCGCCACGTGAGCCTCTCCCAGATGCCGTTCGCTCCAGGGAGCTGGGCAGCCCTCTCCGCGTTTCTGATTTTCCTACCAGTCTCAGTGTGGCTTCTTCAGTGTTCCTTGGTTGAAGAGTCCTCTTAGTTTAGTCCAAAGTTGGTTTTTCCAGATGATGGGTCTTAAAATTAGTTTGTAATCCACTTTGGTTCTGGGAGGTGGAAGTTGGTACGTCTGCCTACTCCATCGCCATCTTCTTGTGTCTCATTGTAGTTTTGATTTGCATTTCTTGAATAGCTAGTGAAGATGAACATCTTTTCATGTATCTGTGGCCATTTGTATGTCTTCTTGGGAAAAGTGTCTGTTCAGGTCCTCTCCCCATTTTTTTTTTATTAAGTGAGAGGAGGGGAAGCAAACAGACTCTCGCATGTGCCCTGACCAGATCTACCTGACAAGCCCACTAGGGGGTGATGCTCTGCCCATCTGGGGCATTGTTTCATTGCTCAGCAACTGAGCTCTTCTTAGAGCCTGAGGCAGAGGCCATGGAGCCATCCTCAGCCCCAGGGGCCAACTTACTCCATTTGAGCCTTGGCTGCAGGAGGTGAAAGAGAGAGAGAGAGAGAGATGCAAGAGGGCGAGGGGTGGATAAGCAGATGGGTGTTTCTCCTGTGTACCCTAGTTGGGAATCAAACCCAATACATCCACACACCGGGCCAACACTCCACCACTGAGCCAAATGGCCAGGACTCTCTCCCCATTTTTAATTGGATTGTTTGTCACTGAGCACTGTGAGTTCTTTGTATATTTTGGATATTATCCCTTTATTGGAGCTGTTGTTTGCACATATCATCTCTCATTTAGTTGGCTGCCTATTTGTTTTGTTGTCAGTTTCTTTTGTTGTGCAGAAGCTTTTTAGTTTGATATAGTCCTATTCCTTTATTCTTGCCTTTACTTGCCTTGCCTTTGGGATCAAATTCGTAAATTGTTCTCTATGGCTAAGGTATATGAGGTTAGCACCTATGTTTTCTTTTATGTAAATTATTGTTTCAGATCTTATATTTAGGTCTTTGATCCATTTTAAATTAATTTTTGTGCAGGGGGACAAACTGTAGTTAAGTTTCATTCTTTTGCATGTGGTTTTCCAATTTTCCCAGTACCATTTATTAAAGAGGCTTTCTTTTCTCCATTGTGTGTTTTTGGATCCTTTGTCAAAGATGATTTGTCCATACATATGTGGTTTTATTTCTGAGCTCTTGATTCTGTTCCTTTGGTCCATATGTCTGTTTTTCTGCCAGTAGTATGCTGTTTTGATTATTGTGGCTCTGTAGTATAATTTGAAGTCAGGTAGTGTGATACCTCCAGCTTCATTCTTTTTCCTCAGGATTGTTCCTTAGGCTGCATAATATTAATTGACTTGTTTTCAAGTTTACTGATTCTTTTTTTCTGACTGTCTAGTGAATTTTTCATTTCAGCTATTATTCCTTTCAATTCAGAAATTTGTTTTTAATTTTATTTAACAATTTTTGTCACTTTATTTATACATTTATTTTAATAAATAAATTTTTATTTTAATAGGGTGATATCAATAAATCAGGGTACATATATTCAAAGAAAACATTTCCAGGTTATCTTGTCATTTAGTTCTGTTGCATACCCATCACCCAAAGAGAGATCGTCCTCCGTCACCCTCTATCCAGTTTTCTTTGTGCCCCTCCCCCTCTCCCTCTTTCCCTCCCCCCACCCCCCGTAACCACCACAGTCCTGTCCATGTCTCTTAGTCTCGCTTTTATGTCCCACCAATGTATGGAATTCTGCAGTTCTTGTTTTTTTCTGATTCACTTATTTCACTCCGCATAATGTTATCAAGATTCCACCATTCTGTTGTAAGTGATCCGATGTCATCATTTCTTCTAGCTGAATATAGTATACCATGGTGTATATGTGCCCCATCTTCTTTATCCAGTCTTCTATTTTTTTACAGTGATTAAAAGCCTTTAAGCAAACTCTTGGCTAATACAGCAAGAATCCATAAAAGAGTAGTGTCCTTAACATGTTCACCAAGTCCAAGTTGGCCCCATCACCATGTCAAATCCCTGAAAAATGCAACCCAACCACAGTTCAGTCTGTTAGGAGCTGTCACAGGGAGCAGGAGTCCAGGAAAAGTCCACATCCAGGAAAAGTCCGCATAGCTCTGGAATTGTTGTCACCATTCTATACTTTGCAGCTCATATCCAAGTCCCAATGATCGCTGCTTCTAGCTGGTAATGATTCAGGCAGACTGGAAAAGCCATTTGCAGCATGCATGGATATGGAGCTTCTGTTCTTCTCTGCCTGGAGAGATGAGACCAGGTTGCTTTTCCCTGGATCTCTGCGACTGTGGCATGGTAAAGAGAACCTTGGGATACACTAAGCTGGGTGGAAAAGGTAGATTCATAATAGAAGTTGGCAAATGGGGGGAAAGAGAGCTCTAAATTAAGAGTAGGCATCAGCCTGAAATATGAGTGGGGCATTGAGGTAGGAGGGATAAAGGAAACACTATATATTAAGCAAAGCAGCAGAAAATAGGACTATCAACACCCTCAACAGAGATCTTTGAGGGAAGAATAAAAAACCTGACTATTCAGGCAAAACATAGTTAATTGGCCCTTGTGCAAATGAGATCAGTTTATCTGCTTCTTGGAAGAAATACCCTAGGCTCGTCCACAGTGTCATAGATGGGGCCCATGGCCCTGGGCACCTTCAGCTTTCAGTGGCCAACCCCAGCTTTCTGGGCAAGGTTAGGTCATAGGTGGTTGGAGCAGGGCTGGAAGAGACTGAACTCTCCCTTAGAGGAGCGAGGGGGAAGCCTACCTTACAGTGTCCCTGTTTCCTCACAGCAGAGGCATGTAAGCCTGGCAGGCTTTAGCTCAATGACCTTCCTTTCCACTATTGAAGCAGGACCCAGATGGCATCCTATGAGACCCCTTTGGGGTGTTGGAGCCTTTAAGGGTGTATCCTAAAAGCTGGTAGTTCCCCTGATCTCTATTGGGATTTTTCTGCCTCTAGGTATCTTAAAAGCCATGCTCAGAAGATCTCGCTGAGGGGTTTGAGGATCCCCATCCACCTATATAAATCTTTTCCATATATCTGGAGCTATTTGGAAAAAGACAAAACAGTGTTATTAGCTGGATCTAATAAAGAAGGTAGTAGTTTGCAGGTGAAAAAGATTTGGTGTCTCCTGTTCATCAGCATTCAAAAGAAATGTAATTTTTTTAAGTAAAAAGCATGATATGGTAGACCCATAGGAATTCCAGGATATGACTACCCCCAATAGACTTCTATAGGAGGCAGATCTTTTACACTGCAGAATCTGCATAGCAGATTCCTCAGTGTGAGGCCTCTTTCAGTCTATTGGGGGTGGCGGATTCTACCTTTGGAATTTTTCTGCTCTAGGAAAAGTTCTAGCGTGGGAAAAATTAAGCAACATGCTCTATATTTGAGCGGAATCTGCTGCGGCCTCCCATTGACTTGAATAGGAGAGGAAGAAATGTGTCGGAACAGCATTTCTGCCTTACAGGGGATCTCTCTTCTGTGGAATCCACGGGTCTCCCATTGAAGTAAATGAGATGTGGATTCCACCGCAGAAACTGCTGCTTTATAGTGTGAAAGAGCCCTGAAAGATACCATGCTGTGCAGAAACTGCAGTGTATCCTATGACATAGTTCACACTGTTCTATATAGAAAACTTGTCACTAATCTGGAAAAAACAGATCCATTAGTTAAGCAGCTATTTATGGAATGGTAGCCCCAATACACTAGGTAAAGAGGTCCATTAGTAATAAATATTTCTCAATATATAACTAAATATTGTTTTTGTGATTAATCACTATGTTTAAATTACGTTTGATTTGTAGCAATGAGAATACATAATGCATATCAGGTATTTACATTCCGAATCATAACTGTAGCAAAATTACAGTTATTAAGTAGCCACCAAAATTATTTTTTGGTTTGGGGTCACCACAACATGAGGAACTGTATTGTGGGGTCATGGCATTAGAAAGGTTGAGAACCACTGCTATAAATGAATATAAGGAGGTAAAAGATCCCCCCAAATTATAAGACATTGAAGAAAGAAATTAAAGGTATAGATATATGGAATAATACACTATGCTTGTAGATAGGAAGAATTAACATCATTAAAATGTTAATACCATGCAAAGCAATCTACAGACTTAATGCAATCCCTATTAAAAGAACAGGGACATTTTTCAGAGAACTAGAAAAAATAATTCTAAAATTTATATAGAACCACAAAAGCCAATTAACCACAGCAACCTTGAGAAAGAAGAACAAAGTTGGAGAAATCATGCTATAAATATCAAACTATACTACAAGGTTATAGTAACCAAAATGACATGATACTGGCATAAAAACATGGAGATCAATAGAACGGAATAAAGAGTTCAGAAATAAACCTACATCTATATGTTCAATTAATTTATAACAAAAAAGGCAAGAATACAAAATGGGGTAAAGAACGTCTATTTAATAAATGGTGCTGGCCAAGACTTGGAAACAACCAAAGTGTCCCTCGATAGAGAAGTGGATAAAGAAGATGTGGTAGATATATACAATGTAATACTACTCAGCTATAAGAAATCATGACATAGCAACATTTAGGACAACATGGATGGACTTTGAGAACATTATAATGAGTGAATTAGTAAATCAGAAAAAGCTAAGAACTATATGATTTCACACACAGGTGGTATATAAAACTGAGACTTATGAATATAGATAAAAATGAAGTGGCCTGGCCAGGCGTAGGCGTAGTGGATGGAGCGTCGGACTGGGACACGGAGGACCCAGGTTCGAGACCCCGAGGTCGCCAGCTTGAGTGCGGGCTCATCTGGTTTGAGCAAAAAGCTCGCCAGCTTGGACCCAGGGTCGCTAGTTTGAGCAGGGGGTTGCTCAGTCTGCTGAGGGCCCGCGGTCAAGGCACATATGGGAGAGCAGTCAATGAGCAACTAAGGTGTCGCAATGAAGGACTGATGATTGATGCTTCTTGTCTCTCTCCGTTCTTGTCTGTCTGTCCCTATCTATCCCTCTCTCTAATTCTGTCTCTGTAAAAAAAAAAAGTGAAGTGGTTACCAGGGGGAAGGGAATGTGGGGGAGGGGGGTAAGAAAAGGGATGGGGGCAAGGGAGTAAATAGATACAAATTTATGGTGACAGAAAATGATTTGACTTTAGGTTATGGATGTACAACATAATCAACAATTCAAATGCTAGAGAAATGTTTACCTGAAACCAATGTGCTCTTATTGATCAGTGTCACCCTGTTAAACTTCTAAATAAAATAAAAAATATAAGTTAAAAAATAAATGGTGTTGGGAAAACTGGAAAGATAGATACATGCAAAAGAGAATGAAACTAGATCACCTTCTTACACTATATACAAGAATCAACTCAAAATGGATTAAAGACTTAAATGTAAGACTCAAAACCATAAACCTCTGATTTCTTTTAGCAATATTTTTTATGATATATCTTCTAAGGCAAGGGAGACAAAAAATGAATAAACAAATGGGACTACCTCAAACTAAAAAGTTTTTGAACAGGAAAAAACTATCAACCAAAGGAAAGACAATCTACCTCATGGGCAAAGATATTTGCCAATAATACATTGCATAAGAAGTTAATATCCTATTTTTTAAATTTTCTTTTGCTATGCAGAAGCTTTTTAGTTTGATCTAGTCCCATTCATTTATTTTTGCCTTAACTTCTCTTGCCTTTGGAGGCAAATTTATAAATTGTTCTCTATGGCCAAGGTCCATGACCTTAGCACCTATGTTTTCTTCTATGTAATTTATTGTTTCAGATCTTATATGTAGGTCTTTGATCTATTATGAATTAATCTTTGTGCATGGGGACAAACTGTAGTCAAGTTTCATTTCTTTGCATGTGGTTTTCCAATTTTCCCAACTCCATTTATTGAAGAGGCTCTCTTTTGTCCATTGTGTGTTTTTGGCTCCTTTGTCAAAGATGAATTGTCCATATATATGTGGCTTTATTTCTAGGCTCTCGATTCTGTTTCATCTATCTGTATGTCTGTTTTTCTGCCAATACCATGCTATTTTGATTATTGTGGCTCTGTAGTATAATTTGAAGTCAGGTAGTGTGATAACTTTGGCTTCATTCTTTTTCTTCAGGATTTCTTTGACTATTTGGAGTTTTTTATGGTTCCATACAAACCTGATAATTTTTTGTTCTATTTCTTTTAAAATGGCATTGTAATTTTGATGGGGATTGCATTAAGTTTATATATTGCTCTGGGTAATATAGCCATTTTACCTATGTTGATTCTTCCAATTCATGAACAGGGGATATATTTTCATTTAATTGTGTCTTTTTCAATTTCTTTTAATAATGTTTTGTAGTTTTCAGTATATAAGTCCTTCAAATCTGTTAAGATTACTACTAGGTATTTTATTTTTTGTTGCAATTGTTAAAGGAATTGTGTTTTCCTTTTAGTTCATTTTGCAATGTTTCATTGTTGGCATATAGGAAGGCAGTGGGCTTTTGTATATTGATTTTGTATCCTGAGGCTTTACTATCTTGGTTTATTGCTTCAAACCGTTTTTTGGTGGAGTCTTTGGGGTTTTCTATATACAGGATCATGTCATCTGCAAAAAGTGATACCTTTACTTCTTTCCCAATATGGATGCCTTTTATTTCTTTCTCTTGCCTGATTGCTCTGGCTAAAACTTCCAGTACTATGTTGAATAAGAGTAGAGAGAGTGGGCAGCCTTGTCTTGTTCCTGATTTTAGAGGAAAAACATTTTTTCACCATTTAGTATGATTTTTTGTGTGTTTTGAATATAAAGGGATGCATCTTACCAAATGCCTTTTTTTCTGCATCTATTGATAGGATTGTATGATTTTGTGTGTGTGTGTGACAGAGACAGAGAGAAGGACAGATAGGGATAGACAGACCAGAAGGGAGAAAGATGAGAAGCATCAATTCTTTGTTGTGGCACCTTAGTTGTTCATTGATTATTTTCTCATATGTGCCTTGACAGAGGGGTCTACAGCAGAGCAAGTGATCCTTGCTCATGCCAGCGACTCTGGGCTCAAGCCAGCAACCATGGGGTCATGTCTATGATCCCACACTCAAGTCAGCAACTCCATGCTCAAGGCTGATAAGCCTGCGCTGAAGCCGGCAACCTCGAGGTTTTGAACCTGGGTCCTCTGTGTCCCATTTTGAAGCTCTATCCACTGCATCACCACATGGTCAGGTGGGTCATATGATTTTTGTTCATTATATTGTTGATGTGGTAATCAACAGTTCAAATCCTATAGAAATGTTTGCCTGAAATCTATGTACTCATATTGATCAATGGCACAGTGTTAAAGTTAATTTTCTAAATAAAATTAAAAAATTAAAAAAGAAGGCCCTGGCTAGTTGGCTCAGTGGTGGAGTGTCGGCCTGGCGTGCAGAAGTCCCAGGTTCGATTCCCGGCCAGGGCACACAGGAGAGGCGCCCATCTGCTTCTCCACCCCTCCCCCTCTCCTTCCTCTCTGTCTCTCTCTTCCCCTCCCGCAGCCGGGGCTCCACTGGAGTGGGGATGGCGTGGACGCTGGGGATGGCTCCTTGGCCTCTGCCCCAGGCGCTAGAGTGGCTCTGGTCGCAACAGAGCGATGCCCCGGAGGGGCAGAGCATCGTCCCCTGGTGGACGTGCCGGGTGGATCCCGGTCGGCGCATGTGGGAGGCTGTCTGACTGTCTCTCCCCGTTTCCGGCTTCAAAAAAAAAAAAAAAAAGAAGAAAAAAAAATTTAAAAAAGAAGTTAATATCCTAATGTATCAGGAAAGCATACAACATAACACACACAAAAAAACCCCAAACAATCCAATTAAAAATGGACAGAGGATCTGAACTGTTATCTTTCCAAAATACATACAGATGACCAACATACATATCAAAGGATTCTCAATGTTACTAATGATTGGAGAAACGCAAACTTAAACCACAAGAAGTTACCATTTTACATCTGTCAGAGTGGCTATCATCAATAAATCAACAAACAACAAGTGTTGGTGAGGATGTGGAGAAAAGGCAATCAATACTCATTCACTGTTGGTGGGATTGTAAATCGGTGTATCCACTATGGAAAACAGCCTGGAGTTTCCTCAAAAAATTAAAAATGGATCTACCTTATGAACCAGAAATACCACTTCTGGGTATTTATCCAAAGAAATCCAAAACACATATTTGAAAAGATACATGCACCCCTATGTTCATTGCAGCATTATTTACAATAGCCTAGATGTGGAAGCAAACCAAGTGTCCATTGATAGACAATTGGATAAAAGGGGTGCAGAATACATATACAATGAAATATTATTTGGCTGTGGAAAAGAATGAAATATTATCATTTGTAACAACATGATGGACCTAGAGGTTATTATGGTAAGTGAAAGAAGTCAGAGAGGACAAATACCATATGATTTTACTTGTATTTGAAATCTTAAAAAAAACCCAAAAACAAAATAAATGAACAAACAAAACAAAGAAACTCATAAAAATAGAAAACAAACTGAGGTTGACAGATGGGAGGTAGGTGAGTGTGGCTGAGTAAAAAGAGGTGAAGGGATTGAGAAGTACAAATTGGTAGTTACAAATCAGTGATGAGGATATAAAGTGCAGCCTAGGGAAGATAGTAAAAAAAATGTAAAAAGAAGCAGGTGAAGTTAATAGTAAGAATATTCAGCAGTGGGCAAAAGTAGGTTTACAGTTTTGAGTACATGAAACAGAGTTTATTCAGTATTATTTTTTAATTATTGTATTATTTATTTGTCTTATAACTGTAAACCTACTTTTCCCCACCCCTATATTTTATTTAATACAATTATTCAAAATATTATCATTTCAACATATACAGTGGTACCTTGAGATACAGACAGACCAACATACGAATTTTTTAAGATATGAGCTGCGACCTGGTCCGTATTTTTGTTCGAGATCAGAGTGAAATTCTGAGATATGAGTCGTGATTCAGGAAGCTGCCGCTAGTTGGCACATTGGCACATGGGTCCAGTATCGGCAGTTTGATATACGAGTTGACTGACTTATGAGCTAGGTTATAGAACGAATTAAATTCGTATCTCAACGTACCACTGTAATCAATATAAAATTATTAAAATATCTTAGTAAGTCTTTGCATCCCAATGCGCATCTTACACTTACAATGCATCTCATTTGGACTAACCAAATTCCAAGTGCTGGTGACTACTATATTGGGCAACATAGCTCTAGATCCTTGCTATTCAGTGTGTTCCCTGGACTGGCAATATTGTATCACAGGGAGCTTGCAAGAAAGGCATAATCTCAGGCTTCAATTGGACTTACTGAAATCAATGTTTGAATTTAACAGGTCCTAGGTAATATAACATGAATATTGAAGTTTGAAAAGTAAAACTCTATACCACCTCATTTGGGGATAAAGGTCCAGTATACCATAAGTATTATTGTAATATAAAATGTAACCCTCTGGTTGAGTAAACACTGTAGGGTTTACTGAGCTGAAGAGAACATGGTCACTGCTTTCAGGAAACTTACAACTGCCAAACGATGACTAGAAATAATACTCCATACAAGAAGTCTAGTATTCTTCTCCATTAAATATACTAAATAACATTTCCATCTTAAATGTAAATGTGGCAACTAGGCACTGGATTGATCAAGCAGGCATTCAACTCAAGAGGTTCATGGGCATTAAATATACTAAATAACATTTCCATCTTAAATGTAAATGTGGCAACTAGGCACTGGATTGATCAAACAGGCATTCAACTCAAGAGGTTCATGGGACAGAAACAAAACAGTTTCACTCCATTTCAAACTGGCTCACAGCAATGGTCTGAAGCAAGCTCTCAGGCTTTAGGACATGAACTCAAAGGGTTCTTCTCAAAGGGTAGCCACCCTGTGTTTGTATAATAGGAAAGTTATAACATTCATCATGCTCAAATTCAGGAACTGTGCACTCGAGTCAAGAGAAACCTGACAGTCTGATTTCCAGGTTCCAGTGACTTATAATAGGAATTCCTATTTAAAGCAAAGAAAATAAAAACAAGGAAGTGCCAGTCCTTGTTTCTGTGTGTAGGTGTTGACAAGCTATTAAATCATTAGGCTGTCCCTTGCCAGAAGCAGCAGAATAAATCTTGGAAGTTGACAAATGGTCAGCAGCTCTCTGTGTGCCTACACACTCAGAGGCATACACAAAGGGCACACTGTTTCCCTTGGTTTATCTCTTGGCTGTGTAAATATTTCATCGGACATTTGGATTGAATTCTGAGCTAGTTTCCCACCAAGATGATGGTTTTTAAATCTGCTTTCATCAGCCTACAATAAACTGTCTAACCTGTCTTCACAGTGCAGTATACTCTGCCCACTGGCAAACAGAACAAATGGAATGAAGAGATCCCCGACATACTTTTCTCAGCTGTCTGAAGACGAGGAATTGCACCCAAGCTCTGGCCAAGCCAGAAACACAAACTATGAGGTGCTTGCCTCATCCCACCAGCACCCATGAGCCCTTTCTAGACTAAATTAATGCCAATAGGAGGTTATAATACATAATTTGGGCCTGCCATCCTATTAAGACAACTGTGCTACTGCCAAAGATGAGGAAAGACGTAATCTCATTCATTCTGGGTTGTATTCATGCTGGCTTCTCTTCAGTTTCAGGTGAATTCCTTTATTTGTCCAAAATGTAGAAAATACTATGATAATATAAACCACAATTTATTGGCTCAGAAATCTCCTATAAAAGAAAGGAGGTACTGATAGATGCTACAGTGTGATAACCCTTGAAAACATTATGCTAATTAAAAGAAGCCAGTGAGGAAAGACCATATATTGTAGAATTCCATTCATATAAAATGTTCAGAATAGGCAAATCGATGGCTACAGAAAGTATATTAATTATCACTAGGGTTGGGGGGAGAGGAATGTGATTGACTATTAGTGGGTATGTGATTTCTTTTGGGGTGCAAAATGTTCTGAAACTATGGGGCCCTGGTGGTTTCTGGATGTCCCAACCCCAAATCCTCTTTCATAGAGGGGGACTGGTGGGCATGTATTGCTTCCGCCTTTTCACCATCTAGACCTTTTGCTTCTGGTGGCAGTGCCCCAACTTGCCTTTGGAGACTACCTTTCTCCCACTCACATTATGAAAAAAAATTCTGGAATTAGATAGTTGTAGTGATTGCATAATTTTGTGAATACACTAAATAGCACAGAGTTGCACACATTAAATAGGTGAACTGTATGGTATGATAATTATATCTTGATAAAGGTCCAAAATATTAAGGGTCATTAAATGTCTTCTTTCCTCCCCTCTGTCAAACTCTTATAGATCAATCTTCTCAGCCTTCCTATTCTATATTCTATTTATAAGAGAAAAAAGAAAAAAGGAAGACATGCAAGCTGGTACTAGGAAAGCTACAGGATAAGGAGGGTCTATCCTGTTTATTGCTACAAGTCCTCTATAATTCATTCATTCATTCATTTATTCATTCATTCATTGAAAGTCTGCTATGTACCAGGCCCTGAGGATAAATAGTGCATGAATGAATCCTGACCTTCTTATCAGGAGGATAAGACAATGATGTACTTGATATAGACCTTGAGATATCCTAGATTCATGAATTGCCATTTGAATCATCAAAGTTTAAAATATGCTAATGAAAATAATAGTGTCATTTATATTCCTTTTTTTGAAAGTTGGGAATTCATGGATGGTACACTTCTAATTTAAAAGTTTCAGTAACTGAAGTGTAAAGTATATTGGACAATTTATAATAATAGTAAAGCAAAATATTTAAAGAACAAGGAAGAATGCAAACTTCCTGTTTCTCTATGATATTGTAAGTAAGAGTACTTAATAAAAATAGCCAGAACAGAAATGTGAAAACATATATTTGAAGATTCTTCCTTTAAAAGAAATTACTTTTGTAAATCCACAGGGTTAATTAAGAGGTGACATTTTTTTTTCTTTTTTTTTTTGTCAATGTAATGAAGATGCTGGTAATACTTCTGGTGTTGGTGTATGAAAAGCTGATACAACAGAACTTAATTGTTTATTTTTTCTAGCAATGTGTTGTATGGAGAAATAACATTTGATCTTTGGAGTTAGGCAGGCCTGGGTTCAAATCTAGCTCACACTTTTAATTCAGGCCTTGTTCTCTTAACAGCTTTTGAGTTGCTCTTCTTATCTCTCAAAGTAATCCTTTGCACAGCAGCTTATATTACCTCTCAATAATGAAAACTGAAAATTTTAAATCTTACTGTAAACACTTCAGTGATACCATATCTTGTATTGGAGGGTCTAAGCTACTCTGCATGACTCATAAAACATTGACTCCATAACTTGGCCCCAACACACCTCTCAAATGATATCTCTTACCATTATCCACCTTACACTTTTCACATATTTTTTGTACTTGCACACAGACAGATACACAGTGCACCTACTCCTCTACTCAGGCTGCTATGATACCTAGAACCACTTCTATCCTTCTGTGTCTGGTTTACTTTGAGTCACTTTTGCATTTGTGGGAGAGTAGCAGCATAACTAGTATGAGTATAAATTCTTGAGCCAGATGCCAGGACAAGTTAGAGTTTTATTCTAGCCTCTTTTCCCTTACTTTGAAAGCTAGATTAAGGCAGTTGAGATATTGACAATAATAGCAAACAAAACAAAATGTTAATTTCCAGCATGAGCTATTTTAAAAGTATTTTACTTAAAAAACCTGAGAAAGTAAAAGATGTATATGGTACAAAGTTCAAAGAACAGAAAAGGGTATTTAGTGAATGAATAAAATTCTGCCATGCCCTAGACACTGAGTTTCTTTACCGGTGTTTTTGTGACTCTTTCAAGAGAAGGACTGCCAAAAATGAAAAATACAATATCTGAATTGAAGAATACACTAGAAAAAATAAACAGTAGGTTGGATGAAGCAGAGGATCAAATCAGCAATTTGGAAGACAAGGTAGAAAAAAAACACCCAATCAAAGCATCAAGAAAAAAATGAATTTAAAAAGTGAGAACAGTTTAAGAGACCTCTGGGACAACATCAAGTGTAACAACATCTACATAATAGGGGCACCAAGAGGAAAAGAAAGCAAGAGATTGAGAGTCTATTTGAAAAATTAATGGCTGAAAACTTCCCTAACCTGGTGAAGGAAAAAGACACACAAGTCCAGATAGTATAGAGTCCCAAACAAGATCAATCTGAAGAGGTACACACCAAGATATATCATAATTAAAATGGAAAAGGTTAAAGACAAAGGGAGAATCCTAAAAGCTACAGGAGAAAGACAGTTAGTTACCTACAAGGAAACTCTCATAAGACTATCAGCTGATTTCTCAACAAAAACATTTCAGGCCAGAAGGGATTGTCATGAAATATTCAAAGTGATAAAAAGCAAGGACCTACAACCAAGACTACTTTACCCAGAAAGGCTATCATTTAAAATTGAAGGAGAAATAAAGAGCTTCCAAGTCAAGAAAAAGCTAAAGGAGTTCATTACCACCAAACCAGAATTACAAGAAATGTTAAAGGGTCTATAAGAAAGAAGAAGAAAGAAGAAGAAGAAGAAGAAAAGAAGAAGAAGAGGAGGAGGAGGAGGAAGAGGAGGAAAAGGAAGACAGAAGAATATATCTGACAAAATAGACTTTAAAACAAAGACTATATATAGTAAAAGAGAACTAAGTGCAGCTAATGATAATGGGAGCAATCCAGCAAGAGGATATAATTTTTGTAAACATGTATGCATCCAACATAGAAGCACCTAAATATGTAAAGCATATCTTGATGGACATAAAGGAGAGATTGACAATAAAAGTCAAAGTAGGGGATTTTAACACTGCATTGACATTAATGGGTGGATCTTCCAAATAGAAAATCAAAAAGGAAACAGTGGCTTTAAGTGACACACTAGATCAGATTAATTTAATTGATAACTTCAGAGCATTTCACCCCAAAGCAGCAGAATATACATTCTTTTCAATTGTACATGGAATATTTTCTAGGATAGACCACATATTAAGGTATAAAACAAGTCTCAATAAATTTAAGAAGACTGAAATCATATTAAGCATCCTCTCAGACCATAATAGTATAAAACTAGAAATCAATCACAAGGAAAAAAAAGTGAAAAGCACACAAAGACATGGAGGCTAAATAACATGTTACTAAAACAATGAATGAATTAATAATGAGATCAAGGAAGAAATAAAAAGATATTTTGAAACAAATGAAAATGAGAACACAACCCAAAATGTATGGGAGACAGTGAAAGCAGTTCTAAAAGGGAAATTCATAGCACTAAAGGGTTTATTTTGATAAAGAAAAGAAAATCTCAAATAAACAATTTAACATTACCCTTAAAGAAACTTAAAAAAGAACAACAAAGCCCAAAATGAGTACAAAGGCAACAATAACGATCAGAGCAGAAACAAATAAAATAGAGTCTAAAAAAGCATCATAACTGGCCAAACAGCTCAGTTTGGTTAGCATGTCATTATGATACACGAAGGTTGCAGGTTTGATCCCAGGTTAGGGCACATAGAAGAATCAACCAATTAATGAAGAAATAAGTGGAACAACAAAACAATTTCTCTCTCTTTCTCTTTCTCCCTCCCTCCCTCTCTCTACCTAAAATTAATAAAACATTTAAAAATATTAAAAAATCAATGAAACCAAGAGCTGGTTCTTTGCAAAGAAAAACAAGATTGACAAACCTTTAACCAGCCTCATCAAGAAAAACAAGAGAGGACACAAATGAACAAAATCAGAAATAAAAGAGAAGTAACAAATGACACTAAAGAAATACAAAGGATTGTAATAAAATATTATATACAACTATATGCTAACAAATTGGACAATCTGGATTAAATGTAGAAATTCCAGAAAACATACAATCTTCCAAAACTGATCAAGAAGAATTAGAGAATCTGAATAGACAGATTACAACTAGAGAAATTAAAACTGTAATAAAGAAACTCCCAATAAACAAAAGTCTTAGACTGGATGGCTTCACAGGTAAATTTTACCAAACATTCAAAGAAGGACTAACACCTTTCTTTCTCAAACTATTCTTTCTCAAAAATTCAAGAGGAAGGAAGACTCTTAAGCTCTTTTTATAAGGCCAGCATTATCCTAATTTCGAAACAAGATAATGACACTACACAGAAAGAAAATCATAGGCAATATCCTGATGAACACAGATGATAAATTCCTTAACAAAATATTAGCAAACCACATCCAGGAATACATTACAAAGTCATATACCATGATCAAGTGGGCTTTATTCTGAGGATGCAAGGTTGGTACAATATTCACAAATTAATAAATGTAATACATCACAAAAACAAAATGAAAAATAAAAACCACATAACTATATCAATAGATGCAGAAAAAGCATTTGATAAAATCTAGCACCCATTTATGATCAAAACTCTCAGCTGAATGGGATTAGAGGGAACATACTTCAATCTAATAAAGGCCATGTGTGACAAACTCACAGCCAACATCACACTCAATGGACAAAAGCTACAAGCATTTTCTTCAAGATTAGGAACAGGTCAGGGATGTCTGCTCTCACCACTCTTATTCAACATGGTACCAGAAGTCTCAGCCACATTAATCAGATAAGAAGAAAAATAAAAGTCATTCAAATTGGAAAATAAGAAGTAAAATTGTCATTTGCAGATGACATAATACTGAATATAGAGAACTGTAAAGACACTACCAAAAAACTAATAGAACTGATAAATGAATTCAGTAAAGTAGCAGGATACAAAATAAATATCCATAAATCCATAGCAATTTTATACACCAATAATGAACCATCAGTAGGGAAACTAAGAAAATAATCCAATTCAGGATTGCTTCAAAAAACAATAAAATATGTAGGAATAAATTTAACCAAGGACGTAAAAGACCTGTACTCAGAAAATTATAAGACACTAAAGAAAGTGAAAAAAATGCAAATAAGTGGAAGCATATACCATGTTCATAGATAGGAAGTATTAACATTATTAAAATGTATTATTCAAAGTAATCAATAGATTCAATGCCATTCCTATCAAGATATCAAAGGCATATTTCACAGAACTAAAACAAATATTTCAAAAATTTATATGAAATCACAAAAGATCCTGAGTAGCCTCAGCAATCTTGAGAAAGAAGAACAAAGTTGAAGGAATCACAATATCTGATATCAAACTATACTACAAGGCCATAGTAATCAAAAAAGCATGGTACTAGCATAAAAACAGACATGTAGGTCAATAGAACAAAATAGAGAACCCAGAAATCAACCTACATCTGTATAGTCAATTAATATTTGACAAAGGAGGTAAAAACATACAATGGTTTAAAGATAGTCTATTTAATAAATGATGTTGGGAAATGTGAACAGATATATGCAAAAAAAAATAAAAGAAGAAGAAGCTAGACTAACTACCTTCTTACATTGTACACAAGAATAATCTCAATGTGGATTTAAATGTTAGACTCAAAACCATAAAATACCTAGAAGAAAATATAGGCAGTAATGTCTCAAACATTTCTCATAGCAATACTTTTTCTGCTCTATTGTCTCTGGTAAGGGAAACAAAAGAAAAAATAAACAGATGGGACTACATCAAACTAAAATGTTTTTGCATAGTAAAGGAAACTGTCAACAAAATGGAAAGACAACCCACTGAATGGGAGAACAAAGTTGCCAATGACACATCTGATAAGGGATTAATATCCAAAATTTATAAAGAACTTAATACCACTCAACACCAGTAAAAAGACACTTCTCCAAAGAGGAAATACAGACAGTCAATAGATATGAAAAGATGCTCAATATCACTAATAATCAGAGAAATGCAAATTAAAACCACAAGGAAGCACCACCCCATACCTGTTAGAATGGCTGTCATCAATAAATTAACAAACAAAAGTTGGTTGGGATTTGGAGAAAAGGGAGCCCTCATGCACTGTTGGTGCAGTCACTGTGGAAAATGTATGTAGCTACCTCAAAAATTAAAAATGAAACTTCTTCATGATCCAATGATTCTACTTCTAGGAACATATCCAAAGAAACCAGAAACACTAATTCAAAAGAATATATGTTCCCCTATGTTCACTGCAGCATTATTTACAACAGCCAAGACTTGAAAGCAGCCCGTGTTCATCAGTAGATGAGTGGATTAAAAAAAAAAAAGCTATGACACATTTACACAATGAAATATTATTTAACCATAAAAAGAAGGAAACCTTATATTGCAACAACATGAATGGACCTGGAGAGCATTATGCTAACTAAAATGAGCCAGTCAGAGAAAGACAAATATCTTATGATTTCACTTATATGTGAAATAGAATGAGCAAGATAAACAAAATAGAAAAAACCTCATAGATATAGAAAACAGAGATTCACAGCTGTCAGAAGGGAGGGAGCTTGGAGGTTGGGTGAAATAGGTAAAGTGGTTAAGCAAAAAAGAAAGAAAGAAAGAAAGAAAGAAAAACTCATAGATACAGAAAATAGCATGGTGATTACCAGGGGGAAAAGGGATTGGGGAGGTAGGAGATAGTAAAGGACAATAAATGGTGGTAAAAGGAGACCTGAATTAGGGTGGTGATATATTATAGAATTGTATACCTGAAACCTATATAATTTTATTAACCCATGTCACCCAAATAATTTCTATAAAAAAGAAAAAAGAGATGGATTGCATATGTAAGCATAAAAATATAATTTTAGCACAGAATGATATCCTGCTTTACACAGTGTTCTGTACTTTTTTAATTTAACAATATTATGTTGGAGATCCTTTCACAATGTACTATAATATTTAACCAATTTTCTACTGGTAAGCATTTAGATTGTTTCTAAACTTTTATAAAGTTACCCATTTTTTAATCTATTTTTTCACTGAGGTAATTTTTGCTAAATATAAATTTCAGGTGTACAACAATATAATTCATACTCCATTGTATACTCACCACCAAAAGTCTATTATAGTTTCCATCAATTATTGTGTATTTAACCCCCTTTCTCACTTTGTCCTCCTCCAGCCCCCTTCCACTGTGGTAACCACCATTCTGTTGTCTGTATCTATGAGTGTTATTATTATTTCTAGTTCACTTATTTTTTATATTCTATATAGTTTTTGTCCTTTTCTGACTTATTTTACTTAGCATAATACCCTAAAGACCCACATGTTGTAGTAAATGGCAATATTTCATATTTTTCTATGGCTGAGTAGTATTCCATTGTATATATGTATCACATATTTTTTATCCAGTCATCTGTTGAAGAACACTTCTGTTGTTTCTGTATCTTGGCTACTGTGAATAATGCTGCAATGAACATGTGGGTACATATATCTTTTCAAATTAGTAATTCCATATTCTTCAGATATATACCCAAAAGAGGAATTGCTAGTAGTTCTAGTCTTAATTTTTTGAGGAACCTATATACTGTTTTCCATAGTGGCTGTACTGATTCACATTCCCACCAGCAGAGAATGAGGGTTCCCTTTCCTCCATACCTTCTCTATACACGTTATTTCTTGTCTTTTTGATGATAGCCATTCTAACAGGTGTGAAATGATATTTCATTGTGGTCTTTACTTAAACTTTCCTAATAATTAGTGATGTTGAATATTGTTTTATGTGCCTGTTGGCCATGTGTATGTCTTCCTTGGAAAAAATGTCTGTTCAGATCCTCTGCCTATTTTTTAAATCAAACTGTTTGTTTAATTTTTGTTGTTAAGACATATGAGTTTTTTAAAAATATATTTTTGGATATTAACTCCTTATCAGAAGTATCATTTAGAAATATCTTCTATTCAGGAGATTGCCTTTTTGTTTCATTGATTCTTTTTATTTCTGCTGTGCAGAAGCAAAACTATTTCTTTAGACCTTATGCATACTCTTGCAGTACCCCTGCTCATCAGAAGGGAAGCTTTTCTTAAAATCTCAATTTTATTATATTTTTTCCAATAAAAATTGTGTTTACTGTGATTTTGTTTTTTAATTACAAAGGTAATACATTTCATTTGCAGATAACATGAAAGATATTTTTAAAAAACAAAAAGATCACTTATATTTCTAACACTAGTTAACATTTTGATGAGTGTCCTTCTAGTATTGTTTTTTATCTACATATCTATACTTTACAAATGGTCCACTGTCATATTTGAGGGAAAAATATGTGATAAAATATAGTTAAAAAACAATAATAGCTTACCATATTTTAGTCACTAAAACACCTTAAGAGCCTCATCCCATTTAATGCACACAACAACCATAGGAGGTATGGACTATTCTCCTCATTTTTTTTATTTTTTATTTTTCTGAAGCTGGAAACGGGGAGAGACAGTCAGACAGACTCCCGCATGCGCCCGACCAGGATCCACCCGGCATGCCCATCAGGGGCGACGCTCTGCCGACCAGGGGGCGATGCTCTGCCCCTCCGGGGCGTCGCTCTGCCGCGACCAGAGCCACTCTAGCGCCTGGGGCAGAGGCCAAGGAGCCATCCCCAGCGCCTGGGCCATCTTTGCTCCAATGGAGCCTTGGCTGCGGGAGGGGAAGAGAGAGACAGAGAGGAAGGAGGGGGCGGGGGTGGAGAAGCAAATGGGCGCTTCTCCTATGTGCCCTGGCCGGGAATCGAACCCGGGTCCTCCGCACGCCAGGCCGATGCTCTACCGCTGAGCCAACCGGCCAGGGCCTATTCTCCTCATTTTATAGATAGGAAAACTGTGGCACAAAGAGTTGCTCAGAGTCACACAGCTAAAGAAGTATTAGGACTGGGATGTGAGCTTAGATCTATTGGACCCCAGGTCATGCTCTTACTCAGTGTACTCTACTGCCTCTTCCAGTCTTCAGTGCCTAGAAGAATTGAAAATGAATAGATCCTAAGACCCCATAATTCCATTTGCAGCTCTGTACTCCATAGGAACTTCTATATGTGCCCAAAGAGACAAGTACAAGAATGCTCGCTGCAACTGACTGAAATCAGTAGTATAAAAAATCAGGACTGATGTAAATCTCCATGCGGATGTAAATGGATAAATAAAACTTAGAACCTCCATATAAAGAAATATTACAAAGCAGTTAAATGAACTGAACTAGATCTGAGTGGATACATCTAAAAAACAACATCAAATGAAAAAAACCAGGTTACAAAATGATATATACATCATGGTACCATTTGTGTAAATTTAAAAAAAAGTTCCATTCATCATTCCTTCTCAACTAAATTTTGTTTTTGATTACTGTGAAAATGGACTGGAAAGATACATATCAAATTCATGCTGATGGATGCCTTTCAGGTGTTGGGAGCAGGATAGGATTGAGTGTGAGAGTCATAGAATATTAAATTACCTATAATAACTTATTTTTTTAAAAAAGATATAAATCTAAAAATGTCTTAATGAATTTCAATTCTGAATAGTGGGAATATGTGCATTTGTTGTATTTTTCTCTGCTACTATACTGTACCTAAGAATACTATCAACTGGTGTTCACTGAGCACTTACTATGTACAGATATATATAGTTCTAAGTATTTCACATCGGATGACTCATTAAATTCTTACAAATAATCAAGTAGGTACCACACTAACGCCATTTTACAAATAAGGAAATAGAAGCACAGAGAGGTTAAATAACTTTCAAGTCACACAGTTAGAAAGTGGTGGGTATATCTTGTTCCAGAAACCATGCTTTTACCCTATATTACCTTTACCTTTCTTAAAATTCTGAAATTTTAAATAAAACAGCACAAAACCAAATTCCTAAATACTGAGAAAATGCAAACTAGGAGAATGAACACAACTGTGCAGTTGTTACCTTACCTGCCACTTTTTCTTTGTATTTTTTATATTAGACTAGGGATGGTAGTGAGGGCTCCACCTTGGAGCTAAGCTAGGTAAGAGGATCCTCTCTCTCTTGAGGGAACCAAAATAAAAAACTCCACTCTCCCTCAAAAACAAAACATCAGTTGGAGCAAAATGAGACAGTCTCAGTTGGGGGCACTATAGGGCACACACTCAATTTGAACCTGTGTGTGAACTGGAGTTCATAGGAGTTAGCTAAGCCTAGTTCCTAGACTACAAAAGGTTGAGCGGGAAGATGCTGGCAACCAAGTAAGGTAGAAAAATGAGACTGGGAGGAAGGAGAGAAACTCTTCCTAAGACAGAAGGAAGTAGATATATGGTGCTGAGGAGTGGAGTACTAGGAGAAAATAGAAGGATAGAGGGGGCAAGAGGTGTTTTCATAACTCTTTCTGCTTTAGTATCTGGTTTTAGTAGAGCATCCCCCGCTCCATGGAGTTACCATGAAAGCAGCTTCTAGGCTCTAAGTAAATTACAGACAAGGAAACAGTAGGGTGGGAAGAGATGAATACTGCTCTTCTGGGAAGAGAGTCTGAAGAGCAACAGCCAATCATATGAGCAACAAAAAACACTGGGAGACATACAGGACAGTGGTGAAGAGTTCAGACTCCAGAGCCAGCCTGCTTGGGTCTGAATCCTGGCTCTGCCACTTATTCATTCTGCCAACTTGGGCAAACCATCTGTGAAATGGGGATAATAGAATTAATTGTTAAGGATATAGATGCATCAAAAGCACTTTGAACTGTGCCAGGTACACGGTAATCACTTTAGAAATGTTTGATGTTATTATCATCATCATTGTATCTGAGTACCTACTTGTTTCCAGTACTAAACACAGTATTTGCCTTTGCATTTAGTTTAGTTGGGGAAATGAGTGAATGAATTACAATGCAATATGATAAGAGGTCAGATGCAATATGATAATGTGTCAGGGGTACTATAGGATCTCAGAGAAAGATGTGATTAACTGAAGGGGAGAAGTGACTAGGCAGGACTTCATAGACAGATATAGCAGTTGGAGCTTTAAGGAAGAGTAGGATTTCATCAGGCAGCCATTTAGGAGGAAGAACATTCCTGGTAGAAGGAATATATTGGTCAAAGGTGTGGCTGGAATCATAGTGAAGAACAGAGGAAGGGTGATATAGTAGAAAAAATCGATTAGGGTCCAATCTAGAATGATGCTGTGTACTCTTCTAAGAATTTTGGACCGATAAGCACTGGGAGGTGTGTGTGTGTGTGTGTGTGTGTGTGTGTGTGTGTGTGTGTGTGTGTGTGTGTGTGTGTGTATTTCAAGTAGGGGAATAACATAATTAAAGTTGTATTGCTGAAAAATAACTTATCTGAATGATGGATTATGGATGGAAAAACTGGAGGGAGAAAGACCAGTTAAGCTGCACTGACATTCCGACACCCAACCCATACCTCCTCCTCTAGTGTTCCCTTTATCAATCAATCATTCACCTAGTTGCCTATGAAAGAACTTTAAGGTCCTCCACGACACTTCCCTCTCCCTCACCCCTACATCTAATTCAACAAGCCCTGTTGATTCTACTTTCAAAATTAATTTGGAATCTAAACTACAACAACAGCCTCCTAATTGGCCATTCTAGTTCCACTAGTGCACCTCTCTAATCTGTTGTCTATCTATGCAAATGCTAGCATCATTTAACACACACACACACTGCTATGGACTGAATTGTGCCCCCCTCAATTCATATTTTGAATCCCTAATCCCCAATGTGACTGTATTTAGAATAAGAAAAAGATTAAGATTAAATAAGGTCATAAGAGTAGGGACCTGATCCCATAGGATTAGTACCCTTATAAGAAGAAACATAATTTTGTTCATTAGATTCCACATGAGTGAAGTCATATGGTTCTTGTCTTTTTTTGCCTGGCTTATTTCACTTAGCATAATACTCTCCAGCTCTATCCATGCTGTTGCAAAGGGTAAGATTTCCTTCTTTTTATGCTGCAATAAACATGGGGTGCATATATTCTTTTGAATTAGTGTTTCAAATTTCTTTAGATAAATTCTCAGAAGTAGAATAATGGGTGGAGGGATTAATCAGAAAAGAAAAAACTCATGGACATTGACAAGTGTGATGATTGCAAGGAGGGGGGCAGTGAGACATGGAGAAGGGTGTAGTGGGGACAGATGGTGATGGAAGGAGACTTGACTTGGGATGGTGAACACACAATGCAGTACACAGGTGATCTGTTGTGGCATCGTGCACTTGAAACCTGTATAATTTTATTAACCAGTGTCACCCTAATAAATTTAATAAAAAAGAAAAATAAATTTTTAAAAAGCCAAACTAGGCCTGACCTGTGGTGGCGCAGTGGATCAAGTGTCGACCTGGAATGCTGAGGTTGCCAGTTTGAAACCCTGGGCTTGCCCAGTCAAGGCACATATGGGAGTTGAGGCTTCCTGCTCCTCCTTCCCCCCCCCCTCTCAAAAGGAATAAAAAAATCTAAATAAAGCCAAACTAAAAAAAAATAATAGAAGAGACATCAGAGTTTGTTAGCACTTTCATGCACATGTACTACTGAGGAAAAGTCATGTAAGGACACAGCAAGAAAGTGGCTCTCTGTACACCAGGAAGAGAGCTCTTAATCAGGAATTGAGTCTAATTGACCTTCATCTGGGGCAACTAGTTTCCAGAACTGTAAGAGATTCAATTTCTGTTGTTTAAGCCACACATCCTGGGGTATTCCATTATGGCAATAAGAACAGCTGGAGTATGCACACACACACACACGCCTGATCTTGGTCTTCCCTTGTTTAAAACTCTCTAGTAGCTAGCTGCTCATTACTTGGTGCTCAGAAGTCTAAGTCCTCACCATGGTTTAGTAATTACAAGGTCCTGTAATTTCTGGCTCATGACTACCTCTCCAACATCTCCTCCCATTCCTGGATTTCTCAGCTCTGGTTTACTGTCTCTCCCTCAGTTCTAAGGGGCACTGCTCTATTCTCACTTGGGGTCCTCACACAGGGTGCATCCTTTGCCAGGAAAGCTCTTCTTTCAGGCTCTCTGACTAGTTGCTTCCACTTGGCCTTCAGAGCTCAGCTTTAATTTTACTGAAGGCTCACTGATGCTTCCCCAGATTAGCGTACCTTTTCATGTCATATGCTCTCAACTTCCTCTAAATTCTACTTGGCAGACCTCATCTCAGTTGAATTTAAATAATTAATTTGGTAATTTTTTTAATGTTGTCCACCCAGCTAAAATGTAAGCACTTCAGGACAGGATTTATACCAATATTTTTAACCACTGGGTTCTTGAGTGTGTGGCATACACTAAGCACACATTACCAGTGGTGCGATTGAAATAATTTAAAAACATGTTCTATGCCCTAATGACCGTTTTAAGTATAAAAAGTGATATACTAAAAGGTAGTTTATTATTTTATGCATTTAATACTTAAACAACAATAATAAAAGAGGTACACAAAACTAGATTGTTACAAGAAAGAGTTTTAAAATATTAATAAAAATATTAAATAATACCTGTCAAAAACCAATAAAATTGTTATTTAAGGTATGTCCATGTTGCTTCTTGATTGGTATGCTCGCCTGCAATTTTTTTCACCTATGTCTGGAATTAACATGACTATAGGCGCTTAGAATACACTGTTGTGCAGATGAATGTCAAAAAAGAGTAAAGAATGTAAATTTGTGATTTCCACATTGGGTGGCTGCCCAGGTGCCCACCTTAGAGAGAACCCTGATGACAAGTGCCATTTTAACAACCAGTTTGCTGAACTCAGCAAAAAATTAGGTATCGGTTCTGCTGAACCTGTGCAAACCAGCTAAATCCCACCACTGCACATTACTTGTTGAATGAATAAATGAATGAGTGAGTGAGTGAATGAGACTATTGCAATGGGGGTATAAACCATAGCAGGGACACTATGGTGACTAGAATACAATTTACAACTTGTTTCCAAATTAAAAAAAGCCTTAATGACTACACCTATGTATTTGGATTTAAAAATATTATTAGTAGTAAAATTTGTAATTAAGAGAAGTCATACTCTCATGATCCTAACAGTGCTATTGCTGGAATCCACGCCCCCCCTATTCATATGTTGAAGCCCTAACACCTAGTGCAGGGGTCCCCAAACTACGGCCCACGGGCCACATGCAGCCCCCTGAGTCCATTTATCCGGACCCCGCCGCACTTCCGGAAGGGGCACCTCTTTCATTGGTGGTCAGTGAGAGGAGCATAGTTCCCATTGAAATACTGGTCAGTTTGTTGATTTAAATTTACTTGTTCTTTATTTTAAATATTGTATTTGCTCCCATTTTGTTTTTTTACTTTAAAATAAGATTTGTGCAGTGTGCATAGGAATTTGTTCATAGTTTTTTTATAGTCCGGCCCTCCAACGGTCTGAGGGACAGTGAACTGGCCCCCTGTGTAAAAAGTTTGGGGACCCCTGACCTAGTGTGTCATTTGGAGACAAAATCTTTGGCAGATAATTAGGTTTATACAAAGCCATAAAGGTGGGGCCCTTATGATAGGATTAATACCCTTATAAGAGACACCATTGAGCTTGCTTGTTCTCTCTCTCTCTCTCTTCCTCCCATGTGAAGACACAGAAATAAGACAGCCATCTACAAGCCAGGAAGAGTGCCTTCACCAGAAAATGACCATGTAGGCACCTTGATCTTGGACTTCAAGCCCCCTTAGTTGTGAGAAAATAAATTTCTGTTGTTTAAGCTACCCAGTCTATGGCATTTTGTTATGGCAGTCTTAAGTTTACTAGTGCACTGTTTTGGCTACAGTATTTGTTCTTGGTTTTGCAGTGTCTTGTGTCATTTTTTTCTAATTGTTTTCTGGGTACAGCTTATATCTCCCCACTAGGTTCTCCCCTAGAAGGCATGGATCTTGTCTTATAAATCACCATAAATACCTACAATGAAGTTGAGCACACAGGGGTCGTCAATAAATGCTTAGAGAGATGCTAAGTGTTCACAGCTAGAAAAGGATGCTGACACTCTGGAGTTGGTGCCAGTTTTGTCACAGATGTCCTAAGTGTCTCTAAACAAATTAGCATATTTTCCCCTTTCTATCCATTTGTTTCTTCAGCTGTGGTGTTGCTTCTCACCCTTACAGTTTTGGTGAGACTTAAATATACTCCATTATTTTCAGAACCATTGTGAGGAAGCAGACTAGGTTTCTGAGTCAGAAAGCCCTGGGTTTAAAATTTCATTTTCTACTTACTAACATTGATTGGAACATGGATCTTGTGTGAAGTGTTTCATTTACATTGATTCATTCAGTCTTCACAGCCATCCAGCAAAGTGCATATAAGGATCACTGTTTTAGGGATGAGGAAGCTGAGCTTATGAGACTAGGTAAATTACCCAGAGTCCCACTGCTATTTAGAGGATCAAAATCCCAGACTGTTTGGCTCAAAATTCCATACTCTTTCTACCATGCTATAGGCTCCAAAACAGGATAAAGGTTAATGTTTAGAAAAAAATAACCTTCTACATTGTATTTTGCAAGACACTATACATCAGAGACAAAAGTTCTTGTCTTTATTTGAGGAAAAAGGAAGCTGCCACCCTAATATTTAAGTAATATAAGGCTAGTCAGAATCAGGTTTTCAAAGGGGGCCATGACTCCAAAGAGATTATGAGCCATTTCACTAGGCCGAGGGTGCTATGAGGGCAGGGAGAAGCTGCCTTATTTACTTCTGTATTCTTACAGTCTAGTACTGTGCCTGGCTTTAGGAGTCACTCAATAACTATTTGTGGAAAGAATTTACCTGGTGAAGTGCAGGGGCTGAAAGAGTACATTCTGTGGCCTGGTACTGTGGCCTCTAGAAAGGTGTAGCTATAGAGATTAGGCCTGAAAGAGCAAGTGAATGAAACAAGATTTCCTGGTAGGAATTTTCCCAAGGACTGGATCCAGACACCCAATAAAGGAAATACAAGTGTACTTGCTTATAATTTGCAAAGGTTTATATCTAACTATATTTTCTGTCATCTATCTACCGATGATTTTCAAGGCAAAAAGTTATTACTACCCTAAAGGTTATTGTATAATTTATAAAAATAATAAATTTTATCTTCTCTTTCTTTTTTTAATTTTTTTTAAATTTATTCATTTTTAGAGAGGAGAGAGAGAGACAGAGAGGGAGAGAGAGGAGAGGCCGAGAGAGAGAAGGGGGAGGAGCTGGAAGCATCAACTCCCATATGTGCCTTGACCAGGCAAGCCCAGGGTTTCGAACCGGTGACCTCAGCATTTCCAGGTCGGCGCTTTATCCACTGCGCCACCACAGGTCAGGCTCTTCTCTTTCTTAACAAGAAAAGAATAGGTAGTACCATATTATGCTATCAAGGCTGTTCAGTGCAGGCAACTCATATCTTTATCATTGTCAATATATATAAAGTGCTTGATCAATCGTGTTTAGGTTCTACTATAAAATTTAAAACGTGAGGTATACCTATCCATATTAGCCAGTGTCACAAAAGTTACTAGACACCAGCCCCATGTCATTAACATAAGGACTGTCCCATTCAAATGATGCTTTTTTTGGATTTCAATTATGTAGATTCCTTCCAAGTAGAAATCTGTGTTACTTAGAATTCAAACCAAGGCAAGTTTTCCCTGTGTCTCATAAACACAATTAAGGTCCAGTGGCATTAACATATTTCTCAAGAGTAGAGGAGGCTGGGGTGACAGAGAGCAGAACTGTGAACATCCACTCCTAAGTCACAGGCAGGAGTTTTGCTTTGTAAGCTGATTCTTGATAGAGTAGCAATTTATAAATGAAAAGAGATACAAGACTCATCATTCAGCAAGCATTTATTGAGGGCCTGCTATATGCAAGACACTAGATAAGTATCACGACTTAATAAGATTGTTCAAATCTATCAGGCCTTTTCTTGTCATTGCCTTAAAATATCATGTCCTATATTTAAAAGTGGCAGTGTGATCATGAGGAAAAAAAATCCAAACTCAATATTAGTATAACTTATATTTGCCAACTCAAGTGATGTTAAAAAGTGCTGTCTACCATGCTTTATTCAGCTTTTGCACATGATGTTCCCTCTGCTTGGAATTCTCTTTCTCTTTCCCCCTTTTCTGTCTGCCTGGTGAAATCCTACCCATCCTTTAGAATATAGCTCAAATATCATCTCCTGTGTGAGACCTTCTGATCCCTCCTGAGAGAATTAATCATTCCTTTATCTACACTCACAGAACTCTTTACAAGGAAACACTACTCTCACACCCCTTTGTAAATTTTTTCTTTCTCACACTATATTCTGAGCTCCATAAGTCAGGGAACACCTCTGATTTATCTTGGTATCTCCAGCACAATGTCTGTGCATACCGCTAGTCAGTTTATGATCGATGACCACTTTGAAAAATAAATCTATTGACAAATTACAGAGAATATTATAGAAGCCTAATAAGGCTTTGCATATAGTATATTCTTAATGAAGGTTTGCTAACTTTGAATGTAGTAAAATGGTGCTTCTCTTAGGTCAAGGTTATAGACAGCAATTCTTGGTAGCTTCTTCATGGTGCCACACAGCAGAAATTGGTCCTCCAAAGACATCCTTGAATTGATCCATGTACTGAATGGTACATGTGCCCCAAATTATTACCCACACTGGCTTGCCAGAGGCATAAAATGTCCTGTTATTAGTCACTTCTTGGAGTTAAGGCATTTGCTACAGAAGTTCCCTGCTAGGTGGCTTTCAGACAGGAAAAAAATCCATCAGAAGTCACTTGAAAGACTTTGAATCTTTCAGAGGACCTGTAGATCATTCATGACCCTGTCCTTCCAACTACAATGTACAGTCTGGAGAGAATTCAGAACACAGAAAAGGGTCCTATAAAACATCAAGATTGAACACAATTTAAATTGTATTTATAATTATAGTAGATAATCCCTGTTAGCTTAGAGTTACAAATTTTGCTGTTTGCAGAGTCCTGTGAAGCAAAAATCCAAAGAAGGCTAAAAAGAAAACCTGAGTAAACATTAACATTTTTTTTGTATCAAAACACTAACAAAACTTAGACTTTGGTTTTTAACCATAGCCATTTGCAAAATCCTACTATCATTCTCTGGCTGTGGGGAAGTAAATCCCTGTCATGTTCTGATAAGGGATGTGTAGAAGAAAATTTGTTTTATAGTTTGAAAGTTCTATTTTCATGGGAAACTCACCTATCTTGTAGATCTTCAGTATATAATCACCAAATACTTTTTAAATTTTTTGCCAACACAGGCACAAAATAGTCGATTACTCTTGTGTTAGCTAGAAGCTGGTTAGAGAGATACCAGATTCCCTCTGCATTCCACTTAAGAGTAGCTGAGATGATCTTTCCCAACATTTTGAAAATCAGGATGCTTAGTGACTCATTGATTATATAAGGAGATCTTATTCATTGTTGCTAGTTTAAAAAATTAGGTAGAATGACAAAGCTAAATGTTGTTGATTTTAGCTGGAACCAAGACTAGCCTTGCTTTCAAATCACTGTTAGTGCTATTTGAACAGTAAAATAATCAAGAGCCCGGAGATAAGCAAAGTTTCTCAACATAATTATCTTCTACCTTTGCTACCTTGGGGAGGTGTTAGAGAAGGACAATGCCAACACAAATGGAAATATACAGAGAACAAGGAAAAGGAGGGCCTGAACAGTGAGTGGGTGAAAAGTTAACTTACTTCACTTAAGCCACCATATTAAAACCAGATGTGTCAAAAATGTGGGATGAGAAAAACTGGTGTTACTAATGGGGTGAACAAACCCTTTGTGCTTTCCTCCCCATACAGTATCATTACAGGGTACCAGAGGTGTCATTTTGTTTCATTTCACATGTAGCACATTCTCAACAAGTTAAACTGTTTCTAATCTTGTGTAATTAGATAGGTCTCGCTACATCCCTCAGTTGAAGGATTTTATGAGCTGCCTTGTTCTGTCTCCCTTTTGTGACAGCTTCTTTGGGGCTGGAAACTAACATTTGCTAACATTTCTTCCCTTCTGGCACCTGTCATCTGGAGGAGCTCTGGGAAAAGGAGGATGGGGAGGGAAGGAATGTAAAATTCCTTCTCCTCATGCCCTGGTATTAGAGCCATCTTTGTCTCTACGTAGGGATTCCTCTGTACTGGAAAATGCTGTAAGTACGCACTGAAAATAAGCAATGGCCAGATGGGTGAATGGAATAACAAAGTTCTTGTTTTTCAATTTCATTTTATCACAAATTTTAAACTCCTCTGTTTACTAAGCATAGAGCCTGGGGTGAGGTGCTAGCCAGAGATGGAAGTCCTTTAATACAGCCCAAGGACCCAAGGATGGCCAGTCTACAAAAGGGATGGCGCTTGGCTCTTTGATCTTACTGTGCAGTCATTGTGGGCACAGCCCACCGTGGGATACAGAGGCACTTCCATGACTGCCTTCTCTTTACTTTAGAGCAGAGGTTTGGAGTCATCAGATACTTGATATTGAAATCAAATGCTATATAAATACCAGGGCATTTTACTTCAATGCATAAGTAATAATAGAATGTTGAAATTGAGAGTTTTCCTTCAAAAGGCTTTAAAGCTACCCCCCACCAAAAACTTTCTTAGGGTCATTTCTTGACCATTTTATAATGTCTTTGTGAGGCTGCTGACTGGCAAATGCTCTCCATGTGTAGACTGGGAAATCCAGAATTAAGGCCAATTTATGCTTCTATGCCTTGAGACTTGGGTATGATTGATTATATACAGGGCCTGACCTTTCACCAAAAATTTCTGTGTTTTTTGTCCAATAATGAGAAAAGACAACTGAAGGAGTGAAGTATACAACAGAAATGGTGATTGACAGGGCCACCTGATGTTTCTTAGTACTTTACAGTTTATAAATCACTTTCAGAGTGGTCCTTTCATAGATATGCAGTGTACACTCCTATTTCACCCAAGCAACTGGACTGCAGAAATAAGAGCCAGGGTGCTGGCATAGTCATGGAGGCCTGGATTTCTCAAACTGGGGGTAGGGCCGTGTATGGGTAAGCACTTTGCCTTCCAGGAATAGTACTGCCCTGAGACTCTTCTGTAGACTGACTGGAACAGAGATTAAGCCAAGGGTTCTCTTTGCATTCCATTTAGCAGTTTTCTCATGCTTTCACTACAGATCAGGCTCAAGAATTTCTCTGCCAGCTGACAATCTGAATGTTGTTTTGGCTGTAAGACAGTATGTTATTTATTCTCCTAAATCCCCCCTTTCTTGTCCCTGATTATTTTCATCCTAAAATGGAAAGGGAGAAAATTATGTGAGCATTCAGGCATTGAATTGCAGCCACCCTTGGCAATCTTTGCTAATCTTTGAGATTCTCACTAGCATTGAGTAAAGAACAGTGACTCACCCAGAGTAACACATAGTCTCTCTTTCTTTTAGAAAAGCAGTTCCTCAAAAGTGCCATTAAGAAAAACAAAACAAAACTATAGTTAAAGGTAAAGAAAAAGTTCTAAGGGCAAAAGATTGCTTTAAACAAGTCTAGAAGGTTTTGAACAAGGAGTGGGTGGTTATCTACAAATAATGAAAAAGTGGCTTATATATTTTAAAGTTCCTCTCAAGTTACAATTTTGAGACTTAAACACCTTTCTCCAGGGGAAGTTAGACAGGAGGGAGTTACCCTTAGCCCCAGATCACCACTTGAAACTCCCCAGGAGCTTGGGGAGGTTTGCAGCTCAGCACCCCTGACTGGAGAAGTAGAGGGTGACCAACAGTGGAAAGGAATAAAAGTGAGAAGCAGCTGGCACAAGTGCTGCTGAGCCATCCCTTCATTCTAGCCAGTTGTATAGACAGCTGTCTCTTTAATTTAACCCTTAGTTCATAACCCAAATAACAAAGCTCAGTTTGCTCACATAAGTCTCTTCTGGTAGAGATAGTGGTTCTTAAAATCTGAGGGAAAATATGGAGGTAAGGGAGGTTATGTGGAGAAAACTTGACAAAGACAGTTTTTTTGTTTGTTGTTGTTTTTTTATCTCAAAATGTGCACCTAGGACAAAATGCCTAAGGAAGGTTACATCCAAAGAGATAGAAACTGCTATAGTCAAAGGCAGTCTGGAGGATGGAGGACAGACTAAGGCTTGGGGACAGTTTTGCTTCTACTTCTATTTATATTCTCAAGGCTAATTGTGTAAATGGAAGTTTCTTACTCAAGAGTGGCCATGCAGGTGGGTTTATTCTGCACACTACCAGAAATCCAACTCAACAATCCTTTCAACAACTGTGATCAATAGAGAGGAGCTTAATTATTCACTGAGTTGGAGACTAGGAGCGAAAATATGCAAACTGTTTTCCCCTCAGGTGGACTTAGAATAGCAATAGTTAGGTGTTCACGATGGAGGTGACTTTAAAGTGCATTCTATGATGTCACAAATGGCAATATTTCATCATTTCTTATGGCCTATATAAATATTGTTTTTAAAAAACTGCATGCTGGTTACACCCTGAGGAGGATAGAGAAATTTGAGCCTGGAGAAGGGGAGTAAATTGCGCAGGGTTGTATGAGCTAGTGAAGATGCCATTAGAAAGCAACACAGTCTGTTCTACTATCCCAATATTTTCTGTCCACATTCTCAACCCCCACCTTCAGAGATCCCTAAATAAGCCAACTATGGCAAAGTCTGTGTGTTCTTCTCCTGGCTAATGCAGTTGCTACCCAATGACAATGTTGTCAGGCCCAGTGACTGAGCACACCCTTGATTATAAGAGAGGGAATGCTTATCCTGTACTCCTGACTTAGCTGGAGAAGAGCCATTCTGCCATTTGCAGCCTGCCTTTGGCTAGAAGGCCCAGAAGATGAGGACATCAGGGAGAATAGTGCCTCCAATGGCAACCCTACTGCTGTGCACAGATGCAGCTGCTTAAAAGAGAGTATTTTTTTTCTTCTTCAGCAGGTACTAGCCTGAAAGTTTCAGAAGAAAATTCTTCATTTAAAGAAATGATGCAAATGATATACACAAAATGCTTAACATATGTAAATCATATTTGTATGTAATTTCTACCTGAAAAATACTTATATAATTATGAAGCATAATATTGATGGTGGGCTCAACAGCTGTGAGTCCATCTGCCTTAACAGAACATTACCACTGTGGCTCCCTGCATGCTTCACTCCAGGCCACCACCTTGCCTTTCTCTCGTAGGTACCCACAATCATGAGCTTTTAAAAGTCACCCCTTGCATTTTTTTTATCATCTACCTACATATATGAGTACCCCTAACAATATATTCTTTAGTTTTGCTTGGTCTTAAACTTTAAATCTTGTATCATTCTAAAAATTCTGCAATTTGTTTTCAGTCAAAATGGTATCTGAGAACCTTTTACATTGCTATCTACAGCAGTGATTCATTTGATCTCATTGCTGCCTACTGTTCGTGTGTCTATCACAACAGAGACACACTACTGTTGAACACCTGTTGTTTCTCGTTTTTTTTCTTTCTGTTCTGAACAATGTTGGCATACACTTTCCTTATAGTACACTTGCCCAATTTTCTTTATTTAAGGTTAGTTTCTAGGAGTGGAATCAATGACTCGTAAAGTAAACACATTTAAATTTATTAAATAATGCCGAATTGTTTCCCAAATCTATTGTCCAATATACACTACTGCCAGAAGTGTAATTGTTCCACATCCTCACTAACGCTTATTATTAATTTAAATAATTATTTTTTTAATCTGGTGGATTAAAGTACAATTTTTTTGTCATTCATTGTGGGTTTTATTTGCATTTCCCTGATTACTAACAAGGTTGAGCATCTTTTCAAGACTTAGAATTTAGATTTCCTCTTCTGTGAAAGGCTTGTTTATATCTTTTGACCATTTTCCTTCTGAGTTTTTCTTTATGTATTGGTATATAAAGTTTGTATACTGCAAATACTAACACATATGTCAGTTATGAGTACTAAGTATATTTTTCCACTTTGTGGCTTGTCTTTTCACTTTATGGTGTTATTTTTTGGTTTTTGTGTGTGTGTATGTTTGTGTGTGTGTGTGCGTGTGTGTGTGAGCAGAGACACTTTGTTTCAATGAATTTGAATGTATTACTCTTTTACTTTATGTTCGATGGTTTTTGTATTTCTTTAAAAAAATATTCCCCTATCCTAAATCACAGAAAAATTCCCCTGTATCAGTGAATGGGAAGGTTACTGAATTCAGGGCTGGACAATTATTCTTTATGTGGGGTTGGCTCTCATATCGAAGGACATTTAGCATCCCCAGACCTTGGGTACCAAATGCCTTTACCACTGTTCCTGTCATTATAACAACCCAAAACACTCCAATACATTTTCAAAGATTCCTATTACCAGTTGAGAACTTCTAAACTATATTTTCTTCTAAAAGTTTGAATTGATTTTTGTGTGTGACATTAGGTAGGAGCCTATTTTTATTATCTCTTTATAGATAACCAATTTCCCCAAAATCAGTTATTCAAAAGTTAATAATTTTTCCCCACTGATCTGCAGTGCTACGTGTAATACACCAAATTTCTAAATAGGTTTAGTTCTATTTTTGAGTTTTTTATTCTGCTCCATTGGCCTATTTGTCAAACCTCTGTGCCAACATTACTCTCTTTTAAGTATTATAGTACTATGATAAACTTAGTATCTGATAGAGTTTTTTTAGCCTGTTACTTTTCAAGAATGGCTTGGGTTTTTTTGGTTGTTGTTGTTTTTGCATCCCCCCATATCAATTTCAGAATTGGATTGTCAAATTCATGAAAAATTCTGTTGGACTTTTATTAGAATTTTACTGACTATGACTGATTAAGGAAGAAAAAATATCTTTATGATATTGAGTAACACTAACTTGTGAACAGGCCATAGCCCTCCTTCAATAAAGTTGTATCATTTCCTCCATAAAAGATCTCTGGCATATTTGTTAGATTTTCTTCATAGATACTTCATATTTTTATTCCTGTAGTATATTTTAAAAATTGCACTTTTAATTCTTGTTGCTGGTGTATAGAAATGAGACATCTCTTAACATTTTTTAAAAAATGTATTTCAATCAGACTTTCCCATTTAACTCTACCATGACCACTCTTGGAAAGGTCATCCATGACTGCATGGTCGCTAAGTTCAATGATCATATCTTGGTACTCACTTCACTTGATTTCTCAGTAGCAAACAACCCAGTTGGTCACTCCTCCTCAAAACACTTTCTTCACTTGGTTCCAGGACAGCACATACTTTTGATTTTTCTCTCACCTCACTGGTTATTTTCTCTTTGCTGGTTCTTTCTCATTTCCCCAACATTTTAATGTTGGAATATCCCAGGAGCCAGTCCCTTCTCTAGCAATCTACACTCTTTTGGTGATCTCATCCATTTTCATGGCTTTAAATACTATCCATATGTTAACAACAAGTTTTGCAATGCTAGTTCAACTCACTGTCTGGAATTGTCATTATATATCATTTCCTCATGAGATATATATAACTCATATATATCATCACACACACACACACACACACATACACACACACACACACACACACACACACACACACACACACAACTCAACAGGTCCAAACTGAACTCTATAATTTATTACTGAAAACTGTACCCCATACTCATCTCTCAGTTGCTCACTCCACCATTCTAATTGCTCAGAACAAAATATTTGAGTCTTTGCTTCCTTTCGTCCTCACTCTGCCTTTCAAAATATATACAAATTCATATCACTTCTCACTATCTACATGGATACAACAATAGTTCGAGCCACCATTAGTTTGGGGGGAAATCTTTATTGAGATATAATCTACATATCATACAATTCACCCATTCACAATATACAACTCAATGCCTTTTAGAATATTCACAGAGTTGTGTGACCATGACTACAATCTAATTTTATACTTTTGTTTCTCCTAAAAGAAACCATTATTCATTATCAGTCCCACTTCATCCCCTCACCTCATTTTATCCTAGGCAACCAGTAATTTACTTTCTCTCTGTAAAGATTTAACTATTCTGGACATTTCACATGAATGAAATTTAATATATGGTCCTTAGGTAAGGCACTTTATTCCTCTTTATTGCCAAATAACATTCTATTATATGGTTATACTGCTTTTTATTTATACATTTTTCAGCTGATGGACACTTCGGTTGTCTCTTTTTGGCTAATGTGAATAATGCTGCTATGAACATTTGTGTGCACACTGTTTTCATTGGGTATGTACCTAGGAGTGGAACTGCTGAGTCATAAGATTCAAACTTCTAAAGAAGAACCAGCCTGCTTTCCACTAGTAGTGTATGAGAGTTACATTTCTCCACATCTTTGTCAGCACTTGTTATCTACCATTTTGACTGTAGCCATCCTAGTGGATGTAAAGTGGTATTTCATCATAATTTTGAGTTGCATTTTGTAAGAACTATTGTTGTTGAACATCTTTTTGTGTCCTTATTGGCAATTTGTATATCTTCTTTGGAGAAATGTTTATTCAGATTGTTTGCCTATTTTCAAATTGTTACTTGTCTTCTATTATTGGGTTGTAAGAGTTCTTTATATATTATAGATACAAGTCCCATATTAGATATATAATTTGCAAATATTTTCTCCTGTTTTGTGGGTGGTTTTACTTGAAGATATTTCCTGTAGCAGAAAAAATTAATTTTGACAAAGTACAATTAATCTATTGTTTCTTTTGTTATTTATGTTTTTGGTATTATACATAAGAAACCATTGCCTGATGCAAGGTCATAAAGATTCATAATAATGTTTTCTTCTAAGAGTTTTATAGTTTTAGCACTCGCATTTAAGCTTTTGATGCATTTTGAGATTTTATATATGATGTGAAGATAGAGGTCCAACTTCATTATTTTGCATATGGATAACCAGTTCTCTCAGCACCATTTCTAA
This sequence comes from Saccopteryx leptura, assembly GCF_036850995.1. Classification (NCBI taxonomy): domain Eukaryota; kingdom Metazoa; phylum Chordata; class Mammalia; order Chiroptera; family Emballonuridae; genus Saccopteryx; species Saccopteryx leptura. Next base: position 64,359,201 of record NC_089516.1, on the reverse strand, counting down.
AAAGACTATGTTCTTTCTCTCACTGAACTGTCTTGGCATCCTTATCGAAAATCAGTTGACCATTGCCTGACCAGGCAGTGGTGCAACGGATAGAGCATCCGACTGGGATGCAGAGGACTCAGGTTCAAAGCCCCGATGCTGCTGGCTTGAGCGTGGGCTCATCTGGCTTGAGCATGGGCTTACCACCTTGAGCACAGGGTCACTGGCTTGAGCATGGGACATAGACATATCCCCATGGTCTCTGGCTTGAGCCCAAAGGTCTCTGGCTTGAAGCCCAAGGTTGTTGGCTTGAACTCAGGTCACTGGCTTGAGCAAGGGGTCACTACTCTGCTGTAGTCCCCTGGTCAAGGCACACATGAGAAAGCAATCAATGAACAACTAAGGTGCCGCAACAAATAATTGATGCCTCTCATCTCTCCCCCTTCCTGTCTGCCTGTCCTTCTCTCTGTCTCTATCACAAAAAAAAAGAAAGCCAGTTGACCATAAATTGAGGGTTTATTTCTGAACTCTCAATTTGATCCCATTGAAATATGTTTATCCTTATGATAGTATCACACTTTTTTTATTACATTAGCTTTGTAGTAAGTTTTGAAATCTGAAGTAATAATGACCTCATAGAAGAATTAAGATGACTTCTCTTTTCTATTTATTTTTTGAAGAGTTTGCAAGAACTGGTTTTGATTCTTTTTTTTTTGTTTAAGTGAGAGGTGGGGAGACAGAGAGACAGACTCCAACATGTGCCCCAACTGGAATCCACCTGGCTAGCCCCCTACCAGGTGATTCTCTGCCCATCTGGGGCCACTGCTCTGTTGCTTGGCAGTCAAGCTATTTTAGCACCTTAGGGGAGGTGAGGCAAGGAGAGGTCAAGGAGCCATCCTCAGCACTTGAGGCCAACTTGGTTGAACCACTAGAGCCATAGCTGCAGGAGGGGAAGAAAGAGAGAAAGAAAGAAGGGGAAGAGGGAGGGGTGGAGAAGCAGATGGTTACATCTTCTGTGTGCCCTGACCAGGAATTGAACCCACATGCCAGGCTGACACTCCACTGCTGAGCCACCTGGCCAGGGCTTGATTCTTCTCTAAAAATTTTATAGAATTCAACAATGAATCTGTCTGGTCCTGGACTTTTCTTTTGTGGAAGGCTTTGGACTACTAATCAAATGTGTTTAATTGTACAGTTCTATGCAGATTTTCTTTTTCTTCTTTTTTTACCTTTCCAGTTTTTTATTGAAAATATATAATATGTATTTTTTTAATAAAGGGGATATTATGTGTACTAAAGATAGCTTAAGAGTGACATCAGAGAAATGGCGCTGTGAGGAGCGCGACCGACAAATCTCCTCAAAATTTCAACAAGTTCATCAACCAGAGACAGAAAAATCTATCCTTGGAGCATCTGGGAGTTCCACATACTGAAAACAAAGGTATGATCGAGCAAAAAATTGACTAAATATATAATCCTGAAGGAAATAAGACAGAGAAAGGAGCACTTTGCCTTCCACACTAACCTGAGCAAAGGCTGCTTTCACTTGGAACTGAGAGTCGGGGGGGGGGGGCTAAGGGTGTGGAGGAAGCTAGGCTGCAGCACAGACGTTCATTCAAGCTGAGGAAAGAGTTTGCCTGCGGTGAATCAGCCCACGCGAGCTAAAGCCCATGCTGCGAGCAGCAGCTGCCAGCAGCAAGCAGGGAGTACAAGAAGCGAACTTCCTTATGCCCGAGCTTCTCTGGGCAGGCGGGGTGCCTCACCCAGCCATTCAAGCTAACAATCAAGCATCAGGGAGGGGCACGTGGGCAGCTTGCAATCCTTCCTGGAGCAGATCGGTGGATCCAATCACTGAAATTAGCTTAACCCAGGGTCTGCTCACCTCCCAACTGACCTGCGTGGCTCTAACTGACAAGATCTCTTTCAGTTCAGTGATCTAAGACAAGAGGCGTGATATTTTTTAGTGCCTCTTGCTAAAGGGGTAGGGGCAACTTCTGATTGGCAGAGCTTTCATACTCAGGGATATATGCTAAAAAGAGGGACTTCGCAGATGTTAAGACCTGCAGGCAGCGACTAGGGCATCTTCTTCACAGCCAAAACAGGATACAAAGTGCAAAAAGCCTGGGGAGAGTGGTCCCACAGAGTGCTAGGTGTCCTGAACAGGACTGGAGGCTCATGGCTCATAGAAAGTTATCTTGAGAGCAATTGGCTCCCAGCCCCACCTGATTACGTGAGCGGCTCTGATTGACAGAGCCTTACCCAGAGCCCTGTGTTGAGTGGGGATAGAGTAGGGATTTGCCAGCTCGATAAAGGGGCCAACAACACACAATGGAGAAAAGAAAGCCTCTTCAACAAATGGTGCTGGGAAAACTGGAAAGCCACATGCAAAAGAATGAAATTCGACTACAGCTTGTCCTCTTGTGCTAAAATTAATTTGCCGATGCTCTACCGCTGAGCCAACCAGCCAGGGCTAATTCAAAATGGATCAAAGACCTAAATATAAGACCTGAAACAATAAAGTACATAGAAGAAGACATAGCTACTAAACTCATGGACCTGAGTTTTAAGGAGCATTTTATGAATTTGACTCCAAAGGCAAGAGAAGTGAAGGCAAAGATAAATGAATGGGACTACATCAGACTAAGAAGTTTTTGCTCAGCAAGAGAAACTGACAACAAAATAAACAGACAACCAACTAAATGGGAAATGATATTTTCAAACAACAGCTCAGATAAGAGCCTAATATAAAAAATATACAAAGAACTCATAAAACTCAACAACAAACAAACAATCCAATAAAAAAATGGGAAGAGGACATGAACAGACACTTCTCTCAGGAAGAAATACAAATGGCCAACAGATATATGAAAATATGCTCATCTTCATTAGTTATTAGAGAAATGCAAATCAAAACTGCAATGAGATACCACCTCACACCTGTTAGATTAGCTATTATCAACAAGACAGGTAATAGCAAATGTTGGAGAAGCTGTGGAGAAAAAGGAACCCTCATACACTGTTGGTGGGAATGTAAAGTAGTACAACCATTATGGAAGAAAGTATGGTGCTCCTCAAAACACTGAAAATAGAACTACCTTATGACCCAGCAATCCCTCTACTGGGTATATACCCTCAAAACTCAGAAACATTGATATGTAAAGACACATGTAGCCCCATGTTCATTGCAGCATTGTTCACAGTGGCCAAGACATGGAAACAACCAAAAAGCCCTTCAATAGAAGATTGGATAAAAAATATGTGGCACATATACACTATGGAATACTACTCAGCCATAAGAAATGATGATATCCATTGGATTATTTACAACAAAATGGTGGGATCTTGATTACATTATAAGGAGTGAAATAAGTAAATCAGAAAAAACCAAGAACTACATGATTCCATACATTGGTGGGACATAAAAACGAGACTAAGAGACATGGACAAGAGTGTGGTGGTTACTGGGGGGGGGGGCACAAAGAAAACTAGATAGAAAGTGACGGAGGACAATCTGACTTTGGGTGATGGGTAATGCAACATAATTGAATGACAAGATAACCTGGACATGTTTTCTTTGAATATATGTACCCTGATTTATTGATGTCACCCCATTAACATTAATAAAATTTTATTTATAATAAAAAAAGATAGCTTAAAATTTTCAATCAAATAACATATTATTGTTATCTGTCAATAATACAGAACTATCTCATCCATTTTGATAGTTGTATTTTATTTTTTAAATAAAATTTCATACCCATCTGACACTGTATATAGTTATTAGATTATTGACTATATTCCTTATGCTGTACTTTACATCTTCATGACTATTCTGTAACTACCAATTTGTACTTCTTATGTACTTCGTAATCCCTTCACCTTTTTCACTCATTCCCCCAAATGCCCTCCCATGTGGCAACCATCAAAATCTTCTCTGTATCTATGAGTCTGTTTCTGTTGTTTCTTCATTTATTTTGTTTTTGTTTTTAGATTCAATTATTGATAGATATGGGCTTTTTGCCATTTTATTGTTCATATATTTGATCTTTTTCTTTTTAAAGAAGACCTTTTAACATTTCATGTAACACTGATTTGCTGGTGATGAACTCCTTTAGCTTTTTCTTGTCTGGGAAGCTCTTTATCTGTCCTTTAATTCTAAATGACAGCATTTCTGGGTAATCTTGGTTGTAGGTCCTTGCTCTTCACCACTTTGAATATTTCCATTCCCTTCTGGTCTGCAAAGTTTTTGTTGAGAAATCAGCTGACTATCTTATGATAGCTTCCTTGTAGACAACTAACTGCTTTTCTCTTACTGTTTTTAAGATTCTCTCTTCATCTTTAACCTCTGGCATTTTAATTATGATGTGTCCTTCACTAGGTTAGGAAAGTTTTCTGTCATTGTTTTTTCAAATAGGCTTTCAGTTTCTTGCTCTCTCTCTCTCTCCTTTCCTTCTTGTATCCCAATGATACAAATGGTGATGCACTTGAAGTTTTCCCGAGGCTCCTTACCTATCTTCATTTTTTTGAATTCTTTTTTCATTTTTGATGTTCTGATTGGGTGTTTTTTCTTCTTTATATTCCAAATCACTGATTTTACTCTTGGCTTTTTCTGCTCTACTGTTGAGTCCCTGTAAGTTAGTCTTTCAGTTAGTACATCCTTTATTTCTAACTGATTCTTCTTTTATGGTTTCCATGTTCTCACTAAGTTTCTTAAACATCTTTATAACCATTGCTTTGAACTCTGTATCTGGTAGCTTGCTTACCTCTGTGTTGTTTAATTCTTTTTCTGGAGACTGCTCCTGTTCTTTCATTTGGGATGTTTTTTTGTCTCTGCATTTTGGATGTTTTGCTATGTTTGTTTCTATTTATTAGGTAGAGCTGCTACTTGGTAGAGTGGCCTTGTGTAGTAGGTATCCTATAGAATACAGTGGACCAGCCTCTGCATTCACCTGAGCTGGGCACTCCAGGTGCACCCCTGTGTGGGCTGTGTGCACCCTCCTCTTGTAGTTCAGCCTTGATTGCTGTTGATGTCACTGTGATGGATTGACCCCCAGGCTGACTGGCTACAAGGACCAGCTGTGATGATAGCAAAGGAGCTCTTGTGTAGGCATCAACCCTACGGAGCAGGACTTGCCTCAGTGGGGCTTTGGTGCCCGCTGAGACTGATCCTTGAGTGTGTCACTCATGGAGGTAGTAGGGTTGTAAACCAGTGTGGTCTGAAGCTGTCCACCGGGTGCACAGGTGCTTGGGCCTCCTGGGAAGTGCAAGGTCAGCTGCCACCTGTGCCTTACCTGGGGTCATGAGCTACAGAGCTATCTTTAGATGGCTGCTACTTATGATGGGCTTAGAGGTGCCCAGGAGAGGCCAAGCTGTGAACCAAAGCTGGCTGCTCCTAGTGCAGGGCCTGGGCCCCCTTAGCAAGAAGTACAGGGTACACAGAGGTCAGATGCTGCTTGTTTGACACATTTTAGGAAAATCCAAAGCATAACGCAAGAGAAGACATTTATAGAGAAAAGCCACTGGAAATGGCTTTGCTGAGTCCATATGTGGGTGTGGTGGGGTGTCAGGAAATCATTTGGGTTGGGGGAACAGTGTGAGCCAGGATGATGGAAACTCAGATATGGTGGCCACTTGCTTGCTCTGTGTGTGTGTGTGTGTGTGTGTGTGTGTGTGTGTGTGTGTGTATTGCCTCGAAAAGGAGCAATGGCTTCTGCCAGCACTTCTGTCTGGCAGGAAGCTGCCCCCAGGACTCATCCTATGTTGGACAATCCAGTTCTTCCCATATGTCCCTGGTTCCTTCCAAGATGCTGCTCTACTGCTAGAGCTGAGAGAGAGTGAGTCTGAGTAAGTCCATGCATGGACCTTTAACAGGAGCTGCCTGGCACTGAAGTACCCCTTTGTCTCACTCACCCAGAACGCCTGCTGGTTTTTACAGCCAGCAGTTAAGGGGGCTTCTCTTCTCGACTCTGGAACACTGGGCTGAGGGGTGCTTGTGTGGGGCTGGAACTTCTTGCTCCTTAGGGGGGGTCTCTGCAGAGATACCCCTCCCAATTTTAAACTGCCACATGTGGGTGTGGGACCAGCCCATTTTTGTCTCCACCCCTCCTATCAGTCTCCACGTGGTTTCTTCTTTAATTCCCCAGTTGTAGGATGTCCATTCAGCTAGATTTCAGGTTGTTCTGAATGATGGTTGTTCTGTAGTTTAGTTGTAATTTTGATGCGGTTGTGGGAAGATTTGAGTACCATATTTACTTGTGTCACCATCTTGAGTAAAAGTTATGCAGATTTTTCTATTTCTTCTTGAGTCTTGAGATTTAGTAGTTTGTGTCTTTCTAGGAATTTTCGCATTTTGTCTAGGTTATGTTTGTTGGTGTTCAGTTGTTCATGGCATTCCTCTTACAATAATTTTTTTAAATAGTTAGTTTTTTCTGTTGATGAGGATTTTTAAGATCTCCTCTCTTAGCAACTTTCATATACATAATATAGTATTATTAACTATAGTTGTGATGCTGTACATTACACTTCCATGACTTATTTATTTTATAACTGGAAGTTTGTACTTTTTAATCCCCTTCATCCATCTGACCCACACCTCACACCCCTCCTCTGGCAACCATCAATCTGTTCTTTGTATCTATGAACTTGTTCTGTTTTTATTTATTTATTTATTTATTATTATTATTTTTTTTTTGTATTTTTCTGAAGCTGGAAACGGGGAGAGACAGCCAGACAGACTCCCGCATGCGCCTGACCGGGATCCACCCGGCACGCCCACCAGGGACGACGCTCTGCCCACCAGGGGGCGTCGCTCTGCCGTGACCAGAGCCACTCTAGCACCTGGGGCAGAGGCCAAGGAGCCATCCCCAGTGCCCGGGCCATCTTTGCTCCAATGGAGCCCTGGCTGTGGGAGGGGAAGAGAGAGAGAGAGAGGAAGGAGGGGGGGTGGAGATGCAAATGGGCGCCTCTCCTATGTGCCCTGGCCAGGAATCAAACCCTGGTCCCCCGCACACCAGGCCGACGCTCTACTGCTGAGCCAACTGGCCAGGGCCTGTTTTTATTTTTTAAAATTAAATTTATTGAGGTAACCCTGGTTAATAAAATCACATAGGTTTCAGGTGTACCATTGCATAATGCATCATCTGTATACTGCACCGCATATTCACCACCCCAAATCAGGCCTCCTTCCATCACCATTTATTCTCACTTTACCTTCTTCTACCTCCCCCACCCCCTTTCCATCCTACACTCACCACACTATCATCTGTCTCTATGAGTTTTTTTCTTTACTTAATCCCTTCACCTTTTTCATCCAGCCCAAAAACCTCTCCCCTCTGACAGCTGCCAGTCTGTTCTCTGTATCTATGAGTCTGTTTCTATTTTGTTTGTTACTTTATTTAGTTCATTAGAGTCCACACATAAACAAAATTATATGGTATTTGTCTTTCTCTGACTGGCTTATTTCACTTAGCACAACAATCTCCAGGTCTATTCATGCTGTCACAACCACTAATATTTTCTTTTTCTTTTTCTTTTTTTTACAGCTGAGTAGTATTCCATTGTATAAATATAGCATGGCTTTGGACATACATATGTTATTATTTATTTATATTTCACATATAAGATCATATGATATTTTTCTTCTCTTTCTGACTTATTTCAATTGGCATAATGCCCTCAAGGTCCATCCATATGGTTGCAAATGGCAAGATTTCATTCTCTTTTATGGTTGAATAGTATGCCAATTGTGTATGTCACATCTTTATTTATTCATTGACCAATGGACACTTAGGTTGTTTCTATATCTGGGCAATTGTAAATAATGTTGCAGTGAACATGGGGGCAGTGCATACCTCTTTTTGAATTAGTTTTTTTTTTTTTTTTCATCAGAAAAATACCCAGAAGTAGAATTGGTGGGTCATATGGTAATTTTAGTCTTAATAGTTTGAGAAATATCTATACTGTTTTCTATAGTGGTTGCACCAATTTATATTCCCACTAGCAGTGCACAAAGGTTCCCTTTTTTCTACATCCTCATCAACACTTGATTTATTGACAATAGCCATTTTGATAATAGCCATTTGACAGGTGTAAGGTGACATTTCATTGTGGTTTTTAAAAAAAATTATTTAGAAAATTAAATTTAATGGGGTAACATTGACCAATAAGAGTACATAGGTTTCAGCTAAACATTTCTATAGCATTTGAACTGTTATGTTGTATACCCATCACCCAAAGTCAAATCATTTTCTATCAGTATATATTTGTCCCTCTTTACTACTCCCCCTCCACATCTCCCTCCTTCTGGTCACTGTAGTTTTAATTTCCATTTGCCTGACAATTAATGATGTTGAGTATTTTTTCATATGTCTATTGGTCATCTATATGTCCTCTTTGGAGAAGTGTCTATTCAGATTATCTTCCCATTTAAAAAATTAGATAATTTTTTGGCTGTTGCATTGTAATAGAATCTCTTTTATTTCTGTAAAATTGATAGTAATGCCTCCACTTTCATTTCTTATTTTCTTAACTTGAGTTTTGTCTTTTATTATTTTTCTTAGTAGACCTAGCTAAAAGTTTATAATTTTTTTGATATTTTTTTCAAAGAGCACCTTTTGTTTTCATTGATTTTTCTCTATTTTTTCTATTTTCTTTGTCATCTATTCCCATTCTAATATTAGTTATTTCCTTCTTTCTACTTTCTTTGGGTTTATTTTACTCTTCTTCTGGGGGGGCAGGTTACATGAGTGGAAGGTTAAGTTATTGATTTGAGATTTTCTTAATATAGGCATTTATAGCTACAAATTTCCCTCTGAAAACTGCTTTAGTTGCATCCCATAAATTTTGGTATGTTGTTTCTTCATTTTCATTTATCTCAAAGTATTTTTTTAATTTTCCTGTGACTTGGTCTTTGCCCATTGGTTACTTAGAAGTGTGTTAATTTCCACATATTTGTGAATTTCCCAAATTTCCTTATGTTAATTGATTTCTATTTCCATTCGATTGTGATCAGAAAACATACTTTGTATGATTTTATTTCTTGCATGCTTTATGGACTAGCCTATAATCTATTCTGGAGACTGCTCCATATGCATTTGTTAAGAATGTGCATTCTTCTGTTTTTTAATAGAGTGTTACAAGATGTATACCAGGTCTAGTTTAGTTTTGTTCATTTTATATTTTCTTGATCTTCTGCATAGTTGTTCTACCCATTATTAAAAGTGGGTATTATCAAATTATTATAGTTTAATTATTTCTCTCTCCCACTGTGTCAATTCTCTCAATTAATGCTTCCTGTATTTGGGGACTCTGTTGTTAGGTACACACACATACACACACACACACTGTTGTTGTAGCTCCCACAGATTGACCTTCTCATTATGAAATGCCCTTTTTTATCTCTAGTAATATTTTTTGTTATAAAGTCTATTTTTTTATATTAGTTTAGCCACTCTAGCTTTTTTTATGGCTTCTGTTTTTATGGCACAGTCATATACAGGCATACCTCATTTTAATGTGCTTTGCGTTATTGTGCTTCTTAGATATTGCATTTTATTTATTTATTTTTTTACAGATTGAAGGTAATACCCTCTACTAGCAAAAGATCATGACATACTAATGGCTCAGCTAGTGGTTAGCAATTTTTAGCAACAAGGTATTTTTGCTATTGCACACTTAGTAGACTATATTATAGTGTAAATATAACTTTATATGCACTAGAAATCTAAAAAAAATTATGTGACACATTTTAATGTGGTATTTGCTTTATTGCACTGGTCTGGAACTAAACTTATACATACTTCTTTGAGGTATGCCTGTGTATCATTTTCCATACTTTTACTTTCAACTTACTTGTATCTTTGCATTAAAAGTGTGCCTCCTGTAGGTAGCATATTGTTGGATCTTGTCTTTTTAAAAATTCAGTCTGACAATATTTGTCTTTTGATCAGTTAATTCATTAACATTTTATGTTTGGATTTACATTGGTATTTTGCCTTTTGTTTTCTATATATCATGTCTTTTTGTTACTGTTTTTGCATTATCTGGCTATTATACATTTTAATTTTTTATGATTTTAAAATTAATTTTGGGTTATTTCCTTTAAGAATGGTTATATTTAGTTCTTTGGGTCTACTTACAACTGCTTTGAAATCTTTGTCTGCTCAGTCCACCATCTGAGCCTCTTCAAAGACATTTTGTTTGGCTTGTCTTTTTTTTTTCTATCTTGGGTCACAGTTTTCTGGTTTTTGCACATGGCATAATTTTTTGTTGAGACCTGGAAATTTTAGATAATTCATGTTAGGAATTCTGGAATACTGATTCTCTACCCTACCTCAGGGTTGGCAGTACTTAATTGCTTGGTTATTTTGATGACTTGAATGAATGTTGTGGAGTCTATCTTTCATACATTGTGAAGCTTCTGACATCCCTGTTCAGATGTTTTTGTTGTTTCTATCTTTTAGCCTGAATACCTAAGGGTTACACCTGGGTTTGCACAAGCCACTTATTGTCAAGGTTGTGCTTAAGGCCTTCTAAGCTAGTTAGATTTTTTTATCCTTTATTATTGGATGTGCTTGTGGTTTGGAGGCTGTTCAGGGATTTTATAATTTTTGCCTCCTGTTCAACCAAAGATTAGCAGTTTAAAAGTTTCCTCTGTGATGGCTACAAAGAGGTCACAGGTTTGGGTATGAGCACAGTCTTCTAAACTACTAGGGATGAGTGTGATGTTATTTTTTAAGCCTGGATTCCTAGTAGTTATCCCTGGGTCACAGTAATTTACTGTGCAGTCAGTGTGTACTCAAAAGTTGTATTTTAAAGCTGCTTGTGACAGTGAAGCTTTTGCCCTGTGTTGATCAGTCTGTGCGCAGCCAAGGGAATGCTTTTAAGTCTGCCCCATGACCTACTTTGATTGTTACTGAGTGGGAACAGCTTAGCACATGTATACAACATTTTATCTTCAAGAGTAAACTGTAATACCAGGAGGCCTCTTATTTTCTGTCTCTTTCTCTGTTGTCTCTATTAAACTTACTGTCATGATGCTTTACTTGTATCATGGAGCTATCAGTCTTTTCTTAATGAGTTTCTACCAAAATTTCAATATTCTTTGTTTGCAGTGTCCTTGGGTATGGAATTCTCCACTCTCTATTCCAAATAAAGTTAGTCCCTTCAGGCAGAGCTGGAAGTTATTTATCTTGATGGCTGACCTTTCTCCCCTTGACTGAACACCTGTGTCACTGCTCTTTAGCTCAGGAAAGCAACTCACTTCTCCATTAGTGACACCTTGCCTCAATGAGCACTGGAAGGTGGTGGCAGCCTGGTTTTCTTGGATTGCCCTCCCTGGTTTGGAACCTCTGCCCTTTGAGTGAGCTGGGTTGGGGGTAATCAGGACCTCAGTATTCTCAGCCTTTTGTGCTTAACAGAGAGATTCTGCCCTATGAGTGGCTGCTGCGTAGAAGTAAAGAGACCTGGTCTTGCTTGGATTTGAGCTAGGAGAGATGAGACATTCCAGCAGCTTGCCCCTCCCCAGGTGAAATCATAACCCCAGACTGGGAACTTCTGGGAGAAAGAGCCTCTATCTTCTTGGCTGCCTCTGCCCGGAGTGGTAAGTTTGGGGTAAAGATTCTGCAAAGCAGAGTTGGGGGAGGGGTATTTGTGGTAAGAGAACAAGTCACTGTTTAAATGCCACAGATTTATTATTAATTTTGAAATTCAATAGATTCTCTTGAATGAGTCTTTCTCCATTTGCTGTGTGCCCTAACAAAATCATCCTGAAACTTTAACTGATTGTTTTTTTTTTAAATAATCATCACCAGTTATATTGTTGTTTTGCTGAGCAGTGGGTCTAGAGCTTCTTATGCCAACATTCTATAAGCCTTTAACCCATCTTTATCTTTTATATGTATTTTTAAAACAGCACCACCAGCTTTCCAGCTTCCATTTTGTCCTTCTAAATACTATTCTAACTTTGCAGCCAGAGAGGTCACATTAAATATTAGATTATATCTCTACCCTATTCAAAATTCACTAATTGCTTCCATTTTTTCCTCATAGTTAAAAATAAAGTTCTTAAAATGATCTTATAGCCCTACACATCTTAACCACTCATATTTTCTAGTTTTTTGTACCTCTATGCTAAATTCTGTGTGTCAGATCTATTGTTTAGCTTTCTAATTTTTCTTTAACTGATGCAAAAACCTTCATTGAGGTTTTTAATGCCAATTATTTTATTTTCACTTATTGGTATACTATTTAGTTTTTAAAACCTAGCAGGTCAGTTTTGTTTTTAATTTTTTATTAATTTTAATTTATTGTATTTACATGGATTCAAGTGTCCCACTGAATATAACTCCCTCACCCCCACCCCTGTGTTCCCCCTTATGCCACCCTTCCCTCAACACTTTTCCCCCTTCCCTCTAGGACTTGCTGTCCTACTATCTATATCTCTGGTCAGTTTTGATAGTGTTTTGTTTTTTGTTCTATACTCTTATTTCTTTAAATTAAAAAATACCTATTTTATATTATGCATATGACACTTACAATATCCAAAATTGTTGTAGGTTTGATTATGTTTTATCTTTTTTTTTTCTGTTGACATCTTCTTAGTAGTTAGTTTTCTTGCATAACCTGTGACTTTTTATTGTGAAGTAATGTTTGTCAGAAATCTAGGATTTCCATGAGGCCTGGGAGTGAGGGTACATGCTCCCAAGAAAGATTTCAATTTGATTTTCCCAGTTGCTTGAGGCATCAAGCACCTAGGTCCACTTTATTTAACGTTCTAGGCCTGTGGCTTTTTGGACCATTCACATAATATAAACCAGGTACACAGAATCTCAGGGAGGTAGTTTTTGTTTGTTTGTTTGTTTTTAATTTCACCCAAAGCTAAGGTTAAGACAAAAAGTTATCCTTACTGTCTGTCCCTCTGCCCCAGTTCTAGGTCTCTGTTGTCTAATACAGTAACCACTAGCCACATGTGGCTATTAAATTTAAGTTTAAAATACAATAAAATTAAATACTTTTAAAAATAAAGATTTCAATTACTCAGTCTCACTAGCCACATTTAAAGTGCTCAATAACCATATTGCCTAGTGGTTACTATATTGGACAGTGCAGATAAACTATTTCCACCATCACAGAATGTTTTATTGGATAGTGCTACTCTAGAATATTTGAATCAACATATGCTCTCAAGGTGTGTGGTGGCTTCAAGAGCTATGTTACATGCTTCAACAAATTCTTGTCAGTCTGTGTCTTTTGTGAGTGTTGCTTCCTGAAGATGTCCAAATCCTAATCCCCAGAAACTGTTAATATGCTACCTTACATGCAAAAGGGAGCTTGAAGATATAAATCAAGGATCTTGAGATGAGGAGACTTTCCTGGATTATATGGGTGAGGTCAATATAATTACAAGATTTCTCATAAGGGATGTAGGAGAGCAGGAAAGGTAAAGTCAGAGAAGTAATATTGTGACAGAAGTAGAGGTTGGAGTGATGCACTTTTAAGATGAAGGAAAGAGCCATGAGCCAAGAAATGCAGGAGGCTTCTAGAAGCTGGAAAAGGCAAGGAAACTGATTCTTCCCTAGAATTTCCAGAAAGAATGTAGTCCTAAAATCCATTTTAGACTTCTGACCTGCAGAACTATATGAGAATAAATGTATGTTGCTTTAAGACACTAAGAATGTGGTATTTTTTATAGTAGCAATAAAAACTATGAAAGGGGCCAGTTAAGAAAGGCTTTAATATACCAGAAATAAATGGCACTAAGTTATCATTCATATATATATGATATGATATGATATATATATATATATAAATTTTTTTTTTTTGTATTTTTCTGAAGCTGGAAACGGGGAGAGACAGTCAGACAGACTCCCGCGTGCGCCCGACCGGGATCCACCCAGCACGCCCACCAGGGGGCGACGCTCTGTTGCGACCAGAGCCACTCCAGCGCCTGGGGCAGAGGCCAAGGAGCCATCCCCAGTGCCCGGGCCATCTTTGCTCCAATGGAGCCTCGCTGCGGAAGGGGAAGAGAGAGACAGAGAGGAAGGAGAGGGGGAGGGGTGGAGAAGCAGATGGGCGCTTCTCCTGTGTGCCCTGGCCGGGAATCGAACCCGGGACTTCTGCACGCCAGGCTGACGCTCTACCACTGAGCCAACTGGCCAGGGCCTATAATTTTCTTTTTTTAAGCAAGAGAGAGAGAGAGAGAGAGAGAGAGAGAGAGAGAGAGAGAGAGAGAGAGAAAGAGATAGGAAGGGAGAGAGATAAGCATGAACTGGTAGTTGCAGCACTTTAGTTGTTCATTGATTGCTTCTTGTAACGTGCATGGACTAGGGGCTCCAGCTGAGCCAATGACTCTTTGCTCAAGTCAACAACCTTTGGCTCAAGCTAGCAACCTAAGCCCCAGTGACCTTACGGCTTAAGCTAGCGACCATGGGGTCATGTCTATAATCTCAAGCTCAAGCTGGCAACCTATGCTCAAGCTGGTGAGCCTGTGCTCAAGCTGGTAACCTCGGGGTTGGGAATCTGGGTCCTCAGCGTCCTAGGTTGACCCTGTGTCCATTGTGCCACCATCTTGTCAGGCTCTTGTGTCTCCTTATTTCCTCTTCTTATATTTCTCTTTGGCTCTGATGGTACAAGGGTACACAGCAAACAGAAATTTTATGAGGGAGAATGGTGCAGGAACCTATATTCTCATTCACTCATTTGACAAATATGAATATATATGAGTGTATATAGTGCTCAAAAGCACTGTTTTAGATGCCTGACATATATTAATGAATAAAAGGGAAAAAGCCCTGTCTTGAAGAGGCTTATATTCTAGAGGGGCAGAGTTGATAAACATGAAACACAATGAAGTAAATTATACAGCATGTTAAGAGATGATTAATACTATGGGTGAAAAAGATAGAAAAAAATATGATTGTGATTGGCCACAGAGGGCTTCAGTTGCAGTATTAAATATGGTGGTCAGATAATTCTCATTGCAAAAGTGGTGACTGAGCAAAGATTTGAAGGAGGTAAAGGAGTTATGTCAGTATCCAAGGGGAAAACACTGAAGCAGAGGGAATACCCAGTGCAAAATAGCAAAACTGAACTGTTCCTGGTACTTCCCAAGAACAGGAAGTGGGCCAGTCCTGTGAAGGAGAGATAGTAGGAAATGAGGTCAGAGAAGTGACAGAAGCCAGATCACATAGGGTCTTACAGGAGGACCTTGATTTTTAGGGTAGACAAGTATATAATTAGTATAATGCTTAGAATACATAGGAAGAGATATAGCTATTAGAGAATGGACAAATTTCTAGATGCTCTGAGTGGCGAGCTGATTTTATTCTGGGCAACACACTTTGATATCCATTTGCTTTCTGGACTTTTCTACTTGTATATTAATAGTGAAACTTAAATTGCCCTAAAATAAACTCATGATCTTCTGTCCTAAATTCTTTCTTCCTCTTCTGTTCCCTGTCTCAGTTAATGGTATTCATTAGAAATCTTGGAGTCATCTCCTGATTCTGCTTTCCCCAACTGTCAGTTTTACTTTACATATGTCCTTTACTCTGTTCCCTCTGCCTTCACCTTGGTTCAAGCTCTCACCTCTCATGGGATAACTGTAATTACCTCCATGGTCCTGTAACCTGTCTAAAAACTTCACTGTAGCTGCTACAGTACCCAAACTGATCATGTCACTCCCTCTTTTAAAAACCTCTACTGGTTCCTACTGCTTGTAGAATCTTGTCCCAACCTCTCCCTCTAGCCTCATTTTGCAATATGCTTCTCTCTCTGTAGTCCATAATCTAGCCAAACTAAGTCTTTTACTGTAATTCAAGTATATTCTACCCTATTACAAGTGCACAGGTACCTGAAAACAAATATATGATAGCTATTATTATCATCATCACATAACAAGAGTTTTTTTCTTCTAGGAACTCTCTTACTCAGATTCTTCAACTGGAAAAATACTTACATTCCCTTCTAGTCAATTCAAATGTCATTTTCTCTGTGAGGCTTTTTCCATTTACCTCAACAGTGGTTGTTACTACTTCCCATATGTACCTCTAGCATTCTGTGTCTACAGCCCCTCTTCCACTTAATACAATGTACTGTGATTATTTGATTATCTGTCTCCTCCATCAGACTGTAAACTCTTTGAGGGCAGGGACCATTTTCTACTGATTTTTTCAACCCTAGTAACTAATAGCAACTAACGCAAAGGAGGCACACAGTTCTTATTTGGTAAAATAAACACTGAATGATGGAAAAAGATTCAGGAAAAAAAATATATCTGACTGTGCTAGCCAAGAAAGAACAGAAAAAGAATCAGAATTTGATACACAAAGCAGCAGGTGTAAAAGTTCACAGGTGGGAGGGGTCACCACAAAAAGATTAAAACTGAAGGTGTGGGTTGGGTTATAGTTGAAGACAAGAGCAAACAGGAAGGGTTGGGTGGAGCTAGTTGGGGAAGTGTTGTGAAGCCACTGCCCAAAGTTTGGATTTTCATTTGAATGAGTAGGGAGTACTGGAGTTATTAGAGACATAGTTGAAGTGAAGCCATGAAAAATGACCTGTACTGCAAGGCTGAAGTCACAATAACCCAGAGCAGACTGGTCATGGCAAGTACAGGTGGGAGTTTAGGGAGATATAGAAAAGGATAGGGCTAGATTTGGTGAATGATTCCATATGGGAAAAGACATAAGGTATTAAGAACTGCTGAAGTTATGAAAGGTAGAGTAGATGCAGAGAAATAACATGAGATCAAGAGTTAGGAATAAGGGATCAGTTTTAGTACAAAAGTATTCCCTATCAATTTGGCTTCTTTGTGCCTTACCTTCCTAAATATCAATAGTTAACAAAAAGATTACATATTCAAATTATCAGCAAATCCTGTCAGTTCTACCTAAAAAATATCTCTTCAATCACTCTCTTCATATTCATGGCTACCACCCTAGTCCAGGCCCCAGCAGTTCTTACCTGGAACACTATAATTATATGTATTAGCCTTGACAGTGGTCTCATCTTTCTAAAATGTCAATTTTTATTATTCCTCTGCTTAAAAACTCTTTGGCTCCCACAGCACTTCCAGTCAGATCACACTCCTTACCCTAGCCCAAAAGGCTCCCACATGGCTCCCACATGGCATGGCTCCCGCCTGCCTTTCTGATCTCATCCCCTTATTCAACACACCCCAGTTATATGACTTTTTTACTTTTCCTTGAGCACATCCAGCTCCTTCTTACCTTTTTTTTTCTTTTAGCAAGAGAGATAGACAAGAAGGGAGAAAGATGAGAAGCATTAACTCATAGTGTGGCACCTTAGTTGCTCATTGATTGCTTCTCATATGGGCCTTGACCAGGGGGCTACAGCAGAGCCAGTGACCTTGGGCTCAAGCTAGTATCCTTGGGCTTCAAGCCAGTGACCATGGGGTTATGTCCATGGTCCCATGCTTAAGCTGGTGACCCCGCACTCAAGCTGATGAGCCCGAGCCCATGCTACCACCCTAGCATCCCAGATTTATGCTCTATCCACTGCATCACTGCCTGGCCAGACTCTTTCTTACTTTTTCATATGCTATTCCCTGAAATGCATCTCTTTGTCCAACAGGATTCTTTACATTTTTGGTACTTTAGACCTAGATTTGGTCCCCTCAGAGGTCAGTCCTGATCTCAGCATTTTCTGTTTATTTTCTTCTTAGCACTTACCACAATCTGTATTTTATTATTTGTTTACTGCTGATCTCCTAGGATATTACCGTTCTAAAAGGTAGGGCCTCTTTGTCTACCTAACTATGCCTACTGTGTTGCATATAGAGACAGGTCAATGAACATTTGTGAATAAATGAATGAATGAATAAAAGGAGTGAACATAGTTCATCAAAAATTCAATAGTGAAGAAAGAGAGGAGAAGAGTTCCATCAAAATTTGAGAATAGCATATCTAGTTTCACTCAGCTTGTAGTATAAAATATTAAAAGGAATTGAAGACAAAAGACAGAGACTCAGGCACCAAATCACAGAGAATCACATAAGCTGGGACTAGTGGAATTCAGTTCAATTCACCAGAAATTGTTGGGCATTTACTATGTTCAGGGCTCTATGCTGGGCCCTCACTGTGAGAATTATAAAGATGAGTAAGTGTACACTTCAAGAGTTTATATTCAAGAAACCAGAAATAGGACAGAAGGAAGTATAAATAATGATAAAAGGCAGAATTTAATCAAAGGACTCTGGGGGCTCAGGAAGGCTTTGAGGAAAGTAAGTCCAACACTGAAGTTAACAATGAAATGAGAATAGACACTCTCTTCTGCTCTTACCCGCAAAATACCTTTTTTTGTGTGTGTGTGTGGCAGAGACAGAGAGAGTCAGACAGACAAGAAGGGAGAGAGATGAGCAATATCAATTCTTCGTTGAGTTCCTTAGTTGTCCATTGATTGATTTCTCATATGTGCCTTGACTGGGGGGCTACAGCAGAGTGACTGACCCCTTGCTCAAACCAGTAACCTTGGGCTCAAGCTGGTGAGCCTTGCTCAAACCTGATGAGCCTGCGCTCAAGCTGGCGACCTTGGGGTCTTGAACCTGGGTCCTCCGCATCCCAATGCTCTATCCACTGCGCCACCACCTGGTCAGGCCACAAAATACTTCTTAAAAGTTAGATAGAAAACAAAATATTTCAAAAGATGAATTTTGATGCACTATATTAGAGGGGAAACAACTAGGTGCAGGAGTTTGGAACCTGCCACTCACTGTTTGGGAAACCTTGGACAATATGCTCATTTCTTTTTACAAACTATTATTGAGAACCCACTACATGTCAGGCCCTGTGCTAGGTACTTTCATTCATACTATTTTATTAAGTCATTTACTTTTTTTAAGCTTCAGGTTTCTCATTTTCCTTTGAACTTTAGCAGCCTAGATTTCTGGCTCTCAAACAATTGGTACTGAGTACACAGCTCCAGGTATTCCTTTTTTGCCTCCAGGTAGCATCCACACTTTTGCATTTGAGCAACAGGCCAGCTTTTGGTAATATCCTATAGGCAAGAGAGTACACTTGGGCTATTTCTGAGATGGGAAAAATGAATGAATAAACTTAAGAAATAAAATACATATTTCTTTGTGGCACTGTTAGATGAGCCAATTTTGAAGTGGTGAACAATGGGGTCTGCCTGCCAAGGTAACCCACTGTATAGGGAAATGGAGATATTAAGGTGTCAAGAAATGATCATCCTAAAATGTTACTTATGTTAAGATAAACTGTAATGTGGAAAATTATAACATGACTTTTTTGAGGTAATGCTGTAAAGACAGAAGCTTTAGTTGACTTGCAAAGTCAGATGGGTGGAGAAAAGAAAATCTGTCAGTGTGTCTCCAAGAATAACCATGGAAAGGGCTGTCTGTTTATGGACAATAGCTTTTCTGCTTCTGTAGGAGAACAATTTCTCAGGTACCTAGATTTAATTAAAACAAACAAACAAACAAACAAACTCTGGAGAATATCCAACTCCTTTTGTTCTAATTAAGTGTTCACCAATCAGCTTTCTTGTTTATAACAAGTCTCTTGACTGGGACAACCCACCAGCCAAGAGGACCTTATGCAGATGGTAAAAACTTTGTCTTGCCTAATATATTCCTTATTATAAATGAACATCTTGAGGGCTGCTTTATAAGTTGATATCTGTGGCTTTGGTAGTGTAGATTCACTCCCCAAAGACTCGTCATTCTATAATGGGATTGAAAAGGGGAGAGAAATGAAAAGTAGCAGAATTACAGAGTAGACTGGTCTACTCTGGTATCCTCAAGTTTGCTCTCCTATGAGATCTGGCTTGAAGCCGTTGGATTTACCTATTAAATTACAGCAATAATCATCTCGTACATTTGTTCAGTGCTTTTAAATTTCAAAGCACTTTCATATGCATTATCTAATTTTCTCATTTTATCTATTATGCTTTCTTTCGTTCATACTGCTTTTAAAAGTACATTTGTAGAACAGTGGCAAAGACATCAAAAGAAGCAGTAGTAGTGTCACTACATTGAAAAATAATCTGTCTATAATGGAGCCTTGTCAAAATAAATCAAACTAAAATAAATAAATGTAGTCAGAATCTAGGCTGCAGTAAGATGACCCAGGAATTTGGAGACAGACATAAAATGGCTTTGAGAATGAAATAACACAAAGATATGGTTGTAGATGTGTTGTTGATAGAGACTTGGGAAATATCTAAGTGTAATCAAGGTGAACAGGGCATACCTGCAGGACTGGAATGTACTCAAAGAAAGTTGCAATCTAATCAGCTTTACAGTGAACTGAAGAATAATGTGTTACAGAAAGGTGGTATTAGAGTTACATGAAAAAGAGAAATTAGATGCTAAAGATATGTTACTGGTTGTCCAGCACCCTCTATTACTCATTTGCACAGGGGTGGAGAAGGGTGAGGAGAAAAGAGTGTGCATTTGTGCAGCAGCTGGAGAGCAGAGGGAGCTCAGTACACCATTCATGTGACAGACACAAAAACTGTGGTCCCTGAGGATGTAGACTCAATTATGAAAGTCTTCTCTATGCACAGCCTTTACCATTCCACTTTCCTCACTAATTCTATGCTCATCAAGTAACCTGATTTACTAATTTAGTTTCCTAGATTTCTTCATCCAAGGACAGAAATGCCCCTAAAATAGATAAGACCATTATGATTACCTGACAGGTGTATCTTCCACTCTAAATCAAAATAACTAAAATATACTTTATATGTCTCTTCCCAAATTTCTGGTTTTGAAAACTTTCAAATCTACAGAAAAGTTACAAAAGAACACAATAACTTTTTACTTTTTAAACTAAATTTACCAATTTGCTGATGGACGTCCAACTGCTTCAGCACTATAAACTGAAAAGACTGTCTTTCCTCCATTGAATTGTATTTGGACCTTAGTCAAAAGTCAGTTGGCCATATTTGTGTGTGTCTATTTCTGGGATCTCTATTCAGTTCTTTTGATGTGTCTATTCCTTTGCTGATGCCACAGTCTTCATTACTGTAGCTATATATTGTCTTAAATTTGGTAGAGTGATTCCTCTTTATCTTTCTTTTACAAAATTTTTGTGGAGAAGTGAGTAAACAGGGACAAATATATGGTGACAGAAAATTATTTGACTTTGAGTGATAGGTATATAACATAATCAACAGTTCAAATGCTATAGAAATTTTTACCTGAAACCTACGTACTCTTATTTATCAATGTCACACCTTTAACTGTAATTTTTAAAATAAAATTAAAAGATTGTTTTATCTATTTGACTTCGTTTTTTAAGATAAATTTTATAGTTATCTTGTCTAGATCTTCAAAAACATGCTGACATTTTTTTAAAATTTTATTTATTTTTTATTTATTCATTTTTAGAGAGCAGAGAGAGAGAGAGAGAGAGAGAGAGAGAGAGAGAGAGAGAGAGAGGAGAGAGAGACAGAGAAAGAGAAGGGGGAGGAGCTGGAAGCATCAACTCCCATATGTGCCTTGACCAGGCAAGCCCAGGGTTTCAAACCGGCGACCTCAGCATTTCCAGGTCGACGCTTTATCCACTGCGCTACCGCAGGTCAGTCAGGCCCTGACATTTTAATAGAAATTATATTACTCCTGTACATATATTTAGAGAGAATTTACATATTGACTATATTTAGTCTTCCAATCCATGAAAACTGTATGTCTCTGTATGTATTTACATGTTTGATGTCTTTTATCTGTGTTCTGCAGTTTCAGCATATATTAGATTCACACCTAAGTATTTTATTTATTTTCTGATTGCAAATGGCATTGTATTTGTGCGTGTGTGTGTGTGTGTGTGTGTGTGTGTGTGTGTGACAGACAGAGAGAGAGACAGAGAGAGGGACAGATAGGGACAGATAGGGAGAGAGATGAGAAGCATCAATTCTTTGTTGCAGCTCTTTTGTCTCCTTAGTTGTTCATTGATTGCTTTCTCATATGAGCCTTGACTAGGGGGCTACAGCAGAGTGAGTGATCCCTTGCTCAAGCCAGCGACCTTGTGCTCAGGCCAGTGACCTTGACTTCAAGCCAGGGAACTTTGGGCTCAAGCCAGTGACCATGGGGTCATGTCTCTGATCCCACGCTCAAGCCAGGGACCCGCTGTGCTCAAGCTGGTAAACCCATGCTCAAGCTGGATGATCCCGTGCTCAAGCTGGTAACCTTGGGGTGTCGAACCTGGGTCCTCTGTATCCCAGTCCGATGTTCTATGCACTGTGCCGCCACCTGGTCAGGCAATGACATTGTATTTTTTTATTTTGGTTTTCACGTGTTTATGGATAATATATAGAAATACAAATGCTTTTTTATATGTTGGTCCTGAGACTTGTTGAACTCATTTACTAGTTCTAGAAGTTTTTATAGATTCCTTGGGATTTTCTATATGAATAATCATGTCATTTGCAAATATAGACAGTTTTATTTCTTTTCTTTCTGTTTTGTATGCTCCTGAGATGCTGCTAGCTATGTCCTTCATACAGGGAAAACACAGAGATACTGATCTGTAGTCTTCTCTTTTTTATGTTCTTATTGTGTGGTTTTGGTGTCAGGATAATACTTGTTTAATGAAATGAGTTGGGAAGTGTTTCTTCTTCTATTTTCTGTAAAGATTGTATAGATTTGTTGTAAATTCTTCTTTAAACATTTGGTAGATTTCTTCAGTGAAACAATCTGGGCCAGGAGAGTCCTTTTTTTTTAGTAATTTTTAAATTACAAATTTGATTTCCATAATAGTTACTGGCTATTCAATTAATTTTATATTTGGTGAGTTGCAGTAGTTTCTGGTTTTTGAGGAAGTAGTTTATTTCATTTAAGTTGTCAAGTTTATGTCTGTAAAGTTGTAGGCTGTATTCTACTATTATACTTTTGATGTTCAGGGTCTATGGTAATAACCTGTTTCATTCTTGATATTGGTAATTTGTCTTCTGTTTGTCAGTCCTGCCAGAAATTTGTGAATTTCATTAATGTCTTTATTTTTTTATTTTATTTTTTTGGATTTTTCCGAAGCTAGAAACGGGGAGAGACAGTCAGACCGACTCCTGCATGCGCCCGACTGGGATCCACCCGGCACGCCCACCAGGGGGCGACGCTCTGCCCACCAGGGGGCGATGCTCTGCCCCTCTGGGGCGTCGCTCTGCCTCGACCAGAGCCACTCTAGCGCCTGGGGCAGAGGCCAAGGAGCCATCCCCAGCGCCCGGGCCATCTTTGCTCCAATGGAGCCTCAGCTGCAGGAGGGGAAGAGAGAGACAGAGAGGAAGGAGAGGGGGAGGGGTGGAGAAGCAGATGGGCGCTTCTCCTGTGTACCCTGGCTGGGAATCGAACCTGAGACTTCTACACGCCAGGCCGACGCTCTACCACTGAGCCAACCGGCCAGGGCCTCATTAATGTCTTTAGAGAACTACCTTTTTGTTTCATTGAGCTTCTCTATTATTTTTTTCTTCAATTTTTTTTAATTTCTGCTCTTTCTTATATCCTTCCTTCTACTTGCTTTGGGTTTACTTTGCTTTTTCTGGTTTATTAAAGTGGTGACTGAATTATTGATTTGAGACTCCTCTTTTATAAACTAAAGGTTTAGTGCTATACATTTTCTCTCAGCACTGATTTAGCTGTACCCCACAAATTTTGAAATGTTATATTTTTCTTTTAATTCAGTTCAATGTAATTTTTATTTTATTTTGACATTTTCTTTGATATATGGGTTATTCAGAGGTGTATTCTTTAGCTTCCAAGTACTTAGAGATTATTCTATTATCTTCCTTATATTGATTTCTTTTTTATTCCATTCTGGTCAGAGAATACACCTTGTATGATTTCCTTGTTTTAAATTTGTTGAGATGAGCTATATTTTTAAATCATTGTGGTAATATATATAAAACAAAAATATGTCATTGTGACCATTTAATTGTAAAATTCAGTGGCACTAAGCGTATTCACAATATTGTACAAATATTACCACCATTTGCAAAACTTTTCCATCACCCTGAACAGATATTCTGTACCCATTAAGCAGTAACTTCCCAGTCCCTCTTCCCCCAGTCACTGGCAAATTTTAACCTATTCACTGGCTTTTAACCTATTTTCTGATTCTATGCATTTGCCTATTGTAGACATTTCATGTAAATAAAACCTTACATTATCTGTCCTGTTGTGTCTGGCTTATTTCACTTAACATAATGCTTTCAAGGTTCATTCATGTCATAGCATGTATTGGAACTTCATTTCTTTTTATGGCTGAATAGTATTTCATTGATTGGCTATATCACATTTGTTTATCCATTCCTCTGGTAATAGACATTTGAGTTGTTTCACCTTTTGGTTATTACGAATAATGTTATGATAAACACTGGTATACAAGTACCTGTTTATCTGCTTTCTGTTCTTTTGAGCATGTAACTTGAAGTGAAATTGTTAGGTCATATGATAATTCTATACTTAACTTTTCGAGTAATCATTAAACTATTTTCCACAGTGGGTGTGCCATTTTATGCTCCTAGAATCAGTATGCAAGAGCTCCACATTCTCACTAACATTTGTTATTTTAAGTATATATTTTTATTATAGTTATCCTAGTAAATATGAAGTGGTATCTCATTGTGGTTTTGATTTGCAATTCCCTAATGATTAGTGGTGTTGAACATCTTTTCATGTGCTTATTGGCCAATTGTATGTCATCTTTGCAGACATATCTATTTAATTCGCTAACCAATTTAAAAAATGGGTTGTTTTGTCATTGTTGAGTTGTAAGACTTCTATATATATTATAAGTATTAAATCCTTAATCAGATGTGATTTTCAAATATTTTTTCATTGCCTTTTCACTTTCCTAATAATATCCTTTGAAACACAAAAGTTTTTAATTTTGATGAAGTCAAACTTATCTATTTTTTATTTTGTTGCCATATCTAAGAGTTTTCTGCCAAATCCAAGGTTGTAAAGATTTATCTCTTATGTTTTCTTGTAAGAGTTTTATGATTTTAGGCCATATGAATATATTTAAATTGGTGATCTATTTTGAGTTTTTATATATAGTGTGAGGTAGCAGTCCAACCTCATTGCCTTGAATGCAGATATTTGGTTGTCCAAGCACCATTTGTTGAAGAGATGATTCTTTCCCCACAAGGGGTTTGGCGCCTTTGTAGAAAATCAACTGACCATAGATGTATGAGTTTGTTTCTGACTTACAATTCTATACCATTGACCTATAAATCTATCCTTATGCCAATACTACACTGTATTGATTACTATAGCTTTGTAGTTAGTTTTGAAATTGGGAAGTGTAAGTCCTCTAACTTTGATCTTTTTCAAGATTTTTTTTGTTATTTGGGGCCTCTTGAAACTTCCATATGAATGTGAGGGTTGATCTTTTCATTTTTGTAAAAAAGGATGTGGGGATTTTGATAGGGTACATTTAATCTATAGGTTACTTTGGGTAGTATTAACATAGTAACAATATTAATTATACTAATCCATGAACACATAATGGAAATACCTTTCCATTTATTTAGGTCTTCTTTAATTTCTTTCAGCAAATATTTTATAGCTTTCAGTGTACCAGTCTTTTATCTCCTTGGTTAAATTTATTCCTGGGTCATTTATTCTTTTGGATGCTATTTTAAATGGAATTGTTTTCTTACAAATTTTTTTGGATTGTTCATTGCTAGTGTATAAAAACACATCTGATTTTGTGTGTGGATTTATAAACTGCAAAATCGATGAACTTGTTTGCTAGCTCTAGTACTTTTCATAGGAATTCTTTGGGATTTTCTTTTTAAAAAATATTATTTACTAATTTGAGAGAGAGAGGAAGGGAGAGAGAGGGAAAGGAACATTGATGTATCTGTTCTTGTATGTGCTCTGACCAAAGATCAAACTGGCAGCCTCTGTGCTTCAGGGCAATGCTCTAACCAACCAAGCTATCCACCCAGGGCTCTTTGGGGTTTTCTATATGGAGGATCATGTCATATGTGAATAGAGAGAGTTTCATTACTTGCTTTCCAATTTATATGCCTTTTATTTCCATTTTCTCTTGCCTAATTGCTTTGGCTAGAAATTCTATTACAATGTAGGATGGCATTGATGAAAATGAGCATAATGTTCCTGATTTTATAGGGGGGTGGAGAGGGAAGTTTTTGATTTTTTTTCCAAAGTGAGAAGCGGGGGTGGCAGACAGACAACCACATGCGCCCAACGGGGATCCACCCAGCATGCCCACCAGGGGGCGATGCTCTGCCCATCTGGGGCATTGCTCACTGCAACCAGAGCCATTCTAGTGCCTGAGGCAGAGGCCATGGAGCCGTCCTCAGCACCCGGGCCAACTTTGCTCCATTGGAGCCTTGGCTGCGGGAGAGGAAGAGAGAGATAGAGAGGAAGGAGAGGAGGAAGGGTGGAGAAGCAGATGGGCACTTCTCCTGTGTGCCCTGGCCAGGAATCAAACCCGGGACTTCCACAAACCAGGCCAACGATTTACCGCTGAGCTAACCACCCATGGCCAAGTTTTCAATCTTTTACCACTTGACTACGATGTTATCTGGAGGTTTTCATAAATGCCCTTTTTCACGATGAGGAAGTTTTCCTCTATTCCTAGCATCCTGAGTGCTTTTGTCATATTAAAGTGTTGGATTTTGTCAAATGACTTGATAATCATGTGGCTTGTCTCCTTAGTTAATGTGCCTAGCTTTCTATGTACTGTACTTATTGTGAATGTGTATCTATTTCTATGTACTTATCATTAACTCATGCCACACTCTTTTATAAAACTGTAATATTCTTCTCAGTACTGTCAACCACCATAGGCAATCTGTGAATTTCATCTTCTCTTTAAAGCCTTTCCTTTGGAAACCTCCAATCTGGGCAGTTTGACTTCTAGGCCTTCTGCACAGCTAGTATCTCAGAGATTCTCCTTATTATCATCCTGAGAAATCCCTCCTACACTGGATCCTCTGTTTCCTGGATCATAAGAGTTCTTTCCAGATTCATTGCCCTCATTCCACTGGACACCTACTCCAAGATTCTGGCCTTCAATGTTTGAAAACGTCTGTATTTTATCTTGCAATTGACTGATAGCCTGCTTTAGAATTAAAGGTTGAAAACTATTTTCAGAATGTTAAAGGTATTAGTCCAACGTCTTCAAGCTTTCAGTACTGTTGATAAGTCCAAAACCATTTTGATTTGCAAACTTTGTGTGACCTCAAAATTTTCTTCCTAAAAGCTTTTAGCTGTTGGGATAGACTGCCCCACCACCACCTTTCCTTAAATTTTGATGATTTGTCTTGATATCTTTTTTTTCATCATGGTGCTGGGCAATCAGTGGATCCTATCAGCCTGAGAAGTTATGTCTTTAGGTTTCAGGGAGATTATTTTTATTATTTCTTTGAGTTTCCTCCACTTAATTTTCTTCTCTATCTCTGGAATTGTTCTTATTGGATGTTGGACCTCATGGGTCGATTCTCTAATTTTCCTATTTTTCTCATTTCTATTTCCCATCTCCCTACCTTGTAATTCTGCTTTCTTAGATATTTCTTTAACTATACCTTCCAACCCCTTGTTAAATTTTCTTTCCTTCCTTCCTTCCTTCCTTCCTTCCTTCCTTCCGTCCTTCCTTCCTTCCTTCCTTCCTTCCGTCCTTCCTTCCTTCCTTCCTTCCTTCCTCTTTCCTTCCTTCCTTCCTCTCTTTCTTCCTCTCTTTCTTTCTTTCCCATTTTAGCCATTTCTAAGTGTTTAGTTCAGTAGCATTAAGTACATTCACAATGCTGTGTAACCATCACCACTATGCATTTCCATAACTTTTAAATTATCTTACACATAAGCTATGTATCCATTAAAACAATATTTCTCCATTTCTCCTTCCCCTGAGTTGTTAGTAACTTCTGAGCTACTTTTTGTCACTATGAATTTGCATATTCTAAGTATCTCATATAAGTGGGATGAAAGGCTTGCCATTTTATATCTGGCTTATTTCATTTAGGATAATGTTTTGTTTTTTTTTTTTGTTTTTTTTTTTCATTTTTCTGAAGCTGGAAATAGGGAGAGACAGTCTGACAGACTCCCGCATGCGCCCGACCGGGATCCACCCGGCACGCCCACCAGGGGCGACGCTCTGCCCACCAGGGGGCGATGCTCTGCCCATCCTGGGCGTCGCCATGTCGCGACCAGAGCCACTCTAGCGCCTGAGGCAGAGGCCACAGAGCCATCCCCAGCGCCCGGGCCATTTTTGCTCCAATGGAGCCTTGGCTGAGGGAGGGGAAGAGAGAGACAGAGAGGAAAGCGCGGCGGAGGGGTGGAGAAGCAAATGGGCGCTTCTCCTATGTGCCCTGGCCGGAATCGAACCCGGGTCCTCCGCACGCTAGGCCGACGCTCTACCGCTGAGCCAACCGGCCAGGGCAGGATAATGTTTTTAAGCTTCAACCATGTTGTAGTGCACATTAGAATTTCATTCCTTTGTAAGGCTGAATAATATTCCATTGTATGTGTGTGTTTTGTACCATTGAGTTACTTCCAACTCCTGGTGACCCAATGAATATGTGATGTTCACAATGTCCTGTCCTCCTGTAGACCTATGCCTATGGCTTCTTTTATAGAGTTATTCCATTTCATATTTGATCTTCCTCTTTTCCTGCTGCCTAATTTTTCCTAGCAGCATTGACTTTTCCAAAGAGACCAACCTTCTCATGATGTACCCAAAGTAGGACAGATCCAGTTTTGTCACTTTTGCTTCCAGCAATGTTTTAGTCTTCAACAATATTTCAGGCTAAATTTGCTCTAGGACCTTCTTGTTCATCTTTCTGGTGGTCCAGGGTATCTATTCTATTGTATGCTTATACTATATTTTGTATATTTATTTATGTTTTGATATATATTTGGGGTGTTTATACCTTTTAGATTTTTTGAATAATAATGTAACAATGCTGCTATAAAAAGTATCTGCTTTGAATTCTTTGGGGTATATACCTAGAAGTGGAATTGCTGGATCATAGGATTCTATGTCTAAGACTTTGTAGAATAGTCAAGCTGCTTTCCACAGCAGTTGCACAATTTTACATTCCCACTAGCAATGCACAAACATTCTGATTTTGCCATATCCTCACCAACACTTGTAATCTTCCACTTAAAAAAAAATAATAGCTGGCCCTGGTTGGTTGGCTCAGAAGTAGAGTGTTGGTCCAGCGCATGGAAATCCTGGGTTTGATTCCCAGTCAGGGCACACAGGAGAAGTGACCATCTGCTTCTCCACCTCTCCCTCTTCTCTCTCTCTCTTTCTCTCCTCTCTCTTCCCCTCCCACAGCCATGGCTCAAATGGTTCGAGCAAGTTGCCCTCGGGCACTGAGAACAGCACCATGGCCTTGCTTCAGGCACTAAAATAGCTCCGGTACTGAGCAATGGAGCAGTGGCCCCAGATGGGCAGAGCATTGACCAGTAGGGGGCATGCTGGGTGGATCCCAAGTGGGGCACATGCACGAGTCTGTCTCTCTGCCTCCCCACCTCTCACTTAATAAAAAAAAATAGCCTTCTCAATGGATACAAGATGGTAACTCATTGTGGTTTATTATCATTTTTAGGTTGACTTTTCCTTAATTTGGTATTTGCTTGGTTGCTGTAAACCAGGGGTCCCCAAACTTTTTACAAAGGGGGCCAGTTCACTGTACCTCAGACCATTGGAGGGCTGGACTATAAAAAAAAAACTATGAACAAATCCCTATGCACACTGCACATATCTTATTTTAAAGTAAAAAAACAAAATGGAAACAAATACAATATTTAAAATAAAGAACAAGTAAATTTAAATCAACAAACTGACCAGTATTTCAATGGAAACTATGCTCCTCTCACTGACCACCAATGAAAGAAGTGCCCCTTCCGGAAGTGCGGCAGGGGCCAGATAAATGGCCTCAGGGGGTCACATGCGGCCCACAGGCCATAGTTTGGGGACCCCTGCTGTAAACTTTTGACTGTTTTCCAGAGTTCTGACAAAGTTGTTTATGACAGTTTATTTTTCTCTTTCTGTGGGGTGATGTGAGTTTGGCATTGCCTACTCCCTCATTTTTAATATGGTCTACCCTTGATATTTTTCCATGGGTGCTTGAAAAGAATATGTATTCTGCTGTTATTGGGTATAAAATCCTATATATATATCAGTTAGATTCTTCTGGTTGATGATGGTGTTGAGGTCTTCTTTATCTTTATTGATTCGTCTAGTTGTTTCATCATACCCATAATAGGAATGGAACAGACAGGTTTCTTCCTCTCAATGAAAATCAGAAAACTTAGGTAGCTAAGGGAAAGTTGTAAGTAGTAGTTTCCACGACTTTCCAAGAATCTGATGTCTTTTGATTACAGGTATACCTCTGCTGAATCATTGCCCACCATTCCCTCAGATGCCCTACAGAAATAGTAAACTATTTATAGCTCCTCAAGATTCTGTGTTCTTTCACTCTTCTGTGGCTTTGTATATACATGCAATTACTTTTCTTGAAATGTTCTTCCCCTTGAGTACCTTTAAAGATTCAGCTCGAATATTACCTTGTGAAGCTTTTGTGATCACCTAAAGTAATTCAAATATATCTTTAAAACCAAGATTTATTGGTTTTACAGAGAGAGGAGGGGGGAGTAAGAAGTACCAACTCATAGTTGCTTCACTTTAGCTATTCATTTGTTGCTTGTTGAATGTGCCTTGACTGGGCAAGCCCAGGGTTTTGAATTGGTGACCTCAGTGTTCCAGGTCATCACTCTCCATTGTACCACCACAGGCCAGGCTGAATATATCTTTTTTAGAGGCTAATTGACCATGAACTAATCATAAACCTTGAAAACCCCTTACTTGGACAGATTCTTTCCAAGGTGCTTGGAGGGGCCCTAACATTAATTTTACAAGGTTATATGTTGTTTTGTAATTTTGAAAGTAAGGTATTTAACAAAATTCAATAAAGATTGTTCTCCCAGTCTGACTTTCTCTCTTCTTTTGTATTAGTAGAAAGAATTTTATTTTTTAAATAGTTTTATTGAGACAATTAATTTTAACCGGGTGACATTGGTCAACTAGAGCACATAGCTTTAGAGAAAACATCTCCAGATCATTTTGACATTTGATTATGTTGTATACCCATCACCCAAAGTCAAATTGTCCTCCATCACCCTTCATTTGGTTTTCTTTATGGCCCTCCCCTCCCACAACCCCCATCCTCTCCTCCCTTCCCCTCCCCCTGGTAACCACTGCACTCTTATCTATGTCCATGAGTCTCAATTTTGTGCCCCACCTATGTTTGGAATCATATAGTTCTTAGTTTTTTCTAATTTACTTATTTCACTCATTATAATGTTATCAAAGTCCATCCACATTGTTGTAAATGATCCTAAGTCATCATTTTTTATGGCTAAGTAGTATTCCATAGTGTGTATGTACCACATCTTGTTTATCCAATCTTCTCTTGTAGGGCTTTTTTGGTTGTTTCCATGTCTTGTCCACCATGAACAATGCTTCAATGAACATGGGGCTGCATGTGTCTTTATATACCAATGATTTTGAGATTGGGAGGTATATACCCAGTAGAGGGATTGCTGGGTCATATGGTAGTTCTATTCTTAATTTTTTGAGAAACCACCATACTTTCTTCCATAATGGTTGTACTACTTTACATTCCTACCAACAGGGAATGAGGGTTCTTTTTCTCCACAGCCTCTCCAACACTTGTTATTACCTGTCTTGTTGATAATAGCCCATCTAACAGGTGTGAGGTGGTATCTCCTTGTAGTTTTGATTTGCATTTCTCTACTAACTAGCAAAGATGAGCATCTTTGCATATATCTGTTTGCCATTTGTATTTCTTCTTGGGAGAAATGTCTGTTCATGTCCTCTTCCCACTTTTTAAAAGATTTTATTAATTGATTTTACAGAGATAAGGAAAGGGGGAGTGAGAAGTATCACTCATAGTTGCTCCACTTTAGTTGTTCATTGGTTGCTTGTTGTATGTGCCTTGACTGGGCAAGCCCAGGATTTTGAACCGGCAACCTCAGCATTCCAGGTTGATGCTTTATCCACTGTGCCAACACAGGTCAGGTTCCTCTTCCCATTTTTTTTATTGGATTGTTTGCTTGTTTGTTGTTGAGTTTTGTGAGTTCTTTATATATTTTGGATATTAGCCTCTTATCTTAGCTGTTGTTCAAAAATACCATCTCCCATTTAGTTGGCTATTTATTTTGTTGTCAGTTTCTCTTGCTGTGCAAAAGCTTCTTAGTCTGATGTAGTCCCATTCATTTATCTTTGCCTTTACTTCCCTTGCCTTTGGGGTCAAATTCATAAAATGTTCTCTATGGCCAAGGTCCAAGTACCTATGTTTTCTTCTGTGTATTTTATTGTTTCAGATTTTATATTTAGGTCTTTGAGCCATTTAGAATTAATTTTTGTACACGGAGACAGACCATAGTCTGAATTTCTCTCAATCAGACTTCCCCCGGTGTTGGGTGACACTGGAGTGAATAACAGGAAATTGAGTTGTAGATAGATTTAGTATGGATTCAGTGGGATATATTTATGTGGTTTGCAATAAATTATGTGCATAGCAGTCCTCACATAATGATGTTATTTTATTCAATCTCACTTTATTATAACATTGATGAGATGCCACAGGAACTTAACTCTAGTTTATATCAATTTGCCTATGATAATATTAGTTTTATTCAATGTTGTTTAACCACAATTCTAAGAACCTATCAACAATATTAACTGAGGACTCATTATATAGTTAATTTATTGCTAATGGTGTAGGAATGCTCCCATGACCCAATGCCTGGACTCTTTACACACACAAGAAAACAGCCAGAGATAGTAATTGTGATAAGAATGTATCCTGTAGTGCCTGGTATTAAACATATTAAGTATCAGAGATGAAATAAAGTTTGAAATATAAAATGTCCAAAGTCAGTATATTGAAAATTCTTCTAATCATCACATTTAAATTTTAAGTGTACTTATTTTTTTTGTGATGCCTCATCAAAATGATTGTTTTCTCCTTTCAGATATATAGTCCATACAATATATAGAACTATAAGTGAACTATAATATTTTTTCATGGAAATTGTACAGAGTAGTATTTACCATGATTATTGTTTTTGAAGAAGCCAAACCTCTTAGCAGTATTATAAACAGCAAGTATTGCTGTGTGTTTCATGTGTCCTAATTGCTATGGACTGAATGGTGTACACCCCACCATATCCTGCCCACCTCAGTTCAATGTGACAGTACTAACCTTGCAATGTGACTGTACTTGGAGAGAGGGACTTTAGGAGATAATTATGGTTAGATGAGTTTATAGGGTGGGGCTGTAATCCAATTGGATTCGTGACTTTATAAGAAGAAAAGATCCCTTTCTCTCCCCCCCCAAGTACACTCAGAGGAAAGGCTATGAAAAGCCCTTATTAGGAACGGATCCTTGCTAGACCTTAATGCGAAACTTCCAATCTCCAAAACTATGCAAAAGATATTTATTTTATTTAAGCCACCTGTTCTGTGGTATTTTCTTTTGGAAGCCTGAGCACATTAACACAAAAATCTAATAATAAAAAAACAAATTTTGATCAAACACACTAGATAAATGATTGAATTATGTTTTTGTTCTTTCTATTGAAAATGACATTACAGAAGCATATGTAGCCAAGAAGTGTAGGAAAATAGTACCATAGATGTATCACATGGTGTTTTTTTTTTGTATTTTTCTGAAGTTGGAAACAGGGAGGCAGTCAGACAGACTCCCGCATGCGCCCAACCGGGATCCACCTGGCATGCCCACCAGGGGGCGATGCTCTGCCCATCTGGGGCATTGCTCTGTTGCAATCAGAGCCATTCTAGCACCTGAAGCAGAGGCCACAGAGCCATCCTCAGCGCCCGGGCCAACTTTGCTCCAATGGAGCCTTGGCTGCAGAAGGGGAAGAGAGAGACAGAGAGGAAGGAGAGGGGGAGGGGTGGAAAAGCAGATGGGTTCTTCTCCTGTGTGCCCTGGCCGGGAATCGAACCTGGGACTCCTGCACGCCAGACTGAGGCTCTACCACTGAGCCAACCGGCCAGGGCCAGATGTATCACATATTTAAATAAAACATATGTTTTTAGATTTTGTGATATCTGTAATACCTTTCAATTTTCTTAAATGTACAATTTTTTGCAGTTTCCTTTATCATTCTAAGTATTCACTTGTACCTGATTTTATATTCATAATTTTATGTTCTCTTTCTTAAATAGTACATCCCAATTTGTGTCAGCTTAGGCCTATAAAACCTGGATCCACCATTGCTCTCTATAATAGGATTTAAGGCAATGTTTCTATGTCATTAGATTGTGACTTTCCAGAGCAGGAACTAAGTCTTCATGTTTGTTTTTCTAGCACTTAGAAAATTCTGACACCTAGTAGTCATTTAATAAATGATTGTTGGTTGAACTAATAAACCAACAAATGAATAGAAAAAAATAGAAGATGTGTGTTAATTAGTTAAGGAAGGGTATAGTCTGGAAGATTAGCTTCAAGGATTTAAGAGAATGAACATGGAGGCAAGAGAGAAGTAGTCAAAGTGCTCAAAAAATACTAGTTCCTTTTTTAAAAATGATGACTAACTTTCAAGTCTAAGGTCACTCCAGGAATAGAAAAGGGATGCCCACTGATATGAATCTTAAAAGAAACCAATCTTCTAGTTTCAAAATGGGATAACAGGGATCTACTCTCACGCCCAAGTATCTTCATAAATCATCCATTTCTGCCCTCTACTATTCATTTACTAGCTGTGTGACCTTGAGCCACCTAGCCAACTTTTTTTCAGACACAGTTCTTCCTTCTAAAATTTAGATAAATACTTCACAAGCTTATTGTGTTAAATGAATAAGGCCAGTGAAAGCATCTAGCATAGTACCTGGCATATAGTAGGTGCTTAATAAGTGTTAGTTTCCGTTCTTTTTGGTGTCTTTTCAGTGAGGTCTGATTATTCCCTTTAAAGAAGCATAGTTTCTTTACAAGTCCTCAGTTCCTCTATTCCTCTAAGGAGAATTTGTGTTTTTTTTTATCACTTCAGAATAAACTCTGTCTCCTTACAGAAATATTCTTCCTCCCTTGGAATTTTTTCCTGGTAATAAAAAATTTCTAAAGTTTACAAGGTCAGTGTGTGATCTAACAGAAAATGTAGATGTTTTCCACATTGATAATATGAGGATAAGAAGTCCAGTTACAATTTCTACAGATGCTTTGTTACCTTGGCATGTACTTAGAGCAGAAGCAGGAAAGCAGCAATTAATTGTGAGTCTTTACAGTGCAGTTTCAGTTATGTCCTCTGATTTTATTAAATGGTGCAACTTTAAGAGGGACTAGGCATAAACCAGCTGGTAAATTCCCATCATCTGGGTCTACCCCCTACTATGTTCCTAGAGGGGCTGGCAGAGAGCCTCGATAACACTGTCAGCAAGCCTCACTTCAGGTCTATTTCCTAGAGGTCTACAGTGAGAAGTAACTGCGGAAGATTATCAAAGGGGGAGTTGCTGCTATGTGGGCTGTTAATTCTACTCAGAGGTGGGCAAAATGCAGGTTGGAAAATTGTTTCATGTGTGTGGATTGGAGCAAAAAATTAAAATGGGCAAAAGGGCTTCATGTAGTAACCAGTTGAGACCTGAAGGTGAGAGCAAAAGAGAGGAGGTTGCTGCTGTTCTCTGTCACAGTCCTCTCCTGCTGCTGCAGCAGTCAGCACTCCGCTTTTCCGGGTGTGGAGGGGAGGGCTTGGAGGCTCTGTGTTTCTGTTACTTCCATTTCATCAACAGTTGGCAATGCCATCGGTCGTAGGTGTTTGTTGTGAACATATTAAAGAAATATTATTGGTTTATAAAAAAGAAAAAAAATTCATACAGATAGAATGCAATTTTCAGAAATTAACTTCTTTCCTTTTACAGGTGTAAATTATTTATGACTTATTTAATCTGTTTTTCTCCTGCATGTTAGAAAAAGGATGATTTTTGCATCCTGTTCAAGAATAAACTCTAAACTAGGGCTCCTGATTTTACCTACTCTGGAACCTTGATCATTTCTTTTCCTCTCAATCATCTTAGATGTCTCTCACTTCATTACATACTTCTCAGTTAATAGACTTGCACAGGTCATTTTCCCTAAACAAATACCTTGTCTTGAACCTGTTACCCGTTGGAAAACTATCTAGGAAAATAAAAGCAAAAGCTTCTTTTTTGTTCCCCCTTAAAGTGTTATCTGCCCATTTACTGCAACTTTCTTTCAACTAACATTAGAACTAAAAAATGGGATGTGTGAACAGCTTTGCAGGAAAGCCTTCCTTACTTGATCACACACTATTACTTACACCTTCACTGGGTTTTCATACTGCTATTATTGTTCTTAGAAACTAGAACTGTAATTTATCTGTTTATATTGTGTTATTTACCTCTTTGCATTTGTGTCACTTTTGCTAAACCACGAGTCCCTTAAAGGAAGTAAATAAACTTTTATTTAGGTGTCCCCAGAAAATAATGTTTATAATCAGTGCCAAATAAATGCTGGGTGAAAAAGAAAGGAATTACTAGTTATTGAACCATGACCATGTGCTAATTTTCCTGGGAGACAGGTGTGATTTTTACCTACTTATGCATAAGGAAACTGAAGTTTAGACATTTCAAGGAGTTTGCCTAAAGTTATATTGAGGCAGGAAATTTATAATAGGGAACAAAGACCTCAAGCTCTACCCTTTCTATATCTTGGCTGGAACATCACAGACATGATTTCACTGACCACCTATTCCCCTACTTTCCCCTCCTTAATAAACTCTAATTGGGAGCACCAAAAATAATCCCTATCCACAGAGGAGAGACAAGGATGAGCCAAAAAGGCAGTCACCCCACCAGCGTCAGAAGCAGAGGACCACCCTATCTCCCCACCCCTGCTCACATTTAATAAAAACCTTCCACCCAGACTCCATTAGGGTATCTTTTTCTACAAGGTCACTGCTCTCACTTCTCAAGTGCATACTATCGCTTTAATAAATTTCTTGTGCTTTGCTAAATTGTTCTGTCAAACCCTGGAATTCCTTCTTGTTTCATGACAAGAACCTGGATCAGGTTGAGCCTTCCTTTGCCCTCCCCAGATTCCACCCAGCATCAGGTTTTGGTGAGCCAGCCAGGAAGTCTTCACTTTCTCCTATCTTGATACCTTTTCCTGTCACCAATGCCAGTATGGAGTTAAGTACCCTGTCTAAGAGGAGTGAATATAACATTAGAATTTCTAGCCACCTCCAAGACCATTCATAAGTCTGCCCTCAGAGCACAGGGTAAGCACATCCACAGGACTGTTCCTGAGTGGCTCCCATATGACAGGGTATCACTGCAAGCTAGGGACTAATCAAGCCTAGCAACCAAATGGATCACCCTGTTTTGCTTCTGCTTTCTACAAGCACATTTTCTTTTTGTACTTCTTTCATTTCTTTTGCGGACTGGATATTCACAGCCATGTTCAGCACATAGCCCCCTGTTTAAACAACTCTTTGGGATGTTACATACATAATTCCTTAAATTGAAGCTAAGGCTTTCTTTGTTCTTACCATTCATTCACAGCCTTTGAAACCTGCATTGAGAGTCTCAACAGGTCTTTCTGCTGGGTAATTAGAAATGTAAACAAGGCCCTGAACAGGTAGCTCAGTTGCTTAGAGACTCATCCTGATACCTCAAGGTTGCAGATCTGATCCCCAGCCAGGGCACATACAAGAATCAACCATTCAATGTATGAATAATTGAAACAACAAATTGATTCCTGACCAGGTGATGGTGCAGTGGATAGAGAGTAGGCCTGGGACGCAGAGGACCCAGGTTCAAATCCCTGAGATTGCCAGCTTGAGCACAGGTTCATCTGCCTTGAGCACGGGCTCACCAGCATGAGCGTGGGATTACAGACATGACGCCATGTTCGCTGGCTTGAGCCCAAAGGTCACTGGCTTGAAGCCCAAGGTTGCTGGCTTGAGCAACGGGTCACTGGCTTGGCTGGAGCCCCCCAATCAAGGCACATATGAGAAAGCAATCAATGAACATCTAAAGTGCCACAATAAAGAATTGATGTTTCTCATCTCCCTTCTTGTCTGTCCCTGTGTGTCCCTCTCTCTATATCTCTCTCTACCTCACTAAAAAAAAATGATGTTTCTCTCTTTCTCCCTCTTTGACTTCCTCTCTCTCTCTAAAAACTTATAAAATAAAAATGTAAAGGGGGCTAAAGTATATAAAAAAAACTGGTACTTTTAAAACTCAAGCAGCTGAAACCTGATACTTTCTCTCTGCCTCCTTCACCATCCTTAAAAGTTGTGAAGGATAAATAAAAAATCTTCTCTTCTCTATAATTAGTAATACTGTTTAACCCTTTGAGTAGTACAATGTTTATGTACGTCCTAATGCCTCCTGACCATCCAGAGTACAATCAATTTATTTTAAAAATGTGTAAGGCAACATTAAAAAAAGGCAAATTTATGTTCTTCTTGTTTCCATAAATTGGTTATCAAACAAACATGATTTTAAGTTAATAAAACTGTAACTGGGCCTGACCAGGCGGTGGCGCAGTGGATAGAGCATCGGACTGGGATGCAGAGGACCCAGGTTCGAGATCCAGAGGTCGCCAGCTTGAGCGCGGGCTCATCTGCTTTGAGCAAAAGCCCACCAGCTTGAACTCAAGGTCACTAGCTCCAGTAAGGGGTTACTCGGTCTGCTGAAGGCCCGCGGTCAAGGCACATATGAGAAAGCAATCAATGAACAACTAAGGTGTTGCAACACGCAATGAAAAACTAATGATTGGTGCTTCTCATCTCTCTCCGTTCCTGTCTGCCTGTCCCTGTCTATCCCTCTCTCTGACTCACTCTCTCTGTAAAAACATAAACAAACAAACAAACAAAAAACTGTAACTGGAACTAATTTCATTTTTTCAAAAGAAAGAAACCTTTACTCCCAGGGGTCAGTGAGCATGAAAAAAACCTCACAACTCAAAAGATTAAATGTACGGTAAAAACAAAAACTATCCCAAATATTTATTTCAGGATCATGTGGTCTGGGGAAATATTTGATATTGAAGCTAATTTGTTTGGTTGATACCTTTTAGAGTTATTAACATAAAATATGTTTGTTTTGCTTGGGTTTACAAAAATAAGGTCATATTAGTTATCTCTGTTACAAAATTTGTCAAGAAAATAGCTTGGGTAATAATTGACTTTAAAATCTGATCGAACTGTGTCTGACCAGGTGGTGGCGCAGTGGATAGAGCACTGGACTGGGATGGCTGAGGTCCCAGGTTCAACACCTCGAGGTTGCTGGCTTGAGTGTGGGCTCATTTGGCTTGAGTGCAGGCTTATTCGGCTTGAGTGTGGGCTCACCAGCTTTGAGAGCGAGGTCACTGGCTTGAGCATGAGATCATAGACATGACCTCACAGTCTCTGGCTTGAGCCCAAAAGTCACTGGCTTGAAGCCCAAGGTCACTGGCTTGAGCAAGGAGTCACTGGCTCAGGCTCTGGACGCCTAATCAAGGCACATATGAGAAAACAATCAATGAGCAACTAAGGTGCTGCAACAAAGAACTGGTGCTTCACATTTCTCTCCCTTCCTGTCTGTCTGTCCCTATCTGTCCCTCTCTGACTCTCTCTCTCTCTGTGTCAAAAAAAAAAAAATCTCATCACGTTGTTAGGAACTAATAAGTAGATGTAACCAAAAAAAAAAAAAAAAAAAGGTTTTTGATAAAGTTTTTCAGTAATTACATATATGCCTAAACATAGTTTTTAAAAGTTTGTTAGTAACTGCCTGACCAGGCAGTGGCGCAGTGAATAAAGTGTTGGACTTGGATGCAGAGGGTTCAGGTTTGAGACCCCGAGGTCACCAGCTTGAGCATAGCTCATCTGGTTTGAGCAAAAGCTCACCAGCTTGGACGCAAGGTTGCTGGCTTGAGCAAGGGGTTACTCGGTCTGTTGTAGCCCCACAGTCAAGGCACATTTGAGAAAGCAATCAATGAACTAAAGTGTCGCAACAAAAAACTAATGATTGATGTTTCTCATCTCTCTCTGTTCCTGTCTGTCCTTATCTATCCCTCTCTCTGACTCTCACTCTGTCTCTGTAAAAAAAATAAAAAAATAAATTAAAAAAATAAAATAAATAATACTCGGAAAATTACAAAGCATTAATAAAAGAAATCAAGGAAGATACAAACAAGTGGAAGCATATACCGTGCTCATGGTTAGGAAGAATAAACATCATTAAAATGTCTATATTACCCAAAGCAATCTATAAATTCAACGCAATACCAATTAAAATACCAATGACATACTTCAAAGATATAGAACACATATTCCAAAAATTTATATGGAACCAAAAGAGGACACGAATAGCCTCAGCAATCTTAAAAAAGAAGAATAAAGTGGGAGGTATCACACTTCCTGATATCAAATTATACTACAAGGCCGTTGTACTCAAAACAGCCTGGTACTGGCATAAGAACAGGCATATAGATCAATGGAACAGAACAGAGAACCCAGAAATAAACCCACAGTTCTATGGACAACTGATATTTGACAAACGAGGTAAGGAAATACAATGGAGTAAAGACAGCCTCTTTAACAAATGGTGTTGGGAAAATTGGACAGCTACATGCAAAAAAAATGAAACTAGATCACCAGCTTACACCACTCACAAAAATAAACTCAAAATGGATAAAAGACTTAAATGTAGGCCGTGAAACCATAAGCATCTTAGAAGAAAACATAGGCAGTAAGCTCTCGGACATCTCTCGGAGCAATATATTTGCTGATTTATCTCCACGGGGAAGTGAAATAAAAGACAGGATAAACAAATGGGACTATATCAAACTAAAAAGCTTTTGCACAGCTAAAGACAACAAGAACAGAATAAAAAGACAAACTACACAATGGGAGAACATGTTTGACAATACGTCTGATAAGGGGTTAATAACCAAAATTTATAAAGAACTTGTAAAACTCAACACCAGGAAGACAAACAACCCAATCCAAAAATGGGCAAAAGAGATGAATAGACACTTCTCCAAAGAGGACATACCGATGGCCAATAGGCATATGAAAAAATGCTCAACATCACTAATCATTAGAGAAATGCAAATTAAAACCACAATGAGATATCACCTCACACCAGTCAGAATGGCGCTTATCAACAAAACAACACAGAATAAGTGCTGGTGAGGATGTGGAGAAAAGGGAACCCTCCTGCATTGCTGGTGGGAATGCAGACTGGTGCAGCCACTGTGGAAAACAGTATGGAGATTCCTCAAAAAACTGAAAATCGAACTGCCTTTTGACCCAGCTATCCCACTTTTAGGAATATACCCCAAGGACACCATAGAACGGCTAGAAAAGGAGAAATGCACCCGCATGTTTGTGGCAGCATTGTTCACAATAGCGAAGATCTGGAAACAGCCCAAGTGTCCGTCAGAGGACGAGTGGATTAAAAAGCTTTGGTACATATATACTATGGAATACTACTCAGCCATAAGAAATGATGACATTGGATCATTTACAATAACATGGATGGACCTTGACAACATTATACGGAGTGAAATAAGTAAATCAGAAGAAAAACCTAAAAAACTAAGATGAATCCATACATAGAAGGGACATAAAAATGAGACTCAGAGACATGAACAAGAATGTGATGGCAACAGGGGTGGGAGGTTGGGGGAGGAGGGAGGGGGTGAAGAAGGAGAGAGGGGTTAGGGGAGGGGAGGGGCACAAAGAAAACCAGATAGAAGGTGACAGAAGACAATTTAACTTTGGGGGAGGGGTATACAGCACAATCAAATGTCAAAATAATCTAGAGATATTTTCTCTCAACATATGTACCCTGATTTATCAATGTCACTGCATTAAATTTAATTTAAAAAAAATAAAATAAATAAAAGTCTGTTAGTAACTTAAAACTTTGGAATTTTACTAAGTTATATATAAAAATCAGTAAATATTAAAAATTAGTAAATATTAAAAATTATTAAATATTTAGATATTTTAAAATAATGTAAGTACTAAAACAGATTAATCTAAGTTTACCTATTCTTGGCTTCTTATTACAGAAAAGATAAAAAATGGATTTAGATCTGTTAATAAAATTATACATATATTCATTATGTCTCCTGAATGTGTATTTGCCAATGAAGAAACCTTTTTCTAAAAGTTACAAAATATATTAATAAATTTGCCAATATAAAGAATATTATTGACTTTTAGTTGTCACTAGAGATGAAGGTTTCCAAGACTTAAGAATTCTAACTGGGTTGGAAAGAAACTGTATAGTTTTGGTAATCGAAGTTATAAGGTATGGAGATAGGTTTTTAAGGAAATAGGAAAAACGAGGGCTTTTCTAAAGTTGGTTATTTCTAAATGAGTTTAAAACATGCAAACTAAAATGGACTAGAAAAGTTATAGAAGAATTGTAAAGAAAAATCTTGAAAGAAAATTTTATATGGTTAAGCTAAATAATAGTACAATAAATATTAAGTAAATGAATCTAAATATTAAAAGTAAGCTAATACAGAAGTTGTTTTGTTTATTTTTAAGCTTATTAAAAGGGAATTTTTTTCCTTGTATCTACCTAGAAAGCAAATATTCTGTTTTATTAATATAGTTATGTGTCATATTGTATTGATCAGGTACTTGATTACTTAAAAAAACCATCTTCTTGATCCTAAAAACTAAAGTTTTGCTAGCCTGTATTTATGTTTTATATCTTTTATTGTCACCTTGGTTAAATAAATAATGTTGTTTCATAATGATTCAGGACTTTTTTGGTCAAATGTGTTTAAAAACCTTCCCAGGGTTTAAATTTTAAGAGACTTTTTCTTAACCTAGAAATGGTGATGTGATGACATTAGAGTAATTGTGATGTGAGAGATACTCCTCATCTCTCCCCTTGAAATTTCAACAAATTGAGCAGCTATATGCATCAAATGAACCCTGGCTAGCTTTGCAGGCATAACTGAAGGATCAAACACCCAAATGACTAAAGGTGGGAAGGGTAAAAAATGTGGGGCAGAGAACAAGACACACTTCTGGTCAAGACCTGGAGAAGGTACAGGCCTGAACTGTCCAGGTTTCATCTGCCCAGGGAGGGCAGAAACCCCAAGTGATAGGGTATTCTTCCTCTGGCAGGAGCAGAGAGATTGGGTGCAATTTGGTGTGATACTGAACCAAAGAGGCAGAGTATGGGTTTACCACCAGTATTCTCACGGTCTGCTCGCAACCTGCACTTGGACCGATACACAAAAATACAAACTATGGCCCTACAGACTCCCAGATACCACCTCCCTCCCCTCATGGGTATGGAGAGTGGCAGAGACATACCCCACAGCTGAAGAACAAAGGTACTCTGTGTCTGGTCCCCAGCTCTGTTGTGACACAGGGAAGAGCATTCCCAGGACTGACATTGCAATTGCTAAAACTGTAAAGCCCTCACAACAAATCCCAATCATCATTAAAATTGCATCCCCACCTCCACCTTTGCAACAGCAGCTTCTAAGCAGAGTTCAGTCAGGGATTTTACACAGCTAAAGCTTGTAACCCACCACCACCTAATGGAAAAAAGATAAAAATCCCCTTGGAAAATTTTTTTCCTAATATTTGTTTTTTCTTTAGTTTTTGTTGTTATTTTGTCTGTTTTTATGCTTTGTTTTTGTTTTATTCAGGATTTTCTCTTTAATTTAAATTTTTTTAATTTTCAATTTTTATTTTATTTTTAAATGTTTTCATTTTTATATTTGGTTGTTTTTTTCCCCTTGATTTCTTAATAAAACCACTTTCAAATACCCTCAAGGCAGAAAAAGAATACCATGACTACCCAAGAAAGAGGTGTGGTTCAGACAGAAAATGAAAAATCTCGAGGAAGCAGTCTTCATCACATGAAAACCTTACAGTAAAATGATAGGAAATTCAAAATCACAGTTCTGAAAATACTCAACAAGATATGAAAAATCACTAGTAGGCGAGTTAATGAGTTCAGAAACAAAACAAATAAGTGACCAAGGAAATCAAAACTTTAAAAACAGAGATGGAAAACTCAATACATGAATTGAAAAATGAGGTAGCAAGTTTAGCTAAAAGAACAATCCAGATACAGGGCAGAATCAGAAACACTGAA
Organism: Saccopteryx leptura; assembly: GCF_036850995.1. Taxonomy (NCBI): domain Eukaryota; kingdom Metazoa; phylum Chordata; class Mammalia; order Chiroptera; family Emballonuridae; genus Saccopteryx; species Saccopteryx leptura. The sequence goes on along the minus strand of NC_089516.1, from coordinate 64,315,081 downwards.
GACAGGCAAGTAGAGATTATACAGAGGGAAGAAGAAAGATACTCACAAATTAAAAAAAAAATGAGCAAGCTCTATGAGAATTGTCTGACTCCAACAGAAAGAACAATATAAGAACAATGGGGGCCCTGGCCGGTTTGCTCAGTGGTAGTGCGTCAGCCTGGCGTGTGGAAGTCCTGTGTTTGATTCCCAGTCAGGGCACATAGGAGAAGCTACCATCTGCTTTAGACCCCTCCAGTGCTCCTTATCTCTCTCTCTCCTCTTCTCTCTCTTTCTCTCTCTTCTCTTCTTGCAGCCATGGCTCAATAGGCTGGAATGAATTGGCCTTGGGCACTGAGGATGGCTCTGTAGCCTCCACCTCAGGCACTAAAAAAATGGATCAGTTGCTGAGCAACAGAGCAATAGCCCCAGAATGGCAGAACATTGCCCATAGTGGGCTTGCCAGGTGGACCCCATTCAGGGTGCATGTAGGAGTCTGTCTCTCTGCCTCCCCTTCTCTCAATAAAGAATCAAAAAATAATAATAAAGGGTTATTTCAGAAGAAGAAGAGAGGAAAAAGGGAATGAAGAGCCTATTCAAATAAATATTGATGACAAATTCCCAAGTCTATGGAAAGAGTTAGATCCTCAAATACAAAAAGCAAACAGAATGCCTAGTTACCTCAACCCAAACAGGCCTTCTCCAAGACACATCACCATAAAACTGTCAAAAGTCAATGACAAAGAAAGAATCCTCAAGGCATATAGGAAAAAGAAGAACTTAACATATAAAGGGCCATCAGGTTATCATTAGACTTCTCAGCAGAAACTCTACAAGCCCGAAGACAGTGGACCCAAACATTCAAAGTACTGATAGAGAGGAATTACCAGCCAAAAATACTATATCCATCAAAATTGTCCTTCAAATATGAAGGAGCGATAAAAACTTTTCCAGACATTCAGAAGCTGAGGAATTTATCACCAGGAAACTGCCATTGCAAGATATACTCAAGGGGGTTATTCTACCTGATAAAAGGAATAAAACAACACAAAACTACAAGTACAAGGTTACAACATAAACAAGGATAATCCATGACAACAAACCACAGCTTGAATAAGGGGTTAATATCCAAAATATAAAAAGAACTCACAAAGTTCAGCAACAAACAAGCAAACAATCCAATTAAAAATGGGGAGAGGACCTGAACAGGCACTTCTCCCATGAAGATGTACAAACAACAAATAGATATATAAAATGATGCTCATCTTCATTAGCTATTAGAGAAAAGCAAATCAAAACTACAATGAGATACCACCTCACACCTGTTAGATTGGTTATTATCAACAAGACAGGTAATAATAGCAAGTGTTGGAGAGACTGTGGAGAAAAAGAAACCTTCATTGACTGCTGGTGGGAATGGAAACTAGTACAGCCGTTATGGAAGAAAGTATGGTAGTGGTTCCTCAAAAAATTAAGAATAGAACTACCATATGACCCAGCAATCCCTCTACTGGGTATCTATCTTCAAAACTTGAAAACATTGGTACATAAAGACACATGCACCCCTCTGTTCATCGCAGCATTATTCACAGTGGCCAAGACATGGAGACAACCAAAGTCTCCCTCAACAGAGGATTGGATAAAGGAGATATACATATATACAATGGAATACTACTCAGCCATAAGAAATTATGCTATAGTCACATTTACAACAACATGGATGGACCTTGAGAACGTTATACTAAGTGAAATAAGTAAATCAGAAAAAGCTAAGAACTATATGATTTCACACATAGGTGGGATATAAAATTGAGACTCATAAACAGATAAAAGTTAGGTGGTTACCAGGGAGAAGGGGCAGGGGGGAGGGGAGTAAAGAGGGACAAATATATGTCCTGCACATGTGGGATACAAAACTTAGATGCATGGACATAGGTAAGTGAAGTGGTTACCAGGGAGGAAAGGAATGGGAGTAGGGGTGTGGGGGAGGGGAGTAAAAAGGGACAAATGTATAGTGACAGAAAATGATTTGACTTTGGGTGATTGGCACACAACACAATCAACAGTTTGAATGTTATAGAGATGTTCACCTGAAATTTATGTACTCTTACTGACCAATATCGCCCTATTATATTTAATTTCATAAAAAAGAAAAGAAAAAAGAAATGGCTTTGAGTTATGCCAATGGCCGTCTGGAATACCTCAAGGATTTGTTCTCTTTCCTTATAAAAGAGAAATTTTAAACTAATTAGATCTATTTGTTATGCTTAAAGTACATGTGAAACTTTGTCAGATAAAGCAATAATAACTATATTCTACTTATATATTTTTTTAATTATTAAAATGGATGGTGTAAGGGTCCTCGAACTTTTTACACAGGGGTCAGTTCACTGTCCCTCAGACCATTGGAGGGCCGTCAGTTACAGTGCTCCTCTCACTGACCATCAATGAAAAAGGTGCCCCTTCCGGAAGTGCGGCGGGGGGGGGGGGGGGCGGATAAATGGCCTCAGGGGGCCATATGTGGCCTGCAGGCCGTAGTTTGGGAACACCTGGTAGAGACTATATAAAATCCACAAAAGTCTATAAATTATGATATAGTTTCATTTGTAATTCCAATTGTTATCTTAAACTGTTACAAGAAAGCAAATTCCTTTGTCACATGCATTATAATCAGACCTAAAATCATGTCATTTTAAGGTTTGTGGGTTTGATTTTTTTTGTCCTTTTGAGATACTGTAGTCATTGTTTTACTTTGATGCCTTTGCAAATATGTTGCATCTTCAGAACGATCCAGGAAAACGACCCTGACATAATCTAAATTATATATTTCTGAGAATAAATTTTCAGATAATACCTTTGAACTGGATGAAAATTACTAGACCTCTAAGGAATAACTGGATTTATGAAAATACTTGCAAATAATCAGGATAAACAAAAATTGATTATGGGACTAAATGAACTGAGGAAAATTCTAATTTTTTGAAAATATTGCTAATTTTAAAGTATTTTTGTTTTCCAGACATAAGGAAACTTGTTTTTCAGAGCAACTTGGCAAATTATAAGCAATATGAAAGCATTTATATTTTTCTCTCTACCTAATCCCTCCAGAATTTGAAAACTCTTAATGATTGATTATTATTTAGTTTTTATGGCAATATGTTTGTTTGCATGAAGTCAATGAGAATCTGTTCTCTTTGTAACAGGATGTAATTAGAAACTGGCTTTATTAACCAAGACTTTGAGTGGCCTGTCATGTTTGTGAGACATGAATAGAATTTGGATGTTACCAGAAAACTTTAAGGAATTGAGATTGACTTTGGGGTCAATAAAAGCCCCTGGGAAAAACAGCCTGGTATCTTGCTTATTTACTTGTGTTCATGGCAGTCTTTCCAGGTAAGGAACACAAAGGTTGTTTTCCTGGGAGGTGGTAAAGAAAGAATCTCAATAAATTTTTGGTGTCCTTGAGAACTCGAGGAATTTACTCAAACCTATGAATATTGCAAGCAAAGCCTGATGGCAACTATGTCATGGCTTGGTTTCTTTGCTCTGAGAGATTGAGTTTTTTTATTTTTTATTAAATTTAATGCAGTGACATTGATAAATCAGGGTACATAGGTTGAGAGAAAACATCTCTAGATTATTTTGACATTTGATTGTGCTGTATACCCCTCACCCAAAGTTAAATTGTCTTCTGTCACCTTCTATCTGGTTTTCTTTGTGCCCCTCCCCTCCCCCAACCCCTCTCTCCTTCTTCACCCCATCCCCCCTCCCCCCACCCCCACCCCTGTTGCCATCACATTCTTGTTCATGTCTCTGAGTCTCATTTTTATGTCCCTTCTATGTATGGATTCATCTTAGTTTTTTTCTGATTTACTTATTTCACTCCGTATAATGTTGTCAAGGTCCATCCATGTTATTGTAAATGATCCGATGTCATCATTTCTTATGGCTGAGTAGTATTCCATAGTATATATGTACCAAAGCTTTTTAATCCACTCATCCTCTGACGGACACTTGGGCTGTTTCCAGATCTTCGCTATTGTGAACAATGCTGCCACAAACATGGGGGTGCATTTCTCCTTTTGGAGCCGTTCTATGGTGTCCTTGGGGTATATTCCTAAAAGTGGGATAGCTGGGTCAAAAGGCAGTTCGATTTTCAGTTTTTTGAGGAATCTCCATACTGTTTTCCACAGTGGCTGCACCAGTCTGCATTCCCACCAGCAGTGCAGGAGGGTTCCCTTTTCTCCACATCCTCGCCAGCACTTATTCTGTGTTGTTTTGTTGATAAGCGCCATTCTGACTGGTATGAGGTGATATCTCATTGTGGTTTTAATTTGCATTTCTCTAATGATTAGTGATGTTGAGCATTTTTTCATATGCTTATTGGCCATCTGTATGTCCTCTTTGGAGAAGTGTCTATTCATCTCTTTTGCCCATTTTTGGATTGGGTTGTTTGTCTTCCTGGTGTAAAAGACTTAAATGTAGGCCGTGAAACCATAAGCATCTTAGAAGAAAAGCTCTTAGGCAGTAAGCTCTCGGACATCTCTCGAGCAATATATTTGCTGATTTATCTCCATGGGGAAGTGAAATAAAAGACAGGATAAACAAATGGGACTATATCAAACTAAAAAGCTTTTGCACAGCTAAAGACAACAAGAACAGAATAAAAAGACAAACTACACAATGGGAGAACATATTTGACAATACATCTGATAAGGGGTTAATAACCAAAATTTATAAAGAACTTGAGAGATTGAGTTTTAATTTAGAGATTCCGTATGTGATTCCAGCAAAGCAGATTTAAGAGGGCCTATATAATCAGTTGCTATTCTTGTTGTGTTTATGCACACAATCAGGCCAAATTGAAACTAGGCTTAATGAAGTAAATAATCTTAACTGTCTTTGATAAAAATTAGGGTGATTTTAGGGAGAGAATTGTGTTTCAATAGAATCTATAATACATAGTTGTGGACAATAGACTCTACTTTAGTTAATTATCTTTCAAATTTTATTTTTCACCTATAAACCGGACTGAATACTGAATTATTCTAGTTTGCTTTATATTTGGCTACAACTTTCCACATTAATGTTTCATTCTTTCCCATCCTTTGAGTTGGAATTATTGAGAACTAAAACTTTTCCTCTGAGCTTTGCAATGACCAATTGCAGTCAAACGAATTGATATAAACTTGGTAAATTGCAACAACAGCTTATACAATTTCAGTGACTGTATAAGCCATGCAGAATTTACCTGAGCTGCTGATGACATCACCAGAGATACTCAAATTGCAGATAAGAAAAATATATCAAAATGTCACTGCTTGTTTTCTTTGAGCCTTACATCTAGAAATTGTCTTGACTGCTAGCCTTACTGGTTTATAATTTACTCTGATAATTATATTTTTTTTCTTCTGTTTTGATAGGCGTACCTCTTGCAAATACCTGATTGCTTCTTTACACAATTCCTGAAATGAGACTGCAGAACTTAACTGAACTGACTAATTTTCAGGATTAAATAACCAAGTCAATGAAATCTAAAACAATTTACCAACTTTGCTTCTGGAATGTAAAACTTTATTATTTAAAAGGCAGGAATAAAGGGACCAAAGTTCTGCCACCTTGAAAGTGCTATTTTGGGATATTGATTTTAAGCTATTTATTAGAAAACAAAAGACAAAAAAAAAGCCACCGTAAAGACCTTTGATCATTCCTCTTTCCTACCCAAGAGACTCAGACAGAGAAACCTGCTTTGGGAAATGATCTTAGAATGTTTCCCTTAGCTTAATTTGAATTAAACATGGCAAACAAGGGAGCTTCAGGAAGGTGCTTGTTAGTTAGATACCCTCTGTGTCCCATTGTTTCTGAGTTGTCTAGCAAGGACTTGCCTACCATGAGGCTATGCTATGAGAATTAACAACACAAGTCACTAAGGAACTTGATAGACTCTCTGGGTGCAATGCACACTTCTTTGGCAAATGTCGTGCTTGACAATGGACTAGCATTAGACTGTGTGCTAGCCAAATAAGAGGGTCTCTTTCTTTCACAGCTGCACTCTGTGAGACTTGCAACTGGAGAACAGTGAGCTGCTGCAGTTTGCAGCTCCCTCCTTGATCCTGTCTCCAGGAATTCCTGATTAAACCTCTCTTTCTCTTTCTTGCTCTCTCAGCCTTCCCCTCAAGGCCCCCTTTTATGTGACCAAGAGCCTCAGACCTAAACCCCAGAGGAGTAAGTTTTCTGTCCACATTTATTGGTAAGTTTGCCCACATGGATTTGCCTTGTTTCGCCTCAGCCTTTCATAAACACACCTTTTATTGCATTTCTTTTTTACTGGAGACCAGATGTCTGCACTTTCTTCAGAATCCTCATACGCCAGTTTTACCTGGTCCAAGTGTAAACTGAAATTCTTACAGACTATTCTACGGTCTCATGACTATTGTGCCCTTTCTCTAGCATCCTGGACTTAATAATTAGTCATGGCTTTATTGGCCTAAAAAGAGGAGGCAGTGCCCGGGATGTCACAGACCTGCAACCTCTGAGAACCTTCCTTCTCCTAGTGGCCTTTCTATCCCCATAGGTATGGAGCCATAGGCTCATCATAGGAAGGAGCACAGTGGTCCAACCCAGGGATGCTGGTGACAGGTCTGCTGGACTTATGAGCATGGAGGATTCTCAGTCCACCCACTAGTGGGAGGATTATTCGGAATGCCTAGCCTGAACTAGCACACCACTTTTTTTCTCCAGGCATTATGGGAAACTCCTCATATATTCCCAAGGACTCATCACTAGTCTACATTCTAGCCAACTGGAAGGACTTCAAATTAGATTATTTAAAACAAACAAAGAAAACAAACAAACTCATTTTTTTCTGCAATACAGCATGGCCCCAATATAAATTAGAGAATAGGGAAACATGGCTTAAAAATGGGGCCTTAAATTATAATACTATCCTTCAATTAGATCTCTTATATAAATACCAGGGGAAAATGGATAAAAATCCCTTATATATAAACCTTCATGGCCCTGTACCAAGACCCAGAGAAAAGAAGCTCGTGTAAGATCTGATAATGTGCATTCCCCTTTTTCTAGCCCTGTTCAGGGAAGTACAGAGATCCTAGGTGATCTTCTCCTGTTGGTGCCTCCATCAGACACAATAGATAATCCAAGGGAACATAGAGGCAAGGAACCAGGCCCCTCCTCATCTCAAGATTCTCCTGGGATGCCCCCTCAGGCACCTTACACCTCACCTATAAGACCTCCTTAAAGAGTTCATTTCAAGGTTTGATTTCCTCAAAGCCTCCAAAGTGACAATGGTCCTCCCTTCATGGCCAAAATTATCCAAAAAATAGCCCAAGCCCTAGACATTAACTATTATTTACACAGTTCGTGATGGCCTCAGTGTTTAGGAAAGGTAGTACAGGCTAATAATACCCTAAAGAAATTCTTAGCAAAATTATGCCAGGAGACATGACCTTGGAGATATGGCTCTGGCTCCTGCCCCACAACTTGCTAAGGTACAGAGGGGCTCCCACATCAAACTTAGAACTAATTCTTTTGTGATGTTATATGGCAGGCCCTTTCTAACCTCTGACATATACTATTTTGACATATCTAGAAACAACCTAAATATATCATCAATCTAGGACAGATGCAAAAGGTTCTCCCTTTTTACACCTGGTTCTTTCCACTCCTTGGTCCATTAATAACTATTTTCATTTTATTATTTGGTCTATGCCTTTTAAATCTTCTTGTTAAGTTTGTATCTTCTAGGTTACAGTAGTTTCATGGAAAGATGATGATCCTCCAAGGATTCCAGCCCACACCTCAACATTGAGGCAGAGTGGATACTCTAGACCAGTGGTAGTCAACCTGGTCCCTACCGCCCACTAGTGGGCATTCCAGCTTTCATGGTGGGCAGTAGCAGAACAACCAAAGTATAAATAAAATGATAAATTTAACTATAGTAAGTTGTTTTTTAAAGATTTATTCTGCCAAACTTAGCGAAAATCCGACATAAAGTACTTGGTTAGTAAGTATTATTATATGCTTTAACTTGCTGTAACTCTGCTTTATAAATTTTATAAAGTAAAGTTACTTACCTATTTTACAAATAACCATTACTGTGAAACCAGTGGGCAGTTAGAAAATTTTACTACTAACAGAGATACAAAAGTGGGCGGTAGGTATAAAAACGTTGACTATCCCTGCTCTAGACAGTCTTGGGCAGGATGGAGAGGGATGGTGTGAGAGTTCATCATGCTATTCAGAACAGTGCACAATTTAAAGGTATGAACTGTTTGTTTCTGGAATTTTCCATTCATCTGCACTTCAATGAAAGTGGGTGTTTCATTGGCATCTAGTACTCAATGTGAAAAATGGTTCAGTTGTCATGCTCCTCCTCCTGTATTTGTCATATAGGAACATGATGTATTCATCCAAACAAGAACACATGGTGACACCAGAGACTTTACCCTCAGAATCCAACTAATCACCAAATTATGTTAATTCTGTCACCTAAAAATTTCTTAAATCTTTATTTTTGTCTCCATTCCCTACTTCAAGTTCTCTTCATCACTTGCCTGATGTCTTGTCTTCAACCTGGCCTTTCTTAAATCTATCCTGAGTCATCTCATCAAAACACAGATCTGAAAAAGAAAAAACAAAACAAAAAACCCCACAGATCTGAACATGTTATTGTCTTTCTGTGTCTCAATACTGCCCATGGGTACATTCTCAGTTTTTTTAGTATGATACAACATTTTGTAGTTAAAAGCATGGGCTCTGGAGTTACACTGCTTGGTTTGAATCTCAGCTCTGGCAGTGTGCAACTTTGGGCAAGGTATCCAATCTCCTTCTGTCTCAGTTTCCATCGTGAGGATTACAATTGAATTACATGACATATCTATGCTTACCATATAATAAGTGCTCAATAATTATTGGCTATTGTTAATATTATGTATCTAGTTTTATCGCCTCTCATTCCCTGTGTACAAGTTTAGTTTCTAGTAATACTGCATTATTTAGAGTTTTCTAGCTTGACTTGTGGTGGTGCAGTGGAGGGGGTGTCAACCTGGAATGCTGAGGTCACTGGTTCAAAACCCAAGGCTTGCCCAGTCAAGGCACATATGAGAAGCAACTATTATGAGTTCATGTTTTCTGCTCCTCCCCTCTCCCCCTTCTCTTTCTTTCTCTCTCCTATATAAAATCAATAAATAAAATAATTAAAAAAAAGAATTCTATACAGTGTCAAGCTGTTTCACGGCTGTATGCCTTTCAATCGCTGTTTCCTTAACCTTCTCTAGACATACTTATATGCCTGGCTAATCCTCAACTTAGTCCTTTGCTCAGGAATCATCTTTAGGATACAATTCCTGACCCCCATGCCCCTGTCCCAGTCGGACTAATTGGCTCTCTTCTGTAACTTTGTAGACCCTTTGCATGCCTCTAACTCAGCATTTAACACAGCTAATTAAATTTGTCTGTTTATGTTTGTCTCAATCTTGTTGAGCAAAGAGACATATCCTTTACTTCTTAATACACTTAGCACTTAGCATCATGCCCAGTATACAGTAAATACTTAATAAATCTTAGTTGAATTAAATAGTGTTCCTTTTCCCTAAATAACTAGTAACATATTCAAATCTGTGACTCGCTTGACCAGGAAAATATTTCTCTTCTTTTTTACCAAGCTGGTTTTCCCACTACCATCTACCAAAATATTTCAGTAGAAATGTTTGTTTATTTATTTATTTATTTATTTATTTATTTATTTATTTATTTATTGTGTTTACATAGATTCTAGTGTCTCCCTGAATGCATCCCACCACCCCCATATTCCCCTTAACTTCTCCCTTGTCCTCCTCCCAACAGCTCCCTCCCCCCTTCCCTTTAGGTTTAATTCTGTTCCTCAGTTCACATTGTTCCTTGGGTTCCTCAAATGAGTGAGGTCATATGATATTTTTCTTTCTCTGCCTGGCTCATTTCACTTACAATAATAGTTTCCAGGTCCATCAATGTTGTTGCAAAAAGTACTATTGCCTTCTTTTTCATGGCCCCATAGTAATTCATAGTATATATGTACCACTGCTTTTATTTTTATAAATTTTTATTAATGTTAATGGGATGACATTAATAATTCAGGGTACATATATTCAAAGAAAACATGTCTAGGTTATCTCGTCATTAAATTATGTTGCATACCCCTCACCCAGAGTCAGATTGTCCTCCGTCACCCTCTATCTAGTTTTCTCTGTGCCCCTCCCCCTCCCCCTCTCTCCCTCCCTCCCTCCTGCGTCCACCCTCCCCCCACCTCACCAAGGAAAAAAGACACAGGATTCAAATAAATAAAATCCAAAATGAAAGAGGAGAGATCACCACAGACATCATAGATATACAAAGAATTATTGTAGAATACTATGAAAAACTATATGCCACCAAATACAACAATCTAGAAGAAATGGATAAATTCCTAGAACAATACAACCTTCCTAGACTGAGTCATGAAGAAGCAGAAAGCCTAAACAGACCAATCAGCAGGGAGGAAATAGAAAAAACTATTAAAAACCTCCCCAAAAATAAAAGTCCAGGCCCAGATGGTTATACTAGTGAATTCTATCAAACATTCAAAGAAGACTTGGTTCCTATTCTACTCAAAGTCTTCCAAAAAATTGAAGAAGAAGCAATACTTCCAAACACATTTTATGAGGCCAACATAACCCTCATACCAAAACCTGGCAAGGATGGCACAAAGAAAGAAAACTACAGACCAATATCTCTAATGAATACAGATGCTAAAATACTAAACAAAATACTGGCAAATCGAATACAACAACATATTAAAAAAATAATACATCATGATCAAGTGGGATTCATCCCAGAATCTCAAGGATGGTTCAACATACGTAAAACGGTTAACGTAATACACCATATCAACAAAACAAAGAACAAAACCCACATGATCTTATCAATAGACGCAGAAAAGGCTTTTGATAAGATACAACACAATTTTATGTTTAAGACTCTCAACAAAATGGGTATAGAAGGAAAATATCTCAACATGATAAAGGCCATATATGATAAACCATCAGCCAACATCATATTAAATGGCGTAAAACTGAGGACTTTCCACCTTAAATCAGGAACACGACAGGGTTGTCCACTCTCTCCACTCTTATTTAACGTGGTTCTAGAAGTTCTGGCCAGAGCAATCAGACAAGACAAAGAAATAAAAGGCATCCATATCGGAAAAGAAGAAGTAAAGGTATCACTTTTTGCTGATGATATGATCCTATACATCGAAAACCCAAAGGACTCCACAAAAAGATTACTAGAAACAATAAACCAATACAGTAAGGTCGCAGGATACAAAATTAACATACAAAAGTCCATAGCCTTTCTATATGTCAACAATGAAATATTAGAAAACGAACTCAAAAAAATAATCCCCTTCACGATTGCAACAAAAAAATAAAATACCTAGGAATAAACGTAACAAAGAATGTAAAAGACCTATATAAAGAAAACTACATGGCATTGCTAAGAGAAATAGAAAAAGACACAATGAGATGGAAAAATATTCCTTGTTCTTGGATAGGAAGAATAAATATAATTAAAATGGCCATATTACCCAAAGTAATATATAAATTTAATGCAATTCCCATCAAAATTCCTATGCCATTTTTTAAAGAAATGGAACAAAAAATCATAAGATTTATATGGTACCACTGCTTTTTAATCCACTCGTCCACTGACAGACACTTGAGCTGTTTCCAGATCTTCGCTATTATGAACAGTGCTGCCACAACATGGGGGTAAATTTCTTTTTTTGAATCAATGATATAGTGTTCTTGGAATATATCCCTAAAAGTGGGATGAATGAATAAAAAGGCAGTTCTATTTTTAATTTTTTGAGAAATCTCCATACTGTTTTCCACAGTGGTTGCACCAGTCTGCATTCCCACCAGCAGGGCAGGAGAGTTCCCCTTTCTTCACAACCTCGCCAGCACCTATCATGTGTTTTTTTGTTAATAAACACCATTCTGACTGGTGTGAGGTGGTATCTCATTGTGGTTTTAATTTGCATTTCTCTAATGATTAGTGATGTTGAACACTTTTTCATCTATTGGCCATCTGTATGTCCTCTTTGGAGAAGTGTCTATTTCTTTTGTTCATTTTTTCATTGGATTGATTGTTTGTCTTCCTGGTGTTGAGTTTTACAAGTTATTTATAAATTTTGGTTGTTAAATCCTTATCAGATGTATTGTTGAATATGTTCTCCCATTGTGTGGTTTGTCTTTTTTTCTGTTCATATTGTCTTTAGCTGTACAAAAACTTTTTAGTTTGATATAGTCCCATTTGTTTATCCTGTCTTTTATTTCACTTGCCCATGGAGATACATCAGCAAATATATTGCTGCGAGAGATGTCAGAGAGCTTACTGCCTATGTTTTCTTTTAAGATGATTATGGTTTTATAAGTTACATTTAAGTCTTTTATCCATTTTCAACTTATTTTTGTGAATGGTGTAAGTTGGTGGTCTAGTTACCTTTTTTTTTGCAGGTAGCTGTCCAATTTTTCAACACCATTTGTTAAAAGAGACTATCTTTACTCCATTGTATGCTCTTACCTCATTTGTCAAATACCAGTTGACCATAAAGGTGTGGGTTTGTTTCTGGGTTCTCTGTTCTGTTCCACTAATCTACATATCAGTTTTTTGGGGTTTTTTTTTGCACTTTTCTGAAGCTGGAAACAGGGAGAGACAGTCAGACAGACTCCCACATGCGCCCGACCGGGATCCACCCAGCACGCCCACCATTGGGCAACTCTCTGCCCACCAGGGGGCGATGCTCTGCCCATCCTGGGCGTCGCCATGTTGCGACCAGAGCCACTCTAGCACCTGAGGCAGAGGCCACAGAGCCATCCCCAGCGCCCAGGCCATCTTTGCTCCAATGGAGCCTTGGCTGCGGGAGGGGAAGAGAGAGACAGAGAGGAAGGTGCGGCAGAGGGGTGGAGAAGCAAATGGGCGCTTCTCCTGTGTGCCCTGGCTGGGAATCGAACCCAGGTCTTCCGAATGCTAGGCCGATGCTCTACCGCTGAGCCAACCGGCCAGGGCTTTACATGTCAGTTCTTATGCCAGTACCAAGCTGTTTTGAGTACAATGGCCTTGTAGTATAACTTGATATCAGGAAGTGTGATACCTCCCAATTTATTCTTCCTTTTCAAGATTGCTAAGGCTATTCATGTTCTTTTTTGGTTTCGTATAAATTATAGAATATGCATTCTATATCTTTGAAGTATGTCATTGGTATTTTAATTGGTATTGCATTGAATTTATAAATTGTTTTGTGTAATATAGACATTTTAATGATGTTTATTCTTCCTAACTGTGAACATGGTATATGTTTCGACTTGTTTGTATCTTCCTTGATTTCTATTATCAATGTTTTATAATTTTCCGAGTACAAGTCTTTAACTTCCTTGGATAAATTTACTCCTAGGTACTGTATTTATTTATTTTTTTGTTGTTGCAATAGTGAAGGGGATTGTTTCCTTCATTTCTCTTTCTGACAGTTCATTGTTGGTCTATAAAAATGCCTCTGATTTCTGTGTATTAATTTTATACCCTGCCACCTTGTTTAATTCATTTATCAGGTCCAGTCATTTTTTGACTGAGATTTTAGGGTTTTCTATATACAGTATCATATCATCTGCAAATAATGATAGTTTTACTTCTTCTTTTTGAATTTGGATGCCTTTTATTTCTTCTTCTTGTCTGATTGCTGTAGCTAGGACTTCCAGTACTATGTTAAATAAGAGTGGTGAAAGGGGGCACCCCTGCCTTGTTTCTGATTTAAGGAGATTGCTTTTAATTTTTGCCCATTAATTATGATGTTGGCTGTGGGTTTGTCATAGATGGCCTTTATCATGTTGAGGTATATTCCCTGTATTCCCACTTTGCTGAGAGTTTTGATCATAAATAGGTGATGGATTTTATCAAATGCTTTTCCTGAATCTATTGAAATTATCATGTGGTTTTTCTCCTTTCGTTTATGTGATGAATCACATTGATTGATTTACAAATATTGTACTATCCTTGCCTCCCCAGAATAAATCCCACTTGATCATGATGTAATGATTTTTTTCATATATTGCTGGATCCGGTTTGCTAATATTTCGTTGAGGATTTTAGCATCTAACTTCATCAGAGATATTGGCCTATAATTTTTTTTTCTTTGTGTTGTCCTGGTTTTGGAATCAGAATTATGCTCGCCTCATAAAAGGAACTTGGAAGTCTTCCTTCCTCTTGAATTTTTTGAAATAGCTTGAGAAGGATAGAAGTTGGTTCTTTTTTGAATATTTGGTAGAATTCACCAGTGAAACCATCTGGCCCAGGGCTTTTCTTCTTTGGGAGTGTTTTGATAACTGTTTCTATCACATTTGTTGTAATCGGTCTGTTTAGGTCTTCTGATTCTTCTAGATTGATTTTTGAAAGATTATATGTTTCATGGAATTTGTTGATTTCCCCTAGCTTGTTTAATTTTTTGGCATACAGTTCTTCATAGTATTTTCTTACAATATTTTGTATTTCTGTTGTATCAGTTGTTATTTCTCCACTCTCATTTCTAATTTTATTTGAGTCCTCTCTCTTTTTTTCTTGGTGAGTCTGGTTAAAGGTTCATCACTCTTGTTTACCCTTTCAAAGAACCAGCTCTTGGTTTCATTGATCCTCTGTATTGTTTCTTTAGCCTCTATGTTATTTATTTCCACTCTGATCTTTATTATTTCCTTCCTTATACTTCCTCTGAGCTTGCTGTTCTTTTTCTAGTTCTTCTAGATGCATGGTTAGGTTGTTTATTTGAACTTTTTCTAGCTTCTTAAGGTATGCCTATAGTGCTATGAACTTCCCTTTTGGTACTGCTTTTGCTCTGTCCCATAAATTTTGAGTTGTTGTTTGCTCATTATCATTCGTTTCTAGAAAATTTTTTATTTCTTCTTTGATCTCATTGTTATTCCATTCGTTATTTAATAACATGCTATTTAGTTTCAATGTGTTTGAGTATTTTTCAGTTTTTCTGTTGTGGTTGATTTCTAGTTTCATGCCATTGTGATCAGAGAAAGTGCTTGATATGATTTCAATCTTCTTAAATTTGTTGAGACTGCTTTTGTGCCCTAACATGTGGTCTATCCTAGAGAATGTAACATGAGCACTTGAAAAGAATGTATATTCTGCTGCTTTAGGGTGAAAGGTTCTGAAGATATCTATTCAATCCAGTTGATCTATTGTGTTCTTTAAGTCTGCTGTTTCTTTGTTAATTTTCTTTCTTGAGGATCTATCTAGTGATGTTAGTGGGGTATTGAAATCCCCTACTATTATAGTATTGCTGTTGATCTCTCCCTTTATATCCATCAGTCTGTTTTATATATTTAGGTGCTCCTATATTAGGTGCATAGATATCTATAATGGTTATATCTTCCTGTTGGATTGCTCCCTTTATTATTACGTAGTGACCTTATTTATCTCTTACTATAGCCTTTGTTTTAAAGGCCACTTTGTCTGATGTAAGTATTGCTACCCCAGATTTTCCTTCATTTCCATTTGCATGAAATATTTTTTTCCATCCTTTTACCTTTAGTCTATGTGTATCCTTTGTTTTCAGGTGTGTCTCTTGTAGACAGCATATGATATGTATGGGTCCTGTTTTCTTATCCATGCAGCTACCCTATGTCTTTTGATTGGATCACTTAATCCATTTACATTTAAGGTTATTATTGATATGTAGTTGTTTATTGCCATTTTATTCTTTAAAGCTATATTCCTCTTTTACTATATTCTTTTTCCCTTTTGTTCTGTTTACAATTGGCCCCTTCACATTTCTTGCAGCATTGGTTTGGTTGTAATAAATTTCTTGAGATTTTTTTTTTTTTTTGGTCTGTGAAGCTTTATATTTCTCCTTCAATTTTAAATGATAGCCTTGCTAGATAAAGCAGTCTTGGTTGTAGGCTTTTATGTTGTATTACTTTGAATATTTCTTGCCATTTCCTTCTGGCCTCAAGAGTTTCTGTTGAGAAGTCAAATGTCATCTTATGGCGGCTCCTTTGTATGTGATCGCCTCTTTTTCTCTAGCAGCTTTTAATATTTTCTCTTTAATTCTTAGCTTTGGTATTTTAATTATGATGTGTCTTGGTGTGGATTTATTTGGGTTTCTCTTTCATGGAATTCTCTGTGCTTCTTGAACATGTGTGACTTTTTTCCTGCATCAATTTAAGGAGGTTTGCAGCTATGATTTGATTGAACAAGGTCTCTATCCCTTGTTCTTTCTCTTCTTCTTTAGGAACTCTATAATGCAGATATTGTTTCTCTCTAGGTTGTCACAGAGCTCTGTTAGAGTTTCCTCAGATTTTTTCAGCTCCTTTTCTTTTTGCTGCTCTGCTTCCGTGTTTTCATTTATCTTGTCCTCTAAATCACTGACTTGATTATCTGCTTCATCCAGCCTGCTTATAATTGCTTCTAGTGTAGTCTTCATTTCTGATATTGTATTTGTCATTTGTAACTGGTTCTTCTTTATTATTTCAATGTCATTTTTGATGCTTATATCTCTTTTTTATGTGCTCACTGTGTTGATCCACTGTTGTTCTAAGATCTTTCAGCATTCTAATAATCATTACTTTAAACTCTGCATGTGGTAGTTTGCTTATTTTCATCTCACTCGTTCATTTTCTGGGTTTCTCTTGTTGATTCATTTGGATTGCACTTCTCTGTCTTCCCATTTTGTCTGTGATGCCCTGGACTTCCCTGGCCAGGTACTGGTGCAGATCAGTGGGGGTAACTGCCTATGACTGGTTCTTATCCACCTTTTGGGAGCTACAGGTTATCCAGATCTTGTGGCTGCCTCTGCTGGATCCAGGTGCCATTGTAAATATCAGCTGTACTCCTAGGCTTGCTTTTATCTACTCTTGGCCTAGGAGAAGTTCCTTTAAAAGTTAAAGTTCCCCTAAAATCCCCTTTCTGTTGCCCTTTATTGCTGGCTACTTGTTGGGCTCAGTACTGTAATTCAGTGATTAGGTATGGTATTAGATGTGGCCTAATCCTTAGCTGCAGGTGTCATTCTATGCAGACATTTTATTTACTTATTTTCTTTTTTTTTCTTATGTTTTTTTTTGTTCTTTTTCAGCACTCAGTAAGGTATAGTCTCAGGCGCCCAGTGGGTGTCGCCCCTGTGTTCCCATTTTGTGGTCTGTCTACCAGGCCACTGCTACTTTGCTGCCCGGGGACTTTGGGATCAGGTGCTGCTGGTGCCAGCCCACTTCCAGGGCTGCCGCTGCCCTGGTCGGGCTCACGCATGCCCACGCAAGCTCGCATGCCCGTTTGGACTGCTTCTGTGGCTGCCCCAGCCTCTGCTGCCTCTGAGAGCCAGTGTGTGCCACGGGCAGTTTTGCTCATGGGCTTGGGCATCTACCCTGGCTTTCACCCCTGCAGGAAGTGCTGTGCACGCCCACTTGGACCACTTCTGGGGCTGCCTTGGTCGTCTCAGACCTCAGAAGCCACCTGGGTTGGGGCTGCGCACACCCACTCGGATCACTGCCAGAGTCACCCGTGCTTTCACTGCTGCTGAGGGCATGCCACTATCATCATTTCTCAACTGGCATCTGTCTCCTATTTGTCTCTATACCTCCATTCTTGCTACTCACCCCCACTTTACACTACAGTCAGAGTAGTTTAAAAATGTACATCATATCATGGTACCTCTCCTGGTTAAAATCTTCAGTCTCACCCCAGTCTATTAAGACCAGGCAAGCTCAGAGTTTCAAACTGGTGACTTCAGTGTTCCAGGTTGATGCTTTATCCACTGTGACATCACAGATCAGGCATGGTACTTATTGCAGTTTAGAATTATTCTCACTTAAGTTTTATGTGTTCTGTTGTCTGTTTTTCTAACAGGATTGTGATGCAGGCACCACTTCTACACTGTTCACCATTGTAGCCCCAGCACTTGGTATAGTGTCTAGCACATTATTAGCAGTAAATAAATATTCCCTGAGTGACTGAATGACTTGAAAAGTCAATTGCTTAATTAAGTGTGTTTTGGAGGGTGACATGAACTTTTTTTTGTTCTCTTAGATAAGAGAAATTTTACAGCTTCAGCTTGCAATTTGATTGTTGAGATGAATCATCTTGTTCAACCCAGTTGAGAAGTATTGTAGGAGATCTTAAGCAAGAAAAGGATATACTTTTTAAAAGTCTGGTTTTTAGGCTCTGTATGCTAAAAGACTCAGGAGTGACAACTGCAATTACTACAAGTCAGTGGTTCTCGATTTTGCCTTCCCCCTCACTCATCAGAGACAATCAGCAATGTCTGGATAAATTCTTGTTTACTAAAACAGGAAGAGGCACAGAGAGTAGAGGACAGAGATGCTGCTTAGCATCCTATAAAACACAAAAAGCCCCCCCCCCAACAAAGAATTATACCACCAGGTAAGTCAATAGTGTTGAGGTTAAAAACAAACCAAAAAAACAAAACAAACAGTAACAGGGCTACTATCTACTTTTTGAAACATAATAGGCTACCCAAATATAGATGTTAGTGTTCTAAAGGATTTATAAAACTCAATAATTGAAGAATTAATAAGCTTTCTTGTTTTCTAAGATTTATTTTTGTTCTTTAGAGGTTTCTGTTTGTTTTAAACAAAGAGTCCATTGATGGGCTTTAGGAAATTGATGAATGCTCTGTACCTGTATCCCAAAACTGTGTAATTCTAAGCATTTAACTGGGAGGAGGGGCCATCACATTCTCAAATGAGTCCATGATCACCCAAAATATTAGAAAGCCACTGCTATGGACAGAGCTTTGGTTGTCTGGACTGTACTTTAAAGTGTCACGTTTTGTGGAATGAATGTTTTGCAAAATGCTTAGAAGTATGTGTCCTGTAGTGGTGTTTTTGAGAGCTGTCTTGGGAGTCAGGCAAGTGTGGTGGAAGCTTAGCTCAGTTTCTTCCTACCTGTGGAGAAAACAGGTTTTACTGGGCTGTTACAAAACCACATGAAGTAATTTATATAATTCCCATGGAAGTGTTAGGCACACAGCATATGCTTAACAAATATTAGTTTTCTTCCTTTTTATAGGGTTATTGTGAGGATTTGATAAAATAATGCTTTGAAAACAAAATGAAATAATGCATATGACACCTTGTCTGGCCAGTAGTAGATACTTAACAAATGTTTATTTTCCTCCCATTCATTCTTTATACTAAAACTCTGGGTCTTATCACTGAAAGCAGGGAAAAAAGGATAAACCCAGAAATCTGAAAAATTTAAGTTTCAGTCTTAGAGCTGCTATTTTACTGGCCCTGCTATTTTAATCCTGGCCAAGTTACTTTCTGAGTCTTACTTTTCTCATAAGTAAATAGGGGTAATGCCTACCTCCCAGGATTACTAAAAAACATAAATGAGATAATATATATAAAGGACCTAGCATTTTTATTATATGCGGCTTAAGTGTCTGTCGCCAATAGCTTATTGGTTGCTTGAGTAACTGTACTAGCCAATGGGGTGAAGTTGCCATGGCATTCAAATAGTCCCGCCTTCTGGCATGCCACCTCACAAATTGAGGTTAAAGATTGGAGCAATTATTATGCTGTTAAGAAATCTTAACACCAGAAGGGGTCTTTGCAATGGTACAAGACTAGAGGTTCTCCAATTGAAAAATAATGTCATAATAGCTAAGTCTTTGACTGGCTCCTCTAAAGGTGAAATACATGTCATTCCAAGAATTGATTTGGCTCTATCTCAAACAGGGTTGCCGTTTCAATTGAGATGTAGACAATTTCCTATAAAACTTGCCTTTGCTATGACCATCAATAAGTCTCAGGGCCAAACGCTTAAGCGTGTTGGCATTTTTTTACCTGAGCTTGCATTTGGACATGGTCAACTTTATGTTGCCTGTTCAAGAGTTCGTGAAAGAATGGACGTAAAATTAAAAATAATTGATGGTCCTCTGCAAGGCAAGCTTAAAAATGATGGAAAGATCTACACAAGAAATGTTGTGTACAAAGAGATCTTTGACATGTGAATTAACATTTTATTATTTAAATCACCTTTATTTATTGAACTAGCAGTGGCTCTTACGAAATGTACCACCAGTGGTTTCCTTCATTGCACTCTACTTTAAGCAATTAAGCAAGCAGAAGGGGGAAACCCCATGGGGCACTAAGCAAAGGGGTGTCCTCACTGCCTGCCCTGGGTAATTCAGTTTGAATTAGCAGACACCTTTGCACAAATCATTTTAATTACAATTTATAATATCTAGAACAGCGGTCATTTCGTATGACCGCCGGGCTTTCTAGTATGTATATACATAATTGCATGGGGTATAAATTGTACTTAATAAATGTTAAGTTTGTTTCTCATTCAAAGAATTCCTAAGTCCTACCACTATGAAGCCTTTCTACAATAGGAGGGTAGTTTGCCCAATACCTGGTACTATAACCTTATCTAAATATAAAATTTCTAGTATTTGTCTTCATACATTTGTTCACATAAAATGATAATATTTTACTTAGGTATGTTTTCAATATTTTGTTTTGTGAGCTCTCAGTGTCAGCAAGAGCTTTTAGGCTAATTCCACATAACATCCAATATACCAACATTAAGCTCATTTTTTAAAAAATTTATTAGGCCCTTGCTGGGCACCAAATTCAGCACTGAGGGAATAAGAAGAAATAGGACTCTGGCTGTGAGGAGTTTTACCAATATTTCTGAAATTAATAACTATATCTAAAATTTAACTTATATTACTTATATATTAGTAATATATTTATATATGATTTATATATTCTAGATATTGTTCTTTTCTTTTTTTGTGTATGTGTGAGAGAGAGACAAACAGACAGGGAGAGAGATGAAAAGCATCAACTCATAGTTGTGGCACCTTAGTTGTTCATTGATTGCTTTCTCATACATGCTTTGACTTGTGGGGGGTGCTCCAGCTGAGTCAGTGACCCCTTCCTCAAGCCTGTAACCTTTGATTCAAGCCAGCAACCTTGAGCTTCAAGGTAGCAAAATTTGGGCTCAGGCCAGCAACTATGGGGTCATGTCTATGATACCACACTGAAGCTGGTGACCCTAGGCTCAAGCAGGTGAGCCTGTACTCAAGCCAGTTGAGTCTGCATCAAGCTGGTGACTTTGGGGTTTTGAACCTGGGTCCTCAGAGTCCCAGGTTGACACTATCCACTATGCCACCACCTGGTCAGGCTCTAGCTACTGTTCTAAGAGTATACCTAGAACAATACATTTAATCCTTATAATAATACCCATATTATAGTGAGGAAATTTAGGCACAGATTGGTTAATTTGTTCAACTTATCTAGCATATATTTTTATTATGATCATTCCCTGGAGCTGGTCAGTGAAAGTAGGTCTGTCTGATAAATACATTTATTAAAATTTTCATTTTAAGTTGAAAATATTCATATTTTTAAAAGAAGTCACACATACCTATATGTATAAAAAGGGGTATAGTGAAAAGTAAATACTGATTTTTGGATTTGGTAATGACAGAATAGATTCTATCAGACTAACCATCATGATAGCTTGAAGGTATTAGGGAACAACCAAAATCAGGCATAATAACAAGAGGGAATTCAAACTTTGAAAGAAGGGAACTACATTGGCTGTCATAGTTATATGAATTTTGTGTGGTGTGTGGTAGAACCCAAGAAGAAATCTGCAGGCTAATTAGCCTGAGGATTCAGAGCACAGAGTTCTCAAGAGTCTGATAATATAAGATCCCAAATCTCCAGGTTCAAATACAAATTCACTCATCAGACCAAGAATCAGGAACATCTCAACTTGAATGAGAAAAGACAATGAACAGATGTCAACACTAAGATGACACATATGTTACAATTTTCTGACAAGAATTTTAAGACAGCCATTAATCAAATATTTTAAGAAGCAATTACTAGTATGCTATTAAAAAAAAACAAAAAAAGAAATAGAAACTAGCAACAAAGAAATAGAAAACAAAGAATGGCAATTTTAAAACTGAAAAGTATAATAACCAATAAAAAATTATACTATGGGCTTAATAAAAAGATGGAGGTGACAGAGAAAAGAGACAGTGAAAAAATAATAATATTTTTGAAAAAGGATCAGTAAATTTGAAAAACAATAAAAATTATCCAACCTGAACAAAAAATGACTGAATAATAATGAATAGAGATTTAGGGTCCTGTGGGACAAGAACAAAAGATCAAACATTTTCATCGCAGTCGCAGAAAGAGAAAATAAAGAAGGTGGTGTTCAAAAAAATTTTAAGAAATAATGGCTGAAACTCCTCTTAATTTGGTCAAAGGTTGAATAGTACAGATTCAAGAACCTTAATAAATTTAAACAGGATAAACCCAAAGAAATACACTCTAAATCACATCATAATCAAATACCTGAAAAATAAAGACAAAAAACAAAAACCTTAAAAGTACATAGAAAGAAATAATGCATCATTTTACATTCTCACCTATATGAGAATAATGATTCAAATGACAGTAGATTTCTCATCAGAAATCATGGAGGCCAGAAGGTAAAAGAGAAATCAAGAAGAAAAAAAAATGAAGGCAGAAGGAAAACAAAGAAAATATGTCTTCTTCAGACTGCCCTTAAAAGAAGAATCAAAAAAAGTTCTCCAAACAGGAAGAAAATGATAAAAGAAATCTTAGCGCATGAAGATAAAAGGGGGGGCATGTAACCCAAAGCAATATATAAATGTATGCAATCCCCATTAATATCCCAATGTCATTTATTTTATTTTTTGTGTGTGTCAGAGACAGAGAGTCAGAGAGAGGAACAGATAGGGACAGACAGACAGGAAGGGAGAGAGATAAAAAACATCAATTCTTTGTTGTGGCTCTTTAGTTGTTCATTGATTGATTTCTCATATGTGTATTGACTGGGGGGGCTACAGCAGACTGAGTGACCCCTTGCTCAAGCCAGCGACCTTGGGCTCAAGCTGGTGAGCCTTGCTCAAACCAGATGAGCCCATGCTCAAGCTGGTGACCTTGGGGTCTTGAACCTGGGTCCTCCCCATCCCAGTTTGACGCTCTATCCACTATGCCACCACCTGGTCAGGTGCAGTGTCATTTTTTTAAAAAAAAGAAATAAAACAAAAAACTACCAGGTTTATATGGAAGCATAAAAAACTCTGAACAGCCAAAGCAATACTGAGAAAAAAAGAATGAAGCTGGAGGTATCACACTACCTGACTTCAAATTATACTACAAAGCCACAGTAATCAAAACAGATTGGTATTGGCAGAAAAACAGACATACAGACCAACAGAACAGAATCGAGGGCCCAGAAATG
The DNA here is from genome assembly GCF_036850995.1 of Saccopteryx leptura. Taxonomy (NCBI): domain Eukaryota; kingdom Metazoa; phylum Chordata; class Mammalia; order Chiroptera; family Emballonuridae; genus Saccopteryx; species Saccopteryx leptura. Next base: position 64,291,756 of record NC_089516.1, on the reverse strand, counting down.
AAACCACATATATATGGACAAATAATCTTCAACAAAGAGGCCAAAAACACACAGTGGAGGAAAAAAAAAAGCCTCTTCAATAAATGGTGCTGGGAAAACTGGAAAAACACATGCAAAAGAATGAGACTTGACTACAGTTTGTTCCTCTGCACAAAAATTAATTCAAAATGGATCAAAGCTCTAAATATAAGATCTGAAACAATAAATTACATAGAGGAAGACATAGGTTCTAAACTTATGAATTGTGGCTGTAGAGAACATTTTATGAATTTGACCCCAAAGACAAAGGAAGTAAAGGTAAAAATAAATGAATGGGACTATATCATGGAATACTACTCAGTAACAAAAAGAAATGAACAAATGATGGTGGAACAACATGGACAGATTTCAAGGTTATTTAACTGAGTGAAAAGTGTACTCAAACTGTCACATATGGCCTGATTCCATTTATATCACATACTCTAAATAAAAAACACGTATAGACATGAAGACTAACTTAGTGGTTGAAGTATTTAGAGATGGAGTGGGGGAAGAGGAGGCAGGTGTGGTTATAAAGGAATAACACAAGAGAGGTCTTTGTGATGATAGAACAGTTAATAACCTGACTGTGGTAGTGATTATATTAATCTATAAATGTATAAAATTACACAGGATTAAATACACACACAAATGAGTGCTTGTGAAACTGGTGAAATTTGAACAAGATCTGTGGATTGTGCTATTGTTAATTTCCTGGTTTTGATACTATAATATAGGTATATAACCTCTTATTGCTGGGGAAAACTGAGTGAAGGGTGTGTGGAACATCTTTATATATTTTTGAAATTGTAAATCTAAAAATGATTTCAAAATGAAGAGGTTTAAAAAAATCATTGGAGAAGATTTAAAAAATCCATTGGATGGGATTAATATTAAATTGATATTAAGAAGAGAGAATTCCTAAATTTGAAGATAGGTCAATGGAAATGAAGTAAACTAAAACAGAGAAGAAATACTGGGGGGAAAATGAGAGCTTCAGTGACTTATAGTACAGTGTCAATCCATCTACCATGTGTAAATAAGTCCCAAAAGATAGGAGAGACAAAATAGGGAAAAATTAAATGTAAAGAAATTCCAGCTGATAATTTTCCAAATTATATCCAAAACTTCAACTCACAGATTCAACAATTTAGGCAATTCCAAGCAAGATAAATACCAAAAAAGTACACTGAGGTACCTTATGACACAAACTAAACATAAGTTTGTAAAAGCAGCCAGAAGGAAAATAAAAACATAGTATACAGAGTAGTGTTTTTCAACTGCATGTTTATAAACTGGCAGTCGGGGAAAGAGTTAATTACTCTAATTTTGTATGAAGGTTATAGGCCCAGTGATTATAAACTGTATAAGTCTTCATACAACATCAGGGTGGTTAACTATTTCAAGGAAAGGCACAAAATTTTTGGTGGACTACCATCAGTCAATGGACTAGTAATTTAAAAATGCTGATATAGAGGAGAACAATGATTTTTAAAAAGACTGACTTTCCATTAGAAATGATGAAGACAAAGAATATAAGAAAAGTCAAAATACAATTTTATATCTCAGAATGATGTCAGAGTGATGGCAGTGTGAGAGATACTCGTGATTTCTCTCCTTGGAATTTCAATAAATTGAACAACTATAACACAGCAAAGGAACCCCAGTTGGGCTTGCAGGCATACCTGAAAGTGGAACCAAAAGTGGACTAAAAGTGGAACAGGTTGAAATGGGGGTCAGAGATAAAACGCACTTGTGGTGAGTTCTAGAGAGGAGACAAGCCCAGAGTGACTGGGGTTTTTTTCTCTACCAGACTATGGAAGAGGAAAGATCAGGTTGTTACATTTAATTTTCTAAATAAAAAATAATAATAATACATCACAATCAAGTGGGATTCATTCCAGGAGCACAAAGATGGTTCAACATATGGAAATCGATCAAAATACTACACCACATGAAAAAAAAACAGAACAAAAACCATATGACCCTATCAATAGATGCAGAAAAGGCATTTGATAAGACACAACATTCCTTTATGTTTAAAACACTCAATAAAATTTGAATAGAAGGAAAGTATCTCAACATAATAAAGGCCATATATGACAAACCATCAACTAATATCATTCTAAATGGTGAAAAAGTGAAAGCTTTCCCTCTAAAATCAGGAACAAGACAAGGCTGACTTTCTCTCTACTCTTATTTAACATAGTTTGAGCAAGAGCAATCAGGCAAGAGAAAGAAATAAAAGGCATCCATATCAGGAAGCAAGAAATAAAGGTACCACTTATTGCAGATAACATGATCCTGTACATAGAAAACCCCAAAAACTCCACTGAAAAACTATTAGAAACAATAAACCAATACAGTAAAGTCACAGAATACAAAAACAATATACAGAAGTCTATTGCTTTACTATATGCCAACGATGAAAGTTTGAAAAATGAACTAAAAAATAACAATTCCTTTTATGATTGCAACAAAGTAATACACCTAGGAATATACTTAACAAAGGAATGGAGGACCTATATACTGAAAACTACAAAACATTATTGAAAGAAATTGAAAAAGACACAATGAAATGAAAAAATATTCCATGTTAAAAAAAATTATTCCATGTTCATGGATTGGAAGAATCAACATAGTTAAAATGGCCATATTGCCTGACCAGGCCGTGGCGCAGTGGATAGAGCGTCGGACTGGGATGCAGAGGACCCAGGTTCGAGACCCAAGGTTGCCAGCTTGAGTGTGGGCTCATCTGGTTTGAGCAAAAATCCCACCAGCTTGAACCTAAGGTCGCTGGCTCCAGCAAGGGGTTACTCAGTCTGCTGAAGGCCCGCAGTCAAGGCACATATGAGAAAGCAATCAATGAACAACTAAGGTGTCGCAACGCACAATGAAAAAATAATGATTGATGCTTCTCATCTCTCTCTGTTCCTGTCTGTCTGTCCCTGTCTATCCCTCTCTCTGACTCACTCTCTGTCTCTGTAAAAAAAAAAATGGCCATATTACTCAAAGCAATACACAAACTTAATGCAATCCCCATCAAAATCCCAATGTTATTTTTTAAAGAAATAGAACAAAAAATTACCAGGCTTTTATGGAAGCACAAAATCCCCAAATAGCCAAAGCAATACTGTAAAAAGAATGAGGTTGTAGGTATCAGTATACTACCTGACTTCAAATTGTACTACAGAGCCACAATAATCCAAACAGATTAGTATTAGCAGAGAAAACATACAGACCAATGGAACAGACTCAAAAGCCCAGAAATAAAACTATATATATATATATATATATATATATATATATATATATATATATATATATATATATATGAACAAATTATCTTTGACAAAGGAGCCAAAAACACACAACGGAGAAAAGAAAGTAGACAAATTGGAAAGCCACATGCAAAAGAATGAAACTTGACTACAGTTTGTCCCCTGCACAAAAATTACTTCAAAGTGGATCAAAGATCTACATATAAGATCTGAAACAATAAATTACATAGAAGAAAACATAAGCACTAAAATTATTGACCTCAGCCATAGAGAACAATTTATGAATTTAACTCCAAAGGCAAGGCAAGTAAAGGCAAAAATAAATGAATGGGACTATATCAAACTAAAAGGCACAGCAAAAGGAAACTGACAACAAAAAAAATAGGCAGCCAACTAAATGGGAGATGATATTTTCAAACAACAGCTTCGATAAGTGGTTAATATCCAAAATATAAAAAGAACTCACAAAGCTCAGCAACAAACAAGCAAACAATCCAATTTAAAAATGAGGAGAGGACCTGAACAGACACTTCTCCCAAGAGGACATACAAATGGCCAACAGATATATGAAAAACGCCCATCTTCACTAGCTATTTGAGAAATGCAAATCAAAACTACAATGAGATACCACCTCACACCTGTTAGATTGGCTATTACCAACAAGACAGGTAATAACAAGTGTTGGAGAGGCTGTGGAGAAAAAGAATCCTCATTCACTGCTGGTGGGAATGTAAACTGGTGCAGCCATTATGGAAGGAAGTATGGTGGTACCTGAAAAAAAATAATAATAGAACTACTATATGTCCCAGCAATCCCTCTACTGGTTATCTACCCCCAAAACTTGAAAACATTGGAATGTAAAGACAGGAACCCCCATGTTCACAACAGCATTATTCAAGGTGGTTAAGACATGGAAACAACCAAAGTGTTCCTTGGTAGAGGATTGGATAAAGAAGACATGCTATGTATATATAATGGAATACTATTCAGCCATAAGAAATGATGACTTAGTGACATTTACGAGAACATGAATGGAAGCTGAGAACATTATACTGAGTGAAATAAGTAAATCAGAAAAAGCTAACAATTGTATGATTTCACATATAGGTGGGGTATAAAACAGACTCATGGATATAGATAAAAGTGAAAAAGTTACCAGGGGAGGGGAGTATAGGGGAGGAAAATTGGGGTGGAGAAGCAAGGGTGTAAAGAGGTAGAAATATAAGGTGACAGAAAATGATTTGATTTTGGATGATGGGTATACAACATAATCAACAGTTCAAATGCTATAGAAATGTTTACCTGAAGCCTGTGTACTCTTATTGATCAATATCATCCTGTTAAATTTAAATTTTTAAATAAAAATTTTAAAAAATATTTTTATTTCTAGTAAAAATATCTTTGAAAATATAGGTAGGAAAAATTAAAAGCATATAAGTAAAGGGCTTCTGCTTCTCGCTATGAGGAGAAAAACAATGTGGAATTATCTTCTCTTTAGAAACAACTGGAAAATTGTCAAAATATAGGAAACACATTTTCAGACACTGGACAATGTGCAACACAATCTAGCAATCTGAGAGAAAAGAAATACAAAGAGGTGAGTGCTGTCATCAGTTCAGCTTTCTGCCTGGATGTAATCTCTGGACCACAGCTTCAGAGGTGGGGGCATTTAAACAGAGTCTGGCAAACTCTAAGCAGAGGAGACAGAAACTTGAGTTCAGAAAGGTCAAGGTACTTAGAAATTGTGGGGTGGAGCTAAGGCAAAAAAGATTCTAGAAATATGTATTGAAGTCCCCTTGAGTTTCGATAAATATCAATCTGAACATATATAGGGTAAAACTTTACAAAGATAGTGTAGAAAAACTTCCATAGAAATAGTTTCTGAAGAGTTATAAGATGATTCACACAGGGCCGAAGTGGAGAGACCTCACTGAATATATGGAACATCTGGAGAGTCTTCACAAGGGCAGTGCCTTCTAAATGGGCTAAATAAGCCCAAGAGTAAATATTACTCAAGACCTACTCTGGATGAGCTTTAAAACAAACCTTAAAAGGATCAAACAGATCCACATTAACTTGTCTATCAGATAAAGTACAATACTCTAAATTAATACAAAGAAACCCAGCACTCAACAATATAAAATTCACAATGTCAGATATTCAATGAAAAAAAAATACTAATCATACAAGGAAGCAGGAAAATGGTGTATATAACCTGGAGAAAAATCAGTCAACAGAAACTGATTCAGAAATTACAGAGACACTATTACTTCTGTAAGTACAGCAGAACCTTAAAACAGCTACTATAAATATGCTCAATATATTTAAGTCTATAAAGAAAATAAGAATACAATATTGGAAGTTTTTTTCCTTGTTGTCTTTTCTTATAAGATTTTATTTTATTGGAAAATACTTTTAAAAATAGAAATTTTTGATATGAAAAGTAATATATTTGAAAGGAAAATTTCACTAGATGGGATTAATAGCAGTTATAAACTGCAGAAGAAAAGATCAATGAACTTGGATGCAAAGCAATAGAAACTCTCCAAAATGAGTCACAGAGAGAAATAAAAGACTAAAAGAAATCTAAAGTGTTGCAGTAACCTATGGGATAATAACACTGGTCTAACATAAGTTTAACTGGAATTAGAAGTAGAGAAAAAAAGGACAGAAAAGCAATAATAGCTGAAATACTTCCAAATTTAATGAAAACCATAAACCCTCAGATCCTAGAAGCTTAATAAACTGCAAACAGAATAAACACAAAAACCACACCAGGGCAAACTATAATCAAACTGCTGAAAACTAGTCATACACAAAAAAGTTAAAAGCAGCCAGAAAAGGAGGGTGGGTCACGTATTACCCAAAGGAATAAAAAATAAGATTTTTCACAGACTTCTCATGAAAATATGCAAGCAAGAAAACAACGGAATGCTATCTTTAAAGTTCTGAAAGAAAAAAATTATCAAGCAAGAACTCTATACCCAGTGAAAATATTAAGACAAACCGTAAGACAAAATACTTTTCAAACAAAAGCTAAGTTTGTAGCTAGCAGACCTACAGTATAAGAAAAATTAACTAAGGTGTTTTAGACAGATGTAACTTTTACCAGGTAGAAACCTGAATCAGCACAAAAAATTGGAAAAATCTAGAAAAGCTACATATACAGGTAAATGTAAAAGGCATTTTCTTACTCATTTTTTAATTTCCTTTAATGATCACATAGGGTCATGTTGGGAACAGCAGGTCCCTTGGTGGCTGACTAAAAGTGAATGCCATAGAAGGCCATGGAGGAGTGAGGCAGGCTATCAGGTGGCAGAGTGAGGTAATGCATTTCAGTCAAAAGGTGGCACAGCCCACCTAGTGATACAGAGGGTATGGTCTAGAACTGGTCATAGCTCATGCATTCTAGCCTGAGCATTGCATTCCTTGAGTTTGAGTAACTGTCTAGCCTACCTGCACCCCCTGCTGGAACCCATACAGCAGATGCCCCTACTATGAGACCTCTTAACTGGTTGGGTTCTAAATCTTCACTTTAGCCACTTCCTTAAGCTTCTTAGTTCTCTCCTCTGAAGTACTAGCACCATAGACCTGTGTCTGGACACCCTAGCCATAACAGGAATATGAAAGGGGTGTTCCTTAATTATATTTGATTTAACTTCTGAAACTTTATTAATTGTGGAATCCCAGAATTTTACCTCCACCTAGAGAGAAACATAACAAGAATGGATTGTAGACTTAAAGAGAAATTATAAGATTTGCTTTCTCAAATCAGAGTTGTAACATCTATGTTTAAACTGAAAAAGATGAAACTGAAGAATCAGTGAGGGCTCTGACTCATGGAAAGAAGACATTTACTTCAAAGACATAGGGTCAAATTTCAAATAAGACAAAAATGTGACTAAAACTATCTTTATACAGTATATGTCATTAATTTACCTTCTAGCATCATGTACAGGACATTTTCAAAGTTTCAAAATAATTTGCTATTTACATGGTGGCATCATTTTCAGACCATTCACTGATAAAGGGAAATTGAATATTGTAAATGTGGAAATTATGAGCTTATCAAAACACCAAGTTTATTAGAGCTTTTCAAACTAGAAATAAAAATGTTACTGAAGCATCTTATGCCTAAGTTATTGAGTGCATGGGCTGGAGAAATGCACTTGATAGCTCAGAGACCAATAAAGCCTTAGACAGTTGACACTACTCAATGCCTACTGGATAAAAAGTTAGTAAAATAAATCACTGTACTGTCTCTTTTCAATGGTAAAATAACTTGTTTATTTAAACATTTAGCTCTAAACATGATAATTTAGTTATTTCATTTGCAGAATTGTGCTTTCACTTTACAGACAAGTCTACAAATGTGGCTGGACTTGCTGTTTTGCTTTTAGTCATGTGGTATAAGCACTAACTAACCTTTGAAGAAAACCTTTCTTTATGTGAATGATTGGCAACAAACACAAGTAATACTAAAATATTAAAAATGCTGAATAACTTTTTTGAATCTCATGATTTATCCTGGAGCAACTCAGCTTATATTTGCACAGAGGTGCAAAAGCAATGGTGGGTAAAACTGCTGGTAGTTGGCCCTGGCCGGTTGGCTCAGTGGTAGAGCGTCGGCCTGGCGTGCAGAAGTCCCGGTTCGATTCCCGGCCAGGGCACACAGGAGAAGCGCCCATCTGCTTCTCCACCCCTCCCCCTCTCCTTCCTCTCTGTCTCTCTCTTCCCCTCCCGCAGCCGAGGCTCCATTGGAGCAAAGATGGCCGGGGCGCTGGGGATGGCTCCTTGGCCTCTGCCTCAGGCGCTAGAGTAGCTCTGGTCTCGGCAGAGCAACGCCCCGGAGGGGCAGAGCATCGCCCCCTGGTGGGCGTGCCAGGTGGATCCTGGTCGGGTGCATGCGGGAGTCTGTCTGACTGTCTCTCCCCGTTTCCAGCTTCAGAAAAATACAAAAATAAAACAAAACAAAAAAAAAAAACTGCTGGTAGTATGGTTCAAATTAAGGCAGTAGCACCAAAGTATACTAGCAGTTATTTTACTATTTACTGTAATGTATCACAGTAAAAAGAAAACATTTTAAAAATTTTTAATTCAATTTTATTTAAGAATATTTTTGGTGAAGCACTAAAAATTATTAAATCTTGATCCTGGATTTAATATTGTGTGAAAAATAGTAAGAACACAGAAGTTGCTTCTGGTATAAACTATACTTTGGTAATTGTCTTGAGGAAAAGCACATCTGTGATTAAGTTGGGGCTTAAGTAGTTACTTTTCATGGAACATCATTTTTGCCTGAAAGAATGAATGATAGAAAAACCATGATTAAATACTTTTGGTGGATATTTTCTCATAAATAAAGTAAGTGTATCACTTTAGGATAAATACTGACATTATATGTTGCCAATAATAATATTCATGCTTTTCAGTGAAATATTCAAAACATTCTGCCACCAGAAGCTTCACAGCTTCGCAAAACTGAAGCTTTATTCCAATGAAATCAATGCTGATACCAGTTAATGTAATTTTTTGATATTGTATAAAATGTTTCAATATTTTTAATATTCACATTATTTAGTGAACCAATATTTTCTTTAAAAATCAATATGTATAAGATGGGTCAAGTATCCATTCAAATTAAAAGATGACTGAATTTCCATGTAACAATATAAAGTTCATTGATATGGTTTCAGATTCCATCAGCATTAACCTTTAAGAAATTACCATTAGTAAGGGATGTCAGAGAAATGGCGCTATGGGAAATACTCCCGATCTCTCCCTTGAAATTTCAACAAATTCTACAGTTATATAGTGTGTCCATAAAGTCATGGTGCACTTTTGACCGGTCACAGGAAAGCAACAAAAGATGATAGAAATGTGAAATCTGCACCAAATAAAAGGAAAACTCTCCCAGTTTCATACTTATTCAGTGCAGTTCGATGTGGGTTCACGCACAGATTTTTTTAGGGCTCCTTAGGTAGCTATCCTGATGGCCTACCAGAACAAGGTTTCTCCACCAAACTGCCAGTGTCCTTCAACTGCTTATCCCACCAAGTAATGTCATTCCTATGTGGTGGCGCTTTGTTATAAATGTGCCAATATTCACCTTGCACTTTGGTCATGGATTCGAATTTAATGAGCCACAGAACACACTGAACTTTCCTCTGTACCATCCACATCTCGACTGGCATGGCCATGGGCTGCTCCGCTGTATAGATGGTGTTATGTCATCATCTGCGCATACACACATGCTGCCATATCATCCTACAGAAACTGGGAGGGTTTTCCTTTTATTTGGTGCAGATTTCACATTTTTATCATCTTTTGTTGCTTTCCTGTGACTGGTCAAAAGTGCACCATGACTTTACGGACACACTGTATGCAGAGAAAATACCCCAGATGAACTTGAAATATACATACATCAGATAGACAAAGGTATGATTATGCAAGAAGACGGGCCAAAGATAGAATCTGCTCACAGAAGAAATAAAATGCCAGAGGACTGAGTCTTTCTTTTTCCTCATGAACCTGAGGGAGGGAGGTACTGTTAGCACAGGCTTTGTTTCAGAGCCGGAGCCAGGAGAAGAGGAAAGTCTGGGGGGAAGAAGCTGAGATAGGGACAAAGACCAAGAATGGGGAGCAGGACTGTTTCCTTGCTGTCTGCCGCACCGTGATTGCTGGCGCTCTGCAATTGCAGGTGCTGGGCACACACAAAGAACATGGCGCGCTCCCAAGAACTGTGTGCAAATAGCTTGTGGAGATCAGTCCACGGGGCACTGGGGCACACTTGATCTGCCTGTGTGACCAGCACAGTTTAGCATTGTGGTGCCAGATGCACTTGATCTGGGATCTGTGCCCCACTGGCTCAGAAGTTCGGGTACCAGCTTGTCCAGTGGAGTTTAGCATGTCTGGGCAGAATACCCGATCTGCAATGTCTGCCCCAACTGCTCCCGAAGCTTGAACACTGGCTTGTGGCATGCAGCCCCTGCTCTACCCAGGGCTGTGCTTTGAGTATTTAGAGTGGTATCGGAGGAGGGACTGGACTGTGTCACCCCAGCCTCTCCATCCTGCTTTGCTCCACTTGCTGTGCCAACAGTGGCAGTGGCAGACCCGCATTGGCTGGGTCTCCAGGCTGCTCTCTCCTTCGAGAGGCAGGGGTGCCCAGGTGCTTGATCCCCTGCTCTGTTGGGACATAGAGGAGGGCCCCAGAGGACCCCTGATTGGCCACTGCCAGAGCCATAAAATTGCAAAACCCTAACAAAAAGCCCCTCCTACCAATGCGACAGCCCTGCCTGCATAATTATGACAGTGATGCCTCAGCAGAGTTCTACCCAAGAATCTTGCAAGGCAAATCTTGTAGTATAGCACTTCCTACCAGAAAAAAAATACGTTACCTCTCAAAATTGGGAAAAAAAATACTTTTTGTTATCTTTTTCCTTTTTCTGTTTTATCCCATTTTTTCTTCTTTCCTTTTTCTTATTTCTCCTTTTCCCATGTGAACTTCATTATCATTTGTTGTTACATTTTTTATTCTTGATTTTTGCAAGGGTTTCATTTCTGACACTTTCTCTACTTTGTTCTCTCTTCTCCCCTCTGTCCTCCTTCTATCACCTTTATATTCTTTTTTTCTTCTTTTTCCCCCTCTCACCTGAACATCATTTTTCATCAAATTACTATATTTTAGACTCATACTTCTTTTTGTGGCATTTTTATTGTTTTTTACTTCATTTATTCTGTTTTGAATTTTTTTCTGTTTCTTTTTATTATCTGTAGTTTTTGTTCTACTTATTATTTATAGAATTTTCATTTTTTCACTGTATTTTTAAAATTATTTTTCAGTTATCTCTTGGTAGAGTTATTAACAATACCATTTGAAAATGCCATAAAAGAAAAAGAAATCAAATATGGATATACAGGATAGAGATGTAGCTCAGATAGATGATAAAAAATTTCCAGAAAAATATCTCAATTACATGGAAACCTTGGAGCTTAATGACAGAGAATTCAAAATATAAGTTGTAAAAATACTCAATAAGATACAAGAAAACAATGAAAGGCAATTTAGTGAGTTCAAAAAAAAATCAATGAACAAAAAAAGTACTGTACTTCACCAAGGAAATTTAAATCATAAAAAAGAACCAAGCAGAGATGAAAAACTCAATATACGAACTGAATAATGAGATAACAAGCTTAGCTAATAGAACAGGCCAGATATAGGACAGAATCAGTGATATTGAAGACAGGCAACTAGAGATACTACAGAGAGAAGAGAGAGACTCACAAATTTTAAAAAAATGAAAAAGTCCTACAAGAATTATCTGACTCCATCAGAAAGAGCAATATAAGAATAATGGTTATATTAGAAGAAGAGAGGGAAAAAGGAGTGGAGAACATATTGAAACAAATAATCAATGAGAACTTCCCAAGTCTGTGGAAAGAGTTAGAGCCTCGAATCCAAGAAGCAAACAGAACACCAAGTTACCTCAACCCAAACAAACCTACTCCAAAGTACATTGTAATGAAATTATCACAAATCAATGGCAAAGAAAAAATCCTCAAGGCAGCTAGGGAGAAGAAGAATATAACATATAAAGGAAGGCCATTTAGGCAATCATCAGATTTCTCAGCAGAAACTCTATAAGCCAGAAGAGAGTGGACTACAATATTTAAAGTACTGAATGAGAGGGATTACCAGCCAAGAATACTATATCCATCAAAGTTATCCTTCAAATATGAAGGGGAAATGAAAACATTTACAGATATATAGAAGCTGAGGGAATTTATCACCAGAAAACCTCCACTACAGAAAATAATAAAGGGGGTTATCCAACCAGATACAAAGAACAAAACAAAACAAAACTACAAGTAAAATTCTTAACAAAATACAATAAAAACAAGGATAATCTGTGACAGCAATAACATAAAAGGGGAGGGAATAAAGATCAGCAGTAACAAAGGAGGATAAAGTGCAGAAACACTCATGAAATAATGGACTCTAATAAATCTGTTAATTTTTCTTTTAATAACTTAATGGTAACCACCCCTGAAAATACACTACTGAAACACATAGCTTAAAAAAAGAAGAAACGGAAGATAGAAGTATGGAATACCACCAAACAAAAACAAATGACAGAAAAACAAAAAAGAAGAACCAAACAAGACACAAAGCTATCAGAAAGCAGTCTATAAAATGGCAAGAGGAAATCCTCAAGTATTAATAATTACACTAAATTAAAATGGATTGAACTCACCAATAAAGAGGCACAGAGTAGCAGATTGGATCAAGAAGCAAAACCCAACAGTATGCTGCCTTCAAGAGACATCTAAGCTACAAAGATAAAAATAGATTTAAAGTGAAAGGTTGGAAAATGATTCTCCAAGCAAATAATATTTTTAAAAAAGCAGGTGTAGCCATACTCATATCTGACAATGCTAACTACAGGATAAAGGTAACCAGATACATAGATGGACACTTCATAATGATAAAGGGGACATTGCATCAAGAAGACATAACACTTCTTAATATATATGCAGCAGACCAGGGAGCACCAAAATATATGACATCTACTAACTGATCTAAAAGTACAAACTGAAAAACATATAATCATACTTGGAGACCCTAATACACCATTGATGGCTTTAGATCGTTCATCTGAACAGAAAATCAATAAATATCGGCCTTAAATAAAACGCTAGAACAAATGAACACAATAGCCATCTATAGGACATTTCATCCCAAAATGTCAGAGTATACATTTTTCTCTAGTGTACATGAAACATTCTCAAGAATAGACCATTTTCTGGGCCACAAAACTAACATCAACAAATTCAGAAGGATTGAAATTATACCAAGCATATTCTCTGACCATAGGCTTTGAAATTAGAATTCAACTGCAAAGAGAAGTAAACACACCCACAAAAATGTGGAAATTAAACAAGATACTTTTTAAAAATGACTGGATCAAAGAAGAAATAACAGAAGAGATCAAAAGATATAAACAGACAAATGAAAATGACAACACGACATAGCAGAGTCTCTGGGATGCAGGAAAAGCAGTAATAAGAGGGAAGTTCATATCATTACAGTCTTATATGAAAAAATAAGAGAGAGCCCAAGTAAACAACCTAACATCACATTTTGAGGAACTAGAAAAAGAAGAACAAAAGCAACCCAAAACCAGTAGGAGAAAGAAAATAATAAAAATTAGAGCAGAAATAAATGAAATAGAGAACAGAAAAACTATAGAAAAAATTAATACAACAAAGAGCTGGTTCCTTGAAAAGATAAACAAAATTGATAACCCCCTGGCAAGACTCACTAAGGAAAAAAGAAAAAGGACTCATATAAACAAAATTCAAAATGAAAGAGGAGAAATTACTACAGATAACATAGATACACAAAGGATTATTGCAGAATACTATGAAAAACTATATGCCACCAAATTTGACAATCTAGAAGAAATGGATAAATTTCTAGAACACTACAATCTTCCTAGACTGAATCATGAAGAAGCAGAAAGCCTAAATAGACTGATAAGCAGGGAGGAAATAGAAACAACTACCAAAAACCTCCCCCAAAATAAATGTCCGGGGCGAGATGGCTATACTAGTGAATTCTACCAAACATTCAAAGATTTGGTTCCTATCCTTCTCAAAGTCTTCCAAAAAATTGAAGAAGAAGCAATACTTCCAAACACATTTTATGAGGCCATCATAACCTTCATACCAAGACCTGGTAAGGACAACACAAAAAAAGAAAATTATAGACCAACATTTCCAATGAATACAGATGCAAAAATCCTAAACAAAACATTAGCAAATCAAATAAAACAACACATTAAAAAAATCCATCATGATCAAGTAGGATTCATTCTAGAAACACAAGGATTGTTCAACATACATAAAATGATTAACATAATACACCATATCAACAAAACAAAAAAACAAAAACTATATAATTCTATCAATAGATACAGAAAAGGCATTCAAAAAATACAACATCCTTTTATGTCTAAAACACGCAATAAAATGGGCATAGAAGGAAAATACCTCAACATAATAAAGGCCATTTATGACAAACCATCAGCTAACATCATACTAAATAGTAAAAAAACTGAAAATGTTTCTTCTAAAATCAGGAACAAGAAAAGGCTGTCTACTCTCTCCACTTCTATCCAACATAGTTCTAGATGTTCTAGCCAGAGCAATCAGACAAGAGAAAGAAATAAAAGGCACATATATTGGGAAAGAAGAAGTACAGGTTTCACTTTTAGCAGATGATATGATCTTGTATATAGAAAACCTCAAAGACTCCACAGAAAGGCTATTAGAAACAATAAACCAATACAGTAAGAGTGTAGGATAAAAAAGTAACATACAGAAGTCTATTGCTTTCTTATATGCCAACAATGAAACTTCAGAAAAAGAACTCAAAAATATAATCCCTTTTACAATTGCAACAACAACAACAACAAAAACCAATAAAATACCTAGGAGTAAACATAACAAATAATGTAAAGGACCTACATACTGAAAACTACAAAGCATTATCAAAGGAAATTGAAAAAAGACACAATGAAATGGAAAAATATTCCTTGTTTCTGGATAGAAAGAATAAATATAGTTAAAATGGCCATATTACCCAAAGCAATATACAAATTTAATGCAATTCTCATCAAAATTCTGAAGTAATTTTTAAAAGAAATGGAACAAAAAATCATCAGGTTTATATGGAACCATAAAACACCCCAAATAACCAAAGCAATCCTAAGGGGGGGGGGGAAATGAAGCTGGAGGCATTACAATACCTGACTTCAAATTATGCTACAAAGCTACGATAATCAAAACAGCATGGTAATGGCAGAAAAATAGACACACAGACCAATGGAACAGAATAGATACTCCAGAAATAAAACCACATATATAGTCAAACCATCTTTGATAATGGAACCAAAAACACACAATGGAGAAAAGAAAGCCTCTTCAATAAATGGTGCTAGGAAAATTGAAAAGCCACATGCAAAAGAATAAAATTCAACTACAGTTTGTCTTCTTGCACAAAAATTTAAATTAAATGGACAAAAGACTTAAATATAAGATCTGAAACAATAAATTACATAGAAGAAAACATAGGTACTAAACTCCAGAACCTTGGCAGTAGAAAACATTTTATGAATTTGACCCTAAAGGCAAGGGAAGTAAAGGCAAAAATAAATGAATGGGACTACATCAGACTAAGAAGGTTCTGCACAGCAAAAGAAACTGAAAACAAAACAGACAGCCAACTAAATGGAAGATGATATTTTCAAACAACAGCTCAGATAAGGGGCTAATATCTAAAATATATAAAGAACTCACAAAACTCAGCAACAAACAAGTAAACAATCCAATAAAAAAATGGGAAGAGGATATGAACAGACACTTCTCCCAAGAAGAAATATAAATGGCCAATAGATATATGAAATAATGCTCATCTTCACTAGCTATTAAAGAATTGCAAATCAAAACTACAATGAGATACCACCTCATACCTGTTAGATTAGCTATTATCAACAAGACAGGTAATAAGTGTTGGAGAGGCTGTGGAAAAAAAGGAACCCTCATTCACTGTTGGTGGAAATGTAAAGTAGTACAACCATTATGGAAGAAAATATGGTGGTTCCTCAAAAACTTACGAATAGAACTAGCATATGACCCAGCAATCCCTCTACTGGGTATATACTCCCAAAACTCGAAAACATGGGTACGTAAAAACACATGCACCCCCATGTTCATCACAGCATTGTTCACAGTGGTCAAGACATGGAAATAGTCAAAATGCCCTTCAATATAGGATTGGATAAAGATAATATGGTACGGTACATCTATACTATGGAATACTACTCAGCCATAAGAAATGATGACATAGTATCATTTACGACAACATGGATGGACCTTGATAACATTATACTGAGTGAAATAAGTAAATCAGAAAAAGCTAAGAACTGTATTATTCCATACAGAGATGGGACACAAAATTGAGACTCATAGACATATATAAAAGTGCAGTGGTTACCAGGGGGAAGGGAAGGGAAAAGGGGGAGGGGTGAGTGGGGAGGGAGGGGCTTCAAGAGAAACAAAATATAGGGTGACGGAGGATGATTTAAGTTTGGGTGATGGGTATATGGCATGATTGACTGTCCAAATGATGTGGAAATGTTTTCTCTAAATCTATGTGCTCTGGTTGACCAATGTCACCCTGTTAAATTTAATTGTCTAAGTAAAAATAAAATAAGAAATTACCATTTGTGGAAATTTTTGTGTTGCATCAAAGAATATCTATAATTATCAGAAAAGATTATTAAAATACTTTGCCCTTTTCCAATTATGTATCCATGTGAGGTTAAATTTTCTTTACATACTTTAACAAAAACAAAATCAAAATACACTAATGTAGAAGCAGGTGTGAAAAGTCAACTGTCATCTGTTAAGCCAGATATTATAGAAGTGAACAAATGGATAGCAATGTTACTGCTTTTTGTCTTGAAAATAGTTTTTTAAATCATAACATTATTTGTGGTCATGTGTATTGGATCTATTATTCTTATTTTAAATGAATTAATACTTTAAAAATTAAAAAATAGAATTGACTCTTTAAAGTAAGACAATAACAATATATCATGGAGTTTATAACATACACAAAAGTAAAATATCTGACTATAATAGCACAAAGAAAGGAAAAGGGAAAAATGGAAGAACATTGATGGTAGACAATGGTGAGTTAAACATGCATACTGTAAACCCCGGAGCAATCACAAAATAACAAAACCAAACGTTACAGCCAATAAGAAAATAGGGGAGATAAATAAAATCCTAAAATATATTTATTTAACTTAAAAGAGGGCAGGAAAATGGAAAGGAATAAAGAACAGATGGGACAAATAGAAAACATATAGGAAAGTGGATAACATAAAAATAATTTACTTAAAGGTAAGTGATCTAGGTACCCTCAATAAAAAGGCAGAGATTGTCAAAATGGATAACAAATTAGTATGCAACCATATACAGTCTATAAGAAGAAACAATTTAAATATGAAGATACAAATAGGTTAAAAGTAAAAGTACAGAAAGATATACCACACAAATAATAATCATAAGGAAACAGGTGTGACAATATAAATATCAAATAAAACAGGCTTTATAACAAGGAATATTACAAGACAAAAAGGGATATTTGATAATAATAAATGGTCAATTTATCAATAGCATGTAACAACCCTAAATATGTATACATGTAATAACAAAGCTTCAAAACTACATGAAGCCCAAACACAACTACAAAGGAAAATAGCCAAATCCAAATTTATGGCTGGAAATTTCAATTCCCTCAGTAATTGAAATTGACAAAACAAGCACACAGAAAATCAGTGATAGAGAAGACATAAACAACACTTTTTTTTTTTTTTTTTTTAAGTGAGAGGAGGGAAGATAGAGAGACAGACCCTGGCCTGTCTGGGACTGATACTCAAATCAACCGAGTTATCCTCAGCACCTGTGTCTGGCGTTCGAACCAATCAAGCCACTGGCTGCAAGAGAAGAAGAGAGAGAGAAAGGGGAGGTGGGAAGAGAAGCAGATGGTTGCTTCCCATGTCTTCCCTGACCGGGATTGAACCTGGGACTTCTGCTCACCAGATCAATGCTCTATCGATTGAGAAAACTGGCCAGGGCTAAATAAACAACACTCTTAACCAATATAACCTAAATGATAATGATAGAAAATGCCATCCAATACCAGCAAAAATACACATTCTTTGTAAACTGCATATGAAACATTCATCAAGACAGATCATACACTGAGTCATAAAACAAATGTCAAATAATATAAAAGTACTGAAATCATGCAAAATATGTTACCCGAGCACAACAAAATTTAAATTACTATAAATAAAAAAAAATATCTGGAAAGTCCTCAAATACTTGAAACTTAATTTTTGAAAACCCACTCTTCTAAACAACCCATCAGTCAGAGAAGAAAATTAGAAAATATTTTGAACCAGCCTGACTGGTGGCACAGTGCATAGAGCATCAACTTGGGACACCAAGGACCCAGGTGTGAAACCCTGAGGTCGTCTGCTTGAGTGTGGGATCATAGACAGGATCTCATGGTCACTGGCTTGAGCCCAAAGGCCATTGGCTTGAAGCCCAAGGTCACTGGCTTGAGCAAGGGGCACTGGCTTGGCTGGGGCCCCCTGGTCAAGGCACATATGAGAAAGCCATCAATGGACAACTAAAAGTGCAACAACTATGAGTTGAAGCTTCTCATTTTGCTCCCTTCCTGTCTGTCTCTGTCTCTCTCTTTATCTGTGTATTTCTCTCTGTCTCTCGCTAAAAATATATATATATTTTGAACCAAATAAAAATAAAAACATCAAAATTTGTGGAATGCAGTTAAAGCAGTGCTCAGATGAAAATTTATAGCACAAAATGTTTATTTAAAATAGAGTAAATGTTTAAAATCAATGAACTATGTTTCTATTATAAGAAGCTTGAAAAAAAACTAAAAATCAATACAAAGTAGAAGGAAGAAAATACAAAGATTTGAACAGAAATATTGAAATAGATAAAGATAAATAAAGTCAATGAAACTAAAATCTGGTTCTTTGAGAAAAAAAACTCCAGTTCAATACAACTGGTAAATGACAAGCTAAAATGATTATAAAAAAAGAACAGAAATAAGCAATACTAGGAATGAAAGACAATATCACTACAGCTCATACAGACATTTAAAAAAATGATAAGGAAATACTATGTATGAATTAGAGAATTCCTTTAAGACAAATTATCAACATGGAAGCAAGAAGAAATAGAAAATCTGAGTAGCCATATAACTATTAAAGAAATAGAATTTATAATTTAAAAAAAAAGACCTTCCCCTGAAGAAAACTCCAGGCTCAAATGCTTTCACCAGTGAATTCTATCAAACATGTAAGTAAGACACAGTATCAATTTTATATAAAGTGTTTCAGAAAATAGAGGAGGGAGGGATACTTCCCAAGTAATTTTATGTGATTAGCATTGCTCTGATATTAAACCAGACTGAGACATTACAAGAAAAGTAAATAACAGGTCAACATCCCTCACCAACATAGACACAAAATTTCTTGACAAAATTTCAGCAAATTAAATCCAGCCATATAGAAAGAAGATAGTATACCATGACCAAGTAGGGTTTATTTCAGGAATGCAAAGTTAGTTTAACATTAAAATATAGCAAAAATTAATGCAATTTTCTATATTAACAGGGTAAGAGAACACCATAAGATCATTTCAATAGATGAAGGAAAAGCATTTGACAAAATCCAGCAACTCATCTGTGAGAATAATTCTCAGTAAATTAGGAACAGAAGGGAACTTTTTCAGTCTTATAAAGAACACTTACACACACACACACACACACACACACACACACACACACAAAACCACAATTCTACAGCTAACATCACACTTCATAGTGAAAGATTAAGTGCTTTCCCCCTATGACTGAGAAAAAGACAAGGATGTTCACTCTTATCACTTCTATTCAACATTGCATTGGAGGTCCCAACCAGTGTAATAAGGCAAGAAAAAGAAATAAAAGGCAAGAAGGTTGTAAAAGAATAAGTAAAACTGTCTTTATTCATAGATGACATGTTTGTATACATGGAACATGCTAAGGAATCTACAAAAAATACTAGTGCTAATGAGCTTAGCACTGTTACATTTTTCAAGATCAATATAAAAAATCAATTGTAGTTCTATATTCTAGCAAAAACAATTGAAAATTAAAATTACTATTTATAACAACATCAAATTTAACCAAATTTGTACATGACACCTGTTGAAAAGTATAAATTAAAAACTGAAATTAAACACAAGTAAGTGAAAAGATATAGCAACTGCATGGATTGAAAGATTAACTGCTGCAGTTCCCACATGGGGATTTTAATATTTTATTTTTTTTCTCATTTACAGTACGGTTATAGTAAATAGATGTGCATTCTTTTAAACACATATACCTTCTAGTTTTCAAAAGTATTTTCTGTTTCAATACTGTCTAACCTGTAAAAGTGCTTGACATAAAAATGTATAACTTTTGGGGTAAAATGGCATTCCAACATTTACATTGTTTTCCAAGGAACTTTTGGTTATAATTTTTCTGGGGTTTTTTTTTTGGCAGGTTTGTGTGTGAGACTGTTAACACATCCTTTTAGTTGATAGATAGCACAATAATATGTAAATCCATATGATACCTATTATAAAAGATATGCTATAAAATATGCAATTCCCCATTTGGGGCCCATGGAATGTTCTATGTTTAAAATTGACAGTATTTAGGTACTTTAGTAATTCATAGTTGGTTTTTTTTGTTTCCACAGTTTTCAGGGCAGTATAGCTACTAGAGAATTTCTTATTGTTAGAGATTGAAGAACTACTCGGAAATGACAAACTTTTTGACAAATTAGAACAAGAAACCATCGATATAGTTGAACTGCCTCCCAATAATGTGGATACAGTATCAGATTGTGAAGAACTTGATGAAAATATGTTAGAAGACACTCTTCCTCAGGATGTTCCTGGTCAATTAGAAGTACATTCTAGTGCCTGAGAAGACATTCCATCATCTACACACACAAAAAAATGTAAAGTGTTGCCGAAGAATGACTGGAAAAAACAGGACAAAAAGTTTTGCAGTAGTACATTACAGAACAATAATGTATCAGCACTGAAATAAAAAATGACTTAACATTTGAAAAATAAATCACCTGTTGACATATTTGAAGAATTTTTCGATGAAGATTTGCTAAGCTACATAGTAACCCAAAGTATAATGTATGCAAGACAAAAACAACAGACATAATTTTGACTTTTCAACAAATTGCCTTAAAAAGTTTATTAGAATATTTTTGTTATCTGGATACCATCCCTTACCACAGGAACAATTATACTGGTGTGAGGATGAAGATATGAATCTTACCTGTGTTAGAAACTGTATGCCAAAGCACAGGTTTTAGAAATAAAAAGAAACTTGCATTTCAACAATAGTTCCATAGTTGCCATGGAAAAGAAGGATAAACTTTTTAAAATTTGGCCTCTGATTAACAAATTAAATTCAAATTTTAAAAAGTTCGGAATATTTGCTCAAAAGCTTTCAGTCGGTGAGCAAATGGTAAGATATGGACACCACTTCTTGAAACAATTTATAAGAGGAAAGCCAATCAGGTTTGGTTTCAAACAATGAGCCATGTGCTGCTCTGAATCTGGGTATTGTTTTCATATGGATATTTATGAAGGAAAATGTGAAGAACAACAAGTTGTGAGTGGTGTAAGAGCCTCTGTAATAATGAAGATGACTTCTTTTCTGCAGTATCCATAAGAATATGAAGTATTTTTTGACAATTTCTTTACCATCTTTAAATTATTATTGAGATTGAAAGAACGTAATATAAAGGCGACAGGAATAGCATGGTATAATGGAATGAATAAGTGTCCCTTAAAATCTGATAGCATTATGAAAAAAGAACAACGTGGATCATATGATTACTGTTATGATAAAAATAATGACATTTTTGCTTTGATTTAGAATGACAATAACTGTGTCAAAGTTATGTCAAATTATTTAGGAGTACTACCTGTAGAAAAAGTGAAAAGATACTCTAAGAAAGAAAAGAAAAAATGTCGAGTAGATAGACCATACATTGTAGGGCAATATAACAAGTATATGGGTGGTGTTGACAAGCTGGACTGTAATGTCCAAAAGCATCGCATTAAATTTAGAAGAAAGAAGTGGTATTTTCCTCTTTTTACAAATGCCATTGATGTTGCTGTTGTTAACGCCCATGCTCTCTATAATGCTTTGAATGAAAGCATCTCATTATTAGACTTCAGACGCAACATTGCAAGAACATATATGAAGAAAGACCCATTATCCAATCTTAAAGTCACCAGAAGACCCAGTTCAAGCATGACAAGGAGAAGCCATGTACCTGAAGGTGTTAGATTTGATCCAATTGGACATGTATTGGAAAGGACTTGTGAAGGAAAGCAAAGGAAATGTGTTGTATGTGGCACAAATGTGCGCAAGCAGTGTAGAAAATGTAATGTAGGACTACATGTCGAATGCTTTCCTGTTTGGCATAGAAACTGAGTTTGTCTTGTGTGTGTAATACTGGCTGTGCTGTCAAAAATCTTTGGACAGAACCTTCCACGAGCCCCAAATGGGTATCAATAAAAAATTATGAAAACCAACTGACTTTTTTTCCAAATACAGACCCATAAATTCCATTTCCTACTTCCATTTTCAAACAAAATACACCAAAAAAATTATAAATACAAATTTGGCAGCTAACTAATTAAACTATTGTTAAAATGTCTTTTTCTCCCCAAACCAAGCCATAGATTCAGTGTAACCTACAGATTGCACTGTAAGGCGATTTTACATTAGCGGTATATATTTGTATATAAATCCACTTAATTCTTTTCAATAGCTACATATATTCCCTTGTATAAATGAGGCATAGTTTATCTAACAGTCCATCAAAAGTGGCTGGTTAAGTAAATATTTTTTTTCACTAAATTTTGTTTATAAACTTACATGATGATTCAGGTATATACATATAACTGATATATCTGTATATATGTATATGTATACATGTATATATATGTATATATACACAATATATAACTGTCTTACTCTATTTTATATCATAGGATCCAAATAGTATTACCAGATTACAGAACATTCTTATATACTGCTTACAAAAATTAGGGGATATTTCAAAACAAATATGAAGCTATAAAATGCCTCCTAATTTTTGTGATCAGTATATAGAATAGCCCATAAGCCTTATTACATAGAGTGGGTGATTTCTTAAATTAGCCATGCACTGGTGTTTTTGTGGGACCTCATGTCACCTTTGGGCTTTCCCTATGGTAGAGATATCTGGGTCAGTCATATAGGCAGGCTCCATTCTTCTCAGCTTTCTCATCTGGGCCCAATGCTTCTTTCAGCTGGAATTGCTTCCTTATTCCATGCCTGGATGGCCAACCTGGCTCCCTAATTCTTAGGTTGGGACAACTCCCTGACCACTAAATTTATAGCATCACTAGTTTTGAATCTCATGGGGTTTATGATCAAAATTTCACCACTAATCATTTCTAATATTAGTGCTGGGCTTGCCTTTCCATCATTTGGCAATCTGGCATTTTTCAAATGGATACACCTATTCCCTAAAGCTGGTATATACCTGGTACTTCTTGTAAAGGGTGAGTAGCTGCTAGTAGGGTTAAACTATTTCCAAAAAATGGCTAGATTATGCATTCAATTCTTTCATCTTAAAAATAGAAGTTTTCCAACGTGAATGTTGAGACATATATTATTCAATCACTCATTTATTTGGTTGTTCATTCAATGAATTAAAACCAACTAGGTGGGTGGTTATCACTGCTAGGCATTGAGGGGGAATGCAGATAATCAAAACACAAATGACCAAATGAATGCTGAAAACTATAAGTATTAGAGGACTATACATGAACCACTTAGCAGATTTGCCTTTCTCAAGTCTCTCCCTTTGCAATCTATCTTCCATGTTCTACCAAGTGAGCTTTCCAAAAACCAATGTTCATCTTGTTTTCATAGAATAAAAAAGTGAAGTTCTTAATTGTGGTATTAAAAGGTCTTCAATATCTGGCTCCAATTTCTATTCAAGCCTTTATCTTTTCCATTCTATCTCATAAACCCTATGTTCTAATATTATATCAATCCTCTCAGTGGTCACATGAGGCACCAGGTTCTTTCCAATCTTTGCCTAGAATGCCTTTGCCATTTCTTCACTTGGCAAACTCCCAGTCAGCCTCCAAGATTAAATTCAATGTTTTGATAAAACATTTCTTCTATGTTCCTCATCTGTCCTGGATTTGAGCACATTAATCTGTTGCTTTTATTAGATGATGAGATTATTTTAGGGCACTGGGCTTATCTTGTTAGTCTTTCTATCTCTGAATTTAAGTCTGAATAGGGACTGACAAGTAGTAGGGGCCCAATAAATATTTGTTAAATGAATGAAGAAACATTTAACAAAAAATAGTGAGGAAGAGCTGAAAGGATTTTGGTATATTTAGGTAAGGAATTATTAAAGGTATAGGGCTTGAATCTGGACCTAGGTAGGCATCTGAAAGGTTGGGGAAAGGATTTTGGAAGAGGAGGAGGATTATTATTCCAGGAGACAGGAAAACAAAAGCCCAAGACTGAGAGTGAAGATAGTGATGGAGTCTGCCAGACTGTGGCTGAATGCTGCTGTGTCTTGACCTTGTCACTGACTATATTTCTCAATTATATTTTCAGCTCCTGGAGGCAGGGTGTTTTGTACACTCCTCTGTACCCTTTTTTTTTATGCACATCTCCATAGCCATTGTTTCTACTATCTTATGGTTCTTATTCTGCTCTGTGATATAATTACTTATGTATCTACACATCCCCCCCAGCACTTATACTACCACCTTCCTGACTGCTTGAGGTTGGGGATGAAGTCTTGGTGTCTTTGCATCTTCCAAGACACCTAGCATAGTGCCTGGCACAATGTGGGCGCTCAATAAGTATTTTTGATCTACCTTTTGTTGATTTGATTACAGATGACCACAAGCATATTTGTGTGCAACTGTGTATTGTGGCACAAAACTTCATACTTCACACTGTGTTTATGTTTGGCAATTTTCATTAAAATATTATCTTATTGTACTTGGAAGACTGTCATTTGCATTTTTTTTCTTTGTTCCTTCTTATATGACTCCCATGTCTAGTGCCAGAAAGATGTAATAGAAGGGATTCAAAAAGGGTTTGGACAGCCTGACCTGTGGTGGCACAGTGGATTAGGTGTTGACCCAGAATGCTAAGGTCACTGGTTCAAAACCCTGGGTTTCTAGGTCAAGGCAGATATGAGAAGGAACTACTATAAGTTGAAACTTCTTGCTTCCCCCCCATAACCTTTCTCTCTCCTCTCTCTAAAATCAATAAATAAAATCTTAAAACAAACAAAATGGGGTTGGAGAAATTTATGAATGACAAAGTCATAAATGAATGACTATAAGAAGTTTTTAAGATCATGCAAAGGGGAAGGAGGAAATTTGATTTCAAAGGTGCCTTATTATGTGCTAAGAACTGTATTAGGCACTTTGCATGCATTAGATAGCATTTAATCTGGCAAAATATATCAGTATAAAGACAGGACATGCCAATCTATAAGGCCAAGCCCACACCCATTGAGGCACATAGCTTCTCCAGGTACCAGAGGCAGTATTCATCATTTTTAAAATTTTATCCACCTTTTAAGAAAGATGAATCTATGGATTTGCATTGTTTCCTAAGAACAGAACACATTTTCAATTCAGGCTTCTATGTGCTTAAAACTATTTTTTGACAAAACTTGATTAGTTTTTAAAGTCTCAGTACTTTAAGTTATAATGCAATCTGAGATACTCCCATGGTAATAATGATTACATCTCTTCGCTTACCTTGATATTTCATAAAGCTTTCAAATACTGAATAAAGGTAAGTCAAGTCAAGATAAGATACCAGCAAATTGCCTCAAATTATAGGCTCCCTTCTATTAGTGTTGTAGACACATTGTTTTTTCTGAGATATATATTATACCTCATCTGTGGTTGAAAGAAAATTGGAAGAAATTAGTTTAAGTTGCTTCTAATTAAAAAAAAATAATAGTAACTTTCAAAAACATAATGCTTCCAAGTGCACAGCTTCTCCATCTGGCAGGATTCACAATGTTAACCAAAGTACTATCTCTATACCTTGGAAAGTGGCTTGAGAAAGTGGGAAGGCAGGTATTTGTTCATTACTATAAAGTCACACAGTATAGACCTGCAGCTGCACATTCTGCTCTGTGCTAATGTGCTTCCTGCCAGGTACAGAAGTAGGTGGGAAGAGAAGGGACACACCGTTGGGTAAAGGATTATCAGTACACTCACAGGTCCCAGATAGCTTTCTATTAACCTGTTTTGGGAAAACTAGAACAGACATCTTTGCTTTGGAAAACATAAAGCCCATCTCATCTGATTAAAGAAAATGGTGAGGGTTCCAATGACATGGTTTACATTTTTAATGGCCCTGCCCCAGTCTCAGTGTGCCACTATTCACTGGAAAAACACCAGACATATCTTTGTGGTGATTATGAGTTTCTTAAATTTTACATTAGTCAAAGAAAACGAAGAGAGCAGGACAACCACCAAATAACATAGGTGCGACAAACTGCCTTTGGGATTTCTGAAAGCTAGACAAGAACCCAGCTTATACATTTAAAAAATTCCCCCTTCTTTTTTGAGGTGGGGAAAAAATATGCACATATTCCAAAGAGTTCTTTGTGTGAACAGGTGACCCCTTCCTACAGTCTCTGTAATTAATTGAGAAATTAAAGTTGGTTGGCCTTTGAGATCTCTTGTAAAAAAAAAGGCAGAAGGTCTTGAATATTTGGAACAAGAATCCACTATTCTGCCAAGACAGTGTGTTATTGTTATTGGAGTGTCTCTCAACAAAACGGTATTGAGTAGTGAGGACGTGATTTTGATTAGGTGAAATGACTCAGCTCTTCCCCTTAAATAAGAGAGGACTTGTCAGAGCCTTACTTACCTCATGATCTGGGATCTCAGAGGATAGTGTTTTCCCTAGGATGACCCCGGTCAAGTATGTCCAGCATCGAGCCGTGTTGGCAAGGTTATAGCCTCCTGTCTCCACCAAGAATTGTGAAGTTAGGAAAGAATAGTCACAAAACAGCAGGAGAGGAAAGGGGGGTAAGGAAGGAGAAAAAAATGTTTTAATAAAAGGGCTATAAGGACCACTTTCACTTGCAGAATTTCACCCAAACGTCCCCTTATATTTTTAAACCACCTAGTAGGCAGACTTTAGTGGACCAGTAAGACCATGCACCGTGTAGAACTGGGAAGGTCAAGGCCTACAAAGATTGAAAAGTTTCTCATCTGGGAACAAATATACACCTGAGGATGCTACGTTCCTCAATTCCATCAAGAATCATCAGCAAGAATGAGATCCTGGAACCTGAATCTCTTGAGGTGACCTACCCAACATGAAGGTTCCTGTGATGCATTTGGCAACAATTCTATAAAATGACTGCTGGATGTGGTTTGTATTTTAAACCTATTGCCTGATATAGCACTAGATGCATACAGGAAAAAGAAAAGAAAAATGCTAACAGAAACAGACTTCCTTCTTTTAATATCAGCATTCCTTTTCTCCACAAAGTGCAGGCCTAGTAGCATAGATCAAAAAGAATGAGATAAGAAAGGGATTGTTGACTGACACTCTGACCCATCTCGTCAGGTCCTGTCACAGTTACCCAGAAGCCATACTATCCTGACTAATAATCAGCATATTT
This sequence comes from Saccopteryx leptura, assembly GCF_036850995.1. Taxonomy (NCBI): domain Eukaryota; kingdom Metazoa; phylum Chordata; class Mammalia; order Chiroptera; family Emballonuridae; genus Saccopteryx; species Saccopteryx leptura. Next base: position 64,264,038 of record NC_089516.1, on the reverse strand, counting down.
TTGTTCTGAATAAATGTGTTATGCCAAGCAAGCATTAGAACAGTGGCCTTTAGCTAGATTCCAAGAGTGTAAAAATAAAATGGAATGATTTCATAACCTCAGTGCAGCCTAAAGGAAATCGAATCCAGCCTATTTTAGGAAGGGTAACCATAAAATTCATCATCCAAAATGGTATACTTTTAAGAGTAAAAGGGGACACTATTAATAATTACAGTGTGATAACACATATAAATTGGGACATACGGTCACCATTTTCTTAAACTTAGCTTTGCTTTGAAAGATCAGGGATGCTAGGGCTTCAGGAATGTTTCCTTTAGGGCTCAATAGGTCTACCGAAGCTTGGGCTCATGGTCATCTCTACAAATCATCCATGTGTTATTGGGGGTTGAAAATTTCAGTGAAATATTAAAGGTATTACTTTAAACACCCCTGATGTGGAAAATCTGAATTTCTAAGGTTGACTTATTGAGAGTGATTGTTTCATTTCAGAAGAGTCACTATAGGTTTTAAGTAATTAATTCTCTCTAGCATACATACAATATGATTTCTACAAATTCATTTATACAGAGTCAGTTTCAGGAATATGCATATTTCAAAAGCCAAACCTTCAGGCTGAGAAAGTTAAGAAGCTTTGAAAATACTAAGTAAAGGCCTTGACCAAAAATTTAATTCACAAAGAGATATGTCTTTTCCTCTCCTAACTGTACCTGTATCATAATCACCATCCTTTGTACTGTCAAGGAAATTCATATGTCCTACAGTACTTATTAATTTTATCTTTTCCATGAATTGAAGTTAATACATTTTTTTCTGGCTTATTCTATGAGGTTGTCTCTTATAAGCACCTTTAATTTGGATCCCTCTAGAGTTTGAGGCTGCCAAGAAACTGGGCTTGTGTATGTGTATTGAATGCTCACTCTTATTCATAAGGCCTTCCCATGATTTCTTCTAATTTTGGTTTTTACAACATGTTGACAAGTCAACAAACTATTAGCTGTTTCATAATACACACATTTTAAGCTCAATCTAACCTGACCACTTGATTTTAAGACATCAATACATTCATCAAATAAAGATTGTGCCAGACAGAAGATTCTAAGCAAGGCATCTTCAAAAATAGTTGAGGTTGTGAGAGGTCCCTTTCACAGATGTGTAAATACTTCTATTAAACAGACTCGGCTTTCTGTTGGTTAAGCAATGCAAAACATCAGTACACATTGAGGGCAAGAATGTCCAATAGACTCTTTAGATCTCTCAATTTTACTTTACTGTAACAAATCCATGCTTTTTAAGGTGGATATGGGGCAGAAGTCATTCCTGATTTCAGCTTAGTTTTAACGAATTCATGTGTTTACTACATATATTTGAGTAGGGTTAGATATTTAGTGGTATGTTTCTATAAGATTGTTATTAGAACTGAGAATCAAGGACTATCCAAAAGAAGATGGATCAAAGTCCATTGTTAACATCCTCTATTCTTAATAAGATCTGGTGTCACCTTTAACTCAAAGATGTTTACTTTAGGAATTGAACATTTTATTTCAGAATGCACAACTGAGCAGAAGGGCATCATAGCACTTCCTTATGCTGAACTGTGAAGGTGGCAGAATTCACTGACTCAGGCTTCTGGATCACAGGCAGGTTGATATTATCTAATTTATGAAAGTCAAGTTCCCCTCAGTGTCAATAAGTAAAATATAGAAGGTGACCTTCTTTTGTACTCACCTCCTCCCAAAATGAGCGTTGCCAATTGCCACTGAAGGATGTACTTAAGACACTTGCCAATTCCCACTGGAGTCATGTTAAAGGAGCACATAGGATCCCCAGCTATTGTATCAGCTCCCAGTTGTAAAACCACTGCTTCAGGATTAAAGGCTATGTATACCTCCTTTAGTACACTGTAGAAAAGAGAAAGAATATAAAACATCAGGAAAAGGCATGTCAGTCTGGTTTAGTGGTGGGGATGGTGATGGTGCCAGTGAGAGTTGAATCAGAAAGTAAGTGAAGAAAAAAATTCAACTTGTCAAACTCTTCAAACTGTCCATCTGAAAAGGGTGAATCAGACTGTATGTAAATTATACCTCAGTAAACTAACTTCTTTGAAATGTTCATATTAATTTAACACCAACAACCATAGTACATAACATACACATTTATTCCATTTTACAATCTGGGAAAATAAGACATAGATATTGACTAGTTGTTAACTATTATTTCTGATAACTAAAGATTGTCAATATATACTTTATCACCTAGTTATCACTGGGGGCTGGTGAAGAAAATTATATGCTTTGAAGCATAAACAGTATCAACTTACTTTTTATTATGCTAAAGAACTTCTGGGTTATAAAATGCAGACCTCTCCAATTCATATGCAACTACAATATTATAGGGAAGGAAACTGCAACAACTGATCAAAAATTATAAATCTGAAGGCAGCCTAAAGAACAAATTGTAGCAGGTACAAATGAGCATGATTTTGGGTTGAGTCATTCAATGCTATCAAATCAACCTAACTGCTTTTTTCAAGTTAGAAACCTTATAAGTGAAAAGGAAAGGAAGTTGTCAATGTGACAGACATACTTAGTCAGGTTTCCAGTATTATCATTAATTGAACACTGACAATGTCCAGAATGCATTCCTAGGAGTTATAAGGTCCCTGCTCTCAAGGGGCTTACAATCTAGTTCACAGACAAAACATATTCCAGTATGCAAGGGCCTGAGTAATTCTCACAGAGACATATAAACATGTATAAATTAACAAACTTCAGAGTTGAGAAAATGCAGAGTCCAAAAGTAATTAAAAATGCTGGGGTTAATAACCCCTTCATAGTCAACATGTCAAATTATACCAGTGCAGCAAAACCAGAAAAATTCCAGATCCTTCTAAAACTGCAAAAACAATTCAGGGATATAAAATATCAGTCTCTCAAATTCATATGTAACAAGGGCACTGAAACTATTGAAAAGTGTTCAGCTGTAGAGATATTGTTTGACTCAAAAAACTGTTTTGTTTTGCTTTCTCATCTATGCAGACAAATATTGAGTGATTGTGTAGATTATAAAAATATTATAAAACTTATGACATATGATACTCAATACAGGAATACTCAGTCCTATCTTCTCTTTCATGTGCTTATCTCCTGGGTGCAGAGGAATGATAAGCCACCTGGATAGTTAGCCAACATTTACTGAGCATCTACGCGTACAGAGCACCCTATTAGCTGCTGCTGGAACACAGTGGAAGGAATGATCTCTGTTCTTAAAGGTTTATAGCATAGTGGGGAGGAAGGGGAGGCAAGAAAGACTAACACTTTCTCATTCATTCTCTCACTTTGCACACATTAACTGAGGCTCTCTGTGTGTCCAGCATATAACTGTACCAGATGTTGCAGGAACAAAGATGAATTTGGCACCGTTCTTATCTTCATGTGCTCAGAATAGGGGGGAAGACTCAAACTATGTCAATAAATAATTAAATACAATGATAAATTAAGTATCATAGATGCCACAGAGGAGAGAATAATCAACTTTTCCAGATGATGTTAGAGAGGATCCTACAGGGGTAACTCTAGACTTAGGTCTTAAAAGATGAGAAAACTACAATAAGCCACCTATCAAAATGGCTAATATGAAAAATAGCAATAACATCAATTGCTGGTGAGGATGTGGAAGAAACTATATCACACACACCTTGTGAGTGGGAATGTAAAATGATATAGCCACTCTGGAAAATATTTTGACTGTTCCTGTCAAAACTAAAAGTAGATTTATCACACAATCTAGTAATAATAGCATTCTTCAGCATTTATTCAAGAGAAATTAAGACTTATTTTTATATAGGAACTTGTACATAAATGTTCATAGGAACTTTATCTGTAACAATCCAAACTTGAAATGACTCATATACTTCAACAAATGAATAGTTAAACTGTGGTATATCCATACCATTGAAATACTGCTCATCAATAAAAAGAAACAAACTACTGATACATGTAAAAGAACTTGGATGGATCTCAAAGGAATTATGCTGGGTGAACAAGGCCAATCCCCAAATTTATACTGCATGATTCCACGTATATACCATTTGTGAAATACTAATTAGAGGAATGGAGCCCTGACACAGGTAGCTCAGTTGGTTAGAGTGTCATCTTGAAGCACCAAGGCTGTGGGTTCCATTCCTGATCAGGACACATACAGGAAGCAAACAAGGAATGATGAAAGCTAAGTGGAACAACAAATGAATGCCTTTCTGTCCCTCCTCCTATCTCTGTCTCTCTGAAATCTATCAATAAAAAAGAAATATTGCCTGACCAGGCGGTGGCAGAGTGGATAGAGCGTAGAACTGGGATGTGGAAGACCCAGGTTCGAGACCCAGAGGTCACCAGCTTGAGCGCGGGCTCATCTGGTTTGAGCAAAAGCCCACCAGCTTGAACCCAAGGTCGCTGGCTCCAGCAAGGGGTTACTCGGTCTGCTGAAGGCACGCGGTCAAGGCACATATGAGAAAGCAATCAATGAACAACTAAGGTGTTGCAGCACGCAATGAAAAACTAATGATTGATGCTTCTCATCTCTCTCCATTCCTGTCTGTCTGTCCCTGTCTATCCCTCTCTCTGACTCACTCTCTGTCTCTGTAAAAAATAAAATTAAAAAAAAGAAATATTGTTAAAAAAATATTTACAGGGATATAGAGCAGATCAGTGGTTGCCAGGGATTAGGGATAAGTGTGGTTGCATTACTGAGCCCTGTGGTGATGGTATAGTTCTCTATCTTGATTGTGAAAGTAGCTGTGGTTATGCAAATCCACATAGAGCTACACACACGCACACACAAGACCATGTATAATCGGTGAAAACTGAATAATCTCTATGAATTGTACTAATGTCAGCTTCTTGATTTTGATATTGTACTATCATTGTGCAAGATCTCAACATTGGAGGAGGGTGGAGGAAGGATGCATGGGACTTCCCTGTGCATTTCTTTGTAACCTCCTGTGAATCTATGATTATCTAGAAATAAAAGTAAATAAAAGAGTAGGATTGTTTGAGAAAAGGGCAATTAGAAGCTTTGAAAAAGGTAAGGAATTAAAAAAAAAGAAAAGAAAAAGGTAAGGTATTTTGTATACAGTATAATGTCAAAGCAACTGGAAATGAGGGCAGCTTACAGAGGGCTATATGGTAGACACTTTAAAATTCAAGACTGAAAGTTTTCGTTTGGTTTGACAGTCAAAGACGAGCCACTGAAAAAGTATGAGATAAGCAATGATGCTGTTGAAAAACAATGCTTAGGAAATTTGATTTTTGCTGTTTCATGTAAGGCCAAAGAGACAAAGTCTGGAGATAGGGTTAGCACAAAGGGTATTGAAGTAGTCTAGGCACAAGAGCAACAGAAAGCAAGGTAAGAAAAATTTGGAAAATATTGAGAGTACTAGGTGACAGATTAAGTTGGGGGTGTCAAAGGAGAAAACACACTGTGCACATTCCCACTGAATTCACAGGAAGAAGAGAAATTGGAATATTCCTTTTCCTATCGCTACTTCCAAATCCAATATTCCTTCCTGTCATCAATCTCTCCTTTTTTTTTGAGGTCAATGTTACTTGCTTACACTACTCAAATATTATGATATTTATTATCTAGATACCTACGATATACTCTTCCACCTCCCTTGAGGATTTTAGCACCTGGTTCAAAATTTTTCTGTCTCTCCTTTTCCTTGTCATCATTCTCTGAAGTTTAATAGCCATTCATTCACTAAAATCTTATTTCACCTGCATATATTTTTAAAATTGAATTTATTGGGGTGACATTATAGTGAATAAAATTATATAGGTTTCAGGTGTGCAATTCTATAATACATCATCTCTATATTGTACTGTGTGTTCAGGACTCCAAGTCTTTTTCCATCACCATTTATCCCCTTTCACCTTCTTCCACCTCCTCCCATCCCCCTTTCCCTCTGTCCATCACCATCCTGTTGTCTGTATCTGAGCTTTTTTGTTTTTGCTTAATCCCTTCACCTTTTTCACCCAGTCCCCCAAACCCCCTCCTCTTTGACAGCTGTCAGTCTGTTCTCCATATCTATGAATCTATTTCTATTGTTTGTTAGTTGATTTTGTTCATTATATTTCACATGTAAGTAAAATCTTATGGTATTTGTGTTTCTCTGACTGGCTTATTTTACTTAGCATAATGCTCTCCAGGTTCATCCATTCTGTGGTTAAAGGTAAGATTTATCTATTTTTTTCTTTTGTTGCTTGTGCTTTTGATATCATATCTAAAACAGCATTATACAGCATTATCTAATTCAAGATAATAATTATTTATATCTGTTTTCTTCTAAGAGTTTTATTGTTTCAGCTCTTACATTTAGACTATGTAGACTTAGTTTTTGTATATGGTGTGAGGTAAGGGTCTAAATTCATTCTTTTGCATGCTGATAGCCAGTTGTCCCAGTACCATTTGTTGAAAAGGCTATTATTTCCCCATTTAATTGTATTAATACCCTTTGTGTAAAATCAATTGATTGTACATATTTCTGGACTCTGAGCTCCATTTTATTGCTGTATATGTCCACACTCATGCCAGCCACACATTGTCTTGATTAGCTTTGTAGTAAGTTTTAAGGTGTGAAGTGTGTCTTCTAACCCTATTCTTGCTTTTCAAATTTGCTTTGGCTAATCTGAGTTGAAGTGCCATATAAAGTTTAGGATCAGCTTATCAATTTCTTAAAAAGTCAGCTGTAATTTATAGCTCCATTTTGACCATGCTGAACTTGTCACCCTACTTTCTCCTCTATTCCCCATCTCTGGTAATGATACCCCATCTTTTTGGTCATCCATGTTTAAAACTCTGAGGCTCTTTCTGATTCCTTTCTCTGCTCCTCTTAACAGTCTTTCACCAATGTCGCTCCCATTTCCTCTTCTTCACTCCCACTTAAGTACTCTAACCTAGCCCTTGTAATCTCCTCTGTGGATTCCAATAGCTTCCTAATTAATTTCACTGCCTCAAGTCTCCTTTTTCTCCAATGCATCACATACACATTACCATTAGATTAATTTTCCTTTGGAATGGTTATGATCAAGTCATTTCTTTACTTAAAAGCCTTCAATGTCCCTCTATTATCTCTAGATAATGCTTAAATTTCTTAGCTTATGATTCAAAGTCCTTCATGATCTAGCTCCAGCCTACTTTTTCATCTTATTAATCAATAACTGCTTAACCCATATTATTCTGTAGGTAAACTGAACTGTCCTTGGTTTACCTCACCCACTTTGTACTTTCTTATGTTTTTTTGTCATGTACATCCTTGTCTGAAAGTCACCTTTCTACATGTCTACATCATATGCATCCTTTAAACACTAGCTCATGTTCCATCTCTTTCATGAATAAAAAATGAAAACAATAACAACTAATATTTATTGAGCACTTTATTCAAAACAGCACTTTTATGCATTTATATGTATTAGCTCACTTGACCCTCATAACAATTTATAAGATAGGTATTATTATTATTACTATTATTATTATTATTACTATACAAAGGCACAAAGAGAGAGAGAGACAAGAACATTGAGCTCCTCCTATATGTGCCCTGACCAGGGAATCGAACTGGCAACCTTTGCACTCTGGAATGATGCTCTAATCAACCGAGCTAACCAGCCAGGGCAAGATAGATATTATTATTAACCCTATTTTATAGGTGGAGAAACAGCAGCATAGAGAGCTTAAGAAATCTGTACAAGATCACATAGCTATTGAGTGGCAGGGCTAGATTGTGTGTGTGTGTGTGTTTTAATTTTTCCACTGATTTGTGACAGAAAGAGGAAGAGAAGGAGGAAAGGAGAAAGAGCAAGAAAGAGAGAAGCATCAACTCCTTGTTCTAGTTAGCTGTTCTATTTAGTTGTGCACTCGTTCATTGCTTCCCATACATGCTCTTACCAGGGATCGAGCCAGCTCCTTGGGATGCAGGGATGATGCTCTAGCCACTGAGAAACCTGGCCAGAGTGGCAGAACTAGATTTTGAACTCGGGCATCCTGGTACTAGAATCCATGCTCTGAACCACTACAAATTCATGCTTCTATGACTTACTTAGCTACCATACATTAGGTGCTTGTGTCAGCCACTTTACAAATATTATTCTCAATAATAGCAGTAGCAGCCACAGCATTATTATTTTTTGAGTGTTTATCTTTCCAAGTAAGTTGTGATCATATTATTCCCTCATTCTAAAACCTTTAGCAGCTCCCCAAATGCTTATGGAAGAGCTGATTATTCTAGCTCCTTCACTTTTCCAGTCTTCTTTGCAACAGGTCCCTCTCCTGCACTTTATAGCTGAGCCAAACTAAACCACTGCTCTTCTTTGTACATAGCTCATCCTTTCCTGACTTTGATCTTGCTGTATCATCTGTGTAGAACATTCTTCCCTACACTCTCTGTATATTTAAACTTGACTCAAATTTTATAGACACATACACATTCACATACTTTGTGGTAATTAGCTACCCTTTAGAACCCAGATAGAATGTTACCTCCTCAATTAAGCTCCCCCACCGAAGTATACTGCTTACAAAAATTAGGGGATACTTCAAAATGAATATGAAGTGATAAAAACATCCCCTAATTTTTGTGAGCAGTACATTGCTTTGAGTGCCCAAAGCATTTTACCTCTTACGGTTCTTATAGCTTTCCGCATTTTACTTTATTCAAATGTGTGTGACTATGAATATGAATGTGTATCTTTCTCTTTGTATCTATAATTTTAATATCTGTACTAACATTCTTGAGGGTGGAACCAATACTTTATACATAGTAGGCATTCAATAAATAATCATTAAATGAATAAATGAATGAAATATCACTCCAGATTGCTTTTGGCAAAGTTACCCTACCATTGTAACATTGTTCTACACTGTATATCATTAATTTTAGGTTTTGGCAAAGTATAAAATCTCTTACCCAGAAAGGAGGGGAAGGATAAGCAGCTCATTAAACTACATTAGGAACTTCCCTATAAACACACAAGATAATCATTTGAAATGTAGTTTTCCTTGATGAGAAAACTAATCTCTCAGTATTCAGAAGCCTGCTTTTCAGACAAGGCTATGCAAGTGAAGAAGAGAGGCTGTGGCAGCTGTTTCTAGAGGCATTGCTCTGAGGAAGGTGGTTTGTGCCTGAGGAGTATAAAAGCCAGAGGTGATGACATTAATGATGCTTTAAGATAAAAGGAAAAGCCCAAGAACCAGTTTACCCCTTTTCTTTTATTCCATCAGGGGTAGAGACCCCAGCTTCTACTGTGTGTCTTGAGATGATTCACTGGTGCCACTTTACCTCTAATACCAAAGCAATGGAATGCCAAAGAGATGGTGCTACAGTTATCCTTAATCAATGCTGGTGGTAGGATGTGGTAATCCAAAATTGTCCCTTTGATCTGTGCAAGCTCCCAGCAGGTTTGGTCTCCTGAGGTCTAGCTTGCAAACTAGCTTATACCAGACTATCATCTTTGTTTTCTAGAAGGCCCTCCCAGCATCCTCTAGAGCAGTGGTGGTCAACCTGGTCCCTACCGCCCACTAGTGGGTGTTCCAGCTTTCATGGTGGGTGGTAGCGGAGCAACCAAAGTATAAATAAAAAGATAGATTTAACTATAGTAAGTTGTTTTATAAAACTTTATTCTGCCAAACTTAGCGAAAATCCGACATAAAGTACTTGGTTAGTAATTATTATTATATGCTTTAACTTGCTGTAACTCTGCTTTATAAATTTTATAAAGTAAAGTTACTTCCCTACTTTATAAATCACATTACTGTGGAACCAGTGGGCAGTTAGAAAATTTTACTACTAACAGAAATACAAAAGTTGGCAGTAGGTATAAAAAGGTTGACTATCCGTGCTCTAGAGACTTCATCAACAGAGATTAAAGAAATGAAGAATTTAAAGTTGAAAAACCAAGGATAGGATGCAGAAGGAGAGAAGAGAGAAACATTTGTTAGTAATGCTGTGACTTTCCAAGGTCAGCCTGAGAAAAGTTATTGCCCACAGAAAAGCTTTTACTACAATAATGTAAATTTTAAATCTATGGTATTAGATGGGATTCAGAGGGAGATTCTGTTAAGGACCCAAAGTAGCACTAATCAGTCCCAAATGGGAGCTCTTCAGCTTTTCACAGATATGTTTTCTCTAAATTCTCTCAATCCTATCTCAACTCAGGCACTGCTGACTCATGCTGCAAAAACTCAGCCTTCCAGGGGATGCTGCATATCTTAAATGCCTCAGTGATTCCTGAATATCTACTACAAATGGTTTAGGGATGCAAGAAATTCATGGGGCAGTCACTGTGGTGAGGTTGATGTGTCAATTTATTTGGGGTCGGTCAGGGGTGCCTCTTGAACATATCCAGAAGACATTTTATTTCCTATAAGTTTCTCTTTCTATTTTTAGTATAAACAAGCTGTACTGGTTCCATTAACACCTTTAGTACAACAAAACAAAACAAATATTCCAAAGCGTGCGTGCGTGCGCGCACACACACACACACGCCTCAAACTCCTAAACCCCAAACCCTCCAAAGAAATAAGCAAACAATCCTCACATTTTTTTGGTGTTTAAATTTTCAAGATGTAATTTGTTAACCTTTTACAGGAGCATCTTTTCTCTTGCTAAGGCCATTATATGAAAACAGATTCTAATTGGCTTCTCTTTCTAACATGCCTTGCAGTAAGTAATTCGACTCATCGATTTTATGTCACCTTGGCAACAAAAGGACTGTATACTATTTTTAGTTTGTTATTACTTATCTTTTTACCTCTTTGAAGTAAACCATTCACATTTACACAGGGGAAAGTGAGTCATCCAGAATGAAAGGAAAGAACCTTCTTACCAGTGGCGTAGACTGAATCATCAGAGCTAGAATTAGAACACTAATTCTAATTTCAATCCAGTGCTCTTTTCACTAAACCCCAGTGCTCTTCGGCTCTTCCTATTCTGAAAGGCCAGATGCCCTAGCAAGCAGAGTGTATATTATTTGGTCAGAGTTTATGGTAGGCCAAGAGGCAAGCTGGTTTGGAGAGGTAAGCTTTAAAAAAATGAAAGAATACAAAGAATATGAATCTTAAGGCTAGCTGTACTAATGAGTCTTTATTTGATTGGGGGTGGGGAGGTTATTTCACTGTTTTGAAACTATGAGGACCACTCCCCATAGCACTATTGCATTCTGCTCTGTGTCCTATTATTTGGGCATATGTCTCTCCCATTTCTTTTGCAGCTTCCACAACATGGGGTTCAGGCAGAATGCTGTGTTGGGGGTCACACAAAGCTGGATCCAGTGCTTGCACTGCAACTTGAACAAATCACTTCACTTCTCGAACCTCAGTTTCCTTCTCTGTAAACATGAGTATTCTCTCCCTCCCAGGGTTACTGTGAGGATTAAATGATATAACATTCGCAAAAGTCTCCTCCTAGCACCAGGCACATAATAAACACTCCCTAATGTTGAATGAATAAATGAATGGCCTTAAGTCAGGCCCTTGGAGTGCTATGTTAATTTTTTCAGCCCACTAGGATACTGTTGAGTTCAGCATAGCACACCATAGCCGTGACTTCCTGAATAGTACTCTAATGTTCCCCAAAGGCAAAAAGAAATTTCATAGTGTCACTGCCAGGTTATACCTGTTCTGAGAGTATAATAATTCCTTTTCCAGTGCTGCCAATCTATTACCTTTCACCAAACAAAAAATTCACTTCAAGAAGGGGAAGAAATACAAGTGCCTTTCTGAGAGATAGAGGTTCAGAGAATATATAGTATTATTAAAATTGAAAACTACTTCTTTGATTTCTTAGGCAAAAAATCAGATTGGAAGCCAAACAGCTATTTGGCTTTTGCAGACCCTGAATAGTGATGCCCTTGGGGGGAAAAGGGGAGAGCTGGAGTCATTCCAAACTGTAGTTACAACATTTGCGTGTATATTTACTTCTTCTGGTGTGCTCTTTGCACTAGTTTTTACTCTCTAAGCCTGGAAGAAGTCACAATTTTCCTAGAGCTCAGTTTAATACATATCGGTAGAGATATAGGCCTATTTCTGTTTCTTATTCCTTAGTCATATTTTCTACACTTCCTATATACCTATGATACATCTTTATTTTTTTCAATTCAATTGCTCTGATTTTTAAACTTATGTAGACAATAATGATTTGTTAACAATAAACATGCCCCTAGCCCTTCCCTCACCCTTACCCAGGAGGGCCTCCCTAAGATTCAAAGCTGAAATGCTGCCATATAGTTAGCACCTGGTGCAGCTCATCAAAATATAATATCCTTTCCCAGATGATTGGAAATCTCTACAATGCCGTCACACAATGAGGTGTGCAAGAAAGAGTTCGGGGATTGATTTTCATCATTAACTTGATATTGCATGGTTTTTGTGGGACTTAAAAAGACATGCATTTTTATTACTTTTAAGTACTGCACATAGAATAACTCCAACTCAACATATTTTAACAGTTATTTTTCTGGAGCAGGATGTATTTTAAGCATGCCTACATTACAGAGTCTGGTGGATCATTTAGGATCAGTGTCCTGTTGCTTGATGAAATCCAGATCACTTCAATGAAATCCAGATGGGGAAACTGGATCTCTGGCAATGGCTGCCAGATCTTCTCCATATGAAATCTCTCTGGTCTGTATGCAAATTCAAAACTCCATATCCTGGAAATCCCAAACCAATCAAGTGGCACTCCGCTTCTTAGTTACTGGACTAAACACAGGGAAGCAATTCATGCTTCCCTGAGGAAATAAGTATTTCTTACATACATCTATCTTGGCACAAAAAGGGCTGGATAAGCAAATTAATACTGTAAACAAGATTGCACTGGGGAATGTTTGTCTTACTTAAGAGAATAAACTCTTTATGCACTTTATACACAAATAATTGATATGCTAATTACAAGTGATTCTTAAAGCCCCTTCTTTGAGGTGTTGTTAGTCTAGTTTGAATTACTAGTGCATCTAGTGCTTGAAAGTGATACAAATACATTTTAAAATATTCCTGGATTCAGACTTGCTTTTGTCTAATTAGGCCAAGTTAGTGAGGCTTTCCTATATTTAAATAGAATGGATATTTTTCTACCTTTATCTCCAATATATTGAACACCTCCCCCATACTTCATCTTCCTCTTCAGGATTTTCCCACCTCAAGCAGACACACAAACACCTTTACCTCCAGCTCAGTCCTCAGTTTTACTTCCATGATATCTAGGCAAATGTACTGCCCTTAGTGCCTGGCACACATGGACACCCTTTCACTTGTTAACTTAGCTGGTTAGCTGATATGTTGTTTTTTTTTTTTTTTTGAAGAATCTTTTCTTTGGTCCTTCTTTAAGGACCAATGGGTATGGCTTCAGCAAAACTTAGCTTCGGGCCTTTTTTTCAGGTAAGAGACACTAGTTTAACTTAATCTCTATGCAGTCCATGTCAACAGAACAGAACAAGGCAGCACATCAATGCTGGCAGCTGTTGGGTGAATGGCCATGTCAGGAGCAGTTATTCAAGTAACATGTGAAAGCTGAACCTAGAGGGTAGCTTTTCTAGATTAGACTGAAGGGACTGAGCAGTCTTACATTAAAGGACACAATTCTCAAAATTTCCATTTATGAGCAAGGTCTTCCTGTCTCTGGATAGTTTCAGACCATGTTCTAGCATCAGAACCTATTAAACTTCTGCAGAAGAATCAGGTCACTTTCTCCAGGGGCAGGGATCATTCAGTATTAAGAAGAGAACAGAAAAGGTATATACCAGAGTGACAGAATGAACCCACAGAATTTCAGTAGACTCTTCTTGACTTAAAAGGGAAAAAATCACCTATGTTTTCTGGGGTAGAGGGCTGTCATGATATCAGGGCTACTTAGTGCAGATGTTTAGGAACTTGTCATGAAAGACACTGGCCAAGAGGGGAAGAAAGACAATATAAGAACTGTATCCCTAACTATCAATACATGGATTTAAAGTTCAAAGGATCAGGTAAGGGTAAAAGATACAGTTCTCCACTGTAACTTTAACTAAATACTGGAAACAGGCAGGGTGAGCTCAGTGACAGAGGGCTCAGGACAACTCAGATAATTAAACACATACCTCCTCTCCAAATTATCCTATATTCTTAGGCACTTAATGTTTTTGAATTTAATATTTCAAAAGACATATCAAATTAGGAACAATAAATGAACAGCCCACCTTGGCCTCATTTGTACCTGTGCCTAACATGAACAGTAAATTTAATGTGTCTGAGTCATCCATTTTTTTTCAGAAACAACAAGCAACTTTATATTTTCCATACAATGCAGAGGCAGGATAAAAGTTTATCAAATAGAATAAAAGCACTTGATAAAAATACTTACAGAGGGATGAGTTCAACGTGCAAGGCTTTTTAAATGAATTAGCACCTCCTGTTACCTTTATTGCCAGACCAAAGTGAGCTAGTGATGATCAAGGTGGTGTACCTGTAACCTAACTGAAGAGAGGTAGAATAATTATATAAAGAATTTTCACCAGCTCTTAGATTGTGATGAAAATGGGGATGAAGATGGAAGTAAGGCTATATAATTATGTGTTCTCAAATGCAAATTTCTAGACAATCCTTCCCTTCTTATCAAGCAAAGGGGAATTTTAAAAATTTGTATTGCTTAAAATATTTATGTTTAGATATGTGTTTGTGTTGTTTTTGCCATATCACCAAGTCCTGAGAAGCAAGTTATAATTGTTGGGTTCTCTTTCACTGAGGATCTATCTACTTGCTTCTAAAATTTAATGCTAAGAAGTCTACAGTCCCAACTGGAAGATAAATTCTAGATGAGTGATAAATACAATAAAAGAAAAATGTATCATCATGAAAACATCTCTTCTTTAAATTTTAACATTAAAAGTCAATAGTGTAAAGAAACATTTTACTTGAATGTCCTTTAGAGATGTCCTGTGGTTCTCATTTTATTCCATTGGTATTGAATGAACAACTTATAGCTTGGATGGAGAAATCTCATTGCTTTATGTAGATATGTCCTTCTGCCAGGACCAAGAGATGATAAAAAATTTTGTCAACAGATGCAAAAATGCTAATGTCAAAAATCTTTATCAATACTACTCGAGAAAACACATGAAAAGGATGTTAATTCCATGAGATGACCACTATAAAATGACATGTGACACTCTTTCTAAAGCAGAAAGTCAGGATTTTCTCCATTGAAAATAAAGGAAAAAGCAGATTCACAGAATCTTTGTGCTTCCAAACTTTAAATCCTAAAACATAAAATCTGGCAATATTTATTCTTGGTTTCTATCCATAAAATTACAAATTAAATTCCAAGGATTGGCATATTCTTTTGGTAGGAAAAATCTAAATTGCACTTCCAAAAACATAAATACAACAGATTGTGTATACTACAAATCATGTGGTTCATTTTCATAAATTTAACTGGTTTTTCTTTGGGAGGGGGGTCTGCAATCCCTTGAGACACAACTTTCTAAGAAGACTTGGGATGGTATTTTTTCCTTGTGACGAAATTTCATACTTCCACATGACACTTTGAGGACATTGTAGCTGATGGTTAATAGGTAGATACATGAGTTGTAACTCTGGCTTCAGCACTATTAGCTGTGCAACCCTAAGCAAATCAATCTTTCTAAGCTCCAGTTTTCTCACTTGTAAGATGGAAATGAGAATACCTACCTTTGTAGGTATTGTAGACTGTGTTACTGTAAAAATCAAATAAATGTTTAGTGCTATTCCTCGCACAGGCAAGTGCTCCCTAGGAATTGTACTCCAGGGTGTGGGAGAAGCCTCATCTGTGTTGTTTACCACCACAAATGCCTAGGTACAGTGCTGGCATAAAGGAAACAATAAATATTTGCCAAATGAATGAATAAGTGTTATTATACTTAAAGACACACACAAATCCCCTATGTTGTTGCATGGGAGCTCCCCTTCCTTTATTCTTGTTAATAAATGTTTAAAATTTCTACAAGGTGACTTAAGGTGCTTGATTCTTTTGTAAGATGGTCAGAGTGGCTTCAGAGAGGTGAATCTTGGCCCCAGACCCATAGGAATGAATCCTGTGTTTAAAACATCACTGACTTGTATTTCAGAGGCCATGTCAGGGTCTAAGGAAAATTCTCACACAATAAACATATACTACAGAAGTGTATCTATAGTAAATATTAGCCATATGTGTTTTTAACAGTGGAGCTTAGTATAGATGGACAAAGGACTTCCTCACAGGAATAAAAACTTAGGCTTAAATGAGCTATTCCTTTAATGAGTTTGTTGTTTCCTAGAGAACAAGTTCTTTCTGGATAGGTTATTCTGATTACCATATGCACACTAGAATTAATGTTTTTAAAAAGCAGTGGATGAGCTATCAAATTATTTAAAATATAAAAGTTTAATATTTCTCTCATAAAATGAGGCAAAATACTAAGTTCTTGTTTGTTTGTTTTTTGGAATCTCTGAATTTTTCTTTAGGTCAGTGGTCTTTGATGAGGAAAAAAAGTTTATTTCCATTTTAAGTTATAAAATATAAGCTACAGGACTCAAAGTAAAGAACCAAGGACCAAATACAGGTAGATTCCTATTTTAATAATTACCATTATAAACCCTAGTTCCCTAGAATAAGATTATTCCTCTTGTTAGGTTGATAGCTCCTACCAGGAAAGTTTTGCATAGGTGGATATAAAGACTGCTATTGAATGAGAAGCCTTGTTTAACAGAATTGTTCATAAGTATTATTCATTGAGAACTCTGTTTAACAATTTTATTTTGGTGAAATATTTATACAGTTTGTACTTAATTAGCTCACAGAGTTGAATAGTTGAATATTCTTAATAAAATGTGAAGTGTTTTTTTTTCAAAATGTTGAACTGTCCAGTTCAGTATATTTTGAATCCATATACATTATAAGCATCATATATATAGCTTTCCTCTGAGATACATACTAATAATCGAACATTTAGTAAAGAATTGCTTTCTGGCTTTTAGGGCTGTAAAATTATGAGTAGGATACAAACTAAGAAGTTTGAGCACAACTGGAATTTTTTTCTTCAAACCATGCATGTACCATGACAGTTCACAGTGAGTTAGCATTTTGGTTATCCTACAACATCTGAGGTTCAGAGTGGCATCTTACTATTGATCAAAACCTTTCTTGAATGAACAGCAACTCACTGTCTCTCTCTACTATAGTCATTAATTATAATCACTCCCAATGTCATCAACACAGTGTTTTAAGTAATAGCTTAAAGGTTATTAAGACTACCCCATACTGAATTCAAACACAATTAGAGAGCAAACAGGTTAAGCATAGGCAAAGTAGTATTTCCTCTTTCAGAAACTAGCTAACCCTTCTTTTGGCAAAGTAGCCTTCCTCTCTCATCAAACTTTGTGTGTATATGTGCATGTGGCTGAGGAGGGATGTGAACTTTCACGTAAATCAACAGTATAATATACCTCTATCATCTCTATACTGAGGCCATAACTTCTATTTGATGGAAGAAGTGTACTTTCAAGAACAATGTCAATGTTCCTTTATGCTGTTTAAAACAGGGCTCTCCTTGTAATACCAACTATAGTAGATCACATGGACATTATGGGAAGCTTTTGGGAATCAGTGACCCTTACCCTTCTAAATTAGTGTTGAATGACATAGAAAGCTCTGACTGTGAAATTGTCTTTAACATAAAATGGAACCCAAGGTCTTTCAGTGCTGAAAACATTCATGTGAGTATTCCATATACAGCCTATTAAAAAAGAAATCCTAAGCCATTTTTAAAATCAAGAGGGTATGTTCAATTTTAAAATGAAACCATTAAGTTCCTGGCTGACTAGACAGCAAAGCCAAAAAGGTTATAGCAGAGGAAAAAACTAGGAAGAAAGGAAAGAAGGAAGTGAGGAAGGAAGTGAGGAAGGAAGGAAGGAAGGAAGGAAGGAAGGAAGGAAGATAAGGAAGATAGGAGGGAGGAAGGAAGGGAGGGAGGGAGGGAGGGAGGGAGGGAGGGAGGGAGGGAGGGAGGGAGGGAGGGAGGGAGAAGAAAGGAAGGGAAGGAAGGTGGAAGGAGGGAGAAAGGGGAAAAAAGAAAAAAGGGAAAGAAAAAGGTCTCATGAAACCCATAGGGAGAGGCAGTTACCAGAAGCAAACTAGACATTGAATAGCAAACAAAAATTAGAGCGTCTTGTATGTGAACCAGCAATGAAGATATCCTTTATTTATCTCAGGTAAGGGGTGATCCAGAAAACCAGTGCTCATGGAACAAAAAGGATTAAAAGGAGAATAGCAGATATACTGACTAACTTTTTACATGAGTAAGCCATTGTTATGTCTACTACAAATTTTGAGGTAGGCAGATGGGTCAGAGGTCATAATGGCAAATGTGCAAGAGACTATGGCACCAGGCAACAAACTAGAAGTCGCAAGCATAATGACTGGAACTAACTGATATAGTTACCAGGGTTCACCCTCTGCAAAATTATTTAGTTTTCAAAGATTGTTTTATTTTTGTTTCCCTTTCCTTCTAATTCGCTGTTACCCAATTCTTGCTCCTCTGAATGCTCAGGGTGCTCATATTCCAACCCTTTCACAATCTGTTGTCAAGAAAAGCTCCATGAGAACCATACACCTAATGGTAGAGTGCGGGTGAGGATGAGAGGTTATGCCAATATCCCATTTTGAGGCCTATTTCTAATTGTAGAATAAGAGTATGCTTCCTCTTAAAGGATTTTCAAATATCAGTCCAACAGATGGGAGTGATGTTTGGATCAGGCAGCCTCCCTGGCACCCTAGGAATCACAGGTAACTTCATATAACACCCTGACCAGACTTGACTTCTGAAAGAAATCAAAGGAAAAAATTATTGTACTTCTAATGAAAACCTGGAACCTGTTATCCTGGATGATCACTGTGCAGATTGCTGGGGTGGCTTCACAGGCAAAAGGGGCCCTAGGAACTATAAACTTATGAGTGTCTGGTACTTTAGTTGGCATGCTAGAAGAACCTTTAATAAATACTGGCCTCTTGTACACTGCGGTGGGGGTGGTGACAGGGATTCTGTAAAGAGGAGTCATGTGTGACCTTCCATGGGTCTTTTAGTTGGGGCTAATCTCACTTCTAAAATGCTTCTAATTAATTTTGATACCAAGGCTACTTTTAAACATAAATTATCATGGAATTTAAAATGTGTTTTTTTTATCATATAGTAGGAACAGGTTTAGAGAGAGAAAAAATATATAGGGGAGAAATAGACATTTTTTTGTGACTGAAGAAGGGTAAATGGTAGACTTCTCTGGTGGTGGGCACTAGGAAAGTCCTAATCTGCAGATGATACTCAGCATTTCCAGGCAGTGAAGTGCCAAGTTGATGCGACCAAAGGAATGCCTCAGGAGATTTTGTGATTTGCAGATGAGCTTCAATAGTAGTTTGTGTACAGAGTACTGAAAAGGACAATCTAGTTTCCTATTACGGCCAAAAAAAGGGGGGATAACAACATTTTGAGCACTGTCAAGAAGGGGATTAAGAGAAAAACAAAATAATTCTCCTTTAACAAAGAACTATAGGACATGTTCATTGGTAAAAATTACACAAGGAGCTCTGATCTGCACATCTCAAGGACAAAATAGAGCCTAAGGCGAACAAAGAAGGACAATTAAAACCATAAATGGCAGCCTCCAAAAAAGAGAGGCCTTTTCAGTTTGACAATATAGAGGTAACCTGGAGACATGATCAAAATTGTGAAGAGGCTAGAGCTGCTGCATGATGACCTGACTTGCCAAATCTCTCAAGCTACGAGGCACCTTTGAAACATAAAGATTTTTTAAAATTTTTTAACACTTCTACTTTGTTTATACAACTTCCAGTGATGATGACCAGTGCAGGCTCCTTTGGGAAGTCCCTGTTTCTATCAGAAGTTGGGAGAAATCTGAGCTGAGTGGGGAAAGATCAAAAAAGCACCTCAATCCCCATTACTTACCTTAAGCCATGTTGACTTGCTGACTTCTAGTCAGACTCACTTTCTCTATTGCCACTATCAGCAGTGAATTTATATCTGACCAATCTCAGTTTCTATGAATATGAGTATATTCCCCTTCCCCCATTCTGTGGGATTTTTCAGCCCCAATGATCTATACATTGGCAACAAACTGCCTACAAGTGGATATAATTTAATACAATAACTCTACTGTAAAAAGAATAGATTTCTGACCCCAGTTTTAACACAATAGATAGAACTCAAAAACTCATAATAGCCTGACCTGTGGTGGCGCAGTGGATAAAGCATCTAGCTGGAACACTGAGGTCGCCAGTTCAAAACCCCAGGCTTGCCTGGTCAAGGCACATATGGGAGTTAATGCTTCCTGCTCCTCTCCCTTCTCTCTCTCTCTTTCCTCTCTCTCTCTCCCCTCTCTCTCTAATAAAAATTAATAAATAAAATCTAAAAAAAACCTCATAATAAAGAACTGTCTAATATTCACACTAATGGACAGAAGCAGATCTCCATAATTGACAACAACTGAAAAGGAACCTCCCAGGCTAATGAGATCGCATACATGCAGGTTTAGGCTGAGAAAGTAGTAGACAAGAGACTTCATAGGCAGCCTAGAAGCTCTGTTTTTTGGATGGCCTTACTCATATGGGGTAGTTAGTAATATTAAACCAACAATGTGCCTCTGGTCCAATCACTTGGCTCTCCCAAACAAGGGATGGTTACCTAATCAAATAAACGTACTGAGAAGTGTACAAAGGCTACACAAGTATATAGTATCTTTTTTCCCTGCAAATTGTTCTTTGGAAACAAGAATTCTGTGAGATTAGGGCCATTTCATTTTACAGATGTAATCCGCCTATAATTGGTTCAGCATCACTGCCATACCTTTCATAGATGTGGTAATACTTCTCATCCTGTATACCATCTTGAATGGGCACATTCACACTGTAGTAGCGTCCCTTCCCTAGGCCAACATCAGACACATCACCTGTTCCTATAAAAGAGAGGGGTACCATGAACAGTTTTCAGAACATGTGAACTAGAAAAGTTGAAGAATTCTCTGATAGATATTCAGAAAACCAAAAGGTCAGTTAGGAACACCATCCTGGGATGGTTTCTAAGGGAAGGAAATTAAGAGAATAATATGGAGAAGTGACTACTGGAAACAATGTTGGGGAAGCAGAAAAATTGCAAGAAAATGGAAAACCTTAGATTTCATCTGGCTGGGAAAAAAGAGATTGATTCTTGGTTTTGACTTTCCATATATCTGAGATTGACATAATATTAATATAACATTACAATTATCAGGCTGTTGGGAGATACACACACAAATTATCTGATAGTACCATAAGTGTAAGTGAGTTATCGATGGACAGTCCATAAAAGTCATCTGGAATAAGAAACGGCATCATATTCCTCTTATTACTATCAAATGAAATGACCTGTGTTAAAATTTTGCATAAAGTAGCATCAATAATGCATTAATAGTATGGAACTATTCAATATAATATAAGAAATGTAGAGAACTGCAGTATTTATTCCTCAATGTAATACTGAGCACACAGATCACTTGCCTGGGAAAAATCCTGGGGAGAATTTGTGCAGGGACACGGTCATAACTTTGGAGGTGAAACTGAAGGCATCTTCTACACCTACCAGAGAAAGAAACAGAAGAATCACTTCATATATGCAACTTCTGTTTTCCACTACTGAAACTCTAGAAAGCAGCTTTGGGAAGGAAGAGAGACAAGAAGGTAGCAATAATGAAGCTAACAAGCTGAGGAATAAAGTAACAAAACCCTCAGGTCTCTGATCTCTGTCATTACAGAATGAGGTTCCTTTTCAAATTCATGGCAAACTATAACTGGACTTCCCCTTTCCAAGCAATGGGATGTCCAGGCTCTCTTTGACGACCTGTTCAAAAAGCTGAGGAAGGGCTTGAGCTCAAAATTGAGGCATTATCAACAGAACTAAATAGAGGAAAGTGGCACAGCCTTGTGAGTTTTATGTTTTGTTTTGTTTCAGTCATTCTAGTTAAATTATTAGGATTTAGTACAAAATAAGTACAATATGGCAACCATGTAAAAAATGTGGCCAATACAAACATTAGGCATTATATAGTGAAACCTAATTATAAACTGGTTCTCTATGATATAGATTTGGTTATAAATGCAGTTCTCCCAAAGTATGTACTAAGTAACTTACAGTACATCTTTCTAGCTAAAACATAGAAGGCTGAAAGCAGCCCTGGCCTTGTCCCTCAATAGCAGTTTGGAAATAGATGGGGAAAAACTTTTCTAGAAAGGAGTCTTCTTTCCATTTAAACAGAGTCAGAGAATGAATAGAGGCATGGGAAATAAAACATGTAACCCTTATAAGCGCTACTTGTTCAGATAAACCACTGCCCACCTCCACATCTTTCCTCCCTGCATCAGATATTACCAGATAATCCCTCTGTAAAATGGAAGGACTATTATTAGCAAATTTGTGCACTACACTCTTTTTACATTTCAAACAAAGAAATTGTCTCTGTGTTTACTTAATGTGTTCAGTCTTCATTAGAGGCTGACAGTGACCTTAAAATAGTATTAACTGTATTTGTATATCACAAATATGTTTGAATTTCCCAAGCCTTATGTTTTGCCCTAGGGAGGCAGTTAATACCAGTTAAAGGTTCCAGGCACAAAGCATTAAGTAAACAAAACAAAACAAAATAAATTGAAATAGCATTTTAACTTAGAAACTAAAGTATAATTATTTATACTTCCAGAAAATTCTGATTATTTATACATCCAGAAAGCTGGTACCAATTTACACTTCTATCAATGGGGTCAGAGAGTTCCTATTTTCACACTCTGACTGGCTCTGGTTGTTATTATTCTTTTTAATCATAGGCAGAAAGAATGGTCTTGTTCTAATTTGCATTTCTCTGAGTATTAGGGCTTTGAGCACTTTTTCATATGTTTAGTAGCCATTTGTATCTCTTCTCACAGAAAATGCCATAAGGCATTGTTAGAAAGTTCTACTTTGCATAGACAGATAGGTGGAGGGTATGGGCTTGGTGTGAATGAAAAGAGTGGTTGGTAGTAGACAAAAGAAGGTGAGGACAGGTAGGAGTGCTAGTGAAGCCACCACAGAATGCTAGTTATGGAATCATGGGAGATTTAAAATAAACCGAATGTGCAAGAATTTGGAGGTGGGGCAGGGGTCACTGGAAGGGAGGTGCTGAAGAGGGAAAATAAACTGAAATGAAACACACCATAAAAATTGGCTAAAACAGGAAACTCTAAATGGTATAGAAATAACATTGCAAATGGAAAAAACGGTTTCAGGTGACAGTCTTATTTCATTATTATGTGGTTCAATAGAGTTAATGCTATTCTTAAACTCTGACACTAATAGCTTGAATTTCATAATCATTCATTCATTCAGCAAATATTTTACTGAACCTCTACTATAGCGTAAGCATAGTTCTATTTGTTCAAGCCATTGTTCAGGACAGAAAGGTAAATAACATGAACTCTATTTTGGAGGAACTGAGTTTGTATGAGAGAAGACATAAAGAATTAGTAATATAAAACAATATATAATTACATATCAAATCAGCAATATAAACAATACAGGTGAGCAGGGGAGAGAACGCTTGGGCTGGAGTGGTCAAGGCAAATCTGCTACTCTTGGAACTTGAGCTTGTGGGTAGAACTTGGAGATTCAAAAGGGAAGAAGAAAACAAAACTAAGTTAGGAAAGAGTGATGCCAAATCAGGAAGGTGGGCACAGTGAGACACGTTTGGTGATCATTAGTAGAGTAGACTAGACAGCAAGTTGTGAAAGAGAAGGCTGGAGAGAAGAGGTGAGGCCTCTTTGAGGTGGGCCTGAAAGATAGGATAAAGAGTATGGACTTTACCGTGAAGACCCGTTTGTCAAAGTGTGGCCCATGGAACAGCTCAACTGGGGTGCTGTTAAAATGTGGATTCCCAAGTTCCATACCAGATCTACTAAATCTGAACATCTTGGTAGATATGGCCCAGGAATTGGTAATTTAACACAAGTTTCCCTAGGTCATCTTGATATACATTTGACTTTGAGAACCATTGCTATGGGCCAATGGTTAGCAAATCAAGTGAATATATAGTAAATATTTTAGCCCTTCCAAACTTCAGGATCTCTATTACATTTTGTTTTTTCTTTGCAGCCTTGTAAAAATATAAAAATCATTCTTAGCTCACTGGCCATACAAAAACAAGCTGTGGGCCAAATGTTGCCCTTGTTATAGGTGATAAGGAGCCTCTGAAGGTTTTGAGCAAGGCTGAGTTTTGCATTGGCTGAGGATTCAGATATTCAGTAGACATTGTTGTCAAAGTATTATGTTCATTGTTTTTAACCCTTCTCTCTTCTCTCTGATATCCTTTAGTTTTCTGTCATCATCGCATAATAGCATCCATCTCAATGAATGCCCTGGGGAGGTTTCTCCCACAATTTCTTTCTTCTTTTCCTATTTAGGCAGCAGAGCCAACCTTAGCCTCTGTCATATACTGTTCTTTCTCTCTTTTATGTCTTGATTATGTTCATCTGTCTCTCAAAATCCCTAGAAAAAGGGAAATAGCAACTTCTGATATGAGGGATGGGAGGAAACACCCTTAACTAATTTTACTGGGTAAATGTTCTTAGATCAATAGAAATATGTGCCACCCACAGGATTTGTTAAAGAAACAGAATGTGGGTAACTGTCACTGAAGCTCTACATTGAAGATGTACAGTACATAGTACATAGGAAGGCTGGATACATACTTTCAGTGAAGTCTTCTAAGAGGAAATTAATGGATTTAAGGCCAATGTTAAAGATTCTGCTGCTATTAAAAGTTAAGAGAAGATGCCTTGGATTTGTGTGTGCAGGACTAAATATTTTATCAATACAAAGAAAGTGGCACATATTCTGATCACTATGTGCATTGGCATCCCTATTGGTGAAAAATTCAGAATGTTATTTCATCATGCACCCATTCTAATCTTGAGAGAAACATCAAGACTGTCAACTCTAACTTCAGATTTCACTGAAAACTTATGGAAGTAACCTGAGGGAGGTTACGGAGCACTGGAGTAAATGTTAGGTAAGATTTCCACATCTTAACATTCTTTACTGGGGAGCTTTGCTACTGCAGGAGAGAAGAGGAGAAATCAGAGAAATCTGGTATTTTAAAGCAGCAGCCTCATAAGCAAAGGAGAAATTGAATCAGTTAAAATACTCTCTACTTTTAGGATTCTCAGTTAGGAAATTTTCAATTGCAACAGGTATTTCACCTTTTACCAGCTGCCTAGAAGATTTTACTGACAAAAACCTGTTGTCCTAGCAGCAAAGCACCCTTGAAAGTGAAGGGCTTACCGTCTCCATGGTGCAGATCCAAATCCACATAGAGAATACGGTCAAATTTCCGTCGCAATCGTAATATTCCCAGGACAACATCATTGAGATAACAAAAACCAGATGCTTCATCTCTGCAAGAAAATAAGTTGCTACAGCCAACAGCCAAAAGCAATCCAAGGGAGAGCCTTTACAGCCAAGGATCTAACCCTTGAGATCTATTCCCTTACAATTTCCCCTTCTTTTTAGGAAAACAAAAATCCACCTACAAAGACTGTATAATAAATGCCTCAGAATTATCAGGAAATGAAGGGTTTGGTCAACTAAATATTCAGGTTGATTGGTAACATTTTCCATTCAGAATCCCAGATTTTCAAAGAATTAGAATATTATAACTATATTCAACAAATTATTAATTATTCAGGACTCATTAATAAACTGTAGTACCCTAGAGTCATCATAATGCACACTGATTATCACTTACAGTACTAAAAAGCTAGCATCTAGAGGGGGACTTAAAGTTAAACTTGCTCAGCCAGATGTAGAAGATTTTGGAGACTGGATTCTCTGTATTGACCCTATGACATAACCTAAACAGTGTGTTTTTTTGTTTTTGAGTAAGTCTTGGCACTTGTTGCTCATAAAAGCTAAGTGCAGAATTTGCAAATGTATAACCTCCTGGGCAGCACAATCTGCTTATCTTTCTGTAAATGTAATTATTGCAATGGAGACTGAAATAGCCTCTTCTAAAGTTATTTTGTTGCCTTCACTAAAATTGTATTCATTGACAATATAGATGTCCTTTAACTATTTTGCAATTGATTATACTTTGTTACTTTAAGCTCTTATAAATATTAACCTACTCTTTTATTATGCTTCCATTAAGCCTTGTTGAATAGGTAGAAAAGATTATTTTTATCATCAAAAGTATAGTACAGGCCCTGGCCGGTTGGCTCAGTGGTAGAGTGTCAGCCTGGCGTGCAGGAGTCCCGGGTTCGATTCCCGGCCAGGGCACACAGGAGAAGCACCCATCTGCTTCTCCACCCCTCCCCCTCTCCTTCCTCTCTGTCACTCTCTTCCCCTCCCGCAGCCAAGGCTCCACTGGAGCAGCATTTGCCCAGGTGCTGAGGATGGCTCTGTGGCCTCTGCCTCAGGCGCTAGAATGGCTCTGATTGCGGCAGAGCTATGCCCCAAGATGGGCAGAGCATCGCCCCCTGGTGGGCATGCCGGGTGGATCCCGGTCGGGCGTATGCGGGAGTCTGACTGCCTCCCCATTTCCAGCTTCAGAAAAATACAAAAAAAAAAAAAGTATAGTACAATTTATATTTAGAGCCTCATCCTAAATGCTTAAGTTTCTTTTGTTTCACTCATTTCAAATATCCAGCTCATTTTTTTTCTAATTAATTCCTGATATTTTACTTGAAATAGAATTCTAGGCCTGAGCATCATTTAAAATGGCATCTTTACTACTATGAGATTGTAAGATCTTCCTAGAGCCTACACAATGCATAAACTTCATGAAATTTCTTCTAGTATAATGTTTTATAATCTGAACAATGCCCTGGGTCCACAGGATGAATCAGTAAGACAGGTATACTGGTGAGTAGGAAGTTGGTAAAAAATATCACTGGACATTGATTTTTGCACATAAAGGTGATCTCAGTGATCACCTACCAAAACAATAGCTTGGCCTTAGGTGTGCAACCAGAATAAAACTAATTAGAAAAAAATATTTGTTCATCCATAAATTTTCTGTAAAAAACTGTTGAATAAGTGACTTTGAAAGTTCTTGGATGCTATTTTCCAATTCTTAAAAGCTTATCTCTTATAAGGCTACTGTCTTAGCACATTAAAAAAGAAATAATTTGTCTTCTTACTGAACATCAATAACTTCTGGTTAAGTGTTAGGCAAAAAGAGAAGAGAGGAGGGGGAGGAGAAATAGAAATCAATACAAGACATAGTTCCTTTCCTCAGAGAACCTGTGATTAAGTTATAGAGATCAGTCATAAGCACAGAAAAACAAAACAAAACAAAAAAGGCAAGCAGACGTAGTATGGCATATAAAGAAGAACACAGACAAATTTAATAGACAAAATTGACAAAGCAGAGTCATTTCATTACAGTTTTAAACTTTTATGAGCCTTCTAGAAATATAGAAGTCATGCAACTAAAAATCAGAAATGGTTAAGATCCCTCCCTTTAGTGTTCTGAGAAATGGTTAACTGCAAAGGACCACATTGACCTGCCATATTCCCAGGGAAGAACCATCTTCATGCTTCCTCATGACTCCCATATGACTCATGGATGACTTCTTTGTTTACCTGTCTCTATAAAACTCCTGGATCCTTTTCTTTTCTTTGAGATGTTCTTCATTAATGAACATTTTCCCTATGGCAGTAGCCTCAATAATGATAATGATGATGATGATGTTGTCAGGAATTCAGAAAGGCCTTTGTATATAATATTTTACTAATATTTTCTTAAATTAAAGGAGCTCAATTCTCATTTATAGAAATAAATAAGCGTTTAAATGGAATGTTCCCAAAATTATCAGACAATAATAAAACTGAACTTTTAGGACTTCTGATATGTTAAAAAAAAAGTATTCATATAAAAGCAAACTCAGAGTGATGTCAGAGGAATGACAGTGTGAGAGGTTTCTCTTATAGTTACAACAATTTGAATGGCTATAATTGAACAAAGGATTCTCTGCTCTATACAAGAACACATCTGAGAGATCTGTGCATTAGAACATCTGAGGGTGGGTGAGTTGGAGCAAGCAAGGGAGGAGATAAGGGAGAAGAGCAGAGATGGTTGCCACAGATGTAGCCGGAGCTTGCTGTGGGTCTTGGGAGAAGAGAGGAATCAGGTTGCCACTGGCAGTCCCTTGAGCCTAGACGAGCAGAGAGATACAGTGAGAATTCCCAAAGGAGTGGTAGGTAGGTGCTATGGATGAACCCAGTGAGCTGGTCAGAGATAGAGCACAGAGGTGTGGCTGTGATTGTCTGGTGGCTGCCATATCCAGACACAAAAACAAAGCCATTGAGTCTGACCCCCTCTCCACACACACCCAGAGCTAACAGCAGATACCAGAAGCAGTGGTATCAGTCAGTGTTGGGCTACAGAGCATATTATCTGCAGCCCTGAGAACTAGAGAGGCAGAAGTATTTTTCCCAGAGTGGCAGAGGGCACATTGTGGCTAATCCCAGTAACAGGGGTGAAGATACAGAGGTAAAGCAGCTGAGGTCTTGCAGTTGCCACTAATGGGGGAAGAACAAAGCCACAAAGGAACCAGCTGGCCTCTTCCAGCTCATCCGCTACCCCTTGCACTGCTGCCAGAGTTTGGTTGAAGAGGAAAGTGCTGGGATTTCACAGGTTCAGAACCCCATTGCTCACAATATTCCCCAACAGAAGTGGTGCCCTGAGACTGAGGCAATCTGGTCACAGATGAGACACCCACCTTCTCAGGGAATACACAGCATTTTACACCATACTACAGGGTTCTAAGAGCTAGAGCAGTATGAGAGAAACTAAGAAACTTACACTTCAGAGCCACCTACTGGAAAACAAAAGAAAGACATCAAACCAACCTACTAAATAGAGAAATGTCACTCTTTAAATTAAAAAAAAAGTAAATTTCATTTTCATAGATGTATAAGGAAGAGAAATAATCCATCAGATTCCATGAGAAATCAAAGTAATGAGGCAGCTCAGAAAGAAATCAAAGTAATGAGGCAGCTCAGAATTTCTCTAGAAAATAAACTAAAAGACATAGATATATGTGATTTAAATGATAGAGAATTTAAGAGTGCAGTTCTGGAAAAACTCAATGAGATACAAAACACCAACCAACAAACAAAAAACAAACCTACAAATAGGCAGTTTAATAAAGTCAGAAATAAAATCAACAAACAAAAGGAGTACTTAACCGAAGAGATTGAACCCTTAAAAATGAACCAAATAGAAAATCTAGAGATGAAAAACTCACTATAAGAGATGAAGAATGAACTAGTTAGCTTAGGCAGTAAACCTGACCAGATGAAGGAAAGAATTAGTGATATCAAAGATAGAAATCCAGAAATGATGTAGAAGGAATAAGACAGAGAATGAGAGTTTTTTCTTTAATCAAAGAACACTACGAAAACTATCTGACTCTACCAGAAAAGAGCAAAATAAGAGTAATGGGTATTCCAGAAAAAAGAGAGAAGGGAACAGAGAGCCTTTGCAAACAAATAATTGATGAGAACTTCCTGAACCTATAGAAACAGCTGGATCCTTATCCAAGAAGCAATCATAACATCTAATTATTTCAATCCAAAAAAGCCTTCTCCAAGGCACATTGTATTAAATCTATCAAAAATTAATGACAAAGAAAGAATTCTTAAGGCAGCCAAGGAAAAGAAGACAGTAACATATAAAAGAAATTCCATTAGATTATTATCAAATTTTCAGCAGAAACCCTATAAGCTAGTATACAGTAGAATCAAATATTCAAAGTATTGAAAGAGAGAAATTGCCAGCCAAGAATAATAATACATGCAGCATAGTTATCATTTAGACATAAAGGAGAAATAAAGACTTTTTCAGACATACAGAAACTGAGAGAATTTACCACTACAAAACCACCATTCCAGGAATTATTCGAGGTGATTATTCTGCAAAAAGACAAAAGGATACAAAACTATATTGCAACCCTTTTTCAGAATAGTGTATTAAACACTTGAATATAACATAAAGGTTTAAGGAGATAAAAAAAATTAAAAAGAAGAAAATAGCTATTATGATTTGGAAATGAAATCACAGCACAGATAGGAATAATTTATGACAACAAAAACAAGAAACAAATGGGGTTAAATATCTAAATTTGCAAAGGGAAATGGAGATAAGATGCATTCAGAAAAAAAAAGACTACTGTATACACGAAACTTTCTTTTACATAACCCCAATGGTAATCACACAAAAAGAAACAAAACTGAACTAAATTATAGAACAATCATCCTGAAAAACCAACTGAAGACTAGCTGAAGAGAAGTCCTCCCAGTAACTAAAAATTTACAGAAGAAGCCACATTGAGACAGATTGCTGAGGACCAGTCACAGGCAGTGTCTTACACTGTCCTGCACCAGAGTACCTCCGAAGAGGTCCAGAACTGACACCCAGTGGACAGATTCAGACAACATCAGATCAGGATCCAATAAGCTTCACAAGTGGCATATCCAAAGGGAGATACTAGCAGGCACCTAACCCTGCTGAGGTGAATTCTGCTTCATGTAGTCAGCACCTACATAGCAGCTAGTGTGTCAAGGTCAGGGTTGAGCTTCACAGTCAGTCAGCCTGAGGGTTGATCACATACAGAATGTGTCAATAGCAACGACTCAATTACAACAGGAGAGCTCAGATAACCCACACAAGGGACATCCCTAGAGCACCCAGCTCAGGTGATCAAGGAGATTATAGCAATGGATCCCACAGAATACATACTACATAAGACCACCTCATCAAAACTAGGAGTCAGAGCAGATCTATCTAAGATACAGAAACAAACACAAAATGGGGAGAGAAAGAAACAGGCCACACATAAAAGAACAGGAGATATCTTCAGAAAAAGAGTTAAATAAAATGGAGGCAAGCAATTGATCAGATATAGAGTTCAAAGTATGGGTTATTAGGATGCTCAATAGCATGAAAAAGAAAAAAAAACATAAAAAGGACCAGTAATAAAGCTGAAGGGAAGGGAGGAGGAGGGTGCTATGGGGAGGGGGGTAAGGGAGATGTTGAGGGGAATATGGGGGAGGGGGGATGCATTCATGGTAACACTAAAATCTATGTAAACACAATAAATTAAAATCAATTAAAAAAAAGGACCAGTCATAAATGAACGATAAAATATTTGAAATGAAGAATACATTGGAAGGAATAAACAGTAGTTGGATGAAGCATAGGACTGAATCAGTGATTTGGAAGACAAGATACAAAAGAAACACCCAATTAGAGCAGCAAAAAGAAAAAAAATGAGGATAGTTTAAGGGTCTTTTGTGACAATACAAAGCATAACAACATCCATATCACAGGGGCAACAGAAGGAGAAGAGAGCAAGGGATTGGGAACCTACATGAAAAAATAATTATTGAAAATGTCCCTAAACTGGTGAAGGAAAAAGACACACAATGTCCCTAAACTGGTGAAGGAAAAAGACACACAAGTCCAGGAAGTGCAGAGAGTCCCAAACAAAATAAACCTGAAGAGGCTCAAATCTAGACACGTCATATTTAAAATGGCAAAGGTTAAAGACAAATAAATAATCTTTTTTTTTTTTTTTGTATTTTTCTGAAGCTGGAAACAGGGAGAGACAGTCAGACAGACTCCCGCATGCGCCTGACCGGGATCCACCCGGCACGCCCACCAGGGGGCGATGCTCTGCCCACCAGGGGGCGATGCTCTGCCCCTCCGGGGTGTCGCTCTGCCGAGACCAGAGCCACTCTAGCGCCTGGGGCAGAGGCCAAGGAGCCATCCCCAGCGCCCGGGCCATCTTTGCTCCAATGGAGCCTTGGCTGCGGGAGGGGAAGAGAGAGACAGAGAGGAAGGAGGGGGGGTGGAGAAGCAAATGGGCGCTTCTCCTATGTGCCCTGGCCGGGAATCGAACCCAGGTCCCCCACACGCCAGGCTGATGCTCTACCGCTGAGCCAACCGGCCAGGGCCCAAATAAATAATCTTAAAAGTCACAAGAGAAAGACAGTTAGTTACCTATAAGAAAGGTCCCATAAGACTGTCAGCTGATTTCCCAATAGAAACATTTCAGGCCATAAGGGATTGGCATGAAATATTCAAAGTGATGGAAATCAAGGACCTACAACCGAGACTACTTTGCCCAGCAAGACTATCATTAAAAATTAAAGAAGAAATAATGAGCTTCTCAGACAAGCTAAAGGAGTTTGTTACCATCAAACTAGTATAACAAGAAATGTTAAAGGGCCTGCTTTAGGAAGAAGAAGAGGAGGAGGAGGAGGAGGAGGAGGAGGAGGAGGAGGAGGAGGAGGAGAAGGAGGAGAAACAGGGGAACATAGTTAAAAGAATAAAATGGCAATAAACACATACTTATCAGTAATCACTTTAAACGTAAATGGTTAATGTTCCAATGAAAAGACAGAGTAGATGAATAGATAAGAAAATTATATATATATATATATATATATATATATATATATATATATATATATATATATATATATATATATGCTGTCTACAAGAAAGACTCACTTCAGACCAAAAGATATACATAGACTGAAAGTGAAGGGATAGAAAAAAATATTTCATACAAATGGAAAGAGAAAAAAAGTTGGGGTGGCAATCCTTATATCTGATCAAATAGACTTTAAAACAAAGGCTATATATAATAAAAGACATATAAATACACTATATAATGATAAAAACATCAGCCCAACAAGAGGATATAACCTTTGTAAACATTTATGCATCCAACATAGAAGCACTTAAATATGTAAAGCATATCTTGATGGACATAAAGGGAGACATTGACAATAATAGTCAAAGTAGGTCATTTTAACACCCCATTGACATCAATGGATAGATCTTCCAGACAGAAAATGAACAAAGAAATGGTGGCCTTAAGTGACATATGAGATCAGCTGGATTTAATTGATAACTTCAGAGCATTTAACCCCAAAAAAGCAGAATATTATTTTCAAGTACACATAGAACATATTCTAGGATAGACCACAAGTTAGGACACAGACAAGTCTCAATGAATTTATGAAGACTGAAATCATATCAAGCATCTTTTATGACCATAAATGTATAAAACTAGAAACCAATCACAAGAAAAAAAAATGAAAAGCACACAAAGACACAGAGGCTGAATAACATGTAACTAAACAATGAATGGGTCAACAATGAGATAAAGGAAATAAAAAGATACCTGAAATGAAAATGAGAACACAACAACCCAAAATCTATGAGACACAGTGAAAGTATTCCTGAGAGGAAAATTCATAGCATTACAAGCCTACCTCAAGAAACAAGAAAAATCCGAAATAACCAATCTTATTTTACACTTAAAGAAACTTCAAACAAACCCAAAGTGAGTAGAAGGAAGGAAATAATAGAGATTAGAGAGTAAATAAAAGATATACAGACTAACAAAGAAAGATACTAAAGATCAATGAAACCAAAAGCTAGTTCTTTGAAAAGATAAAGATTGGCAGATCTTTAACCAGACTCAAGGAAAAAAAAAGAGGACTCAAACAAATAAAATCAGAAATGAAAAGAGAAGTATCCACTGACACCGAAATAATACAAAGGATTGTAAGAAAATATTATAAACAACTATATGCCAACAAATTGGACAATCTGGACTAAGAAGATAAATTTCTAGAAACATACAATCTTCCAAAACTAAATCAGGGAGAATCAGAGAATCTGAATAGACAGATTACAACTAGTGAAATTGAAGCAGTGATAAAAAAAAAAAAAAAGAAGAAAAAAGAAAAAAACTCCTAACAAACAAAAGTCCTGGACTAGATGGTTTCACCAGAAACAGGCACTATAAAGAAAGACAATTGTAGGCCAATATCCCTAACGAACACAGATGCTAAAATTCTCAACAAAATATTAACAAACTGGAATCAGCAATACATTAAAAAGATCATCCACTGGTCCTGGCCGGTTGGCTCAGTGGTAGAGTGTCGGCCTGCCGTGCAGAGGTCCCAGGTTCGATTCCCGACCAGGGCACACAGGAGAAGCGCCTATCTGCTTCTCCACCCCCTCCCCCTCTCCTTCCTCTCTGTCTCTCTCTTCCCCTCCTGCAGCCAAGGCTCCATTGGAGCAAAGATGGCCCGGGCGCTGGGGATGGCTCCTTGGCCTCTGCCCCAGGCACTAGAGTGGCTCTGGTCGCGACAGAGCGACGCCCCGGAGGGGCAGAGCATCGCCCCCTGGTGGGCGTGCCGGGTGGATCCCGGTCGGGCGCATGCGGGAGTCTATCTGTCTATCCCCGTTTCCAGCTTCAGAAAAATACAAAAAAAAAAAAAAAAAGATCATCCACCATGATCAAGTGGGACTTATTCTGGGGATACAAAGTTGGTATGATATCCACAAATCAATAAATGTGATACATCATGTAAAAAAAAAAAGAAGGATAAAAATCACATGATCATATCAATAAGTGTAGGAAAAGCATTTAATAAAATCCAGCATTCATTCATGTTAAAAACTCTCAGCAAAGCAGGATTGGAGGGATCATTACTCAACATGATAAAGGCCATCTATGACAAATATACAGCCAACATCATACTCAGTGGGCAAAAACTAAAAGTGCTTCCCTTAAGATCAAGAACAAGACTGTGATGTCCTTTTTTTTTTTTTTTTTTTTTTTTTTGTATTTTCCCGAAGCTGGAAACGGGGAGGCAGTCAGACAGACTCCCGCATGCGCCCGACCAGGATCCACCCGGCATGCCCACCAGGGGGTGATGCTCTGCCCATCTTGGGGCTTAGCTTTGCCACAATCAGAGCCATTCTAGTGCCTGAGGCAGAGGCCACAGAGCCATCCTCAGCGCCCGGGCAAATGCTGCTCCAGTGGAGCCTTGGCTGCAGGAGGGAAGAGAGAGACAGAGAGGAAGGAGAGGGGGAGGGGTAGAGAAGCAGATGGGCGCTTCTCCTGAGTACCCTGGCCGGGAATAGAACCTGGGACTCCTGCAAGCCAGGCCGACGCTCTACCACGAAGCCAACCTGCCAGGGCTAATGTCCATTTTTGCCAAGCTTATTCAATACAGTACTGGAAGTCCTAGCCACAAATACAGACATGAAGAAGAAATCAAAGGCATCCAAATTGGAAGGAAGAAGTAAAACTCCTTATTTGCAGATGACATGATACTGTATATAGAGAATCCTAAAGATTCTACAAAAAAAAAACTATTAGATTTGATAAATGAATTCAGTAAGGTAGAAGAATACAAAGTAAATGCAATATTTAGAAATTGTTGGCATTTTTATACACCAATAATAAATTATCAAAAAGGGAAACTAAGAAAACAACCCCATTCACAATTGCTTCAAAAAGAGTATAATACTTAGGAATAAATTTAACAAAGGATGCAAACAACCTGTACTTGGAAAATTATAAAACACTAAAGAAAGAAACTGAAGAAGATACAAATAAGTGGAAGCATCTAGCATGTTCATGGATAGGAAGAATGAACATCATTAAAATGTTCATATTACCCAAACCAGTCAATAGATTCAACACAATTCCTATTAAGATAACAATGGCATGTTTCAAGAACTAAAACAAATATTCCAAAATTTTATATGGTGTCACACACATACACAAAAAAAACCCAAACAAATAGCCACAGCAATTTTGAGAAAGAACAAAGTTGGAAGAATCATAATACCTGATATCAAACTGTACAAGGCCATAGTAATCAAAACAGCATGATACTGGCATAAAAACAGACACACAAATCAATGGAACAGAATAGAGAGCCCAGAAATAAACCCACACCGTTATAGTAAGTTAATATTTGAGAAAGGAAGAAAAAACACAGAATGGGTTAAAGATAGTCTTCAATAATGGTGTTGGGAAAATGAGACAGATACATGCAATACAAATGAAACTAAAACCACCAAGTTATATCTTACAAAAGAATAAACTCAAAAATGGATTAAAGATTTCAATGTAAGACTTAAAATAATTAAATACCTAGATGGAAAAATAGGCAGTAAACATTTTCATAGCAATATTTCTTCTGATATATTGCCTTGGGCAAGGGAGAGAAAGGAAAAAAACCAAATGGGACTACATCAAACTAAAAAGTTTTGCACAGCAAAAAACAAACAAACCCCAAAACATAAAAACAAACAAACAAAAAACAAAACAATAACCCAGCAACAAAATGAAATGCAGCCCACCGAATGAGAGAACATATTTGCCAATGATACATCTAATAATGAATTCATATCCAAAATTTATAAAAACTTATGAAACTCAACACCAAGAAAACAATCCAATTTAAAAATGGTAAAAGGATCATAAAGATGGCCAGTAGACATATGAAAAGATGCTCAATGTTAATAATCATCAGAGAAGTGCAAATTAAAACCACAATGTGATATCACCTCACACCTGTCAGAATCGTGATCATCAGTAAATCAACAAATAACACATGTTGGTGAGAATGTGCAGAAAAGGGAACCCTTATGCACTGCTGGTGGGAATACTGTGGAAAGCAGTATGGAGTTACTTCAAAAAATTAAAAATGGAACTGCTTTATGACCCTGCTGTCCCACTTCTGGGAAAATATCTGAAGAAACTCAAATAACTAATTTGAAAGAATATATGCACCTCTGTGTTCATTGCAGTGTTATTTACAATAGCCAAGATGTAGAAACAACCAAGGTGCCCATCAGTAAATGAATGGATATAAAAGCTGTGGTACATTTATACAACAGAATACTACAGAGCCATTAAAAAGAAGGAAATCTTACCTTTGTGACAGCATGGATGGATCTGGAGAGCATTATGTGAAGTGGAACAAGCCAGGCAGAGAAAGACAAGTGCTATATGATTTCACTTACATGTGGAATCTAATGATCTAACAAGCAAAATAGATACAGACTCATAGGTAGAGAGCAGGCTGACAGCTGTCAAGGGGCAGGGCTTGGTGGCAGTGGTGGAGGTAATGAGCACAGAACAAAAAAGAAAAAACTTATGAACAGGGACAACAGTGTGGTGATTGCCAGCATGAGGGAAGTAGTAGAAGGTGGGGGGGGGGGATGGTGAGGGACGGAGACTCGACTTGGGGAGGGTGAACATACAATACAGTGTACAGATATGTTGTGGATTTGGGCACCTGAAACTTGTATAGTAATTACGTTAACCAGTGTCACCCCAATACATTCAATAAAAAAGGAAAAAACTAAAACTGAGGCACATAACTTAAAAAAATAGAAAACAGAGAAAAAGAAAGCATAGGATACCACCAAACTAAAACAACACAAACAAAAGGGAAAACAAACAATGGAGACACAGAAAACTGGAAAACAAAAGATAAAATGGCTATAAGAAATCCTCATACATCAATAATCACTTTATTTTAATTTTCTATTGAGTTTATTGGGGTGAGACTGGTTCACAAAACCATACAGGTCTCAAGTGTACAACCCAACCAAGCATCGTCTGCACACCGCAGCACGTGCCCCTCACCCAGAGTCAAGTCTCTTTCTGCCCCTATTCATCCACCTCTGCCCTCTTCCGCCTTCCTCCACGCCCTTTCCCTCTGGCTCTCGTCATACTGTCATCTGCGTCTATCTGTTTTATATATGTGTGTATATGTGTATGTATACATAAATGCACAAACACACATAACTTTTCTTGCTTAATTCTTTCACTTTTTTTTCACGCAGCCCCCCAACCTCCCTCCACTCTGAGAGCTGTCAACCTGTTCTGTGTATCTGGGTCTTCTTTTTTTTCTTGATGAGTCTGGTTAAAAGTTTGTCAATCTTGTTTATGTTTTCAAAGAATCAGCTCTTAATTTCATTGATCTTTTGTATCAGTTTTTTAGTCTGTATGTCATTTATTTCCACTCTGATCTCTGCAATTGCCTTCCTTCTGCTCATTTTTGGGTTTGTTGTTCTTTTTGTAAGTTCTCTTAGGTGTCCAAGGTCACACAATGAGTAGGTGATTCTTCGTTTGAATTTAGGCAGTCTGGCTAATCAGCCCACAAGCTTAATTGCTTTGTTAAACAATTTTGATTTCATTCTATCAATGTCTATTATTATTTTTTTATTTCTTGTCATTTTCTCCACTTCTTCTTCATGCTTATTTCCCTTTTACCATTTCAATTGTGTAATGTTGGTGAAATAAATCTATTTTGTCAGTTTTCTGTTACTTCTTAACTTGCTTCTCTCCATTTACCACTTAACAGCTTTTTATTTCTTCCTATTTGCCTCTATACCCTTTGCCATTTTCTGATTTCAATTTAAGAGTTTTTTGGTTAAAAAACACATTACCACATATCCTTCTAGTAGCAATTTTTCTGTCTAAAAATCTCCTAACTTTAATCATTTAAACTTTCAGGTTATTTGCATTGGGAATAAATGGATTTTTAAAATTCTCCCTTCCCCAAAGCAGGTAATGACGCAGGGCCAAATCTGCACAAATTGACTTTGCAGTGGTTCTTTTTTCTATAAACCAAATTTAGTTAACTGACATAACACCTTTAGATGCAGAATTTATACAGGAATATGTGTGAAAAAAAAGATTAGGTCAAAAGGCCCTACTTGTTAATAGAAGCAAATCCATTAACTGTGTGACAAAACAAAAACTGTTATCCCGGAAATAAAATAAATGTGACAGCACCACAATTCTTTATAGTTCCTACTCTCTCCACACCATTTGATATAATGAGTCACTACTGATGACAAGTGAAGGCTTGAGAGAGTAGAAATAAGATAATATTTGCCTGAAAATGAATCAAGAGAACTGACTATGAATTCATTATAGTGAAAAGTGCCAGAAGGCCACTTTTAGTGTCCACAAACAATATTTCCCTTTGAAAAATGATGGCATCCAAGGTAAACTAACGGAGAAAGTGTAAAGTAGTTCTATTTACCACCAAGAATCTTAATTTATACACAGAACCTATCACTTGCACCACAAAAGAGTCAGAGTAGTAAGTGGGTCCCTGAAAATTGCTGCAAGGTGTCATTTTGCTGTTTCTAAGCTTCTTTAGCACATTTTTCCCCTCAGATGACATAGGTAGAATTTTCCTTATCTAAAATATGGTTTTATTCAGTAAAGGTAAACTATAGGTTATTAAATCAAAATCTTTACTTGGTTAGTGATTTATACATATTATTATATTATATATAATAAATATATTATATTATATTAGCCAGTTCCCAGTGTGTACCCCAAGTTTAGGCAGTGTCCACTATCTTCAATGATCTGAACTGGTTAGAATGGAGTGTGCAGAAACACTGTACACAGTAACTCTAAAATAGCAGCATATTCAACAGGTCTAGTCTACTGTGCTTACTGAGGCAGAAATATATAGATACATTTTTTAAAATTGTTAAGGAATATGTATAAAACAACAACAGAAGTCTGTCTGTTATAACTTTCCCCTAAAACAGAAAACTCAGTTAACTAGTCTATTCCATCCCTGAGCATTCTGGTAAAACAAAAATATCACTCTTTACTTTAAACACTAATTTAATGAACTTAAAAACCTTAATGGTTTAGGCAGCAATATGGGGTTGAGGAAATAAATGTACTCTCTTCCCCCACACAAAAAGCAACATTTTAAATTTCATTGATGGAAATTGTGCCTACTCAAACCTCTGCCAAATCGGGAGAGAGGAGAGAGAGAGAGATAGAGAGAGAACTTGCTTTTAAAACGCAGGAAATGCTGTTAGACTTTCTGGCCTCTGTTGATGCAAATATAGGTTAATTTTTGATAATACAAAAAAACATATGGATGCTCCTCAAATATCCTTTTGGCCATAGGATTAAATTTTTGAACATACTTTTTACACCTTATCTGCAAACAAATGACTTGCTAAATTCTGAAATTTTATTCACAATTATAGTATGCATATATTCTACTCAATTATCTTTCACCTGAGAATTGTGACTTCCTAGAAAATGTAATTATTTCCATTTGATATAAAAATAACTTTAGTAATTTACCTCTTATACAGTACTTATAAGAAGGTGTCATGCTTAAGGGAGGAAGTAAAGGGGACTTGCTGGTACTCATGTATGCTTGAACAAGGTTTGCAATCTTTTTGGCCATGGCTAGAGAATGCGCCCTGAAACATAACGTTACTACTAGTCCCCAATAGCAACATGGCCCTCCTGATACCTCAATCTCAGGCAGTCTGCATAAGAGGGACACTCTATGCAATCAACCTGCAGGAAGGTGCTGAGGACTCGTTTTATGCTGTTTCTCTGTCCTAAGGGTTGTGGATAACACAAAATGTCCTGGATCCTGCACATGAGGAATTTACAGTTGAGTTGAATCAAGCTTTAAGAAAAGAGTAATGCCCATTTTAAAAAATACATAAGATGTTCATAAGTAAATAAGATTATATAGTATATATGATGCCTGCTTCAACTTCCAATCACCTAACTCTAACATGAAAGCTTTCTCCTAAGGTTCAGAGAAGATATAATCTCATTTACTCTCATTAGATCCATGAGAAGTAGGGGAAGAAATGGCTATTTCCCTTTTACAATTGATAAACAAAAATCATTTATGTTCCAGGTTACTAAAGGGACTGACTGCACACTGCACAGCCTCTAATAGTCCTGTGTTTCTGTCACTGTTCCCTCCTTGATAACACATTTTATACTGTTCATTATAACTTTCTATAGCATGGTTCTGACAAGATCACTACCCTGCTTAAAACCCCTCCATGTGTACAGGAAAAAAAGTTTCTGTAGCATAGTTTGCAAGATAATTCTGCAATTATCTTGTCCATAATTCTGTCCTTGCCTGTTTGTTCAAACCTGTTATCTTACCATTCCTCTCAAGTAGCCACAACTTAACCTCATTAAACTTTTCTCCCTATCCCAAACACAATATATTCTTCAAGTCTCTGGAGCTTTGCACCTATGTAGTCTTAGATGTAGAATGACTTCTATCCCCTCTGTCTGACAACTTCTTACCCATCCTTAAAGATCTGGCTGTGAAGGTGTCTCTGAAGTTCCACTTTCCTTTCCCAGGCAGAATAAGTTGATTCTTTTTTAGAGTTTCATCAGTTTATTCAAATCTCTACCATGGTCCTTAATCAAACTGGCTTGCAATAATTACTTCATGTATTTGTCTCTTCCACTAGACTACGAATTCTCTGAGAGCAAAGACTATATCTTAATCACCTTTATACCTTCAGTACCTAACAAAGTACTTGGCACATGATCAGTTCTGAAAAAAATATTTTAAATAATTATGAGAATGGTGAAACAGCTAAAGAATGGAGAAAAGCATTTATATTATTTATCTTGAATAAAAGAGGGAAATAACATTCACATTTTATATTTACAAAGTTAAGAGGACAAATATATGATGATGGAAAATGATTTGACTTTGGGTGATGGGCACACAACACAATGAACAGTTCAAATGCAATAGAAATGTTTACCTGAAATAGAAATGTATATACTTTTATTGATCAGTGTCACCCTATTAAATTTAGTTTTCTAAAAATTACTTTTAAAAGTCAAATGTAATAAGCTAGAAAAAAAACTGGAATAGCTCACTAAAAAATGAACTGCTCAGTACCCAAATCAGGAAACATTAAAGTCCTGTAATTCATTGCTCAACCTCCCCACCTAGAACAAACAAACACATAGGATAACAAAGCATGGATTTATGTAGAGGTTGGCCATGGATCTAGAGACATGCCATTAGGGTTGTTTTTTTTTTTTTAAGCTAACCTAGGGAGCTTTGCATTAATATGTCCAAAATAAAATTAGATGTGGCATTGTTGTTTGGTAGATACAGTTCAAAATGACTTGGATCAATTGGCAAAGCGGGTGGATATCATTGGTGTGAAGTTTTGTTTTTGTTTTTTGAAGTTTAATTTTGAAACACAGAAGGCAATTTAGTGATGTCAAACAAGGAAGGTAGAAGACATGATGTAAGGTAATATTTGAGGCAGTTCTGAGTACTGCAGCATAGCTCTATAGACTGCTGGGAGGCTGCACAAATCATTTTGATGTGTAGTATCAAGAGAAATCTATGAGATAAACGGCCTCTTCAACCTGTAACTACTGTGTCAAACCAATGGACAAGCTTTAAATGTACAAAGAACCATTTGGTGGTAGGTTTGTCTTTGTAGTGAAAAGCACATACATAAATGGTGATTGCTGTCAGTAGGTTCATCCTTAAATATTAAAGACAGAGCTGCAAAAACAGCATGAAGAAATATCAAGACAGTGAATTCCTAGTTACTGAGCATGTTCAGACATAGATCAGATTAGTAGTTTTTAAACTTTCCTTAAGCAGCAGAATGGTTTTCTCCAAGTGAAATTTTATGTGGAATTCTAATATATAAGACAAAGTCAGCACTCTGGTTAAAGTGTGAGTAGGGCAGACACTTAGGGGTCTAGAACACTATATATTTAGCCACCTCTTCACTTTCTGTAGTTGCCATTGAGGCATCTCCAAGGAATTCCTGGGATAGATGCTGTGGAAAGGTTTCTATACAAAGAGAGGTTAGAATAATTTTTTCCAGTTCTTTCTCATTCTAAAGCTATATAATATAATAAGCCTCTCTTTAACATTTAAGATCAGTCAGGAAATAAGGATTTTATTTTATTTATAGAAGAGTCCAAGAGGGCAACACAAATAAATAAGGACTTGAGAAACAATCCTAATGAGAAATTATCTATTGGGTACAGGTAACAAAAGAGTTTTCTCTCTTCCTTCCTTCTTCAAAATACACTCACTCTGTTCTACATTCTGGGAATAATGATAAACAGATAATACAGATAATAGCAGAATATACAGATAATGATCTCACAGTGTATGTGTGGTGGGTAGGGGTATATGGAAACAGATATAAAATACAAAAACAAACAAACAGGGTATTGTGAAAAGCAATATTACAAAAATAACACACAGTAATATGATAGAAAGTACTAGGGGTGGGAGTGTGTGGGGGGTCACTTCAGACAAGTTGTTCAGGAAAGCTTCTCTGAGTAGATGATATTTAAACAGAGACCCAAAAAGTGAAAAGAAACTCACCCATACTGAGATGGAGAAGTCGTCCAGGCAGAAAGAACAGCATTGCAAAAGCTCTGAAGCAGGAAAGAACTTCCTTGGCCTATCTGAGAAGCTGAAAGGCCAGTGTGGCTGGAACACAGTTAATGAAGGAGAGTGGTACAAGATGAGTTCTGATGGGAGTAAATCACAGGGGCCATTACAAGGAGCTTGGACTTTATTCTCAGTGAGATGGGAAGCCATTGGAGCAGAGCAGGGATACAATCTGATTTAAACTATTTTTTATTCTATGAAGAGATAGTGTGTAAGTGATCATTAGCACAAGTCAAAATGGGCTAAATTACATCAGGAGAAATTTGGTAAGACAAGAAATTCAGGAATATTATTGCCAAGAAAGATTGAAGAGTTTTATTAAATGGTATAATCCTAGTTTCTTGGTATGATTTAACAAGTAGTCAGAAAGATGATTTCTTTAGCCTTCTTACAGCTGTCAGCTTTAACAATTCACCCTTGATGTTACCGTCACTTAGGAGAGCAGAGACTTGAGTCTTCTGACACTCAAATGTTCTTTTCACTGAATCAATTGCTTCTAATTGCTTACAGGAAAACATTGAAAGATGGCAAAAGGTAGAAATATGGCACTTTCTTTCTCAAGGGCTCCTGCATCTTCAACTTTTCTCTGTAAGAACCTGTATGAGTACTTACTTATTAGTTAATTTACCATGGTCAACTACTTGACTTAGTTGGTTTCCTCCTAGCATCTGAACTCCAAATCCCAATCTTAATCATTCTGCTCAACCGTTTTTTTTTTTCTGCTCCCAAAGCTAGATGACCAAGAACTACTGGAACACACCATGTACCATATTTTTTGCTCCGTAAGACGCACTTTTTTCCCCCAAAAGTGGAGGGGAAAATGCCCGTGTGTCTTATGGAGCGAAACATATGGTATTTTAACACACAATTTGGTTTAGAATTTTTTTTTCTTATTTCCCTCCTTAAAATCCTAGGTGTGTCTTATGGTCAGGTATGTCTTATGGAGCGAAAAATACGGTAACTGCAGGTATACACCATTACACACTTATGCTTCCTGATCACAGTTCGGTC
Organism: Saccopteryx leptura; assembly: GCF_036850995.1. Classification (NCBI taxonomy): domain Eukaryota; kingdom Metazoa; phylum Chordata; class Mammalia; order Chiroptera; family Emballonuridae; genus Saccopteryx; species Saccopteryx leptura. Next base: position 64,219,825 of record NC_089516.1, on the reverse strand, counting down.
TTCAAAGCTGTAATCACTTCTTTGTAATTGTCTCTTTCTTGTGCCTTACAACAGATACTAAAAACTCACCTCCTGTTCAAAATTCCTTCTCATTCACAATAAAATCCAAAGTCCTACCATGGTCCACAAGGCCTTGAATGATATGTCAACTTCTCTGACTTCTCCTGCCTCTGTCCCTATTACCCACTTTGCTCCAGCCATACTGGCCTTCTTACTGTTATAATAAACAGCAAATGGTGTGTGTGTCCACAGTTATGTGGTTTGCTTTTGAGGAACTGCCGAACTGTTTTCCAAAGCAGTAGCACCATTTTACATTTCCAGCAGCAATGGATAAGGGTTCTGATTTCACTCTGTCCTCACCTGCACTGGTTATTACCTATCTTTTTCATTCTAGTCATCCTAGTGGATGTGAACTGATACCTCATTGTGGTTTGGATTTGAATTTCTCTAATGGTCAATGATGTTAAACATCTTTTCATGTGCTTTTCGCCATTTCTATATCTTTTTTGGATAGACATCTATTCAAAATCTTGGCCCATATTTTGTGTTATTTGTCATTTTATTATGAAATTGAAGTGGACATTATATATTCTGGATGCAAACTTCTGATCAGATATATGATTTGCAAATGTTTTCTCCCATTCTATTGATTATCTTTTCATATTCTTGATAGTTTCTTGAAGCCCAAATGAATTTAATTTTGATGAATTCCAACTTATTTATTTTTATTTTATTGCTTGTGCTTCCAGTGATATATCTAAGAAGACCCAAGTTAGAAAGATACAGTCCTGTGCTTTCCTCTGAAAGTTTTATAGTTTTAGCTTACACTTAGTTCTGTAATCCGTTTTGAGTAAATGTTTATGTATGGTATAAAGTAGAAGTCCAAATTCATTCTTTTGCATGTGGATCCAGTTGTCCCAGCACCATTTGTTGAAAAGACTATTCTTTCCCTGTTGAATTGTCTAAGTACCTTTGTATAAAAACAATTGACCATAAATGTGAGGGCTTATTTCTATATTCTAAATTCTATTCCATAGATTTATATGTCTGTCCTTATGCCAATATCATGCCATCCTAATTGCAGTGTGAGTCCTCCAACTTTGTTCTTTTTCAAGATTTAGGTCCCTTGAATTTCCATATAAATTTTAGGATCAACGTGTCAATTTCTACAAAAAGTCAACTGGGATTTTTATAGGGATTTTGTTGAATCTATAGATCATTTTGGGAGTATTGCCATCTAAACAATGTTAACTTTTCTGATCAATGAACATGGGCTCTCACTATACATTATTATTGGATTCACAGTTATAAAGAACTAATGTATAACAATTTAAAAATATGAGATCAAATAAAATTATTTTACAACTTTACTGAGGTATAATTTAGAGACCATAAAATTTACCCTTATTAAGTATACAATTCAGTGATTTTTAATACCTTTACTGAACTGGGCAAACATCACCATAATCCAGTTTTAGAATAGTTTTATCCCTCTTGGTGGGATAAAATTCCAATAAAATTCCACATTACTGTTTACATTTAATCCCTATTCTACCCCCCGAGCCAGGCAGCCACTCATCTGCTTTTTGTCTCTATAGATTTGTCTTTCTGGATATTTCATATAAATTAAATTATACAATATGTGGCCTTTTCTATCTGGCTTCTTTTACTTAGCATTTTTGTTTTGTTTTATGAATAGAGTTTCTTTTTTTTAACAGTTTTAGATTTACAGAAAAATTAAGCAGATGGAAACATCTTGTATTAGCATGGTACATTTGTTACAATATTGATACATTATTATTAACAGAAGTCTATAGCTTACATTAGGGTTCACTTGGTATTGTATAGTTATTGAGTTTTGGCAAATGTATGATATCATGTATCCATCATTATAGAATCACACAGAATAGTTTCACTGCCCTAAAAATCTCCTGTGTTCCACTTAATTATTCCTCCTTTTCCCTCCAAGCCCCTAGCAATCACTGCTCTTTTTCCCGCTTCTATAGTTTTCTCTTTTCCAAAATGCCATATAGTTGGAATCAAACAGTATGTAGCCTTTTCAGTCTTATATATAGCACTATGCATATATAAATTTTCTCCATGGCTTTTTGAGGCTAGAAAGCCTCATTTCTAAAAATTTCAGCTTTACTGTGGTATAGCTGAAACATAATAAGTTATTTTAAGTGTATATAGTGGTAATTTGATATACACTGTGAAAGGATTGCTCCCATCTAATTTACTCTCCATCACCTAACATATTTCTTTCTTTTTATTATTTTTCTTTCTTTTTTTATTGTTAAGAATATTTAAGTTCTACTCTCTTAGATAATTTCAATTATACACTATAGGATAGCTCATTTTTTATTACTGAATATTATTCTCTATGAATGTAACACAGTTTGCTTTATCCATTTACCTACAGAAGAACATTTTGGTTGCTCTTAGACTTTGGCAATTATAAATAAAGCTGCTATAAACATTTATGTGCAGGTTTTTATATAGATAAAGTTTTCAACTCAATTGAGTAAATACCAATGAACATGATTGCTGAGCATACTGTTTTGGAGGTTCATCCATGTTGCAGCAGGTATCAATATTTCACTCATTTTTAAATCCCTGAATAATACCCCATTATATGGATATACCACATTTTTCTTGATGCACTAGTTGAATTTGGATTGTTCTCACTTTTAGTTATTATGAATAACCAAATAGAATAGAACAGAATAGAGCTGATATGAACACTCACATGGAAGTGTTTGTGTAGACATATGCTTTTATTGCTATTGGGAGTAGAATTGCTAGAATTGCTCTGATGAATTTATGTGTACCTTCCTAAACTCTTAAACTGTTCTCCAAAGTATCTGTAATACTCTGCATTCCTATTAGCAATGTATGAGGGTTCTTGCTTCTCAACATCCTTGCTAACATTTATTGTCTGTCTTATTTATTACAGTCATCTAGTGGGTATGTAGTGGTGTCTCATGCTTCTAATTTGTATTTCCCCAACAACTATTGATATTGAGCATATTCTCATATGTTTATTATCCATATTTTTTGGTGAAATGTGTATTGAAATTTTTTGCCCATTTTTATATTGGGTTGTCCATCTTATTATTGAATTGTAAGAGTTATTTGCATGTTCTGGATATAAGACCTTTATTGAATATGTAATTAGCAATATTTTCTATATTTATCAGTTGTCTTTTCATTTTGATAATGGTGTCTTCTGATGTACAACTTTTTAATTTTGGTGAAGGCCTGTTTATCACTTTTTTGTTTGTTTTATGGATCATGCTTTTGTTGTTGCATACAAGAAATCACTGCCGTATCAAGGTCTTGAAGATTATTTTCCTACATTTTCTTCTAAAATTTTTATAGTTTTAGCTCTTATATTTAGATCTATCCATTTTGAGATCATTTTTATCTATGATATGAGGTAAGGGTCAACATTCTTCTTTTTGCATGTGCATCTCAATTGTCCCAGAACCACTACTGCACATCACCATACAGTTACAAAGGCTTTAAAAAGAAGTGCTTTCCTAACTCATTTTTTTTTTATTTAGAAAATTAAATTTAACAGGGTGACATTGAACAATAAGAGTACACAGGTTTCAGGTAAACATTTCTATAGCATTTGAACTGTTGATTATGTTGTATACCCATCATCCAAAATCAGATCATTTTCTGTCGTCGTATGTTTGTCCCTCTTTACACCCTTCCCCCAAGCCCTTCCTCATGGCCCCTCCCTCATCTCCCTCCCCCTGGTAACCACTTCACTTTTATCTATGTCCATAAGTCTCAGTTTTATAACCCACCTATGTGTGAAATCTTCATTTTTAAATTGTCAAACCTACAAAAAGAGTTGAAGGAATAATATAACAAGCAGTCACATATTTTTCTCCTTCCTTCCTTCCTTCCTTCCTTCCTTCCTTCCTTCCTTCCTCCCTCCCTCCCTCCCTCCCTCCCTCCCTTCCTTCCTTCCTTCCTTCCTTCTTTCCCTCCTTCCCTCCCTCCTTCCTTCCTTCTTTTTGAGTTGAAGGAATAATATAACAAGCAGTCACATATTTTTCTCCTTCCTTCCTTCCTTCCTTCCTTCCTTCCTTCCTTCCTTCCTTCCTTCCTTCCTTCCTTCCTTCCTTCCTTCCTTCCTTCCTTCCTTCCTTCCTTCCTTCCTTCCTTCCTTCCTTCCTTCCTTCCTTCCTTCCTTCCTTCTTTCCCTCCTTCCCTCCCTCCTTCCTTCCTTCTTTTTGTATTTTTCTCAAGTGAGAAGCGAGGAAGCAAACAGACTCCCACATGTGCCTGACTGGGATCCATACGGCATGTCCACCAGGGGGCGATGCTCTGCCCATCTGGGGGGTTGCTTTGTTGCAACGGGAGCCATCTAGCATCTGAGGTGAGGCTATGGATCCATATTCAGCACCTGGGCCAACTCTGCTCCAGTGGAGCCTTGGCTGCAGGAGGGGAAAAGAGATATAAAAGGCAAAAGATTTATGCGATCTGAAGAGAAATGAGAGTATGGAAAAGAGATATCGAGAAAGGAGAGGGAGAAGGATGGAGAAGCAGATGGTCACTTCTCCTGTGTACCCTGGCCGAGAATCAAACCTGGGACTTCCACACACCAGGCCGACACTCTACCACTGAGCCAACTGGCCAGGGCCAGCAATCATATATCTTTCATCTACCTTTATAAATTCTTATTAATTTCTCATGTATATTCTCTCTCTTTCACTCACTTTTTGCTGAGCCAATTGAAAGTAAATTACAAATATGATGACACTTCACTCTTAAATACTTTAGTATGCATGAAGCATCTCTAAAGGAAAAAAAAGTCTTCCACATTATCACACCTAAAAAAGTCAACATTATTCAATAAAATTATCTAAGTCTATATTCAAATTTACCAAATTATTTTAAACATGCCTTTTATATCTGTTTATGATTTACCCCACAATTTGGAATCCAGTCATGGTTGACTCGCTGCATTTGATTGTTAGAGCTCATTGTTCTCTTTCTATCTACAATCATTCCTCCACTTTCTTTTGTTTTTCGTGATAATGGCTTTTTAAAGTGTATAGGACAGTTGCCTTGTTGGATGTTCCACACTCTAGGCTTGTCTAATTGTTTTTTCATATTTAGATTCAGGTTAAACTTTATTAAAATTTGTTAGTTCATTTTGTTCGTTAGGTTTTACATCTAAGTGAAATCATATGTACTTGTCTTTCTCTGACTGGCTTATTTCACTTAGCATAAACTCTCTAGGTCTATCCAAGTTATCACAAAAAGTAAGATTTCCTTCTTTTTCACAGATGAGTAGTATTTCATTGTATAAATCTACCACAGCTTTTTTATCCACTCATCTACTGATGGGCACCTGGGGTGCTTCCAAATCTTGGCTGTTGTAAATAACACTGAAGTGAACATAGGGGGCATAGATTCTTTTGAATTAGTGTTTTGGGATTCTTCATATCTACTCCCAGAAGTGGAAACACTAGGTCATAAGGCAGTTCCATTATTGATTTTTTGAGGAAACTCCATAATGTTTTCCACAATGACTGTCAAGTTAAACTTTTTGTGGCAAGAATATTTCATAGATGCTCTGCAATTCTCAGTAAATCACATCAGGATACACAATGTCAGGTTGTTCTGGTATTGACAATGCTGGTTATAATCACTTGTTTAACCTAGTGACTGTATTTCCCCCTTTGTAAATAGCAAGGAATCTATGGGGTGATAATCTGAAACTGTGTGAATATCCTATTTTCTAAGAACTTATTTTTTTAAGATTTTATTTATTCATTTTAGGAGGGGAGAGAAAGAGAGAGAGAGAGAGAGAGAGAGAGAGAGAGAGAGAAATGTGGAGGAGCAGGAAGCATCAACTCCCATATGTGCCCTGACCAGGCAAGCCCAGGGTTTCGAACCAGTGACCTCAGCATTTCCAGGTCGACTCTTTATTCACTGCGCCACCACAGGTCAGGCCCTCCAAGAACTTTTTGCTTGATGAGTTGTTTGGGGTTTTTTTTTGCCAAAATAAATTATGATACTGGGGGCTGCAGAATAGTGATTTTCTAGTCTAGCTTCCTTTTACTTTATTAGCTAGTATTCTACTAGAAAGATCTTTCTCCTTTTCCTCTTTCTCTCTGAACATCACTATGGACTAATAAATTATTAATTTTACTGCTATAACCCATTTCCATTAATAGTTTCACAATTTCTATATATACTGCTCACAAAAATAAGGGGATATTTCAAAATGATTATGAAGTGATAAAAAAAGCATTTGCCTGACCGGGTGATGGCGCAGTGGATAGAGCGTCGGACTAGGATGCGGAGGACCCAGGTTCAAGACCCCGAGGTCAACAGCTTGAGCGCAGGCTCATCTGGTTTGAGCAAAGCTCTCCAGCTTGGACCCAAGGTTGCTGGCTCGAGCGAGGGGTTACTCGGTCTGCTGAAGGCCCGCGGTCAAGGCACATATGAGAAAGCAATCAATGTACAACCAAGGTGTCACAACAAAAAACTAATGATTGATGCTTCTCATCTCTCTCCATTCTGTCTGTCTGTCTCTGTCTATCCCTCTCTCTGACTCTCTGTCACTGTAAAAAAAAAAAAGAATTTGACTTTTTTTTATTAAACAAGAACATCAGAAAAGCAAATGACAAGTCAAAGAAAGTTGTTTGATTATGCAAATGAGGTACAAAACTAACTTTTATTTCATTGGTGAAAATGCACTATACAAAAGGCTGAAAGTACTGGAGTATCTGCATGTTCCCTGATCCCCTAATTTTTGTGAGCAGTGTATATATTTCTTAGTTCAATTTGCAGAAAAGGCCTAAAAGCAATGCACATCAGTAACAATGAGCATACCTAGTACTTAGGCTGTGATACTGAAATACTCTTTCTATCTAATAAGGAGGGCTCCTAAAAAAATAGCTGATTTGAAGGAGGTAGCAGTGAAAGCTCAATGTGAAATGAGGAACCCTTGTTCATAAGAAAGTAAAGGTGCACTAAAGAACTGACAGGGTATGTAAAAATCACAGAGAAGCTGGCTGCAAAGGGCTTTCACTGGCCAATTTTGGGATAGTTGGGCATTGCAAAGTGATTTTAAAATTATCCATATTTTACTAGGCCTCATTTATAAATCCCTTTCTCTCTCTCTCCTTCCTCCTCCATCCCTCTCTCTTTTTCTACTGCCTTTATTTTCTCATTGCTCATTTGCTCATCAGTCTGCTCTTTTTACACCACTGAAAATATACTAGTAGTCATTTGATTGCCAGATACAACAGACCTTTCTCAGTTCTCAACTTCATTGTCCTTAATAACCACTTGCCTTCTCATGCTAGGCTTTCTTCTTTTATACCAAGCAGGGACAAACAATCCACATTCAGGTTCATGGCTTCCCTTGGCCTGCCCAGGACAAGCAGAAAAAGAAACTAAAACCATGGGAAAGGAAGACCCAGGTTGAAGAAGGGTGGGAGTATAACGTGTTAGTGGGTACATTTTAACCATCTTGGTATTTTCAGGGCTTAACCAGTGGGTGGGGCCCAACAGGCACACACAAATGTGGCTCACTCTGTAACACATGGAGCAAGCCACTTCATCTTTCTGAGATTCAAACTCCCCATATATACAGTGGGAATGATAATGATACCAATCCTAAAAGCATTTACAAAATAGTCACCAGGATGTAAAACACAGCATAGGGAATACAGACAATAATGCTGTAACAACTACATATGTATGGTACCAGTTGGATACTTAAATTATCGGGGGGGGGGAGATCACTGGTAAGTTATATTATAATTTTCTGTACTTTTCTGTACACCTGAAACTAATATAATATTGAATGTCAACTAAAATCAAAAGAAAAAAAGAATAGTCATGTGCCTTGCACACTGTGACCTCTCCAGATTATTCAAAAGTAAGAAATTAAGAGTTCATAATGTTATCTCTGGTATTTCTTCATACTCCCACTAAATGAAACTTTCTTTGACTCTATATCTCCCCAAAGTGACTATTTCTTTCCTTCCATATCGCTCCCTCTCTCTTCTTCCTTCTTTTTCATTTACTCTGCAACTGTCTATTCCACTAAAACTCCTGTTACCAGGTTCACCAGTGACAAGTAATTTTTAATTTTCATCTAACTTGATCAGCATCTGACCTGGTTAACATACCTTGATTCTTTCTTTTGTTTTAAATAGAGTTATTGCCAGTAATGTGTCAAAATCAGCTACTAAGAACCAGTTATTAAATATTCAGGAATTTTGTAAGCCCTTGGGAATATTTATATCATCAAAATTAGCAAAAGCTACAAATGTAGGGCTTTTTTCCCCTAGAAATCTGGTTTACCAGTACTCTGTTTATTATTGTTTCAATTAAGTGACATATGGTCAGTAAAATATATTCAACTATCCAAATTTAACAAAAAGTGCAATGACCTGAAATCACACTACTGAGAAAAAACCAAAACCACTATTTGCTAGAAAGCAGCTTTATCTTAATGGAGAAAATGTTACATTGCTATTTTACAACCTTATATATTATGTCCTGGGCATCTTTCCATGTCAGTAAGTATAGAGCCATGGCATAATTTTTAATGGCTCTATAGTATTCCATTCTGTGTACCTGCCACAATAATTCTTCCACTTTTGAATATTTTAGGTTGATTTTGCTATTATGATGCTGGGACTATATTTTTAAATGCCTCGAGAGTAGGTTCCCAGAAATAAAAACACCGTCTCATAAAATGAATACACTTATTTTTCATTTTGATACATATTGCTAAACTGTCCTCTGGAAAGTCCAAAAAATTTACATTCCCACCAGAAAGTAAACAAGAGTTCCAGTTTCCCTGCAACCTTGGTAACAAACACTGTGTCAATCTTTTGAATATTCACCAATCCCATACATAAACAAAAACATTTTATTTTCATTTATTTGATTATCAGTGAATATGAACATCTTTTATGTTTAATATCCATCTGCGTGTGTTTTGATATCTGCCTTTTCATGTTCTTGGCCCATTTTTCTAATGTGTAAGACCTTTGCCTCTCACCCTTTTCCTAAAATAGTCTCCTGCCTTCGATTCCTACTTCTCCCTACAATGTAGCCACTTTTCCTCACAAATCTCATCCACTCTTATGATTTTAATTAAAATCTCCCACACAAATAATCCCAATAGTAATAGTGATGTTAATAACTGCAAACATGTATTGAGCATTTACTATGTGCAGGTACTACAATTAACGCTTACATAGAATAGCTCAGTTATCCTCAAAGGAAGCATTTAGTCAGGTACTAGAAGCTCTGTGTTATGGAGGAGGAAACAGAGTCAGGAAAGTTTAAATGCTTGTCCAAAATCACAAAGTTAGTACATACAGAGGTGGGACTGAAACTCAAGACTTTTCTGGTGCCAACTTTACTATATTATGCATCCTATGACTGTATACTATATATCACCCACATTAGGTATTACCAAACTATGATCCATAGGCCAAATCTAGCCTGATGTGTTTTTGTTAATAGTTTCTGAAATACAGCCATACTTATTAATTTAAATATTGCCTACTGCAGGTCTGAAGCTTCAACAGCAAAGCTGACACATCTATAACAGACCTGATGGCCTACAAAATCTAAAATATTTACTATCTGTACCATTATAGAAAATGTTTATCTACTTTTGATCTATAAACAGATAACTCCAAAAATCTACATCTTCATCACTGACCTATCTATCTTCTGAGCTATCTACTTGTCCACTGGCAACCTCTAGACCATAAGTACTTCAATGTTAATATTTGCAAAACAGGACTCTAAGGTACCAGTTCCTGCCATTGCCAACCTTATACCTTATGCTGTAGCCCAGGGATGTGACATGCATACTGCCATTCCTTACTTTTACACCCATGGCAGACATTGGTAATTGATATTATTTGGTCCCATTAAGCCTAGGTGGGGGGCTTCAGAATCTTTCTTAACACAGCCCTTTCTTAACCTGGCCTGAGACTGGCAATGGGAAGTACAAAGCAGGGGCTGGAGTCAAAAAAAATTTAGGAGGTAGAATCAGCAGGATGTGGAGAATGCCATACTCTGCCAGATAACTTCATTTTCCATGTCTGAAAACCAGCTCAAATATCATTACCATGAAATCTCTCCCCATGTTAATTAGCTATTTCTATATGGTGCCCCACCATTTCAGAACTTAGCTATTTCTATATGGTGCCCCACCATTTCAGAACTCTATCATAGAACTAATATATAAATTATACCATATCTATCTTTTCATAGGTTGGCCTGTCTACCCCAGTAAACTGAGAAGTTCTTAACAGCAGGGAACATATCTTAATTATCTTTGCATTCCTGGCATCTAACAATATCCAAGACAGAGCTGACTGTCAGTATGTTAGATTGAAAGGATAAAATCATTGTAGGTATTACCATTTACCACCAAAGCTTGGTACATAGTTCTTGACTCCAGTGCTTTTTTGTACCTCCTACTGCCAATCTTAGGCCAGGATTTCCTCACTTACGCTTTAAATGATCATCACAACCTCCCTATCTTTGGTATTGGCCCCTAACATCGATCTCCTACGTTGATTTTCTCATTCAGCAAGTGTTTATTGAGCGTCTGCTAGATACTGTCTGTTCTAGGCACTGAGACAAAAATTATTGTCCTCATATAGCTTGTATTCTAGGAACATAACCATACACAATTGTATGCAGCTCTGACTATGCCATTTTTCTTCTTAATTTTCCTTATTTTTTTTTGAGAGAGAGAGAAAGGGAGAGAGATGAGAAGCATCAACTCGTAGTTGTGTCACTTTAGTTGTTCATTGACTGCTTCTTATAAATGCCTTGACTAGGGGACTCCAGCTGAACCAGTGACCCCTTGCTCAAGCCACTTACCTTTGGCTTCAAGCCAGTGACTTTTGGGCTCAAAACAGCAACTATAGGATCATGTTGCTGATCCCATGCTCAAGCTGGCAATCCCCTGCTCAAGCTGGCAACTTTGTGGTTTCGAACCTGGGACCTCAGCATCCCAAGTCGATGTTCTACCCACTGCACCACCACTAGTCAGGCTCATTCTTCATAAAACCTTCAACTGCTTTCCATTGTTTACAATTCAAACTATCTATACATGGTATATATAAGGCCTTTCCTGACCATCCCTTATGATGGAGTCTAGTTTCATTTCTTGTATTTTGTATTCTATCAATACTAAAATGCACACACCATGTTTTTTCCTGCTTCCCTGACTTGGCTTTCTTCTCTTTTTTTACATATTAACTCCCATTCCTTCAAGAGTGAGCAGAGATAGTGCTTAATTTAGGAGGCCTTCCCTCTTCTCCCTCAAATTAGGTGCTTCTCATCACTGCTCCCATAAGAACATCTTGTGCAGACCTCTATCACCATGTTTCCCATTGCCTTATCATTATTGGTTTCTATATCTGTTTACCCAATGAGGAGGGGCTTTTGGAGGAGGGAAGGGACTGTCTTATTCATCTCTGGAATCCCAGGAACTTTAGAAAGCTCCTCTAGTATACATATACGTACTCAATAAACATTTATTGACTTAAGGACTGCTACTTCCACATGCCATTCTTGTTCATGCCCAGACCACTCTGCTGCACTCCATTTGCTTACCAGACCTCTTTCTGCCTGTCAGGTATCTCAAAGATACCATGAAGAACAGTGAACTCATCATTATTCCTGAAACTCCTCTTCCTCTTGTATTCCTCAATAATTTTTAAAACTGGCTACCTTAGTGTCATTTTAATTACTCTCTTCCTTTTCCTAATAATTCTACTTCATAAGTCCTCACTCTAGCCTCTCCTTCCTGTTTCCTCTGGCACTGTCCTCATTATCACTCTCCTGCCTGAGTACACCAGTCTTCCTGTCTCTAGTCTCACCTCCTGGATTTAATCCTCCACCCTGCAGACAGAGCTATTTTTGTCCAAGAAAAATCTGATTGTGTCACTTCCCTGCTTAATGATCTTTTCTGGTTTTCCACTGCCTTCAGGATAATATCCAAACACTTGAGTACAGTACACAAGGTCCTTAAGGATCTGGCCTCACCTAAGCTTTCAGCCCTATCTCTTATGACTGGTTCATACAAACTTTCTGCCTCGGCCATACTAAAGTCTTGACAACTCTCATCACATATCTTATTCTCTGAGGGGTTAAGGTTAATAGATGCCCCATTCAGAAGGAACTGATGATGTTCAGTTCCCTTTTCCTTAACCTTCTCCCCTGTATTTGCCTGATTTATATATATTTTTTGCCACAGAAGACTCAGCTCAAGCATCAGCCTCAATACTTCAAAAAAGCCTACCCTGAATTCAGTACCTTCCCATGCCACTGCTGAGCTTAGTCTCTTTATTTATGTGCTTCACTAGTACCCTGCATCTATACAACACATTATGCGTGAATACGAGTTTACCTGTCAGTATCTCTCAGTACATCATAAGCTTCTTGAAGTGAGGGATAGTGTCAGTATGGTTTATTTCTGTACCTCTATTATGGTCATAGCATCGTTGCCTGGACCACAGTAAAAACTCAACAACCAAAACAAATGTTTAAATAAGTGAATGCTTTCTTGACTTTGGAAATGCTGACCTCTTTCCCTGGCATACTTTGCATGGTAAATTCCTAGGTCACTACTGTACCCCCAACACCATACATGACATACAGTAGCTACTCAGTAAATACTGAATAGATAAGTAAAACCAAGCTCAGACACTACCGTCCAATCTTTTAACAGCTCTGAAGCAGCTGGTTGGTCACCCCCAGCTCCCACAGCACATTGTATATCCTGCTCCTGGAATACCTGCCACACTGCCCTATACACATTGTTGCTTCCATACCAGACTGGGAGCTCCTTGAAGAATTTCATCTCTGTATCTCCAGTCCATAGCACAGTGGCAGGCATACAAGAGATGCTCAGAAAGCATTTGTTGAATAATAAATAGATGAATAAGAAGGTAAGACTTAGCCAAGTCTCTAGAAATCAATGGGCTCCCACTGGGGAATGTGAGCTCCCTGTGTTAAAAGGTGTACAATCAGAAGATGGGGAATGCTAGGCAGTGTTATAAGAGAGGGGATTTCTACAGCAGTTGGGGAGGTGAAAATGGGGTGATGGTGCTGCTAGATGATCCCCGGGGTTTCTTTTGGCTGGGGCATCTATTAACCTTCACACCTCAAAGATGCTGGTGAATTGGGTCACAGCTTCTCCACCAATCAGACCCTTCTTAGCCAGTCTGGGCACACATACCTTCTCACTGTTTCTCCTCAGGGCAGGACCATCCTACTCCTGTTCTTATCTTTAAGAACTAGCAAGGTATCTGGCACATTGAAGGAGCTGAACAACTATTGCTGGATTATATCTTGGTATCCAGATATTTCAGATCCTTCTCCTCACTGACTCAGTATTTTTTGAATAAAGCTAATTTAAATTCTACTATACTGCAGGGTATGGCTAATGTGATTCATTAATTATTTACCAGGCAAACTTATTATATACTATATATAAGCAAGGCCACATGCTAAGCACTAAGAGAGAGAAAGCAATATGGACTGTCTCTCTCTCAGGAGTTTACAGTGTAGTAGGCGAGAGAAGCTACACTGAATACAATAAGTGTAGTAGATATACAATATAAAGTGCCTAGCATAGTGCCTGCTATGTAATAGGCATTCGTGGAAAGCTGAATAGTGGCTCCCCAAAGCGGTCCATGTCTTAATTCCCAGAACCTGTGAATGTTACACCATGTGTTAAAAGAGATTTTGCAAATGTGATTAAGTTAATAATCTGGAGATAGGGAGATTATCCTGGATTATCTGGGTGTGCCCTTAATGTAATCATAAGTGTCCTTTCAAAAGGGAGGTGGAGGGAGATTTGATACATAAGGCCATGCAATAGAAGCAGAGTCAGACAGAGAATAAGATATGCTGCTGGCTTTGAAGATGGAGGAAGAGGCCATGAGCAAAGAATATAGCTAGACAGTAGAAAAGGCAAGGATACAGATTTTTCTCTTAGAGCCTCTAGAGCAGTGATTTTCAACCTTTGTTTCTCATGCACTCATAAACTAATTACTAAAGAAAAAGGGGCCCTGACCTCTTCTTCTTTAGTAACTAATTTATTTGTGCCATGAGATGAAAATGGTTGTATTTAGTCAGGGGCACTGACCTTAGTAATTAGTGTGTGTTTGTGCCATGAAAAAAAAAAGGTTGAAAATCACTGCTCTAGAGGAATTATGGCCCTGATGACATCCTCATTTTTGCCCTATAAGATTCATTTTGGACTTCTGACCACTAGAACCGTAAGAGAATAAATTCATGCTGTTCTAAGCCAGTAAAGTTGTGGTAATGTTATAGTAGCAATAGGAAACTAATACAATGCTCAATAAATATTTGTAAATAAGTAGATTTTATATAGTTTCATAAAAAAGGTAAAAGTAAAAGGATACCTTACTGATTGGAAAAGTGCCCAAAAGCTTTAAAAATGCTCCAAGGAGCCTCAGCTCACTTCTTCCTTGGTTAGGTTGGCTTGGGGGATATTTATTATTCACTGCTTGGTGCTGGTACCTGTTAGCCTCCTGTTGTCACTTTGGTAATCACCTTGGGCTGCACTTCTAGGGCCTCAATACTGTGTCATGTAGCCCTAACACCTGAGAGTAGGAACAAGATACAGTTCACTTTTCACTGAACTCTGATGGCAATTATAATTCTGCTTTAAATTGTTGAATATTCCATTATATGCTATTTTATGTTGTTTTCTAGTTACATCATACATCTGAATCTTAGCTCTTCAATTATATAAGATCCTGAAGGGCAGGGACTGTAATTATATATATTTGTATATTTCATGACATTAGACATTCCAGGAGGTAGTAGGACAGACTTATTTCCAATCACAACTGGCAAGCTAACTCAATTTATCTGTCTCTCTGCCCATCCATCCATCCACTTATCTATCAAACATTGATTATTATCTTACCACAGGCCAGGCATACACTTAGTACATTCAGTGGATGCAGAAGTAAACACGGGTTCTGTTATTGAAGGCTTGGCTGACAAAGACTGCTAAACTAACAGGTTATAACACGATGTGCTAGAGGCAAAAACAAATACTATTAAAACCGAGGCAATAGCAATTAATTTTGTCTATGGGAGTCAGGAAGAACTCCAGGAAAGTGACAATTAAACTGTGCCTTAAAGAAGAAGTTTTCCAGGAAGAGAAGAGATGTGTAGGGCATTCTAGACAGAGGGAATGCAAGGGAAGGCACAGAGGAGTAGTGAAAAAAATTTGCTACAGCTGGTGGCACTGGTAAGTGATGAAACTAGAAAGACAGGCTAAAACCAAACTTTTTTTTATTAATTTTAATGGGGTGACATTGATAAATCAGGGTACATATGTTCAGAGAAAATATCTCTAGGTTATTTTGACATTTGATTATGCTGCATTCCCATCACCCAAAGTCCAATTATTTTAAAGCTATCCTGGGGAGTGACTTGCATTTTATATGTGAATGGTAACCAATGGATCTGGTTTCTACTTTATGTGAAAAGCATCTCCTAGTAGAAAATTTATACTGCAAAGAGGACATTTTCACTGTGGAATTACTATATAAAGTTGATATTATTTAAAGAAGCAAAATACTGATGAGAATCAGTTTTCAGAAAAGTGTATGTAAGTTTGGAGGGATCCTTGAGTTAATCCTTCACTTCCCCTATCCTTATATCCTACTGAAGAGAAAAATACTATGTTGAATTCTGAGAAAATCATTTTTTTTTTTTTTTGGTCACTAAAATGCATGGCAAGTCTCCTATAAGCCCCAGAAGTTCTGATTCTTCTTAAAAACAACAGCTTTTTAGTGAGATATAAATCTCATCGCATACAATTCACTCATTTAAAGAGTTTTCAATGGCTTTTAGTATGTTCACAGAGTTGTGTATCTATTACCACCATCAATTTTAGAACATTTTTATCATCCTAAAAAGAAACCCTGTACTCATTAGCAGTCACTTCTCATTTTTCCTGAAAGCTGGGCCTTGGAAACCACTAATCTACATTCTGTCTCTATAGATGTACCTACTCTGAATATTTCATACAAGTAGAGTATGCAATACATGGTCTTTTATGACTAGCTTAATTTAGCATAATGTTTTCAAAGTTCATTCATGTTGTTGTCCACATCAGTACTTTATTCCTTTTTATTGTTAAACAATATCCCATTGTATAAACAGACCACATTTTACATTAATCAGTTAATAGACATTTGTATTTTTTCTAAAATTTAGGTTCCTACCAGCAATGTATAAAAGTTACAAGTTGGATGTCAGAGTAATGGTGGCATGAGCGATCCACTTGATCTCTCCCCTTGAAATTTCAACAAATTGAACAGCTATAATGGAGCAAAGGAACTCAGGGGCCTAAATGATCTGCACACCCATTCAACTAAGGTGGGAAGGATAAAAAACGGTGTGGGGGGGCAGAAGGTAAGAAGCACTAGTGGTCAGGCTTTAAAGAGGGGAGAAACCCAGAGTGACTGAGTCTTCTTCAGCTGGGAGGAGTGGAGAGATTGGGAGGGAACTTGGTGTGATACTGAACCAAAGTGACAGAGTGTGAAGCCACTGCCAGTGTTCCCAAGGTCTGTGGCAGCCCATACTCAATAACTGACACAAGAATACAAAGTGTGGTCCTGCAGCCACCCAGATACACGTGTATGGAGAGTGGCAGAGACATACCCCACAGCTGAAGAACAGTGGTATTCTGTATCTGGTCTTCAGCTTTGTTGCGACATAGGAAGGAACACCTGGAGGCCTGAGATCACCACTGCTAAAGCCATAAAGACTTCACGAGTCCCACCCATCATTGAGATTGCAGCCCCATCTCCACCTTTGTGACAGCAGCTTCTCAGCAGAGTTCAGTCAGGGATTTTACACAGCTAAAACATTTAATCCACCACTACCTAGTGGAAAAAGATAGAAAAATCTCTTGGAAGTATTTTCTTCAATTTTTTTCTTTTTTCATATTTGATTTTAGAGAAAGAGTGAAAGGGGGGAGAAGAAGGGGGAGCATCAATTCGTTGTAGTTGCTTCTCATATGTGCCTTGACCAGGTAACCTCAGCATTCCAGGTTGATGCTTTATCTAGTTAGCCACCACAAGTCAGGCTTTGTTTTTCTTTAGTTCTTTTGTTATTGTTGTTTTGTTTTTATTATTGTTTATTTTTATTTTTTATTTAAGTGAGAGGAGGGGAAATAGTGAGACAGACTACCACATGTGACTCAGACAAAGATTCACCTGGCAACCCCTATCTGGAGCTGATGCTTGAATCAATCGAGGCACTAGCTGAGGGAGGGGAACAGGGAGAGAAGGGGGAGGTGAAGGGGGAGAGAAGTACATGGTCACTTTTCTGTGTGTTCTGACCAGAAATTGAACTCGAGATGTCCATACATCAGGCTGATGCACTATCCACTGAGCCAACTGGCCAGGGCCCTGAATATTTGTTGTTGGTTCTTGTTTTTGCTTTTTTGTGTATTTTCTCTTTAATTTTTAATTTTCAGTTTTTAGCCTGACCAGACAGTGACGCAGTGGATAGAGCATCAGACTGGGATGTGAAGAACCCAAGTTCGAGACCCCAAGGTTGCCAGTTTGAGCGCAGGCTCATCTGGTTTGAGCAAAGCTCACCAGCTTGAGCCCAAGGTCGCTGGCTTGAGCAAGGGTTCACTCGGTGTGCTGTAGCCCCTGGTCAAGGCACATACGAGAGAGCAATCAATGAACAACTAAGGTGCCTCAACAAAGAATTGATGCTTATCATCTTTCTTCTTTCCTATCTATCTGTCTGCCCCTATCTGTCCCTCTCTCTGACTCTGTCTCTGTCTCTCTCTCTGTCTCTCTCTCTCTCTCTCTCTCACACACACACACACACACAAATAATAATAATAATATAATAAAAACATGCCTTAACATAAAAAAATGTTTTTCAATTTTTATTTTATTTTAATTTAATTTTTAAATTTATTTTTACTTTTATTTTTGGTGGTTGATTTTTGCTTGATTTCTTAACAATACCACTCTCAAGGCAAAAAAAGAGAGAGAGAGAGAGAGAGAAAATAACATGACTATTCAAGAAAGAGACACAATTCAGAAAGAAAATGAAAAATCTCCAGAAAGCAATCTGAATCACATAGAAATCTTGGAGTTAAATAATAGAGAATTCAAAATTGAAGTTCTGAAAATATTCAGTGAGATGTGAGAAAACACTAATAGGCAATTTAATGAGCTCTGAAAGCAAAACGAATACCTCACCAAGGAGACTGAAATTTTAAAAACAGAGATGAAGGACTCAATACATGAGTTGAAAAATGAACTAGCAAGTTTAGCTAATAATACAGGCCAGATAGAGGAAATAATCAATGACATTGAAGACAAGCAACTAGAGATTCTACAGAAAGAAGAAAGAGACTCACAAATTAAGAAAAAAGTGAGAGAGCTCTACAAGAATTGTCTGTCTCCATTAGAAAGAGCAATACAAGAATAATGAGCATATCAGAAGAAGAAGAGAGGGAGAAGGGACTATTCAAACAAATAATCGATGAGAACTTCCCAAGCCTGTGGAAAGAGTTAGAGCCATGGATCCAAGAAGCAAACAGACGTGGTGTTACCTCAACCCAAATAGGCCTTCTCCAAGGCACATTACAATAAAACTGTCAAAAATCAATGACAAAGAAAGAATCCTCAAGGCATGTAGGAAAAAGAACTTAACATATAAAGGAAGGGCCATCAGGTTATCATCGGACTTCTCAGCAGAAACTCTACAAGTCAGAAGACAATGGACTCAAACATTCAAAGTATTGAAAGAGGAATTACCAGCCATGAACACTATTTCCATCAAAATTGTCCTTCAAATATGAAGGAGCAATAAAAACTTTTCCAGACATACAGAAGCTGAGAAATTTATCACCAGAAAACTCCCATTTGTACAGGAATTACTCAAGGGGGTTATTCTAGCTGATAAAAGGAACAAAACAACACAACACTACAAGTACAAGGTTACAACATAAACAAGGATAATCCGTGACAACAAACAACAGCTCCAATAAGGGGTTAATATCCAAAATATAAAAAGAACTCACAAAGCTCAGCAATAAACAAGCAACCAATACAATTAAAAAGTGGGGAGAGGACCTGAACAGACACTTCTCCCATGAAGACACACAAATGGCCAACAGATATATGAAAAGATGCTCATCTTCACTAGCTATTCAAGAAATGCAAATCAAAACTACAATGAGATACTACCTCAGACCTGTTAGTCTGGCTGTTATCAGCAAGACAGGTAATAACAAGTGTTGGAGAGGCTGTGGAGAAAAAAGAACCTTCATTCATTGCTGATGGGACTGTAAACTGGTACAGCCATTATGGAAGATAGTATGGTGGTTCTTCAAAAAATTAAGAATAGAACTACCATATGACCCAGCAATCCCTCTACTGGATATCTACCAAAAAATCTCGAAAATATTGGTACATAAAGACACATGCACCCCTCTGTTCATCGCAGCATTATTCACAGTGGCCAAGACATGGAAACAACCAAAGTGTCCCTCGATAGAGGACTGGATAAAGAAGATGTGATATATATACAGTGGAATACTACTCAGCCATAACAAATGATGATATATTGCCATTTACAACAATGTGGATAAACCTTGAGAACATTATACTAAGTGAAATAAGTAAATCAGAAAAGGCTAAAAACTATGTGATTTCACACATAGGTGGGATATAAAACTGAGACTCATAGACATAGATAGAAGTGAAGTGCTTACCAGAGAGAGGGGGCAAGGGGGAGGGGAGTAAAGAGTGACAAATATAGGATGATGGAAAATGATTTGACTTTGAATGATGGGCACACAACACAATCAACAGTTCAAATGCTATAGAGATGTTCGCCCAAAACCTATGCACTCTTATTGATCAGTGTCATCCCATTAAATTTCATTTTAAAAAAGTTCCAAATTCTCCATATCCTCCCCAATATTTGCTATTGTTTATTTTTTCTGATCACAGCCATAGCAGTGGTGTGAAGTAGTATCTCATTGTAGATTTGATTTGTGTTTCCCTAAAGACTGATAATGTTGCACTTATTAATGTCTTTACTAGCCATTTGTATATCTTTCAAAAATGTCTATTCAAATTTTTTGCACATTTTTCAATTGGGTTATTGTTAAGTAGTAAGAATTTTATATGTATTCTAGATACAAGATCCTTAGATATATTATTTGCAAACATTTTCTCACATTCCATGAGTTGTCATTCTACATATTTGAAGCTATTGTTTGCAGCACAAATGTTTTTAATTGTGATGAAGTCCAATTCATTTTTTTGTATTGTCACTTGTGTTTTTGGTGTTGTATCTAAGAAATCACTGCCTAACACAAGGTCATGAAGATTCACTCCTAAGTTTTTTTCAAGGAGTTTAAAGGTCTTTGATATATTTTAACCCCTTGAGTAGTGAGTTTTTTCATGCTTGCTGACCCCGGGGAGTAAGTTTATTTTCAAAAAATGAAATTAGTTCTAGTTACAGGTTTATTAACTTAAAATCATGTTTGTTTGATAACCAATTTATAGAAACAAGAATAACATAAATTTGCCCTTTTTTAATGTTGCCTTAAACATTTTTAATATAAAAATTTTTGCTACCTCATGCAATTCTTGCATACTTCCAGCTCAAAGTTTAAAGACATACATGTTAGATAGTACTCTGGATTGTCAGGAGGCACGAGGACGTACATGAACGTTCATACTATTCAAAGGGTTAAGTTACTTTTTATATATGGTATCAGGTAAAGGTCCAACTTCATTCTTTTGTATGTGGTTATCCAGTTATCCCAGAACCATTTGTTGAAGAGACTATTCTTTCCCTTACTGAATGGTTTTAATATCGTTGTTAAAAATCAATTGACCATGGATGCATGACTTTATTTCTCAACTCTCAATTCCATTTCATTGATCTATATATCTTTCCTTATGCCATAACAGAGTGTTTTAATTACTGAAGCTTTGTAGTGAGTTTTGAAATTGGGAAGTGTGAGTTCTTCAACTTTGTTCTTTTTCAGGACTGTTTTGGCTATTCTGAATACCTTGAAATTTTATAAGAATTTTAGATCATCATCATCAATTTCTATTAAAAGCCCAGGTCCAAAAGTTTGGGTTTTTTTAAGAGAAAGGAGGGGAGATAGTGAGATAGACTCCCACATGAACTCCAACCAGAATTCACTTAGCAACCCTATCTTGGGCTGGTGCTCTAATCAACCAAGCTATTTTTAGTGCCTGAGGCTAATGTATTTGGACCAACCAAGCTATCTTCAGTACCAGCGGTCAAGGCTTGAACCAGCTGAGCCACTGGCTGTGGGAGGAAAAGAGGGAGAGAAGGTGAAGAGGGAGGGGGAGAGGAAGGGGGAGAGAAGCAGATAGTTGCTTCTCTTGTGTGACCTGACCAGAATCAAACCCAGAACATTCATATGCTGGGCCAATGCTCTAGCAACTGAGCCAACTGGCCAGGGCCCAATGGTTTTATTAGTGAATTCTACCAAACATTTAAAGAATTAATAATACCAATTATCTAGAACGTCTTCCAGAAAATAGAAGTTAAAAAAACAAGTCCTAAGTCATTTAATGAGGCTAGTATGACAACTTGTATATAGAAAATCCTGGCCCTGGTCAGTTTGCTCAGTGGTAGAGCATCGGCCCAGCGTGTAGATGTCCTAGGTTCAATTCCCAGTCAGGGCACACAGGAAAAGTGTCCATCTGCTTCTCCACCTCTCCCCCTCTCGCTTTTCTCTCTCTGTTTCTTCCTCTCCTGCAGCCATGGCTTGATTGGAATGACTTGGCCCCGGGCACTGAGGATTGCACCATGGCCTCTGCCTCAAGTGCTAAGAGGAGCTTAGTTGCTGAGCAACAGAACAACACCCCAGATGGGCAGAGCATCATCCCCTAGTGGGCTTTCCGGGTAGATCCCTGTCAGGATACATGCGGGAGTCTGTCTCTCTGCCTCCCACTGAATGAAAAAAAAAAATCCTAGGTACTTTACTACTAAATAAAATTATTAAAAGTAAAAATCGAGTTTAGTAACAATGTAGGATACAAGACTGAAAAACAAAAACCAATTGTATTTTTACACCATCATAGTGAATAATCCAAAAATGAAATTAAGAACATTCTACTTATATAATACTTATGTAGGAATAAATTTAACAAAAGAAGTGCAAAACTTTTATATTAAAAACTATAAAACATAGTTGAGAATTTTTTTTTAAATCTAAAGAAATTAAGTTATGATTCTTCAAATGCACATTTTCAAGGGGCCTGTGTTAGTAGAGCTAGGAAAGGTATTGAAAACAGCTGATACTTTTTCTGATGTGGGAAGATGCCCTTTAGAGACTTATTTACTTCATATATTTTAGATGTTTAATTGCCATTACTCAGAAGTTCTGAAATGAGGTTTTAAAATTCTGTCCACCATTTTCTACAAAGCTAAAGTTGTTGGAACTTCTGTAAATCCCTATGGTTGTTGGCAATTCAGGAAAATAGCAGTTTTTCTAGCTATAACTTTGGTATTTAAGAGCTCTGCGCATCCAAGCCTGTAGCCTTTATGGTATAGGATTGTGTTTAGCAAGTTCATTTTTATTTTGAAATAATATACTTTCCCCCTTATTTTCAGTACTAGCTGATCAAACCTCTTAATCATTATGACAATGTCTTATACATGCTTCTATTGTTGCTTTGTTAAATAATGTTATTTGTACCCTTTTGGATAATATCTATGTTCAAGAGATGAAATGGTTATAAGACATGAGCAGGAAAGACAATTTCAACTTGTTAGCTGTGAGAGGCACACCAGAGATAGAAAGCAAGATGATTTTCCCAGAAATTAAAAATGGCCAAAATTTTCAGTGTTCCTTTCCTTCTGTATATCTCTTACCCATCTAATTCTAATCCTCTCTTAGTACTATCATGTCTCTCCTTCTCTCTAGTCAGCACTCATAGTCCTATTTTTATGCTATGATGTCATCTACATGTAAATCTACGCAGTTCATATGGTGCACTGAAAAATCAGGAAAATAATTTCTTTAAAATCTGCTCTTTACTTTACATGGATACATAGGCTATATGTATTGTAAAATATGTATATATTTAACAAATAGTAATACTAAGATAAACCTTATAGCAGACATGCTCCCAAAAAGTCCTACAATAATTGACTCTTTGCCAATTACATCTTGAATTCTACAGAGAAATTAATTTAAGGAACTCAGTAGGCAAATCCTGTTACAGTGAAAGTTCCTTCTATAAAATGAATTCTCCATCCAACTCCTGTACCTATCCATTTGGCAATGTGCATTTTTTTTTAATTTCCTGAGTTTTTTTTTTAATTGGAGCACACCTGTATTGATCTTTAAGATAGTGCTGACATCACTATTTGAACCCATTGGCTTTCTTTTCCTCTCTGCTGGGTATAATGATATAGAGAAGGAAAAATGAGCTAACAAGTCCCAGCTTGTGTCATAGCTATGACTGGTTAACATATTACATAATCAGGTGTTTCCATGCCTAATGTCCAAATCTCGTCATGTTTACTAAAAAACATGGGCTCCTTTACCTAACACCCTGCTTACTACTCCTGCACTTAGTTCATGTTGCTGTCTCTTGTGAGATCTGGCTCAATGACTTTTGCAGATCAGTTTCTGTGTTATTTATAATGTTATTGTTTCCTCTATCAAAGAGGGAGACTGAAAAAACAGAAATCCTTCTGTAATTTTATTTCATAGTTATGTTCAGTAAATCCTTTTAGACTTACATGTTCCCATAATAGAAACTGGGGTAGGAACCAGGAGACCTACATGTCTCTGCTTCAATATTTTGACTTATCAAAAAGTTCTTACCTTCTCTATCTGCTTCATAGGAATGTTATTACAGTAAGTTTAAATAAAGGCATTTTTAAAATTCAAAGTACTAACTATCCTAATTATCCATCTCACAATTTTTCTCTCATTAAGGCCATTATTCTAATTTAATATAGCTAAATAAATGAGATTTGTGCATACTTGCTCTCTCTCCATAAAATATGCACACAAAATATATGCACCTAATTGTGGGAAACCAGAAATTAGTCCCACATAATGGATTTTCTTTTAACCACCCACTCTACATTTACAGTCCACTTTAAGGGCTCTGTGCCTAGAGGTGGCAGCTCTAAGAACAGTGACATCAGTTTGTCTATAGTTGTTCCCAACCTTTTTTGGCTCTGGTACACCTACACTTGTTTCCAAAAAATATACCCACAGTCTGGTGTTCAATGGAATGAAAATCTTTCCTGAGTTAATAGAATATGAAACAGAGAAAGCAATGGGCATAACAACACAGTGGAGCAAACTTGTGAAAATGACCTCACACTGAGAGAAAGGGGCTTTTGGCTTTTTTTTCAAAGGTAGGAAAGATTTACACTTATCAATATGCACCCCCCAGCTTGGCCTCTGCTGTGACTAAGGATATACTTTTGAAGAGATGGTTGGCCAAGGTAAATGCTGCAGTCAATAACATTAGAATCAGCAAAAAATAACTGGTTTGGCCTGACCAGGTGGTGGCGCAGTGGATGGAGCATCGGACTGGGATGCGGAGGACCCAGGTTCGAGGCCCCGAGCTTGCCAGCTTGAGAGTGGGCTCATCTGGCTTGAGCAAAGAAGCTTGCCTGCTTGGACCCAAGGTCGCTGGCTTGAGCGGGGGGTTGCTTGGTCTGCTGAGGGCCCACGGTCAAGGCACATGTGGGAGGGCAATCAATGAACAACTAGGGTGTTGCAATGCGCAACGAGGGGCTGATGATTGATGCTTCTCATCTCTCCGTTCCTGTCTGTCTGTCCCTGTCTATCCTCTCTGGCTGTCTCTCTGTCTCTGTTAAAAAATAAATAAATAAATAACTGGTTTGTACAAAAACAGAAAGTATGGTCTTGGCCTTATTAGCACTGCAACTAACCAGGGACATTGCTTATGAGAAAATCAAACTTTATCAGAAACAAAAATATACTTGAGTACTAATATAGATAAATTGTTCAGTCTTCATAACCTAAATTCAATATTAAGCCTCTTATTTACCTGAACAGTTTTAAAAGTCCATAACTTGTACTATTATTTCCAATAATTAGTTTTTTTCATATAATGGCTGGAATTCCAACATTTACACCACATTTCCTACAATTCACATGTATTTCTAAGAAATTTTTGGTAAACATTAATAATCTTTATATTAAATAAGCCTTGGAGTGCAAACATCAGTCTCTAAAAGTTACGGTATTTGTGGTATCTTCTTATGGATGTATGCTTCTCCTGTAGAAAATTCACAGAGAGGGATTTTTGGTCAAGGCATTAATAAGAGCTTAACAACCTTCAAAACACCTCTGAAGGGAAGCTGCAAGAATCACTTAGAGCCTGACCAGGCGGTGGCGCAGTGGATAGAGCGTCGGACTGGGATGCGGAGGATCCAGGTTCGAGACCCCGAGGTCGCCAGCTTGAGTGCAGGCTCATCTGGTTTGAGCAAAGCTCACCAGCTTGAGTCCAAGGTCACTGGCTTGAGCAAGGGGCTCAGTCTACTGTAGCCCCACAGTCAAGGCACATATGAGAAAACAATCAATGAACAACTAAGGTGTCGCAACGAAAAACTAATGATTGATGCTTCTCATCTCTCCGTTCCTGTCTGTCTGTCCCTATCTATCCCCCTCTCTCTCACTCTTTCTCTATCTCTGTAAAAAAAAGTCACTTAGGGAAGCTTTGTTAGTTGTCTATAATAAACTCCATAATTACTACTTGACTCAATTCACCTTGTGTAATTTATTCACCTTGTGTAATTTATTCACCTTGTGTAATTCACCTTGTGTAATAATTTAAATCTATCTTAAAGTACATGGGGAAAGATTAGTGATGGTAATTCCTCTCAATTTATACCTTACCTTAATTTGTCCCCAGTCTCCAGAAGAGTTTACAGAGCCATTTTTATTAAAGTTCAAAGATATTATATAGAAAGCATAAAAAGTAGATTCTCAGAGGAAAAATCTACTACATTCTAACAAAGACCAGCTAGACAATGAATATACCTTAGTAGTATTTGAACTAAATTTAGTGGTATAAACTGTGTACAAATCTGAGCATGTGGTTGGATTAAGTGTTTTAAAATATGCTGGAAAAAAGAAAGCTGAGTTTTATCTTGATAATAACACAGTTTTTGTTAAAGACAGATTGGTGTAGAAAATTAAGGTAAAGCCATGGAACAGCTATGGCTCTCATTCCTTCCATTTTCCTTCACAAAACTCTTGATTCTTATATTTAAATTGTAAAACTGAAAATTAAAATGCTCACTAAAATTTAAACTTAAAAAAAATAGAAAGTAAGACCAATTAGTTCCAGATACATACTTTGAATATGCATCTTCAATTTCCATTTAAGTTTCCTAAGCCGATACCAGCATGGGTTTGGATACTATGAACAATAAATAGAAATATTTACTCTGATTGCATATTGTATTAGGAACATTCACCAATGCTATAGACACTGTCCTTCTATAGCAAGAACCAGCTTCAGGCACTGTTCAGATTTATTGTAAAAATAGGTGCTGAGAAGAGCAATAAAGATGGGCTGTATTTCTCAGGCTATTTGAAATGACTCCATTAAATAGACTAAAACACACTAAAATATAGAAAATAGACTGAAAAATACATAATACTGAGTATTATGACCAGTAATTCTTAAAACTGTCCAGGCCATCAAAAACAAGGAATGTCTGAGACAATGTCACAGCCCAGAGTAGCCTAAAAAGACAAGATGAGTAAATGTAATGTGATATCCTACACAGGACAGAGGAAAAGGACATTAGGAAAGAACTAAGAAAAACTGAATAAACTATGAAATACAGTTAGTAATGATGTATCAATATCGGTTCCTTAATTGTAACAAACATATTATATTCATGTATATTAACAATATGGGAAACCAAGTATAGGGTACATGGGAACTCTGTAAGATCTACTGAATTTTCTGTAAATCTAAAACTATGCTAAAAGTATTTGCTAAAAATATTTTACATTTCTCAGGCTATTTGAAATGATTCCATTAATGAAAACACCTAATACTGATGGCCCAGCTCATGGGGACCAAGGGCAGTCAGAGATTTCAGCCATCAAATGACAAGACAAGGACTCCACAGCCCCACAGTAATCCAGCACATAAGACTGTAAATCCAGGCACCAAAGATCCCTTCAAAGAATTTCAATAGAGGCCCTGGCTGGTTGGCTCTGTGGTAAAGCGTCAGCCTGGCGTGCAAGAGTCCCGGGTTCAATTCCCAGCCAGGGCACACAGGAGAAGCGCCCATCTGCTTCTCCACCCCTCCCCCTCTCCTTCCTCTCTGTCTCTCTCCTCCCCACCCGCAGCCAAGGCTCCATTGGAGCAAAGTTGGCCCGGGCGCTGGGGATGGCTCTGTGGCCTCTGCCTCAGGCGCTAGAATGGCTCTGGATGCAACAGAGCGACACCCCAGATGGGCAGAGCATCGCCCCCTGGTGGGCGTGCCGGGTGGATCCCGGTTGGGCGCATGCAGGAGTCTGTCTGACTGCCTCCCTGTTTCCAACTTCAGAAAAATACAAAAAATTTTTAAAAAAGAATTTCAATAGAAAAAATTGAGAATTAAGACAATAAACAAAGTTTAACTTTCTTCATCCCAAACAACCATACAGCTCAAGAACACATTGTGGACAGTAGGTTTCAAAAGCAGTGCAATTTCTATTTGCAGAAGTTGAGCTAATAATTCTTGGGATGGAGAGGCAAGCCAGCCCAAGTGACTTGCATCCTCCATCAGCTACCAGCCCCTTCTGCAGGAGGGAGCAGCTGATGTGGAATCAGAAGCCATCCAGTCTTTAATGACGCCTGGCTCAGGAACTAAAATGTGCACTGGTGTCTAACCATGACTTATACAATTAAAGTACGTAAACTACAAGTCACACTCTTACCTTCCTCTTGCCTAAAGATTCTTTTATGTGCCAAGGACAATGTTTTCTATATTCATCAGCCAAGTGATGAATGCTGAAGGATAGATTTTTAATGGAAATATGGACCATAGTTAATTAGTCAAACACAAATTTCAAAGTGAAAAAATCCCTTGATTCTAACTATTCATTTTCTCGTTCAGTTTATAAATATTTATTAAAGACCTGTAGTGATCCAGATACTGCACTGGAATTAAAGAAATTCTTTCAGGAGAACACTATGAACTGATGAAACAGTTTAGATGAACAGATCAATAAATGGAAATGTGGATGACTTTAGTAAAATCTCAAGTGGAAAATATTCTTGATTTAACCTTGCGCGCCCTCTAGTGGCTACTTGGTTAAAATGCAAAGCTTATTTAATAGCCCACCCGTTTGGTCATTGAATATGCAGGAACTCTGACATACTGCTTATTGGACTTTGTGATCACTCAACTCTCTTACTAATATATGTAATATTCTCTTTCTCTTTGTGAGTAGTTCTTCTCTTTCTCTCTGGAATTCTGTGCGTGTGTGTAAATCTCTGTGTGAATTTCTTTTCTCTCTGTGTAGAGTTCTGTGTGTGATTCTTTGTGTGTGGATGTGTGTGGAATTCTGTGTGTGTGGAATTCTCTCTGTGTGGAATTCTGTGTGTGTAAAACTGTGTATGTGTCTGTAATTCTTTCTCTCTGTGGAATTCGGTGTGTGTGTAAAACTGTGTATGTGTCTGTAATTCTTTCTCTCTGTGGAATTCTGTGTGTGTGTAGTTCTATTGTGTGTGTGTATAATTCTTCTGTGTGTGTATGTAGAATTCTCTCTGTGAAATTCCTCTCTCTTTCTCTCCCTCTGTGTGTGTGTGTAATTCTCTCCCTCTTTCTATAAAATTCTGTGTGTGTGTGTGTATTGAATTCTCTATGTTTGTGTGTCAGTAATTTTTCTCTCTGTCTTTCTGGAATTCTCTCTGTTTAGTATATGGAATTATCTTTATGTGTGGAATTCTCTCTGCATGTAAAATTCTGTGTGTGTGGAATTCTGTGTGCATGTATGTGAATTGCTCTGTGTAAAATTCTTCTTTGTGTGTGTAATTCTTCTGTGTGAAATTTTCTCTGTGGAATTCTCTGTGGAATTTTGTGTGTGTGTAATTCTGTGTGTGTGTGTGTGTGTGTGAAATTCTCTCTGTAGAATTCTGTGTGTTTGTGTAATTCTTCTCTCCTCTCTCTGGAATTGCGTGTGTGTAAAATGCTATTGTGTAATTCTTCTCTCTTCTCTCTGGAATTGCGTGTGTGTAATGCTATCTTTCTCAGCATTTGTGAAATTCTCTGCATTTGTTTGTGTAGTCTTCCTCTTTTCCTCCTCTTCTCTCTCTGAAATTCTTCTGTGTGTATGTGTGTGTGTAATTCCTCCGCCTTTGGAATTCTTCTCTGCATGTGCAGTTCTTCTCTCTCTGTGTCTCTCTCTTCCTCTCCTTCCTTCCTCCCCCCTTTATCTCCTGGTTTTGCTAACTTCATAATATCTGTTGATACAACAAATATTTATTGATGGTCTACCATGAGAAGAGACTGATCTTTCCAATTTAAATTATTCTTTATTTTACAAACATTTGACATTCAGTAGATCCAGTGGTGGTACCATAAGGTACATTCTAACAAAGTGTTGGTAATCAACGTTTCCCACTCATTTCTCTCCTGCCCATCCACTACAACTTTCACACTGCATCATTCAATCCAAAAAAATTTATTGAGAGTTTACTATGTGCCAAGTAGAGTTCTAGGCAGTGGATGTATAGTAAATGAACAAACCAGATAACATCCCTACTCCCTATGGAGTTTATATTCTAGTGTGTGTGTGTGGGGGGGGGGCAAAATATAAAATAAATAATAATGAAATTAAATAAATTTTAGATGATAAAAATTATGGAGCAGTGATTTTCAACCTTTTCACCTCATTGCACACATAGACTAATTCCTAAAATTCTGTAGCACAACAAAAAAATATATATTTTTATTGATCTGACAAAAAAATAAGTATAATTTTTTATTTAGAAAACTAAATTTAACTAGCATTCACATCAGATGTCATTTCTTAATTTGGTAATCTGAGAGAAAAGAGGTCAGTGTCCCTGACTAAATTGTCAGGTATGGCATATTTTAAAAATCCTTGTGACTGGTTAATCTCTGCTATAGAGAATAAAACAGGGATAGGGCAATGACAGGTTTTTGCACTACAAATTAAAAACAACTACAAAAAACGTGGTCAGGGAAGCCTCATTGGGAAAGTGATTTTGAAGCAAAGAGTTGAAGGAGGTGAAGGGGCATTATGTGGGGGAAGGGTATCTCAAGCAGTGGGAACAGCAAGGGCAAAAGCCTAGATAGAGGTAGAAACATACCAGGTCAAAAGCCTGGTATGTTCAATGAACAAGATGAGTCCAGTGACCAGAGAACAGCAAGAAAAGGAAGAGAACAACATGGCGGCGGTGGGTGTAGTGGGGGACAGTAGGGCTTGTAGGCTATGGTAGGGACTTTGGCTTTTACTCTGAATGAAAAAAGGGAAAAGTGATTTGAGCATAGAAATGGTGGGAGCTGACTTCTGTCTTAATAGGATCACTCTGCTGTATGGAGAATAGACCAAAGAGGGGCAAGGCCAGAAGCAGGGACACAAATTGGGAGGCAGCTGCAATAATCCAAGAGAGACAATGGCAGCTTAGATTAAGGTTGTAGTGCTAGAGGTATTGAGAAGTGGTCAGATTCTGCATATATTTTGAAGAGAGTTAACAGGTTTTTTACAGATTGAATATAGGGTGTGAAAGAACGTAAAGGATGAGTCCAATGTGTTTGGCTTGAACAACTGGGAGAATAGGGGCTGTTATAGGTGTGTGTGTTGGGGGGGTTGTGTTAGTTTTTGTACATATATAAGTTTGGAATGTCAACCAGACACCCACCAACCAATCTACTCTCCACCATCTTCTCATATCTATCTACTCAATTTCTTTATGTAACAAATCCCTTGCTATCTCTATATTTTTTTGGTTTGCCATTTCCAATTTTATCAACAATACTACCACCTACTTTTGCAAGAAACTGGGTATTTTTTATATTTTCTTTTTACCCCCCAACAGCCAATTGATCACCAAGTTCTGTCAATTATGCCTTTAAAATCACTCTCAAGTGTTTTCTTTCCTTTTCACATCCACTATCACTACCTTTGTTCATACTTTCAAAATCTCTTACTTGGTCTCTGAACATAACAGTTTGACATTTTCTCTTTTATTAGTAAAACTGGATAGAGTTGTCCAGCTGATCTGGGGTCAGGAGATAGATGTGGAAGTAGGAGTAAAGGGCAGGGCATAGTAAGAGTGTTATTTACTCCCACTCAGTCCTGGTACCTGTACCTGTAAGCAAACAGCAGAACCGCATTTAACAGAGAATTCTGAGGTTGAGCTGGGAAAGCATACGTTTGATATCATTGAGATCAAGGTCCAATTGGTTGGTCCCTCCAAACTATTTCCTAATCAACAACCTTCCGGGAATCAGGCAGTGGAACAATCATGATGTTGCCAGAAAGCTAGATACCTCTTTCATGATGAAACTTCTCTCTTAGCCTTAGGTTTCTGGGGCTAATTGCAGGATACACATAGACAAGTGTACCAGAGAGTGAGTTATCCTAGAGTAGGAAGGGTATAAAGTTCTAAAAACTGCTGAGATAGGAGGTCTGTGGATGGATGACTGAATTTCACTTCAAAGGTGTGTAGGTAAGTCCAATTTTTGGCATGGGCACATGGGGCTATGCCAAAAGGAAGTTTTAAGTGGTGTCTCACACTTGAATGATCCAGCTCGTCTAGATCAAACACTATTCATAAAGCAAACACTTTTTGGTACTTAGTATGTGTCAGACATTATTCTATGTATTTCACATTAGTTCATGTAATACAACTGCTTTGTGAGGTAGGTACTATTATTATATCTACTTTGTAGGTGAGAAAATCAAGGAAATGAGAGTTTAGGTTGTTCAAGGTCACATAAAAAGTTGCAGTTTTGAAATTCAAATCTAGGCAGTGCAACTTCAGATTCCCTGCTTTTAACCCCTATGACATGTTGTATGGTGAAGGATAATTGAATGTACCCTTGGGTGGTTTACACTTGTGTGGCCAACGTATTAACCAGACTCAGAGATGTCAAAGATTACAGCAACTAGCCAGGGCAATAGTGGACTGGAAACAATTAATACCATGGAGGGAATAGGTCTGGATGGAAGGGTGTAGTGAGTTAGAAATGAATTTTAAGGAGGCTGGGATGGAAGAACAATTTTATTAAGTACTGGAGGTGTAGCAGCACTATTACTCCCCTAGGACCCGGTTAATCTGTATGGGCTGGCATGTTGTCTGCTGGCAGTGAAATGATGGAGAGGCAAATGTGGAGGAGGAGGATTGAAAATGGCATTCTCCAAAACTAGTGTGTGAACTGGGAGCTGTGATTGGAGAGCAAGTGGCCATGGAACCTGTGAAAGTGGAAGGCATTTTACGTGCAGGGGCAGCAATGGCTGGTATGAATTGAGCTCCCAGGGAAAGAGGAATCCACCACCAGTAACATGTTACAATTGTGGGAAGAGGGAAATCTCCACTGAAGTTCACTGAGACAGTGTCCTAAGGCATACTAAAGGTTATTTCAGATATGGAGCAACCAGAAGAACCCTTAGACCAAGACCAAGACCAAGAGTTTGCAAACTGTGCTGTGCATCAGAACCACATAGGGAGGCACTGGTAAAAAAAAAAAAAAAAAAAAAAAAAAAAAAAAAGAATATTCTCTGGCACCACCCAGAGAGGGTCTGATTCAAAATCTTCATTTATGATTAAGATGCAGGTGGTCTGCAGACCACAGTATGAAACACGCTCCATGAGACTATATTCAAAATTTGAATACACTGTGTTGGCCTACTAGAGTTGTTCCCATGGGTATTTTAAACCACAGATCCTATTAGAATGGGGCACTTTGGCACAACGTAAACCTTTGAGCTGTCCCATGACGGACATGGATCTTTATGTTCTACAATGCAACTGCCTGCTTTCTATGTTGTAGCTGGGGTAAATAGCTGTAATTTTCAGGCAGGAACACATTCCTACTGCCCCTTGATATTCTGAATTCTGAAGCAGAACAGATGATTTGGTAAGGTTTTACTTCACCTGGTATGAGTTGAGTTTGGAAGTCTGTACTGGCTTCTCTGGTTTATGATCACAATGGTTTGAGCTTATGATCACAAACTGTCTTTTCATCTTAACCAAAGTGTCTCCTTATCTTGAAAGTGGCCTTGATCACTAAGAGCTCTCATTTCCTCTTGGCGTAATAGACCTTGGTTAGGACCAATTTCCTTGAGATGTGATTGTAGAGGCAGAGACCAAAGCACCCAGGTCCTCCTGTAACAGGACAACACCCTGCCAGAGACCAAAGCACCCAGGTCCTCCTGTAACAGGACAACACCCTGCCATATTCCCCTCCACATATCCCTATACCTGAATGTTGAAGGTGTTAGTCAATGGTTCAGGCCAGCACTGGGGCAGACAGCCTTCAGCTATTGAAAGGTCATTTTTGCGTCTGAAGGCCACATCCTTTTTCTTAAGAAGAAAGGATACTGGGGTAGTGAAGATGCAGAGGTGGTAGATGAATTGTTGGTGGTATCAAGGGATTGTTAATACTATCTTCTATCATCCTAGGGAACTTAATTTTAGAAAGGCTTATATCTTATAAATAGCACTTTCACACTTTGAGGCTTGGCCTGGAGATAGTGGTGCTACTGTAACTATTCCATTACCATGCAGCTCAGATATTCTGTGAAGTCAAATTAAGTGAATTTATCAAAAATATTGCCCAAGCAAATAACTATTCTAGGAGGTGGTGCATGATCTCATCTTCTGGAAGACAGTAGGGGCATCACACAGGCATTTTCTGCTCATTGCCTTTCTTGATCTAGATGAGATTGTAGGTACTACTAAGGTAATAGATAGCCCTGCAAAGGCCAGAGTCTTATTAAGTTGAGTTATAAGGTTCCAGGTTAACTGAAAGTATTTTGAATAGTGATAACACTGAGGATGGAATAATCTTGACCAGAACTCCCTGCTTTTTATTTTCAGAAAGAGTCTCAAGACCAATGTGAAAGAGATGGAGGATGTGATGAAACATGCTGCAAGCTGCTGTCAACGCTTTAATTTTATAGAAGGGCTTTATTTTAGAGTTAGAGAGCACCTGCTCCTTTGGTAGTAAGACTCCTGGGTGCTGGCAATACCACAGTCACGCCTGCCAGTTAGGGGTGGTCCTTCTGTGTCTTGATAAGGACTATCTTCATTTGGGATCTGCTGAAGCAGGGGCTTGTCTGAAAGGCTACCTAAGACCTCTTGAGTTTAACTCAGTCTGGAGATAGTAAGTGATTTAATCACACACTTACTATATGCTAGGCTCTTTAATGCAATTATCAGATTTAATCCTCATAACCCTATAAGATGGGTACTATTATCATCACCAATTTACAAATGAGCACACTGAGGCACAGAGAAGTTTTTATAGTTATTAACTGATAGAAGTAGGATTTCCTGTGTGACACTGAATCATTGTGATATACTGTCCTCCTCGGTTCTATAGGACCATGTTTCATCCCCTAGAGCAGGGGTCTCAAACTCAACTCAGCATGTGGGCCACAGAGCAAGATCACAGCCGTTCAGCGGGCCGCACTAGGTCTACAAAAGGCAACTGTTACACAACACTTTTCTCACTGCAGTTGAAAACAAAAAAAAATCAGTACAACAAGCACAATCGTACATGCAGTTTACTCAGTGTCACAAAACGACCAGAAACTGTAGTTCGCATCACAACTGCTGTTAACTAAGCTAATATCTAGCTAGGATGCTAGAGAAATGAAAAATACAAGTAGGCCCCTAGGCTTACTTAATTTTATCCAAAATATTTTGAACTTCGTGGATTAGTCTGCAGACTGCACAAAATTGTTCGGCGGGCCACATGCGGCCTGCGGGCCACGAGTTTGAGGCCCCTGCCCTAGAGGCTAGGGGTGGAGATGCTATAGGAATAAAGCATATCTTAGCTTGTTCCTAATTTGCTGGCTTGCTGGGCAGTTTGCTGATGGAAGGCCTGATGCCTTATGGGTTGGACATGTACTGACAGAATGATCAGGGCTACATGTGGCAAAGGCTTGTCCATTTTGTCTAGTGATGTGCCATACTGCAGGTGCCATCCTGGAACGGAATAAGTAGGAAGTGATATGGACATGCCATCCAGGGTTGAAGGAGAGGTTTGCCTTGGTAGTGAGGTGGTGTGGCTGACATTGAATCCAGACCTCCATTTTCATGCAAGTATCTACTTGTTTATAGAGGCTGTAAAGGGGTGGTGCTGATAGAGGAGGGGGTCTGGCTGCTTGGTTAGCAATCTGTACTGTGTCTAGAGCAATTCAATGACATTCAGTCTATCAATGCATAAGGAACTGGCACTCTTGAGAATACAGCTCTAGGAGCTTGGATCCTAACTGCCAGGTAGGTCACAACTCAGAGCTGGAGTTCTAGTTCTGCACTCTTTTTGTAGAGCTTGCCAAGATGCAAAATACTATTTTATGGCTCTACCAAATACTTCCCCCAGGTGGAAGTATCAGAAACCAACAGCATTCTAGGACAATAATCTCTCCCTCTCTTAGTAGGAAAGCAGGATGGGGGAAGGCATGGAGGGTGCCCAGCTGACAAACATCCTGGATTGCCAGGTGGACGGCTTACATGTCAAAGGACAAGAGGGCAAATAACAAAGCTGTGGGAGGAAGAAGGTCATTGTTGAGCCAGAAAGGTATGCCTTAAGGCATTATCAGAGTGAGATGAAGGAATATTGGAGCTGTATACAGAGTCAAATAGGATAAGAGTCATCAGAAGAGGCAAGGATGAGAAATAGCCAGTCAATGTGGACAAACAAGATGTGATTTGACAACTTCCACAGGTTAGAACTCATTGTCCTGTGTTTGGTTTTAATATCTTCTAGCACATATTTTACATGGATAGGGTGAGTCTCATTTAAGGGAATCTGGAATGGACAAGATGACTTCCTAGGAGACTGACTATAAAAAGTAGAATCGAAGGATTCAAAGAGGCCTGTGAACAAGTAACAGAAGAAGATAAGTCATTTCATAGAGATAGTAGAGGCCATTGTGCAAGCAGTTCACTAGTGGGCAATCCACATACTTCTCTGTGATACCACCTTAACTTCTTTTCTTGTGGCTTCAGAATATGTGGTTCTTCTTCCAAAGCCACTCACCCCATCCTCTTCCTGCCTCCTCTGACACTTTGTTCCATTTTTTATCCTTCTCACATCTTCAATATTTCCCTTTCAGCCTATAAATATTCTTAAGTCTCTTAAAACAGAACAAACTCAACAAACCACCCTTCAACCTTCATTTTCCCTTGCCCACTGCCTCTTTTTCCCTTTCTTTCAAATTCAAACTTTTAGGCAGCTTAACATTCCTTTCTTGTCTATTTACTTAATTTCTACTCCACCCACAACAGTTTGTATTTCCTTGAGTCTTCAGAAAGTTCTCTTACCAAGGTCATTAATGACCAGATTAACTGTCAAATATGACTGACACTTTAGTATCTCTCTGGATTGACCTCTCCACAGCATGTGGCACTGTTGAAAGTTTTTTTCTTCTTTAAACTCTTCTCTGCCCTTGGGATTTCATGATCCCTACCTATTTTGAGTATCTGGCTATCCCTGGCTTTTGCTTGTCAGCTGACTTCACTGGGGCTTCTTCTTATACTTGCCCATAACAAGTTGATATTTCCTGGGGTTCTAGGCTTTACTTTTTTTTTTCTCCTTACTCTTTGATTTTTCCCTAAGTAATCCTATCCATTTTCATGGTTTGCCCCCGCCACTTTATATACTGGCAACTCATCTGTTTTTAGTTCCACCTTCCATATTCATTTCCAAGTCTGAGTCTCCAATTTCCCTCGGTATTACCTCTGTTACATAGCACCACCTAATTCTGTTTATTGAGGTGGTTAATACAGGGATTAAGTACATAGGTCAAAAATTCAGATTGCTTGGGTTTGAATCTCAATGTGGCCACTTACCAAACTTGAGCAAGTTGCTTAACTTTACTGTACTCCTATGAGTAAAAGAGAGATAATAACAGTTTCTACATACTTCTTAATGTGAGAAAATATGAGAACGATGCATGTAAACTAGTATCTAGCAATAGCTCAACATGTTAGCTTATTGTTATTAATTCCTATCTTGTTTGGGACTCTGTTCAAACAAGCCAGAAACTTGAGTCATCTTTCATCCCCTTCCATATCCAATCTCATTGCTCAGCTTTAGTTCACATTCTCATCACCTGTCAGCAGGACTGCTGATACCCTATTCAGTCTCCCTACCTCTAGTCTACACCTCCTTCGATCCATTCCCTACAACTGCAGTCAGAGTTATTTTTCTTTCTTTTTTTCTTTAGTGAGAGGAGTGAAGATAGTGAGACAGAATCCTCCATACACCCTGACCAGGATCCACCCAGCAACCCCATCTGAGTACCAAGCTACTTTTAGGCTGACATGCTGGGACCAACCAAGCTATTCTCAGTACCTGGGGCCAGGCTCAAAACAATGGAGCCACTGGCTGTGGGAGGGGAAGAGGGAGAGAAAGGGGAGGGGGGAAGGGTGGAGAAGCAGGTGGTCGCTTATCTCGTGTGCCCTGACTGGGAATAAAACCCAGGACATCCATATGCTGGGAGGACACTCTATCCACCTGAGCTACCGGCCAGGGCCCAGATTTATTTTTCTAAAACACAAATTTAACCATTTTACTTCCTAACATAATTTTTTAGTGTCTTTCCCCTCCATTTCCTATTGCAGAATTTTTCAAAGTGTGTGTATCAGAATCATCCAAATTTGAAAGTGAGCACTCTGACACACCACCCAAAACCTACTTGACCAAGATCTCAGAGGCCTAGAAATCTGCACAAAGCCCTTCATGATTCATTTCCTACTTTTCTATCTTATCCTCTGCCATTGCCCACTTTGTACCTTAACCCTCCAGCAATACTGGATTGTATGTACTTCACCAAATCTGCAAAGCTATTTTCCATTGTTCTGCTTTTGCAAAGGTGGTGGCTCTGATGTTCTCCTTCTTGTCTCCTCAGCACACCCCTTTTCACTTTTTGAACTCTTCTTCATCACAATAGTCTGAGTGATATATCTTACTTTACTTCTCTACAGCTCAGTTTCTCAACCATTTTATTTTCATTTTTGCTCCCTTATCCAAGGAGCTTTTAGACTCCTTTTCCTAACAGCCCTCCATGGAATTTTAATATCACAGATACAACTGTACATGTTTCTATACTCTGGCCTTTTGGAGGATCATAAACCATGTAACATTTAACTACCACCACCACCACCACCCCAGCTGCTATCCAAACTGGTCTTGAGGTTGACTTTGGTTTCTGTGATAAGTTCTTACTGATTCTTCTTAGCTTTCTGACTATTCCTTCTTAAGACAACTTTGTAGGCCTTTCTTCTTCTACTTGCCTTATAAATACCGGCATTCCACAAGGTTCAGGACTTTTTTTTATTTCCCTGTGTTATTCTATACATGCTTTTCAGGTGATTTTTATCTATTTCCTTAGTTTTAATTACCACCTATCATGCTGTTGATTTCAACTCTGTACTTTCAGTGAAGATGATTCTCCTGAGCTATCGCCTCTCTCTGGTCCAATTATGATCCCCAGAATGACAGCATTTAGTATTACCTGGGAGTTTATTGGAAATGCAGGTTTTTATGTTCCACCCCTCATCTCCTGAATCAGAGTCTGCATTTTAACAAGATCCCAGGTATTTCATACACACATTAAAGGTTGAGAATCCCTGAGCAGGAACTTGCTGCCAGCTCTCTAATACACATCTTTAATTAGATGTTCCATAAGGACATCAATTTTTATTTGCCACTCTTTTTGGTTAGTGGTAACACAATTTACTCAGTTATCTACACAATAAATCTAGATCATATTGATAAGAGTGTGGTGGTTACGGGGGGGAGGGGGGAGAGGAAGAGGGAAAGGGGGAGGGGGAGGGGCACAAAGAAAACTAGATAGAAGGTGACAGAGGACAATCTGACTTAGGGTGATGGGTATGCAACATAATTGAACAACAAGATAAACTGGACATGTTATCTTTGAATATATGTATCCTGATTTATTGATGTCGCCCCATTAAAAAAATAAAATTATTAAAAAAATAAAATTATTTAAAAAAATCTAGATCATTACTTCCTTATTGTTTATACCAAATTTATTACCATTCCTATTTATTTCAACTATTAATGACTCTTAAATTTAGTCACTCTGTTGTGTTCATCACCACTGCTTTCACCTAACAGATTTATCAGCATACCCCGATGCCCACTCCCACTACAATTCATCTGCTGACTATTCCTAAAATGCAAATCTGGTCATATTACCTCCCCCTGACTAAAAATTCATTCAGTGATTCCTCACTGTCTAAAATCAAGGTTCTTAACCAAGGATCCATACATGAACTTTAGGAGATCCTTAAACTTTCTGAAATTATATAGAAAAATTTGTGTATGTACATATTTCTAGGGATAGTGTATATAGCTTTCATCAGATTTTAAGAGGTATCCTTGACCAAATTAGGTCAAGAATCACTGACATAAAAGATCAAGTTCAAGCTAGTTAGCTTGGCTACAAGGAAACTTCACATCTCTCTCCACCTTACCTCCAGCCACTTGCCTATAGGAACCCTTGGTTCCAGCTTTAATTATAGACTTAGAAGTTTCCTCAGCTTTCATATCTCTGTGCCTCTACACATGCTGTACAGGAATAATTCCAGGGTTACCTACACATACAGTAAGCGGTGCATCCTAAGTTTGTACCCAGGTCTCACTTCAAATCCTGTCATTCTACTCTACAGTGGCTTGACATTTACATCATGACCTAGTACATACAAATACATAAACATACACTAGGACAAGCTTCATGAAATCTAACTTGATATTAAAAATTTTGGTTGCCATCCATTTATTAAATTGATATATTGTCCCATTAATGAGATGCTGCAACCTAGTTTGAAAAATACTGCACTTGATGTTTACTGATACAGGGATTTCTCCTTACTGAGAAGTTATTATCTTAGTGTCAGCAGTACTAAAGTTTTGAGGTTTCCTAGGAATACAAAGCTGTCATAGCATGAAAGTGTTTGCTAATGAATTGGCCACTTGTATCAGTCCCCATTCAAACAACCTACTCCTTTAATCTCTAGCACACATCCTCATCCATCTGTTCAGTCACTTTGTGTCTCATGCATTGTAAGATATAACAGTTAGTAATTCAATGCCTATCTTTTACAAAGTGAAAGTACAAATCTTATAAAAAACATGCAGGATATCATGAAGTCAGCACACAAAATTACTAATAAGGATCTGGTAGACCATCTTATAACTGAAGAGGAGAGGCATAAATAAGGATAACGATTTTAAAAGTGATTCAAAAGAGTGATTTGAAGACCAAGTGATTAAGAAGCTCTTGGGAAAACTGACGAAGTCCTTGAACATTTTGGCAGAATCAACTCTCTAAATAATCATTTTCCAAGTCTTCCAGGAACTAAAATGTACCATCTTGAAACATCATGGAATTTTGTTAGAAAAATTAGCAGAGAACAAAACAATCAATTCTTGATACACTCTTTGCTTATTGTAAGAAATACATAACATTCAAATTTATTAAACAACACAAAATAAACATATTTTAATAGCTTTTAATTATTCAAGTTAGCATACTATCAGCCCCCCCCCCTTTGTTTTCCAGGTCTTACTTCAAAGCCTGTCATTCTAGCATACAGTAGGGACTTAATATTTACAATAATTACAATAGCCTTCTCCTCTGCCTCTAGTCCCATTTCCTTCTGATTCCATTAGCACACTGTCACCCATTCTAAAATTCTTCAGTAAATCCCCACCAGCCTCAGGAAAAAAAGTCCAACTCTTCAGTATGGTTTACAAAACCTTTATAATTTGGTTTTGTTCTATTTGCTTTTACACTTGAACTACATTTAACTACTTGTAGTTCTCCAAATGCCCCATAATTTCCTCATGCTATGTTTTTATTATTACCTCTGCTTGGAATTGTCTATCCCTACCAATGGGAAGGCAGACTCCTCCGTATTCTGTACAATCCACTACTGTGTACATAACTAGCACACATAAACCATATTGTGTGTGTATTATTGCTGCTTCCCAACTTGTTCCAAGCAGTTTTCATTATAAAAAACTGTTATTGATAAAAAGTAATATAATTAGAGAAAATTATAGGGAAAGTAGGGGAAATAGAAAAAGGTACACATATATATATGTGTGTGAGTATATATACTCACACACATATATATATATATGTATATCATATATGTATATCAGAATATTATACTCCTTACAGAGTCACTGGTATCATTTTGTTGTATACTTGACCCTCAGACAGCACAGGTTTGAACTGCACAGATCCACTTAAATGCAATATTTTTCAGTTGACTGCTACAGTTTAAACCCGTGTCATACAAAGTCCAACTCTGCATCTGGGAATCGGTGAATGTGGAGGGCCCACTGTAGTTAAAATTGAACTTTGGATGGTTCAGGAGATTCATGCCCCAAACCCTTGTGCTGAGCTGATCACAGGTCAACAGTTTTTCCTTTACAGATAGTTTTCATATGTATATTTTTATATGACTCTAATCAAAGTGAATGTATGATGCTGTAGTTATCTGCCCTTTAAAAACAAAGTCAACCTTATATAATATGCATTTTCTTCTTGTTATGCTGTTGTCCTAACCACCATTTTTAATGCTCATATAATAGCCCAACAAATAGATAGGTTGCAGTGTACTACCTAACCATTCCAGTGTTATTGAATGTTTATGTCTCCTTCTCTCCTTCCTCCCCATTTTTAGTCTAATTTAAGAAAGAACTTACCAACTTCATACATATAGCTTTTCCATATATTTTATTGGTTTATTTCCTTAAAATAAATTACCAAGAGTAATAGATCTCATAAGTTAAAGATCTTTCTTCCTTTGGCTCAAACTTGGTAAAAGGAAAAAATATATATATTTATATGATGTTTCCAATTTCACTTCCTCTAATTATTTGGGATGCTAAGTATTTTTCATGTTTCTTTACTATTGCCACTTTTGTAAATTGCTTGTTCATGTCTTCTGACCATTTATCTGAATATTAGTGTTTTAAAAAATCAATTAGAATAGTTTAAAATGTTAACCCTTTGTTATATTTGCTGTAACTATTTTTAATCTCTTCTTATTTTGGTAAAATTTTGGCTGCAAAAGTAATAAAGTCTCATTACAGAAAATATGAAAGCTAGAGAAATACTTTTTTAAAAATCCTCAATAATTCTGCCACCCTAACATAACCATTACTACTATTCCCTCTAGATTTTCCTCCATAGGTGTGTGTGTTTTACAAAGTTGTAATTGCAGTGTGCAAACAATTTTAAAACCTGCTTTTTCATTATCACATAAGTATTTTTATGAAATGCCCTATAGTCTTCATAATTATAATTTAAAATAATGCCATAATATTCCATGGAGAGGATTCCTTATTTCCTTATTGCTAGGCTTTCACGTTATTTCTTTTTTTTTTTTAATAAATAACACTGATAAACACCTTCATACAAATAGCTTTTTCTATATTTTAAATTATTCTCTTAGGAAACATTCCCAGGAGTATGCTTGCTTACTACATAAAAGAGTTTTACCACATGTTGGCTTCCAAACTGCTTTCTTAAGGGCTGAACCACACCACACTATTACTAGCAAACTGAGTACCATCTTTTTCAGTTCTGTTAAACACAGGCTTAAAAAGAGGCTACCTAGTTATTTTAATTTACATTTCTTTGATTAATAGTGATGAACACTGTCCCATTTATTCGAGATGTACTACACTCTTCTGTAAATTGTCTATTCATGTTCTTTGCCCATATTTCTTCTTATACACCATACTATACGAATACCTTAGAAAATACATACCTATCATGCTTCATCATATTTATGTCAAATATGCCTTTTCATCATATTTTAATTCTAAAATGGTCACACAAGTTTTAGGTTATTTTGATTTTTCCATTTTAAACCATCAAATCTATTGATCTTATCTGTTGTGAGTTTTTTTAATTTTTCTGAAAACTTAGAAAACTATTCCGTTTCAGAGGCTTGATAAACATTCAGTCACTCTAGTATTTTAAATTTTGGTTTTTTATATTTAATTTTTCAGTCCCACTGCTACTTAGTTTTTTACAGGAGATGAGAGTATAAATGCTACAAGCTGTCACAATATCACTTACTGAACAATTCTTTTCACTCACATTCATTTGCAACACATACTTTATAATAGACTGAATTCTCATCTATCACCTTCTCTTTGTGGACTTTACTATATTATCATGTCATATCTTATAACTGTGGTACCAGTGTTTTCATTATTCTAGTTTTGTATGTTTAATATATAATAGCATTACTCCATTCTTTTGCAGAATTTTCTTTGAAAATCACTCTTCTTTAGCTTCTAATTA
The DNA here is from genome assembly GCF_036850995.1 of Saccopteryx leptura. Lineage (NCBI taxonomy): Eukaryota > Metazoa > Chordata > Mammalia > Chiroptera > Emballonuridae > Saccopteryx > Saccopteryx leptura. The sequence goes on along the minus strand of NC_089516.1, from coordinate 64,176,156 downwards.
TTTGCTGTCTTACCTCTATTTTATGAATTTCTTCAGGGAAGATTGGTTTATTTCATTAGAATATATTGTTAAGGATATTACTGGGTCAATGGGTATGAATATTTTCTCTACTCTTTTAACTCTAATTTCCAAAGTTTTCTAAAAATAATGTGTCAGGTTCACTATAACCCTGCCAGTACCTGGATATTTTGAGGTAAATATTTTTTTTTTCAAAATTGAAAAAATATATCATGCTTTGATTTATAAACCTGTGCTCACTAGTGATGATAAACATATGCTTGACATAGGTTCTTAATTAATACATGTTGAATGAATAAAAGCCATGAATCAATCTATACATGTATTTGGGGATGGAGAAATACTTGATTAAAACAGGAAAGTGCTGGCTAAATGTATAATTGTGGGCTAAGTGCCTATAGTTCATCTGCAGAGAGATTCTAGAGGTGTCAAAACCCCCATGAATTGGGGCAATCCCTAGAAACTCTGTGTAATTTATATTTTTATCACAGGTGTGTCTGTTTCAAAGTAGGATCAGCTGAAAGTTGTCTGAAATAGTTACAATAATAGTGTATAGATATGCCCATACCTACATAAAGCCCAGAAGCAGCCATGATTGGCTTAAGATAGACTGCTTTTCCTTTGGCAGCAAAACAGTGATAAAAAGTATCAGGTATTGGAAACTAGACCTTAAGCCAGTGGTTCTCAAACTTTTTGAAGTCGGGGCACATTTAAAATCCTACAAATAATTGTAGGCACACTATATACAAATTTCTGAGAAATATGTTATAATAATTAAGTCAAATATTAAAAAATATATATATAAAGTCCAAGCATGCTTTTATGCTATATTTATTTCATTTATTTATTAAATGAAATAAATATGACAAAATTAAATTTATTCTGACATTAAAAAACATTTTTATGTTACATTTTTTGAGTTATGCTTTTTAGAATTCATAAAAAAGAGGTGTTAAAAAATAAAAAAATAACAAAAAAGTTATCTTTCTATATATATAGATACATTCTTAGTAAGATTTAGTAAATTTGGCAAGTCTCAGAGTGAATGTGTTAAGTTTTGTCATTCTTGTGTTTATGAGAAACATGAGCTCGATGTGTCCTAGCAATTTCTTCAATGTTTGGGCATATATTTGAAAGGCAAACTCTCATTTCCTCATCAATATATTGAAAAATTCCTCTCTTTTTACTCTAGTTTTGAATGCAGAAAACCCCCACCATACATATCATCTTAACTTTACACCAAACAAAGGACAGAAGAAACTTGCCTCCAGTCTTTCCGGGGAACATGGGGGGGGGGGGAGTGTAAACAATCCAGCACCACAGCTTAACAGCCTTTTGCAACCTAATCAGGCAAGTAAGATGGAGGGTTGGGCAGACTGTCAGCTCACAGTCAATTCCCCACACCTCTGTCCCCCAAAAATCTAAACTCCAAAATCCCTGTTGGGTTTTTGGTCCCCAACAGGCACATATTTCTCTGGAATATCATAGGGTGCACCTGGAAATCTTCTAGGGTGCACCAGTACGCCCTGGCACACACTTTGAGAACCACTGCCTCAAGCAGTGAATTTAAACACATAAGCTCCTCATTATACCACTTTTGTTCTAGAATCATTGTGCCTAGTACTGTGCTAAGTTGTGTAGTCCCAATAAAATGCTAGATTATTCTTATGTTTTCCAAATTTAGTACTGATAAATCAATTTCGAATGTTAAGAATTATTCTCATAAGTTGGAAGCACTAAAAAATTTTAAATAAATAAATAAATAAGCAAGCTCCATCAAGTGTCACATTCAAACTAGATCTGACTCATAGTACCAGGCATTTTCCATGAAACCACACTATGATTCTCAACTTGCTAAGTACAAGAGGGTGTAGGAGTCTTTGGTTCAGGGAAAGTTGGTCTTTTCTACTTTATCTGTAGCTTGAAGTAGAGAAGGTCATTTTTTTTTTCTCATTGGGACTGCTGAAATTTTTTTAATGGAGCAAAAACTAACAAAAGGTAGGTTGTTTCTCTGTTTTTAAAGACCTGTAAAACTTATTCCTAAACATGTAGATTTTAGTAATAAACTTTCTCAAGGAATTCCTTCATTATGAATCTGTTTATCTGATGAAAAAAAAAATCTATGTTACTATCTTAACCTGCTTATGCTGAAATTGTGTGCAAGGTTTTATTCTGAAAAAATAAAGTGTTTTCTCTAGTCTCAAGGACACTGGAGACTTATCAAGGTCATGACCAATAGTATGTAAATGATGCATTAGCACATTGATTAATTCAGTTTTAGAAATCCTTCTTCTCTAACATGTATTAAGTAATACAGACATATTGAGCAAGATGCCAAATGCTGAATAAGGGCCAGCAGTCCTTGTCAGATACAGAGTATAGTTGTTTGAAATATTAACATGAAACTCCAACAGGACTTTTCCTCTAACTCCAAGCAGCACCTAAGAATAGCTGATTCACAGCCCTTCCTTCTTAGAGTAACACCTAACTCTTGGCTGTCACTTTCCTTAGAGATGGCAGCAAAAGCCTCCTTCTTGATTTTCCAACCTTTTGTCTTAAATCTAATCTTATCAATTATTCACCTATTTAAAAATCTATTTGTCACTTCTTTTTTCAACACCTAGTTAGTTCTACAAGGCACCTTTTCCAAGACTCCCATTTTTAACTGAACCCTGCTGGTAAATCTCTTCAGCTCACATACATATTCAATTGGCACCAAAACTGATGTTGTGCCCTAATTATTCTAGTTTCATTAATGTTTTCAGATTATAAATTCCTTGAAGACGAAGATTTACAGAAAGATGAAAGAAATTTTGAGATGTTATCATTTGCCCTGGCCATTTTCCTGATAAAGAAACTGAGGCCTAAAGAGGTTAATTGGTCCTAGTCAGTTAGCCAAGGTTGCTGAAAAAGCCCAAGGTCCTGACTTTTAAGAGTTTGCTTTCCACTATTATTATCACCTTCTATTTCCCTTGCATCTCTTCAGAATGTCTAGTAAAGTGCTAATATATATACAAATCTCTCAGTAAGTGCCAATACAATAAGCATAAGAGTTTACATAACTATAAGTAAGGAATTGACTCAAGGAAAGAGGCAGAAAGCAGAAAGGTCATGTTCTTACTTCTTTGCATGATGCCACCCTCCGGACCAGTTAATTGCTACTTTGCACATTCCATCAATCAGGCACTGGGCAGCTGTGATTGTAGCCCCTCCCACAGCTGCTGCGTAGTCAAATATTCCTTCAGTAGCTGGGCAGTCATAACCTTCGGGCAAATATTAAATGAACTTGTTAGACGATGAATTGGAAAAATAGGGGTATGATATTGTGATTTATAATAAGAAATATATATTTGGTTTTTGTCCCCATTTCTGGGACACAGCTCCTAAAACTCTTGGAATTTCCTAAGTGATGAGTGGTAAAGGTATCTTTGTTAATGAGATGACAAGCGGACCACACTTAAGGATGGGGGCTGGTTGCCAGTGGAATCAACCTTGTGAGTAGAGGGCTTGGAACTGTCAGTGCTACTCCTTGATCTCCAGTGATAGGAGAAGAGTTGGAGATTTAGTTCGAACCACCAACTGGTCTCTGATTTAATCAACCACACTATGTAATAAAGTCTCCATAAAAACCCAATAGGAGAGGGTTTGGAAAGCTTCCAGGTTGATGAACACATGGAGATTTGGGGAGAGTGGTGCACTTGGGGAGGGCATGGAAATTTTGTATCCTTTCCCCATACCTCGCCCTGTGCATCTTTCCCATATGGCTGTTCCTGAGTTATACCATTTTATAGTTGACTCTTAAACAATGCAGGGGTTAGGGATGAACCATCCCACACAGTTGAAAATTTGTGTATTAACTTTTCACTTTCCCAAAACTTAACTACCAATAGACTACTATTGACCTTCCAATACCAGTTAATTAACACATACTTTTTAAGTTATATGTATGTATACTGTAGTCTTACAATAAAGCAAGCTAGAGAAAAAGGTTATTAAGAAAAGCATAAAGAAGAGAAAAAACATTTACAGTATTTATTGAAAACAAAATCTACATATAAGTGGATCTGCATAGTTCAAACCTGAGTTGTTCAAGGCTCAACTATATAATTAAGGGGTAATCTAGAAAGTAAATGGGCTTCCCAAGTTTTGTGACCCACTCTAGCAAACTAGTCAAACCCAAGGACTGGGTCAGAAGTATAGGTAACAACCTGGGCTTGTGAATGGCATCTGAAGTGGACAGTAGTCTTGAGGGTCTAAGCCTTTTATCTGTGGAATCTGATGCCATCTCCAGGTAGACAGTGTCAGAATGGAGTTGGATTAAAAGGACACCCAGCTGATGCCATAAGCATTGCTTGGTGGTTTGGGGGTAAACCCCTTTACCACATATTGGAATTGGGTCCAGAACTCTATTGGGAGGAACAGGTTGAAGTATGACAACAACATACTCTATCAAAAAGCTGTATGCTAAAATCAGTTCAAAACAAAAGAGAAACATCTCCAATGTTGGGAAAAGAATTAAAGTGTTGAAATAGAAACATTAAATCTTCAAGATAACTAGTCTCATCCTATAGATCAGTGGTCCCCAACCCCCAGGCCACGGACCAGTACCGGTCCATGGGCCATTTGGTACCGGTCCACAGAGAAAGAATAAATAACTTACATTATTTCTGTTTTATTTATATTTAAGTCTGAACAATGTTTTATTTTTTAAAAATGACCAGATTCCCTCTGTTACATCCAAGACTCACTCTTGACACTTGTCTTGTAAGTTCGACAATTATATTTTAAAATACCACAATTTTTACGCCAGTCGCATAATTTTATTTTGTGCATTTATCCGTCCCACCCTAAAGGCTAGTCTGTGAAAATATTTTCTGACATTAAACCAGTCTGTGGCCCAAAAAAGGTTGGGGACCACTGCTAGAGATGGAGAAACTGAGGTCTGAGAGGAGATATGTTTTATCTATTGTCACAAAGAGCAAGGACTGCCCCCAATCTAGTCTGTTAAACCATGCTATTTCTCTAGATTTTCTTATTGGTCACTTCCAATTTTTTTTTTTTAATGCTGCTGTTTAATGAAAGATAAAGTAGAAAACTTAGTCAGAACATAAGTCTGTATTCAAGTTAAAACATAAGGTAATAGGAAAGTTAAATCAGCATACATACAGCCAGACCCAATCTGGGCACTGCTATTAGGTCACAAGCAGTTGAACAATTTTCTTCCATCTGATGCATCATTCAGTTCTGCTCAACTCATATGATTTGCTTGTTAAGTGAGATGTATGTGGCTAAGTGAGAGATTAAGATTGTGGCTATCGTTCTTAATTAAAAAGTATTAAAGACCACCATGCAAGTTATAAAAGATTAAGTAGTTATATTATAGATATAGTTGTGTATCTCCCACCATTGCTCAATAATGACTTTACCTAGCCCATATTCTATGGAGTCTGGATGATCATCATCTCCTTCTTGGCTGACCTTCTGGAGATGCTGCAGATAGGCATCGGTGTGGAAGGTGGCCATCTCCTCCATGGAGGCCACTTTGGGTTTAACTATTCTAATAATAACAGAGAACGAAGAGAGGTGAGTGAGTCAGATCCAGAATATAAAAGAAACTAGAAGCAGTACCCAGTAATCTGAGCAGAAAACACAACTCCTAGCTTCTGGTTCCAGTGGCTGAATTAATAAATATGCTCTGTTCTTCCATTGCATTATGTAGTCTTCAGTTCTTCACATCTGTGTAATGGCTCCATTATTGGGGGTAAGAGGATAGAGTTTTCTCTTGAGTTTATAAGTAGTAAAAGAAAGTATATTTAAGTTAAATAATCAGGTATTGGACAAACATTATTCTGTGAGTTACATCTTTCATAACAAGCCAGTAGGCTGAGATATTGTCATTTGAATTAGTTCCTAACTGGGCCATGTAATCCTTTCAGCTACATTTTTACTTTCATAGGCAGCTGTATTGTTTTGAATTCCGAATTTGAAGTCAGAAGTCTACTCCTGTCCTAACTGTACTTACCAGCTTTATAACCTCAGGTAAGAAGACTCTTCTGTAGTTCAGTTTTCTCATCTGTAAAGTGGGGAGATCTTATGGAACTAATGTGAACATTAAATGATAACATATATAAAAATGCTTTGTGGATAATTATCATTGTTAATATTAAAGAACTTCAAAAAGGCAACCCAAAATATAAAAGTTTCTGTGTTTGGTCCTTCGCATTTGCCTCTGAAAGGAAGGAGGAAGAAAAAACAGAGCTGGGCTTCCCTTAGAATCTTCCAACCAACTTCTCACAAGACAAACAGAAGTGACTGAGAGTGAGAACAGAGGGTGCTAAGCTAACAACCTCTTACCACCTCTAACCTCTAGCTCCCTATTTACTTCCTGAGTCCAGTACAGTTGCTAATGCTCTCTAGCCCTGGCCACTCAAAGGGGTGGCCTATAGACTGATAGCAGCATCACCTGGTAGCTTGTTAGAAAGCTCACCTCAGACCTAACGAATCAGTATTTGTATTTTAACAAGGTAATTCATATGCATATTCAAGTTTGAAAAGCAATGACCTAGACCACAGGAGGGCAGTAGTGTTTTTTTATGTTTGCTGATTGGGAACTGAGCCCTGAGTTTCCTGTTAATTAGCATATCTTTTCAGGTTCCTACTGTCACCAAACAGGCCATAAGAATCCTGAGGCTCAGCCTCAAAAATTAAATATATATAGTCAAGATCAGAGGATTTGATTCTTGCTAATTCTTCAAGAAATCATGTCTACATCTTGGGAGGTGACAAATCTGCCTTTTAAAATAAAAATTTTTAGTTTCTTGGACTATGTTTTCCAGCCCTAATAGCTCCTTCATCTAGCAACTTTCCTCCTATTTAACAAATACTTACTGAAAGCCTACTTAATCTGCAAGGAAATTTGGCTTAGTTTTGATTTGTTTGTCTTAAAGTCACTTTTTGAAATGTTAAATGACTTTAAAGGAAGGCATATAGTTTTTATGCTTATCAAATATATGGGTTTAAAAAATGGTTGAAAACATTCCTAAAGTAAAGTACTTGATAAGTAATTTAGTCGATAATAAGGATAAAATTTTAAAGTGTATTTACAGTACCTCTGGGAGAGAAATGAAGCACAGCACACTAGCAGGTATAAACAGACACTTATTTGACAGGAAAATGTCATAAATAATCTTACAAGTGTTAGGGTTATAGTCCTTACTCTTAAAATGACAAACAGCAAGCTCATTTAAAAAAAGAAGTACTTCGTTCTGAACCTCATTCAAGAGTTTGCTTTGGCTTTAACTTGTCTCCTGCCTCACTTGTTAAAAAGTTTGCTGTTGGTTGTGGGGTGTGTAAAAGTCTTAAGTTGAACCAATACCCTCAGATCTAGCTTAGGTGGAGGGGGAGACCCAAACCAGAACACCTCTTTGCTGAACACCTTTTATTCAGTACCCAAGTGTAGTCACCACAATATCTCCTCAAAGCACGTATGCCTAAGATACTTTCCCTGTCAGCAGTCAAGTCCCATTTCAAATGAAAATCACGTGCTTATGCACCTTTGTCAAGTTTTCTTAATTCTTCAATAGCTTTCACTAGGTTACAGGCAAATTACAAACTCTGCGAACCCCAGAAAAGCTTTAAAAGAAACTTTAGTCCTGTTGTGAAGTAGGATATTAAAGTTGGGAATCCCTGGGTACAGGGTTTTGTTCATGAAAGATAACTTACCTCATTTGCTTATGCAGTGCATATGCTTCAATCAAAGAGTGTACCATACTGGCCTAAAAACAAACGCAAAAAAAGAGGGGGGAAAAAGCAAAAAAATAGTCTCTCAATGTTTAATTCAGAGAAATTGTATCCACTTCATTCTGAAGAAAGGAACAAACTTTTAGCCCTACTTTCTTCATTTTACTTAATAGTTACAATGTTTAGACAATAAAGATACAAAGTGTCTAAGTCGATAAAGCGAAAGCTACCGGGCCTGACGGAGGCCATGGACCACTTTCTCCTGCACCTTCTTCTCCACGACCTCAGGGACCCCTTGCAGTACAGACCCGAGCCGTCAGTGCCATAACCTCCTCCGCCCCCCTCCTCGCCCCCACCTGTATCTGTGGGGCTACCGGCTGCTAAACGCTGCGCTCCCAAAAACAGTAAGAAAGCACTTCCTCCATCACCTAGTACAGCTGCCCAACTTAGTGCTGAAGATTCTCCCAGTCCAGTATCTTCTTCGCTTCCTAACGCCCTCCGGACCAACCTTCCTCACCACCACCCCCACCGCAAAAGCCCACGGTCTTTCATCCCAGCCTCTCTTACCCGTTTGGGGACTTTGGCCAGGGAATCGCACATGCTGACATACTCGGGACTATAGATGTAAACCGGGGGCAGCGACTGCCCACTGTCCGCAGGTTCCTCTGGCTCCTCCATCTTCCACTTCCAGCCGTTCCAGAGCCACCGTTCGGATCCGGCTCTTTTTGGACTCAGCCCGGGCTCCGGTTCCTGCTCCTCTGATCGGCCGCAGCGGTGCTCCCTGGTCAACATTCCCTCCTGCTCTCGAGATCGCCAGAGTCACTGTCCTCACTCCCCATCCAATTGAAGAAATGCATGGGCCTTCTCGGGCCAGAACTCTTCCATTTACTGACCACAGTTCCAAAACGGGAGGTCGGCAGGTAAAAAAGCCTTGATAACTGCCAGTTAGGATCGATGTTTTATGGCACAAATAAGCACGGTCAAAATCAACCATCCTTGTTGCCCTACGGGGCCATTTGAGATGAGGTCAGACCAGCTTCAGAGCATGCTGGGAGGTGTAGTTTCGAAGGGTTTGAGTAGCGGAAGAACTGGGACTAATTACTAAAATAGCCGCGAATTTAAGTTTTAGCTCTAAAAGAAAAAAAAAAAAAAAAAAAAAAAGCCTCAACTCTTTATGAATTGTTTTAATCTGAAAGCAGACCCATATAACCATATAAATAGTTAAAGACAGACACACTGTGGCCTCCAAGCTACATCAGAGTGGCTTAGTGGAGGACTAAAGGTACAAAGGGTTTGAAAAGTTCACATAGTGAATTCTGTGTCTCTGTGACTCGTTGCTTTTATCGGCTATCCATGTTCCTGTAAGAGTTAACAATCTGAATAATGCCCTCTGGCAAAGCTGATAGCACTTTCCTAAGAGGCTGGCTGGTACTCTGAAAATTGCTTGGTAAGTTCCAATCAAGTAATGATGTCAAATTACTCCTTGAAAATTCGCGTGTACTAAAGGTGTAAGCAGATATTTTCACTGATGTTTGGAGACTCCAATTTATCTCTCCCCTCTCCCTTTGATTTTGCAGCTGTTGAAAGGTTAGGGAACTGTTTTACATTTCACATGATGGTCCACATTAAAGAATATTCTGAAGCAGTTTTAGAATTAGTACCAGTATTATTTCCAAGTTCTTAGGGGACCCTGTGTACTGATGCAAGCTGGCCAATGCCAAAATCCCCAACTCTCATATGAACCTGAACTAACCTACTAACATCCCTCAGACAACAATCTTTACTTTCTTCAAAACTTACCTAGCTTTGCCTGACCAGGCGGTGGCACAGTGAATAGAGTGTTGGACTGGGATTCGAGACCCCCAGGTCGCCAGCTTGAGCGCGATCGCTCCAGCAAGGGGTTACTCGGTCTGCTGAAGGCCCATAGGCAAGGCACATATGAGAAAGCAATCAATGAACAACTAAGGTGTCACAACCAAAAATGGATGATTGATGCTTCTCATCTCTCTCCGTTCCTGTCTGTCTGTCCCTATCTATCCCTCTCTCTGACTCTCTCTCTTTAAAAAAATAACAACACACACACACAAAAAAAAAAACAAAAACAAAACTTACCTAGCTTCTTACTTTCTAAATGTGTATTGAGCATTGTGATATGCACTTGGCTACATTATTTCTCTTTCTCTCACTAGAGAGGAAAAAATAACAATAGTCTAGATGAGAAATAATGATGATTTAAACTAAGGTAGAGACAATGGGAACAAAGAGGGAGAAATGATGCACAGGGTCCATTCAATAGGACTTTCTTTTTTTTTTTTTTTTTTTTTTTGTATTTTTCTGAAGCTGGAAACGGGGAGAGACAGTCAGACAGACTCCCGCATGCGCCTGACCGGGATCCACCCGGCACGCCCACCAGGGGTCGACGCTCTGCCCCTCCGGGGGGTCGCTCTGCCGCGACCAGAGCCACTCCAGCGCCTGGGGCAGAGGCCAAGGAGCCATCCCCAGCGCCCGGGCCATCTTTGCTCTAATGGAGCCTTGGCTGCGGGAGGGGAAGAGAGAGACAGAGAGGAAGGAGGGGGTGGGGATGGAGAAGCAAATGGGCGCTTCTCCTATGTGCCCTGGCCGGGAATTGAACCCGGGTCCCCCACATGCCAGGCCGATGCTCTACCGCTGAGCCAACCGGCCAGGGCCTCAATAGGACTTTCTTACTACTTAAATATTAGCGAGAAAGAGGGAGATGGAAGAGTCACTGAAAACTGTTAAATTTAATGTCTAGGACTAGGTGAAGAGAAGGCTAGTAGTATCAATAAAAGGAAAAGAAAAACAAGGAGGAACAACTCACAGGATAGAGCAGAACAAATATCACTTTGATTTTTAAAATGTTAAGTGTTTAATTTCATAAATTAATGAGTTAAACAGGTGCCTAACCCATTTTTTTCCTACATAAGAGAGAACTAAAATTATGAGTGGCTGAAATAGCCAAGGGAACATGGCTTCTTCCACTGGAACATCTAATAGTCACATCTAACTCAGTATTTTCAAAACAAATTTCTGATTTCCCTATCTAAGTCTTTCCCACCCCTTCCTCATCTTCCATAGCTCAGTAATGAAATCAACAGCTATCAAATTGCCCAAGTCAGAAACCTGTGAGTTATTTGTATTCCCTCTTTTCCCCTCACTCTCAAACTTAATTCGTCAGCAATTTCCATTAGTTCCACCTACAAAACATGTCTTAAATACTGTATATCCACTTCTCTCCCTCAGCACTGCTGCTACCCGAATCCTGGCACTATAATCTCTCGCCTGGACTTTCTGAAATATTTAACTAGTTTCTACTTTCTTTTTTTTTTTAATTCAGTGAGAAGTGGGGAGGCAGAGAGAAAGACTCCTGCATGTGCCCCAACTGGGATCCACCAGGCAAGCCCACTAGGGGTGATGCTTTTCCTATCTGGTGCTTTGCCTTGTTGCTCAGTAACAGAGCTCTTCTTGGCGCCTGTCACTGAGGCCATGGAGCCATCATCAGCACCCAGGCCAACTTGCTCCAAGGGAACCATAGCTGCAGGAGGGGAAGAGAGAGACAGAGAAAGAAGTGAGAGGGGGAGAGGTGGAGAAACAGATGGGCGCTTCTCCTGTGTGCCCTGACAGGGAATTGAACTCAGGACATCCACACACCGGGCCAACACTCTACCATTGAGCCAACCAGCCAGGTCCCTCTAACTAGTTTCTATTCCACTCCTGCTGACCTAAACCTATTCTTTTTAGCAGCCACCACAGTAAGATTTTTAAAAAAAATATCTATCAGATGTCACTTTTTAAAACCTGTCCTACACCATGCGTGAGAACCTTTGAGGTAGAAAGAGAATGTAATCTTGGGGAATGCCTGATTGTGGTGCTTAGGAAGAAGAAAAGATGCCAGAAAGGAGACAAAAAAGGAATAGCTGAGTGAGAATAAGTATTGTACATTTTCAAAGAAATTGAGGAATTGGAGGGTTATAAGGGAGAGGTAGTAACAATGTCATATATTGCAAGAAGCAAAGAATCTTTTTGCCATTAGGAATTCCTTAGTGTTCTATGAAAAAAAAAAAAAAGAGAGGTAGGGAATAAAACCAGACTGCAAGGGGTTCAGGAGTGAGGCCAACACTGTCAAGTGTAGTTTCCTAGTTGAAGAAATGTGATTATAACAGAAAGGAGTTAGTATATCAGCCTGGGGAGGAGGGCAGTGTCAGAGCCCAGGAATGCTCTTTAGGATAAGGAAAAAAATGCATGTGTTTATAGACAAAGGGGAAAATGTCTTTGGGCCTATAGATTTGACTGAAAGGTGATATCATGACAGGTAGGCAATATAAGGAGAAAATGGGACTTGTCCTGGACCTTACTGGATAGGCAGTGGAAGGGACAGGGCAGGATATACACTGGCCAAATGATACCCTAAAATCTATACTCTAATAAGATGACATGAAAAAAGATTGTTTTGTGTGTTCTTTCAGATCTAGCAAACAAACAGGTAGCTGAACACTTCAACATTCCAACTTTGCTTTTAAACTGGAAACAGTATCCTCAATTGGCATACAATGTAGCAACATGATTCAACTACGGAGAAAGATAAATTGTTGCAGGAGACTTTGAAATTGGCAGTATATTCCTGCAGCAAATCTCACAGAGAGGCTAGACCCTTGTTTATGTTTAAGACAGGGTACAAACCATGCCACAAGTCCTTACCCTCAATTTTCCATGTGTTTAATACCCATATGGTCCTTCAGTTAGGAAGAAAACCCTTTCCAAAGTGCTGGATTTGCAGTCAGAGAACTTAGGGTCAGAGGAAGTAGTCTGAATAGTGACTCCAAAGTTTACTTGTGTGGTGATACTGAGCAAGTTCCTTGACTGACTTTCTTCAGATATTATTGCTAATGGTAGTTTTTGAACCAGCAAGGTCAGGTTGGGCTGTGCTACTTTTGGTGATCTCCCTTGCCCTTACTTGCTGGTGGAAGCAGGCAGAAGGGAAAGCAAACACATTAAAAAGGCACCTACCCCTTTGGCCACCTTCTTTTATGAATTTCACAATCTGCCTAGCAATACCTCCTCAACTGTACTTAACAGACTGACTCTTGTTTTCATACCACTTTCTAATGTCTTTTTCTTCGAATGGTGTTGTCATTGAGAATGTGAACTCTAGAGTCAGTCTGCTTGGGCTCAAATCTCATCTCTAGCACTTCCTAGCTGTTTGATCTGGAACAATTTGCTTAAAGCCTCAGTGTCTCAGTCATCGCCAAGTGCCATATAATAATGTCTGGAATTATGCCAAATAGTCCTTAATTTGGGGGAAAGTCTCCCTTCATTGTTGTTTTCACACCCACTTTACTACTATGTGAGGATTGCTAGTGGTTTAAGAATAGGTCTGTGGCTTTTAGGCTTAACCTTAAAAGAAATCAGTCTTCTGCTAAATATAGGGTGATCATATCATCCAAACTGGCACACTTTTGGGAGTGACAGACAGTGCTATTAATAATTTTTCCAGGACAACAGACATAAATGGGGACTGTCCTGGGCAAACCAAGACCCAAGGTTATTCAAGTTTAATAGGAAACGAAGACTAAATGTGGAAAACACTGTATTTCCACAGCAGCCATACAGGTATTAGGTATTTTAAGTGCAAAAAAGGATGGTAGAGGTTTTGTGAGCTGTGGCTAAGAACAACTTTTGTTCCACGAGCTGCATAAAATTACCAGAATGTAGTAAAACCTAGTTAACCAAAATGAGACTATTTTTTTTTTGGTAGTTTTCTGAAGCTGGAAACGGGGAGAGACAGACAGACTCCCGCATGTGCCCGACCGGGATCCACCCGGCACGCCCACTAGGGGGCAACGCTCTGCCCCTCCAGGGCGTCGCTCTGCTGTGACCAGAGCCACTCTAACGCCTGGGGCAGAGGCCAAGGAGCCATCCCCAGCGCCCGGGCCATCTTTGCTCCAATGGAGCCTCGGCTGCGGGAGGGGAAGAGAGAGACAGAGAGGAAGGAGAGGGGGAGGGGTGGAGAAGCAGATGGGCGCTTCTCCTGTGTGCCCTGGCCGGGAATCGAACCCGGGACTTCTGCACGCCAGGCCGACGCTCTACCACTGAGCCAACTGGCCAGGGCCCAAAATGAGACTATTGCTACTATTCATCCTTGCTGGGTAAATCGTCTTTTGTTACACAAAAGGCTAATGAGTGGTACAAACAAGATTCTGATGAATATTTATAATACTTAACAGAACAAATTGTTCTTAGTACTTTCTAGTAATGTAGAAGCACCATTTGCACACAATTGTAAATGCTGAGTAAAGATCAGTCTTATTCATTCATCAGAATAGGTTTCCTAAGATATCAATAAATCCAATTGAATTTAGTGAGCCTACTTTGAGTGGGTATGATTTTGAATTATAAAACTGCATTTCTTTACATATATATTATATGATGTGCAATATTTGATCTATGTATTAATACCATTCTACTTTGACCCAATTAATAAGTTTTGACTGTACTGTATAATTAGAGTATATGAAATAGAGCCATAAAATAAACTCCAACAACAAAAACACACATTAAGTATTACACATTGGCACCAGACATGATTTAATGAGAAATTTTATTTTTATTCTATTTTAAAGACAGAAATGCTTTAAAAATATCCAATGTGTCTTTTAGTATCACATGCTTAAAATGAATAAAATACAAAGAGCTTTCTAAAAGTTTGGTTTAAAAGTGCAGCATAGTGCTAAGCAACTCAGTAAACCCAGAGAAATGCAGCCATTAGTGTCAGTTCAGGCAAGTTACTATGGGAAGAAGTGGTGGTTTTCACCTGCACCACTGCAGATGTACTCCTTGTGGTTGGGGTATACTCGCAGCTAGTGAAAAGACAAAGCTTCAGAACAGGTTGTAAATTATAAGTGATCAGAAAATCATGTAAGCAGAAAGCTACTTACTCTGTGTTTCCATTTGCTCTAAGAGAGGTATTGAGACTGCTTCCCATTATCCTTTTGTTTCTGGCTATTTTCTATCACCCTACTCTACTCACTTATGTGTACTCATAAGTTTGTCACTAGTACTGTAAGAATTATTTAGAGAGTCCCCCATCTCCATCCCCATTCTTGGGGAAAATCCTGAAAAATTTGAGGGAAAGGAGGTGACTACAGGAGGAAATTCTCTGAGTGCAAACAGGGAAATTAGTAGTCTTTACACATAAATCAGAAGGAACCCTCTACAGACTAAATGTGTCCTTCCAAAATTCATACATTGAAACTTTAATCCTCAGTATCATGGTATTTAGGATTAGATGAAGTCATGAGTGGAGTATGGAGTCCCCACGACAGGATGAATATCCTTATAAGAATAGGAAGAGACCAGAGATCTGTGTCTACACCATGTGAAGACACAGCAAGAAGGCAGCCATCTGCAAACCAGGAAGCAGGCTCTCACCAGACATTGAATCTGCTGGTACCTTGATCTTAGACCTCTTAGCCTCCAGAATTGTGGAAAATATATGTTTATTTTTAAGCCACCCAGTCTATGATTTTTGTTATAGCAGCCAGAACTAAGACAGAAAGTTGAAGAAACATTCTTCAAACAAGGCTACCTAAACATGGGACCAGAAAAGAGGACTTAATGATTCTTCCACGACCCTTTGTGTGTCAGCCTGAGGCCACAGTTACTGCCCCTCACACACAAACAACACTCATATTTATCATACTTACTTAGTCTGTCAAATGTAGATACAGATATACAGGCACATGAAAATACTTATATTCAGAAAACTTCTCATGTATACTTAGACACACAAATGCAGATGTGTTCAAGAAACAGATATATGCCCACCAAACAGCAAGATATGTAGGACACTATAGAATGAGGAAGTGAAAATATAAGTGAAAGAGTTTAAGAACATATGGGAGGGCAGGAAATTGGGGGTGGGGTGGATGCTATAGAAAAGTAAGTGAGTGAAACAGAGACCAGGTGAACACAAGGAAAGAGTGTTCAGTGCAGCATCCATAGACTGAAATGCTGAATTCCTGTTTGCCAAAGACAAAGGCTTCAACTAGTCTCTGTGTTGCGTGCTGCCCACCCTTAAGAGGCCAGGAGTATAGTCATGAGGTTCTCTTCAGGACATTTACCCACCTCTGATTCTCTCTTTGCTCTCTAGGTACAATACACTACCCAGGCATCTTCTTTTCTGCCCCCTTCCTCTCTGAAATTGGGTTCCTGGCTTCATTTCTCTGGGTAATTAATTCTGCATTGTCTGCTTCAAATATGTATCTGAGTCCCAGCAATCTTCATGAAAAAGTGATTTCAAGAGTTAATACACAAATCCTGAACTATACACACTGGATTTGTTTTTTTTTGTTTTTTGTTTTTTTTTTATATTTCACCAAAGAGAGAGTAGAAATTATGTGTGCAGATACAGAGAAGGCAAAAGCAGAAACAATAATTCAACACAGAAAGGCATTTATCACTCAGTGTGAAGCAACATATGAGTAAAGAAGGAAACTATAGTCTGCTACTCCCTTTTTCCAAGAAAAGGCACTTAGATTAGATACTTGCAATTTATAACAGCATAAAATGCAACCATTTAGGGTTTTACTCACTTGAAATGAAGTCCCAAAGCACTCACTATTCATTCACACAAAGAAACCATACATTAAAATAAAAACCAAACTTGAAGAATAAGTTATTATTAATACCTGCTCCCTAAATAGGAGTTAGAAAACTTAGTATGTAACAACTCTAGAGAACAAAAACACATGCATACTTTTGTGAACCATGAAAGAATTAAGGTCCACAATGAAATCTGAGTGAGCAAGGGTTCACTTCATCTAAAGCAGTTAGTTAACAGAAAAGTTCACTTTTCTTGGGAGTGATGAGTTGAAATGGGGCAGGGTGGGAGTGATCCGGCCATCACATTTCAGTTCCACGCACGATCAACCGAGGCAGGAACCAGCTGTCAAAAGGCTCCCAGTAGCCAGGGCCCAAAGGCCTTATTGCATGGCACAGATGCTGTGGGGCAGGAACTCCTGCACGTAGGTGGCGGCTGCCTTGGAGAGGTAGGTCATGGTGCCAAACCTGCCACTAGGTGCACTGTCATACAGAAGAGTACAGATGCCAGATGCAGGATCCTTTCCCAAAATGATGTCATCTGCACCAAGGGTTTTCTGTTTGGTTTTCAAGGGTGGGAGAACAGAGGGGAAAGGAAAAATTACTATTCCTATTAATTAAAGTCCTGATTGGGATAACTCAGAGCCTCCTCCCCATCACCAATTAGTTGGATCTTAGGCTGTTTAGCCAGGAAAGGATCAGGTTTATACACAAAGCAGTGAATATGAGTTCCTATGCATGCATTTTTCACTATATCCAAAAATATTATAAAATTTTCTTTAAAGTATTAGTTGTTTAGAATTTTTGAAAGTTAAATATAACCATTAATTAAATGAGTTGTGTCTATTAAAATTCAAATGTTAATACTTACAAATCACCCTAGAGTGACTTTGGTCTGAATCATTCTAATATTACTGATTTCAGCTGTGTATTATTTAATCTTGCATTTGATCATTATTTTTTTTCTAAGTCTACTTAATTCAAATAAACCATAAGCTTTGCAAGCTAGTGTCTATGTCTAAAAGAGATCACATTTTTGATACATGAACTAACTGCAACACAAAATATTTAAAATTATGACTGTTTTAGAAAATCCTGGGCACTTTTAATCTCTTTTGCATCCCCCACAGTGCCTAACATAATGAAACACCTATTACATGTTTTAGAGATTTTCCTATTGAGAACAGTGCACATCTTTCACCTTATGTGTTCCTACACTTAATCTAGAAAATATTTGGAAAACTTTCAATAAATAGTTTACATTTTAAAAATATGGTTTCTTTTCTGGAAGAAAAGTTATTAAGAAAGTAAGAAAAGTGTACATTTAAAAGGTTCACTTTAATATTTTCCTATAGGTAAGCAGTAAAAGCAAAAGCGAAACAAAACAAAACTAAATGAAATCTGTTTTCTTTAATAGTTTGGGAAGGATATGACATCCAATAATCTCTTATTAAGTCCTTCTCAGAACAAAAAGTACTATGATCAGAAGTTTGAAATATGATGAAAAGCGTAACAGTCTCCTGAGATTCAGGCAACTTTACCATCTAACATAGCTACAAAACACATGGTGAAACACAAGTCATTTCGCCGCCTACTTCCTTTGCAATCAGCTCAGAGCCACTACAAAAGGGACTCAGAAAAGAGCTGTAAGGAGGAGGGTACAAGAAAGTGACCTTGGCTTCATGAAGAACTCTAAATGCAGTCAGGTTAGTACCAGACATTCCCGTTTAAGAAAACAATAGGTTTGCCTACCTGTTCTTGAAGGAACAAGTCATTGGCAATATGCACTATTTTTTCCACAGCAATGATGCTTCCAATACTATGAATTTCAATATCTGCCATCATGGTGAGGACAAGGATAGCTTCAACCAGAAGCTGGCGGTATTCTGGCTGAGGTACACGATTTAGAACAGACTCCACATGAACAGAGAATTTAATTTCACCTGGAGTCATCTGGTATAGAGAAAAAGAAAATCACTTCTGAAGGACCCATCATCAGGAGACATAAATCACCTATTCTGAAAGGCAATAAAAACATTGTAGCAAAGAGCACTACTTCAGTACCCTTTAAAGTAATTGAGTGAATAGGTTCAATCTTTCTGGAAGGCAATCTGGCATTGCCAATGAGTCATAAAAGTATCAATGCCTTCTAACCCAAAATCCTATTTCTGGGAGTTCAACCTAGCAAAATAATTCAAGACAGAGAAAACAATATATGCATGAAAGTGTTTATAGCAGCATTAGTCACCAGTGCAAAACTAGAAGTAACCTAAACATGGGAATGGTTGTGTAAATAATGGTGTATCATGGTATAGCAACTTCATGAGTTTTATAGTCATTTAAAAGGATAAATATGATGACCATGTGTTGTGGACCGTAAATGGCAAAAAGCCTTTGTAGATTCGAGGCTTAGCAAATGGCTAAATTCTCCCTACTCCACCTCCATATTGGCTATCATGCTGAGTATTTACACCCATTTCACTTGCTTGCTTAAGTTGCTGGAAGCAATTTACATGCCCTTCCTCTTACTCTTTGTTCAGATGTTGGTTGATTTCGCTTATGCATGGTGGGGGGAATTCCTGTTTATGCCTTGGGAGAGTTCCTGTTTTAGCCTCAGATGTGTAACTTTGTATCAAGGACTTCCTTGATTTGCATATGGCTATATAATAAAGCAAACTGGGCCTATGGGGCACTCGGATATTGCCATCAGCATTGAAGAGTCCTCCCAATCCCATCCTTTTCTCTTAATAAGTCTGTTTTCTTAATTCCGCACTGTTCACATTCAAAATCCAGAATTAGGAGCCGCGCTGGTCCATGGCAACCGTGGATAAAGAAAAAAAGAATATTTTTTTTGTTTTTCTTTTTATTTAGAAAATTACATTTAACATAGGTTATAAGTGAACATTTCTATAGCATTTGAACAGTTGTATACCTATCACCCGAAGTCAAATCATTTTCCATCACTTATATTTGTCCCTCTTTACTCCCTTCCTTCCATCCTCTCCTCCGACATCCCCTTCTTCTTTGTAACCACTTCACTTTTATTTATATCCATGAATCTCATTTTAATATCTCACTTTTGTGTGAAATCATATACTTCTTAGCTTTTTCTGATTTACAAATTCACTTAGTATAATGTTCTCAATGTGCATCCATGTTGTTGTAAATGGCAATATGTCATAATTTCTTATGTCTGAGTAGTATTCCATTGTATATGTGTACCACATCTTCTTTCTCCAATCCTCTATCAAGGGACACTTTGGTTGTTTCCATGTCTTGGCCAATGTGAATAATGCTGTGATGAACATGGGGATGCATGTATCTTTGCATACCAATGTTTTTGAGTTTTTAGGGTAGATACCCAGTAGATGGATTGCTGGGTTATATGTTAGTTCTATTCTTAACTTTTTGCGGAAAATCTAATAGAACTTATAATTGTGTATACATGATGATCAGAAGCTGATTAAGGTCGGTTTAGGCCCTGGGTGCAGAAGAAAATATTGGGCCCCATAACAAAAGAGAGAGAGACAGGGAAAATAAAAATACATGTTAGCCATATTTTTAAATAAATAAAAAATATTATTTTTTATTATTACTATTAATGTTAAAATTGCACATATGAAACCAAACTTGGTGTCTTTAGAAAAAAGTGTAAAGTTGAGGTTTGCAGGGCCCTTCAGAAGTCAGGGCTCAGAGCACGTGCCCAGTGCGTCCACCGTTAAACCCGCCTCTAATGAGGATCACAGGTATGTAAAGTACTAATATACTTTTAGGTTAAAAGTGCATGAAGAAATAAATATAAAGTTTTTTATGGTGAAGGGGATTGGGGAAATTTTTTTGGCAAAATTGTACTGATATAGGGTGGCAATATAGATTTAGAATCTGAAATCCTGGCCTCAATTCCTCTCTTTGGATAATTAATCTCTGAATTTTTCTTATTTTAAATCAGGAACTACAGCCTGACCAGGCAGTGGAGCAGTGGATAGAACATAGGAGTGGGATGCGGAGGACCCAGGTTCAAGACCCTGAGGTCCCAGCTTGAGTGCGGGCTCATCTGGTTTGAGCAAAGCTCACCAGCTTGAACCCAAGGTCACTGGCTTGAGCAAGAGGTTACTTGGTCTGTTGAAGGCCCACGGTTAAGGCACATAAGAGAAAGCAATAGATGAACAACTAAGGTGTCGCAATGAAAAACTGATGATTGATGCTTCTCATCTCTCTCCGTTCCTGTCTGTCTGTCCCTATATATCCCTCTCTCTCGGTCTCTGTAAAAAAAAAAAAAATCAGGAACTACAATCTCTTTCTTAGCTACCTCGCATATTGTGTAGAAGATCAAATTAAAGAACGTGCTCTAAAGACTCTTAAAGGTACCATTCAGCTATGTATTATTATTAATGCTATTAACATTTCAATCTTGCTTAAAAGTAGGGGAGACAAATAAAGGACACAGTGTTCTTTATTAGAGGAAAGAGTGAAGACTTGAAGCGTAGCATCAGCTTTCCGTACTGCCCCTCCAGACATCTGTAGCAATTCCAGTGTTTTTGAGAATTTCCTACTGTTCAATCTTACTATTTCTACCTTGTTAATTCTAACTTCTTTGTGGATTTTGCATAAAAGCAATTTCTTTAACATTCCCATATGTTTGGGAAAAAAGTGAAATATGAAAGTGCCTGATAATCTATGTTTGTGGTTCATGGCAAGGTTTTCCAACCATGGTTATATTTTGAAAAGTACAGATGATCAGGCCCCATCCCTGGAGACCATAATACAGTAAACTGGAGATAAGAGCTCAGGTTACTGTGACATATAGTTACAGCTATATGGACCACTGGTTTCTGATCTAATAGTGTACAAGCATCCTACTACAGAATGTGGGGATGTGAAGGACAGAGGCATGAGAAGTCATTCACTCTTACACTTTTATCCTGTCTACCTTCTCTAAATCTGGCAACACTCATAAATAAGCCTAACTTAGTCAATAATTAAAAGTTGTCTTGCAGTGGCTGGTGGCTCAGTGGATCGGCCCAGAGTGTGAACATCCCAGGTTTGAAATCCGGTCAAGGCACATATGAGAAGCGACCATCTGCTTCTCCATCCTCCCTATCCCCCTTCTCTCCCTCTTCCCCTTTTGCATCTAGTAGCTCAATTGGTTCAAGCATGGCCCTGGGTACTGAGGATAGCTTGGTTGGTTGGAGCATGTCAACCCCAGGTGCTAAAAATAACTCAGTACTCGAGAACTTCCCCCAGATGGGATTGCCATGTGGATTCCAGTTTGGGTGCATATGGGAGTCTGTCTCATTATCTTCCCTCCTCTCACTTAAAAAAAATGGAAGCTGTCTTTATATAACTAATATAACAATTATTCCGGCTCTATTTTTTAAAAACATTCTCTCCTTTCTTCAAATGCATTTCATGTTCAGTTGATTTATAAAAGCATAGATCTGTTATTTTGGAAAGTGACCGCTGAAATCCTTGAGGCAGACACGCTCTCAATCACATAAACGTGAAAGACACAGAATCTTACCTCTCTAGTAGTTGAAGAAGGAAGAACAAAACCTTCCACAGAAAGTCCGTGACACTGCAAAACAGCAAAAACACGTTGTCACTAAGGGTATGCTGACAACTGGAAGGCTGTACAGAGATACCTAGTATTTCTAAGGGTGCTTCACAGGGTAGAAGCTGAGTAATCACACGCCAGTAAAAGGCCCTGCAACTCAAGTGTTCTTGCCAAGGGGTTGTGATTACTATTTGGCAAGAAGCAGGGTTGAGCTACAGGAGGCTTAAACTTCATCCTCTATTTAGGGGAGTGAAAAGAATATAAAAGGTCTACCTATGGTGCCAGACTTGTCTCAGAGATTCAGAGACTATGTGGGAGGATATGATCAGTCCCAGAGCCAACACAAATAGGCTTTCAGATTTTTAGGCTGAGAAAAAAACTCAAGATATGCATTTAATAGACATGCACAGTTACTATATTTTCTAGTTAAACATCACACATCAGCAGTCCTGATTCTCTCACTCCACTCTACTTCTTTTATAGCACTTGTAATCTTTTAACATTTCCTATAATTTAGTTATTTTTATTTGCCATTTATTGTTTGTCTCTCCCTAGTTGAAGGTAAATTCCATAAGATCAGAGATTATTGTCTGTTTGTTCTTTGCTATATCAACTCAATTACTAAAAAGCAACAAGAATTAATGACTCACCATTTTAGATTTTAATTAAATCAAAATATTATATTAAACCACATTGAATTGAAATATTTCAATACAATAGGTTTATCGACTCTTCCCAATACCTGTATCCATGTTCCATAAGACTTTGTATAGAAAATAACTAGCCTTCAAGTATATGTGCACTGTGACTATGTTATATTCATAGTCTGAAAAGAATGGAAAAAGAGAGAGCAGTTGTTTTTTCTTATTAGATCAGCATTCCAAGTCCAGGTTTTGATTCTGCCACAAAATACCCAATCTTCCTACTCAGATTTAAAATGTCTTTCTCTTGTATTCTGACAGCCTTGTGGTTTTACATCTTTATCATAACACATTTTGACCCTGCATTATAGCTGCTAATTAAGATAAATATGGATTGCCTGACCAGAAGGTGGTGCAGTGGATAGAGCATCCGACTGGGATGCAGAGGACCCAGGTTCAAAACCCTGAGGTCACCGGCTTGAGCGTGGAATCATCTGGCTTGAATGGAGACTCGCCAGCTTGAGCCCAAGGTCACTGGCTTGAGCAAGGGGTCACTCGGTCTGCTGTAGCCCCCCGGTCAAGGCACATATGAGAAAGTAATCAATGAACAACTAAGGAGCTTCAACAAAGAGCCGCAACGAAGAATTGATGCTTCTCATCTCTCCCTTCCTGGCTATCTGCCCCTATCTGTCCCTCTCTGTGTCTCTCTCTCTGTCTCTGTCACAAAGAAAGATAAATATGGATTAAACTCCTTAGGGACATGAACAAATACCTTCCTGGTATTTGGGGTATAACTACTTAACACACAACTGTGAAATTGATTTTCTATAACTGGAGAGATTAAGTACATATCTGTCACCACTGTGCATAGAAGTTAAATGGAAGAAAAGCAAGTGTTAGGCACTATATATTTGAAAGGAAAATTGACAGAACTGACAGTCTAAGGAATTAGCTACTACCTTTCCAAAAGATCACATGATTCTGTCCCCGAAAGAATACTAGTATGCTAAGGGGAGAAACATAACTAAAGGTTTTGAAGTACAGGATGAAGTATTCTTCAGGTTTTTGCCAAGGGCAATGAAGCAAAAAGTGGCATCTTAGAGACTATGAATGAGACCTATGAATGAGTAAAATGGTCTTTTGGCCTTCTAAATCTGTCACAAACATAATTGTATAATCTCTTTAAATGTCTTTGGCAAACTAAGCATTTGAAACAAAAACAATATTATTCATACCAACAAAGTGTATGGACTATTAACATCATCATCATTTTTCATTTGTTTTGTAGTTTTTACCCAAGAAAATTACAGGTCAGAATATCTTACACAAACTCCTCAGATGCTGCAGTTATTTTACTATAGTGGCATTTGTTTATTAATAGCACATTGCTACAAATAATATTTTCACTCTGCAATAGCTACAAAGAAAGTGAGCTATTTATCACCAAATTCATTTGATTAACAACAAATGTATCATGATGTATCACAATGTCTCACCAAAAGCAGAGAAGTGATGATTTCTGAAATCTAATTTATAAACAACGCCATAGCAACAACAGTAGAAAGAGACTAATTATCAATAATGTCAAAATAACAAATCAGTTCTTTCATTTTTATGTTTTCTTCTAGGTTCTGTCCTTTAGCATTTGAGTTCTATATAATTGCAGTGACATCACAGTCATGTCATATCTCAGCCAAGGAGAATGAGGACTTCAAGGGGGAAAATAAGGAGATATCTGTAATGTGTTATGCTCACCTTCTGCAAAACTTTCCATACTTTCTGATAAAATCCAATTGGAACTCTGTTCAGTGCTCCGTCCAGCCTTCTTCGGCGTTGCCATTGACCTTGACGATTATCCTTCAATGTCTGTTGATCATGCGCACTAGGAAAGAAGCCACTACTTGTAGTCACAGAGGTTCCAGGTGACTTAGGAGGAAAGGAGAGGAAAGAATATAAATCAAAAGTTATCTCTGTTCCTCTGATAACATTTTATTGTGCATTGAATAATAAAAAAATCTGTAGAATTATAAGCCACATATTAAATGTAACACCCAATATAAAGAAGTTATGGTGAAGCCAGTAGACTTATGAGTAGCTAGCAGCAATGTAAAATGGTACAACTCTTTTAGAAAGTAATCTTATAACATATAAGAGCCATAGAAATTCCAATACATATTAGGTTTTTAGCTGTCTCTTTCCCTGGTTATCAGTTAAACTTCTAGCTGGTCTATAGCTTAATTTGTTGCTGTTAGAACCTGTAACACAGCCTCAATCAATTTAAAAGAATTAAAATCAGAGAAAGAATGTTCTCTGACTATAATGACATTAAATTAGAAACCAATAACAGAAGAAAATTTGGGGGGAAAATTTTGGCAGGTAATTTATAAATATGTGGAAATTATAAAAAACATCCCTAAATAACCAGTGGGTTAAGAAAGAAATCACAATGAAAATTAGTAAACATTCTAAGATAATGAAAATGAAAATACAACATACTAAAACTAATGGGATGCAGTTACAAATGCTTAAAAATAAATTTGTTATGAATGCTTGTATTAAACAAAAGATCTCTCAAATTAAGGACCAAACTTTCCACCATAAGACAATGAAAAAAAGTTGAGCAAACTAAGCAGAAAGCAAGGAGAAAAAATAAAATAATAAAGATTATAGCAGGAAGAAAAAAATAAAGAATAGAAAAATAGAGAAAAATAAAGAAAACCAAAATGTTTCTTTGAAAATAAATATTGACAAATCTTTAGCTAGATGGAATCCTTCCCCCCAAAAGAGGAGAGATTCGATGTATTCAAATGAGAATAGAGAGAGGGGTCATCATTTTCAACTTCAAAGAAATAAAAATGATTATAAAGTATATAACATCAGTAGCCATTTGTCAAAAAATTACATAATGTTTATGAAATGGAAAAATTCCTAGAAAGACACAAATTATTCAAACTGACAACAGCATTACAACAAAACTACAGATCAATATCCCTTGTAAACACATATACAAAAATCCTCAGAAGGCCCTGGCCGGTTGGCTCAGTGGTAGAACGTCAGCCTGGCGTGCGGAAGTCCCGGGTTCGATTCCCGGCCAGGGCACAAGGGAGAGGCGCCCATCTGCTTCTCTACCCCTCCCCCTCTCCTTCTTCTTTGTCTCTCACTTCCCCTCCCGCAGCCGAGGCTCCATTGGAGCAAAGATGGCCCGGGCGCTGGGGATGGCTCTGTGGCCTCTGCCTCAGGCGCTAGAGTGGCTCTGGACGCAACAGAGCGACGCCTGGGAGGGGCAGAGCATCGCCCCTGGTGGGCGTCCCAGGTGGATCCTGGTCGGGCGCATGCGGGAGTCTGTCTGACTGTCTCTCCCCGTTTCCAGCTTCAGAAAAATACAGAAAAAAAAAATCCTCAGAAAAACACCAGCAAACCGAATTCAGCAATGTAAAAAATAAGATTATGGAGCATGATGAAATAGGGTTTATTCCAGGAATAAAAGGTTGTTTTAACATCTAGACATCAATTAATGTAATACATTATATTAATAGAATAAGAATAAAGGATAGGGACCTCCTTGTCTAATATAAGACATCTACAAAAACACCACAGCTGAAATATGAACGGTTGGAGAGGGACAATTTTCCCCCCTAAGATCAAAACAAGATAAAGATGTTCACTGTTGCTACTTCTATTGAACATTGTACTGGAGGTTCTAGCTAGGACTGTTAAGCAATAAAAGAAATAAAAGTCTTCCAGAGTGGAAAGGAAGAAGTAAAACTATCTTTATTTTCAGATGACATGAACTGATAAATGAGTTCAATAAAGCTGCATCATAAAAGATCAACATATAAAAATCAATTGTATTTCTAATAGATAGTAGCAATAATCAATCTGAAAATGAAATCAGAAAATAACTCCATTTAAAATAGCATAAAAAGAATAAAATATTTAGAAATAAATTAAACAAAAGAAGTGTAGAACATATACTCTTAAAACACACTAAAGACCTAAATAAATGGGAAAAAAATCCTATGTTCATGGGTCAGTTAATACTGTTAAGATGGCAATACTCTTAAAATTGACACACAGATTGAGCACAATCTTCATCAAAATACCAACTGGGTTCTCTGCAGAAACTGATATTCAAAAGAAAATTCAAGGGATCCATGATAGTTAATACAATGTTAAAATAGAAGCCCAATTTTGGAAGATTTACAATTTCCAACTTCAAAATTTACTGCAAAGCTACAATAATCAAGATTGTGTCATACAAGCATAGGCTAGGCATATAGATAAATGAAATAGAATTGGGAATTTAGAAATAAACCATTATATTTTTGTCAGTTAGCTTTCAATAAGAGTGCCAAGAAAATTAAATGGAGATAAAGATAGTTTTATTTTTATTATTATTATTATTAAAGAAATAGTGCTGGAAAAACTGGATATTCACATGCAAAAGAATAAAGTTGGACCCCCTACCTCACACCATACACACAAATTTGAATCTAGGTGGGTTATTATGGAGAAAAGAGTTACCATAGCAGGCCAGAAGTGCTGCTCCCGAAAAGGCCTGTTATAAGCTTGGCCCCTGGCTGGCATTTGGAAACCTGGATTTTTGGAGGGTTCCCACATTTCACAGAATTGATACCAGTGGCTTACTGTGCCTAAACTGTTTGTGCAAACACTATAGTTTCTGTTGAACACTTGCTTTCCCTCTTGGGAGTCTGGAGTTTTGGCATGTGCCAGACAGAGGCTGTTTATGTGAAAGCCCCCAATAAAAATTCTGGCTGCTGAGTCTTTAATGAGCTTCCCTGGTTGGCAATATTCATAAATGTTGCCACAACTCATTTGCTGGGAGAATTAAGCACATCTTCTGTGACTCTACTAGAAGAGTACTCTGAAAACTAGTGTCTGTTTTCCCTGGACTTTGTCTAATTGATCTTTTCCCTTTGTTGATTTTGCTTTGCATCCCTTTGCTGTAATGAATCTTAGCTGTCCTGCGAGTCCTCTTAGTGAATTATAAAATGTGTAGGTGGCCTTGGTACCCCTACCATAATCACAGACTTAATTTTAAGAGCTAAAACTATAAAACTCTCAAAACAAAAAATAGAAATAAACCTTTGTGATCTTGGCTTTGCCAAAGCCTTCTTAGATATGACACTAAGAGAAAATATAATTAAATTGGACTTAATTAAAACTAAAAACTTCTTTGAATGACACTATCAAGAAAGTAATTTGGTGGTTGATGTTCTCCAGAGGGGACAAAAGAAATGAAAGTGAAAAGACAGCCCATAGAATGGAAGAAAATATTTTCCAATCACATATCTAATGAAAAATTTGTATCCAGAATATATTTTAAAACCTTTAACCCTCAACAATAAAAAGACAAGTAACAGCCTGACCAGGCGGTGGCGCAGTGGATAGAGCGTTGGACTGGGATGTGGAGGACCCAGGTTCGAGACCCTGAGGCCGCCAGCTTGAGCGTGGGCTCATCTGGTTTGAGCAAAGCTCACCAGCTTGAGCCCAAGGTCACTGGCTTGAGCAAGGGGTTACCCGGTCTGCTGAAGGCCCACATTCAAGGCACATATGAGAAAGCAATCAATGAACTAAGGTGTCACAACAAAAAACTAATGATTGATGCCTCTCATCTCTCTCCATTCCTGTCTGTCTATCCCTGTCTATCCCTCTCTCTGACTCTCTGTCTCTGAAAAAAAAACAAAAACAAAAACAAACAAACAAACAAAAAGACAAGTAACACAGTTAACAAATGGGAAAAGGATCTGAATGAAAATTTACCCAAAGAAGGTAAGAGCCAAAAGGTACATGAATAGATACTTCATACCATAAAGCATCAGGAAAATGCAAATCAGAACTATAATAAGATACCACTTACATCCACTAAAATGGCTAGAATAAAAAAAACAATTACATGGGGTTTGGGAAGACGGCAGCAGAGTAGGCAGACGCACAGACTCCCAGCTCTCACCACCAAACTGGAATAAAAATCAATTTAGAAACAATCAGCATGAAAAACCAACTCTGGACTACAAGAACAGCTCTCAAAAACCAAGGAGCAAAGAAGAAGCCACAACAAACCTGTTAGGGAGCACCTGAATCTCCCCTGCTTACAGGAATGGAGGTGGGGGGTGAGGCTGAGAGCCCAGAGGGGCTCTCACTTCAGGGAAAAAAGCAGAAAATACTGCTCACAGCAACTTGCCTGGTGACCAGGGAGCGAGGTGTGTTGAAAGGACCGGCTTGTATTCCAAGAGGAAAATGGAGAGAGAGGGACAGACGGTGAGGGGCAGAGGAATGCAGGCGATCACCTAAAAAGCTGACTCATCCAGTGCTGGAGGTGGCCATAGCTGGGGGAGGGACTGATCCTTCCACATAACACAAGATTAAGTGCTTCTGGATCACAGATCTCTAGACATCTCTCCAGTTCCAATCAGCACAACAAGACATAGCTGAAAACAAGAAGTGGGGAGGAGGGGCAGTAACTCAGGTATCCATGGAGATCTGAGATACACCTCCCCCTACTGAAGCTGAGAAAACACCCTGCCCCCAGAGAGATAATCTGGTAGAAGAGGCCTTCAGAGTCTCAGGTTACACCCATCAGATTCCTGGATACAGTTTCAAGGAAGCCCCCTGCTGAGATCAGTAAACAAGACTTATTATCTGTTAAGAAAACAAACAAATCAAGACTTCAAAGTGGCCCAAATCTGAAAGTGGATTACGAATAATAGCTGATGCTAACCCAAGAAGACCTAGAAATAACACAATTGAAAACTGGAGGCAGACAACACCAAGCCTAGACTCTACCAGCTCTACAAACAAAACACCCAAACACA
Source organism: Saccopteryx leptura (assembly GCF_036850995.1). Taxonomy (NCBI): domain Eukaryota; kingdom Metazoa; phylum Chordata; class Mammalia; order Chiroptera; family Emballonuridae; genus Saccopteryx; species Saccopteryx leptura. Next base: position 64,146,751 of record NC_089516.1, on the reverse strand, counting down.
CAGACATAATGAGAAGACAAAGAAGTGCAATCCAAATGAAACCACAAGAGAAACCTTCAGGAGATGAACTGAGTGATATGGAAATAACCAAACTTCTGGAGGCGGAGTTCAAAATAATGATTGTAAGAGTGCTTAGGGATTTTAGAACAATGGATGGTCATAGGAACACATAAATAAAGAAATAGCACGTATAAAAAAGGATATTGAAATATTAAAAAAGAATCAGTCAGAGATGACAAATACAATATCAGAAATGAAGACCACAACGGAAAGAATTAAAAAGAGGATGGATAGAGTTGAGGATCAAATCAGCGAGTTGGAGGACAACTTGAATGAAGGCAAGAAAGCAGAGAAGAAAAAAGAAAAGAGACTCAAAAAGTCTGAGGAAACTCTTAGAGAGCTCTGTGACAACATGAAGAGAAATAACATCCACATCATAGGGACTCCTGAAGAAGAAGAGAAAGAACAAGGGATAGAGACTTTGTTCAATCATATCATAGCTGAAAACTTCCCTCAATTAAGGCAGGAGAAACTCTCACAAGTTCAAGAAGCACAGAAAACTCCATTAAAGAGAAACCCAAAGAAATCTACACCAAGACACATCATAATTAAAATACCAAAGCTAAGTGATAAAGAGAAAATATTAAAAGCTGCAAGAGAAAAAAAAGCTATCACTTACAAAGGAGCCCCCATAAGGATGACATCCGACTTCTCAACAGAAACACTTGAGGCCAGAAGGGAATGGCAAGAAATATTCAAAGTAATGCAGAACAAGAACCTACAACCAAGACTACTTTCTCCAGCAAGCCTATCAATTAAAATTGAAGGAGAAATAAAAAGCTTCCCAGACGGAAAAAAAACTCAAGGAATTCATTACAACCAAACCAATGCTGCAGGAAATGTTAAGCGGCCTGTTGTAAACAGATCAAAGTGGGAAAAGAATATAGCAAAACAGAAATACAGCTTTAAAGAAAAAAAGGCAATAAACAATTACATATCAATAATAACCTTAAATGTAAATGGCTTAAATGATCCAATCAAAAGACATAGGGTAGCTGCATGGATATGAAAACAGGACCTGTACATATACTGTCTACAAGAGACACACCTTAAAAAAAAAGATGCACATAGACTGAAGGTAAAAGGATGGAAAAATATTTCATACAAATGAAAATGAAAAAAAAGCTGGGGTAGCAATACTTATATCAGACAAAATGGACTTTAAAACAAAGATAAAGAAGGCTACTACATAATGATAAAGGGAGTAATCCAACAGGAAGATATAACTCTTATGAATATCTATGCATCTAATATAGGAGCATCTAAATATATAAAGCAGACTTTGATGGATAAAAAGGGCAAGATCAACAGCAATACTGTAATAGTAGGGGATTTCAATACCCCACTAACATCACTAGATAGATCCTGAAGAAAGAAAATTAACAAAGAAACAGCAGACTTAAAAGGACACACTAGATCAACTCGATTTAATAGATATCTTCAGAACTTTTCCCCTAGAGCAGCAGAATATACATTCTTTTCAAGTGCTCATGGTACATTCTCTAGAATAGACCACATGTTAGGGCACAAAAGTAGTCTCAACAAATTTAAGAAGATTGAAATCATATCAAGCACTTTCTCTGATCACAATGGCATGAAACTAGAAATCAACCACAACAGAAAAGCTGAAAAACTCTCAAACACATGGAAACTAAATAGCAGGTTGTTAAATAATGAATGGATTAAGAAAGAGATCAAAGAAGAAATAAAAAAATTCCTAGAAATAAATGACAATGAGCATACAACAACTCAAAACTTATGGGACACAGCAAAAGCAGTCCTGAGAGGGAAGTTCATAGTACTACAGGCACACTTTAAGAAACTAGAAAAAGCTCAAATAAACAACTTAACCCTGCATCTAAAAGAACTAGAAAAAGAACAGCAAGTAAAGCCCAAATGTAGTAGGAAGAAGGAAATAATAAAGATCAAAGCAGAAATAAATGACATAGAGTTTAAAGAAACAATACAGAGGATCAATGAAACTAGGAGGTGGTTCTTTGAAAAGGTAAACAAGATCGATGAATCTTTTACTAGATTCACCAAGAAAAAAAGAGAGAGGACTCAGATAAATAAAATTAGAAATGAGAGTGGAGAAATAACAACTGACACAACAGAAACACAAAATATTGTAAGAAAATACTATGAAGAACTGTATGCCAAAAAGCTAGACAACATAGATGAAATGGACAAATTCTTTGAAACATACAATCTTCCAAAAATCAATCTGTAAGAATCAGAAAACCTAAACAGAGCAATTACACCAAATGAGATCGAAACAGTTATCAAAAAATTCCCAACAAAGAAAAGTCCGGGGCCTGATGGCTTCACAAGTGAATTCTACCAAATAGTCAAAGAAGAACTCCTATTTTTCTCAAGCTATTTCAAAAATTCAAGAGGAAGGAAGACTTCCAAGCTCTTTTTATGAGGTGAGCATATTTCTGATTCCAAAACCAGGCAAAGACAACACAAAGAAAGAAAATTATAGGCCAATAACCCTGATGAATATAGATGCTAAAATCCTCAACAAAATATTAGCAAACCGGATCCAACAATATTTGGAAAAAATTATACACCATGATCAAGTGGGATTTATTCTGGGGAGGCAAGGCTGGTACAATATTCGCAAATCAATCAATGTGATTCATCACATAAACAAAAGGAAGGATAAAAACCACATGATAATTTCAATAGATGCAGAAAAAGCATTTGATAAAATCCAGCACCCATTCATGATCAAAACTCTCAGCAAAGCAGGAATACAGGGAACATACCTCAACATGATAAAGGCCATCTATGACATACCCACAGCCAACATCCTACTCAATGGGCAAATATTAAAAGCAATCCCCTTAAGATTAGGAAAAAGGCAGGAGTGCCCCCTTTCACCACTCTTATACAACATAGTCCTGGAAGTCCTAGCCACAGCAATCAGACAAGAAGAAGAAATAAAAGGCATTCAAGTTGGAAAAGAAGAAGTAAACCTATCATTATTTGCAGATGATATGATATTGTATATAGAAAAGCCTAAAGTCTCAGTCAAAAAATAAATGAATTCAGCAAAGTGGCAGGATATAAAATTAATACTCAGAAATCAGAGGCATTTTATACAGAAGCAATGAACAATCAGAAAGAGAAATTAAGGAAACAATCCCCTTCACTATTACAACCAAAAAAATAAAGTACCTAGGAGTAAATTTAACCAAGGAGACTAAAGACTTGTAGTTGGAAAATTATAAAACATTGATAAAAGAAATCAAGGAAGATACAAACAAGTGGAAGCATATACCATGCTCATGGTTAGGAAGAATAAACATCATTAAAATGTCTATATTACCCAAAGCAATCTATAAATTCAATGCAATACCAATTAAAATACCAATTACATACTTTAAAGATATAAATCATATATTCCAAAAATTTATATGGAAGCAGAAAAGAACACGATTAGCCTCAGCAATCTTAAAAAAGAAGAATAAAGTGGCAGGTAGCACACTTCCTAATACCAAGTTATACTACAAGGCCATTGTACTCAAAACAGCCTGGTACTGGCATAAGAACAGGCATATAGATCAATGGAACAGAACAGAGAACCCCAAAATAAACCCACAGCTCTACGGACAACTGATATTTGACAAAGGAGGTAAGGAAATACAATGGAGTAAAGACAGCCTCTTCAATAAATGGTGTTGGGAAAATTGGACAGCTACCTGCAAAAAAGTGAAACTAGACCACCAACTTATACCATTCACAAAAATAAATTCGAAATTGATAAAAGACTTAAATGTAAGTCGTGAAACCATAAGCATCTTAGACGAAAACATAGGCAGTATGCTCTCTGACCTCTTTCACAGCGAAATATTTGCTGATTTATCTCCACGGGCAAGTGAAATAAAGGACAGGATAAACAAATGGGACTATATCAAACTAAAAAGCTTTTGCACAGCTAAAGACAATAAGAACAGAATAAAAAGCAAACTACACAATGAAGAACATATTTGACAATACATCTGATAAGGGGTTAATAACCAAAATTTATAAAGAATTTGTAAAACTCAATACCAGAAAGACAAACAATCCAATCAGGAAATAGGCAAAAGAAATGTATAGACACTTCTTCAAAGAGGACATACAGATGGCTAATAGGTATATGAAAAAATGCTCAACATCACTAATCATTAGAGAAATGCAAATTAAAACCAAAATGAGATATCACCTCACACCAGTCAGAATGGCTCTCATCAACAAAACAACACAGAATAAGTGCTGGCGAGGATGTGGAGAAAAGGGAACCCTCCTGCACTGCTGGTGGGAATGCAGACTGGTGCAGCCTCTTGGAAAACAGTATAGAGGTTCCTCAAAAAATTAAAAATCGAACTGCCTTTTGACCCAGCTATCCCACTTTTAGGAATATACCCCAAGAAAACCATAGAACTGCTCCAAAAGGAGAAATGCACCTCCTTGTTTATGGCAGCATTATTCACAATAGCGAAAGTCTGGAAACAACCCAAGTGTCCATCAGAGGACAAGTGAATTAAAAAGCTTTGGTACATATATACTATGGAATACTACTCAGCCATAAAAAATGATGACATCAGATCATTTACAATAACATGGATGGACCTTGATAACATTATACAGTGTGAAATAAGTAAATCTGAAAAAACTAAGAACTATATGAATCCATACATAGATGGTATATAAAAATGAGACTCAGAGACATGGACAAGAATGTGATGGTAACGGTGGGGGGGGATGGAGCGAGGAAGGAGAGAAAGGGGGTTGGGGGAGGGGAGGGGCAAAAAGAAAACCAGATAGAAGGTAACAGAAGACAATTTGACTTTGGGTGAAGGATATGCAGCATAATCAAATATCAAAATAATCTCGAGATGTTTTCTCTCAACATATGTACCCTGATTTATCAATGTCACTGCATTAAATTTAATAATAATAAAAAAAGAAAAAAAACAATTACATGGCTTGCTGAGTATATGAAAAAATTGGAACCCTTAACACATTGCTGGTAAGAATGTAAAATGGTGCGGCTGGTTTGGCAGTTTCTCAAAATGCTAAATATAGTTGCTAAATAACTCAGCACATCCACTCATCGTTATATATACAAAAGAAATGAAAACATGTCCACACAAAAACTTTTACATGAAGGTTCATAGCAGCATCACTCATAATAGCCAAAAAGCAGAAACAATACAGTTGTCCATCAACTGGTGAATGAATAAAATGTGGGCTGTATCGAAACAAGATATTATTCATCAACATAAAGGAATGAAGTACTCCTACATGCTGCAACATAATAATCTTTAAAAAGCTATGTCAAGAATGAAATACATTGAGGAAACTGATTCCTTGAGAGTTTAGATTAAAACATAAAAATAAAATAGATAAAAAGGTGATAGAAATATTTCCTGAGAAAATTTTAAAATGTGACTCCTCACATTTTAATTTGGGCCAAATGCTTATATTGCCAGCCAGTGCTAAGTAAAACAGAAAAGTGCCCTAAGACATTTGTACTGCTTAGTGACTATCACACTAATGTACTAAGTAGATGAACTGCCAGTTGATTGATCTTTATTGTCTTTGTCACTAGCATCATGACCCTACCAGGAGTCGTCAAACTTTTTATAAAAACCGCCCACTTTTGCAGTGCTGGTCAACCTGGTCCCTACCGTCCACTAGTGGGCATTCCAGCTTTCATGGTGGGCGGTAGCAGAGCAACCAAACGGCACCATGATTGGCCCACCATGAAAGCTGGAATGCCCACTAGTGGATGGTAGGGACCAGGTTGACCAGCACTGCAAAAGTGGGCGGTTTTTATAAAAAGTTTGACGATGTCTGTTAGGCTGTTGATAATGGGGACAACCCACAAAGGGTATTCAGATTATTTTTCAAAACCAAATAGCAATACTTTGGTTTTTAGATTTTTTCCTCTATGGCTCTGACCTCCTTTGTTAATATGCATATGATAGGAGTTGGCCAAATCTTACTCTGCTAATTTATCACCCAGTATTTCATTAAGGTCAATAGAAATATCAATATTGTTTCCAATAGCTTTTTTTCCCATTTTTGTTTTTCTGTCATCTGGCCTTAATCTCTTGAGTTTAAGAGATCTGAAATTATAGGCAAGTATGAATCATTGATCAAACCAGAAATATTTAATCAGAGATCAATCTTCCAAAACTTTAAGCTTCATGAGAGGAAAGACCACACTGTTTTGTTCACTACTATATTTCTTGTGCCTGGCATAAAATTGGCACTCATTTAATATTTACTAAATGAATTAATAATCAGAATAGCTAACCCAGTGGTTGTCAAAATTAAAAGTGCATCAGAATCACCTGGAAAGATTATTAAAACACAGACTACTGGGTCTACCCCTAGACTTTCTGATTCAGTAGACCAAGGGTGGAGAGCAAGATTTTCCATTTGTAAAAAATTCCCAGGAGATTCTGATACTATCTAGTACAGTGCCTGGTGTCTAGTAGGCATGCAATTAATTATTAGTTGGCGAATAAATGAATAAACATATACTTAGCAAATACTTATAACGAATTTTGTTTTCTTAGGCAGAAAAAAAAGATTGGAATTGAACCTCTTTTCTTGCCTTATTGGGGGAAATAATGAAAAGATTTCACCATACATTCTTTAAATTGATTTATATTTATTCTAATTCATAATTCATTTTTTTTTCCAGTCAATCAGTATATGTCATGATTTATATAACAATATGTTTAAAGCACATGTGAGTTGTAGGTAATACAAGATAACAGTAATTACCAGAAAAGACGGTGACATCAAATCTATACCCAGGGCATGACCACCACTGGTCTGTAAAAAAAAAAAAAGTTGAGATAACACAATTTTAAAAGACATGAGGCAAAGCAACCATTATTTGAATTACAGATATTCCAGGAACTGGCCAGCATATTATCATTTAAAAAGATGACAAATTCATCTTACTCTAGAAGACATGGTAAAGGATAAAGAAAACTACCTGAAAAAATATTTTTTTTCCAAAAGAAAAGAGGGCATTGGTGAGTAGCAGAGAAAAGAGCTTAGAACAATACAAAACACCAGACAGGCAGGTGGTGATAGATATCAATATTTAGAAATAAGAAAGTAATGAAAATTTATAGCTCTCCATAAAAAAATGATTTTGGTTTTCTTGAAGTCATATAGATAGTGAGTGTGTAAAAAAAGAAATAACTGATATAACTGGGTAGTTTAAGTCCTTAATATCATATTAATCTAGCTGGGAACACAGACTTCAAGTTCTAAATATATAATGGACTTGTAAGTAATACTGTGTAACTATAAACAACAATAAAATGTTTAGCCAATCACTTTCAACCAAAACAAGAATTGTTTGCCAACAACATCAATTTAATTACAGTATGCAATGTAGTTCTTTCACTTCCAGATAGGAAAATGTTCAGATTTCCAAATTATCTGGGAAAAAAACAACCTGTAAAGTGAATGTTTTTCTATCACAAGGTCCACTCTTATTCCATTACATGATATAAAAGTGAAAGACTGATGAATGTTCTTGTTCTTGCATAATATAAACAAAAAAGGGGATCTGATAAGTGTACTCAAAAGAAGTTTATTTCAACTTAAACTTCAAGCTTATTCTTGTCCTAAATGTTGCTGATTCTAAAAAAATTTAAAAAATAAATAAAAATAAGATAAAATAAAACTCTAGTTTGCCTCTCCTCTTCTGTATGTGCTTTAATAATGCAAGCTAGCATACATTTATTTAAAAGAAGGAGGAGGAATAGATTTAAGATTTTCATGAAAAGTGCTATTAAGGGAGATCAAAATTAGTACCTTCTCAAATTGGACTTTAAAATCATATGATTTCCCAGAGTTTTGAAAGAAGCTTTGAAAGTTTGTGTTATTTCTTTGTATAACACAATAACTCATCTAGTCTCATCTGCAGGAAAAAAATGAGTAAGAAGCTACAATATGATCTATGTCGACTCCCAGCAACTCCTAGACTAATATAAATGCTTTTCCTCTATGTGTCCACAACATCTTTCATATACCTCTATCAAGACAATAATAAATATCTAATTTTAGGACAATACCTAAAAACAGATTTTTTAAAAAAGGCCTTCATCTAATCTGGTGTTCTCTCTATTATCTGTTCTTAAAAGTAAAAAATCTAAATGTAGTTTCACAAAGATAATTAATTCCAAAATTACCTGTTGATCCTAACAAAAGGAACTTGGAATTTTAATATCTTGTTATTAGAAACAAATTACTTTTCTCCTAAAATAAGCAAAATAGCTTGGCCCAGAGAAAAGAAAGTTGTCTACAAAATGATGGGTATAGAAGACATTCAAGCAAACTACTCTGTGGCTTGTCAACTTATTTGTTCAAAGGCCAGGAGCTCATGCATGTTATATAAAATTAAAAGCAGGTTAAACTATATTAAAGGATCCCAGGTTATTTATCACCTGACTCTCAGTTGCTATAGACAGACTACTCAATTCCACCTGAAAAACACGTGACTCAAATTAAACTCAGAATATAAAACAAAATACATAATCCCAACAAAGTCTGATTCCAAAAGAATGTTCTTCAACATGACAGTATCTCAGCTAATCTCCCAAATAGTATCATACCTGCTTTATCTCACTTTTTAACTGCATAATCCCAGTTCGTTCAGTTTTAGTTGCTCCAACAGCACCAATCTCATGGATAGAAATGGCAGGGCTGACATTTGAATCACTGGGACGCACTATATAGCACGATAGATTAAAGATAGAGAGGATAATCAGGTTCAGTTTTTTCTCTACCACACTTAAAAGACTTAGATACATGTCTTTCTTTTACTTTAATTAAAAACAACCAGTATAACCCTGCCATTCAAAGTGTGGTCCATAGACCAGTAGCATCAGCATCACCTAGGAGCTTCTTAGTATAATCTTAGTACTTATTCCAGACCTTTGATCCAGAATCAGTCTATATTTTAGCAAGATCTCCAGGTGAAATGTAAGGCTTGAGGAGCACTGCTTTAAAACTTTCTTTACCAATCTAAGTTCCGGTATCCATCCATCTGACATTATATATTTATTTATCCTAAGCTTAAAAGTTGAGAATGGAAGATAACCTTTTTCATTTGCTGTGATGTTTTACATACTCAACACCAAATACCACTATGAAACCGACAAGTTCAGGTGAAAGTTTAATTTCTGATGGGTCCCTACATGTATTTGAATTTAAACATGAAAGGATACATCAGATGTACTGAAGCAGCTACTCACACATGTGTGTGAATGCACACACACAGAACACTGTTAAGTACTATCAGATTATTATTAATTGCAATACAAGAAAGTTTTAGATGAGTTATTTGTTGTCCTAAAGTGGAGACTTCAATTCAGTATAATTTAAGGGAATGGATAGAACAGTTCAAAATAAAACATACAGTAATCTACTTGGTTGGCATTATTATTTAAGGGAAAAAAATGAGAAATACAGTGGTATCCAAATCTTGTTCCAAAAGACAACTTTGGCCTGACGTGTGGTGGTGCAGTGGATAAAGCCTCGACCTGGAATGCTGAGGTCACTAGTTTGAAACCCTGGGCTTGCCTGGTCAAAGCATATATGGGAGTTGATGCTTCCTGCTCCTCCCCCTTCTCTCTCTGTCTCTCTCCTCTCTCTGTCTCTCCCTCTCTCTCTCCTTTCCAAAAGACAACTTTGCTTTTAACTATTTCATATATTGGGGTTCTATTTATTTGGGGGGGGAATTTCTTCTGATAAAAGAAAAAACATTTAAAAATCAATGAGACTTAAACACTCTGAAATGGAAATGCAGTTATTTAGCCTTACCACTTCGTTCTACTCCAAACTCCTTGCCACTGAGAATATGATGCAGGAGGTTCTTCATGGCTGAAGGACTGAGATTCATCAGGCCATCTGTGGCTTCTTCAGCTAGTCAGCAGAAATGTAGGAGCAGAGATATTTCTAATTAGACTTTCTGAGTCACTTCATTGGAAGAATAAAGTAAAATCAATTTCTAATACCATACTGCCTAAGTATTGAGACTAATAATAGATTTATAATAATTTAAGGGCTGACTAACTAGTTTATGGATGAGCCAGGTCCTTGAATTCTTTTTCATCTCCTGTCACACTATAAGGGTACTACTCAGTAGGGTCTTTACGTGAAGGTGAAAGAACACTAGAACTGGACCCAGTCAGAGAAAGGCAAATGGACAAAAATAATCAAAGCTTATCAGCCTGGAAATACAGAGACTTAAAAGAGAATAAATATAAATTCATGAAATTATAAAGAGTATTGAGAAGATATTTTAAACTTGTTCATCAACATCAACCACTAATTAAGAGTTTTCTGCATGTAGGTGAAGATTTTAAGCAAAGTTAGTACAAACAGGTATGACATGATACTTAACCTTGAGAGGCTGACCTATTATTTGGGAGAGATTGGACATGTATACAAGATATACAATAATAAAATACATGCCAACTGAGGGTTGATTAAATTAGTGGGAAATATTGTTTAAGTAGGAGGTAGAGGCCAGATTGTTGAGGTTCTTGAATATCAGACCCAGGGATTTTTTTACTTTATCCTATAAGAAATAAATAGCCATGGTTTTGATGAGTCCACAGGAAAAAGACCATAGTAAGCAACTAAGGAAAAGTGAAAAATGTCTGGGGGTTTATCTGTGAATGAATTTTATTATTTAATAATCAGACCCTCATAAAACATCCCTTGGCACCATAGCTAGAGAATATACATATATAATACATGTATTCTGTATCAGTGTGCTAAACTAGAAATCATTTGGAATCAGGCACACTTGGACTCAATTTCCACTATTTACTAGTTATGTAACTTTGGGCAAGTTGTTAAACTTCTCTGAGTTTGGTTCTATATTGATAGAAGTGTACCTTCTCCAGAGGATTGTTTTAAGGACTGAATGAGATAATGTATGTAAATATAAAGCAAAAAGCAGGGTCTGGCATATTGTACGTATAAAATAATCATTATCTCTCTTCCTCTAAAGCAGGGGTCTCAAACTCGCGGCCCGCAGGCCGCATGTGGCCCGCCGAACAATGTTGTACTGATTTTTTTTTTGTTTTCAACTGCAGTGAGAAAAGTGTTGCGTAACAGTTGCCTTTTGTAGACGTAGTGCGGCCCGCCGAACGGCTGTGATCTTGCTCTGAGGCCCACATGCTGAGTTGAGTTTGAGACCCCTGCTCTAAAGGATTATTTAAATATAAATTATCTCGTGTAATTTAGGTTAGACTCAAACCAATAAATTTAGGTACTTGTGCCTGACCAGGCAGTGGCGCAGTGGATAGAACATCAGACTGGGATGCAGAGGACCCAGGTTCGAGACCCCAGTGTTGCCAGCTTGAGCACAGGCTCATCTGGTTTGAGCAAAAGCTCACCAGCTTAAGCCCAAGGTCACTGACTCTGAGCAAGGGGTTACTCAGTCTGCTGAAGGCCCGCAGTCAAGGCACATATGAGAAAGCAACCAATGAACAACTAAGGTGTCGCAACACGCAACAAAAAACTAATGATTGATGCTTCTCATCTCTCCATTCCTGTCTGTCTGTCCCTATCTATCCCTCTCTCTGGCTCTCTCTCTTTCTGTAAAACAAAACAAAACAAATTTAAGTGCTTGTTAATAGCTCAGTTAAAAACCTTTTAGGGAAATTTAACCTAAAAATGGCTAAAACTGAGTTTAGTGACTGTGATTTTTTTGGAGGGGTATGCAGTCCCTATTTCTTGTTGAAAAAAAATAAATGCCAATAGAAAACACAGTCATGCCACAGGGGTCTGCCTTTCCCCCTTTCACACTTTATACAATTCTGCTTTACAGTTTTAAAGAGAGTCTTGCCAGATAAATATTAACAGAAATATTGCCTTCCTTTATTCAATCTTGATGTTGACTAGCCAGAATACTGACACTATCAACAAACTGATATAATGACTTAATCTGGTGTCCAGAAGCTGCACTGACTCAATCAGAATCAAACCCACCCTGTCTTTTACACTCAAGTTCCATGTATGCTAGGAATTAGGGGGAATGCAGAATTTGGAGTGCAGAGCCCCTAAGAGGTGGAGTTTTGAAGTTGCAGAACAAATTAAATTTGACATAGTATCAGTCCCTTTTCTAGAGATTGAGTAACCCCAGAACAAGATTCTTTATGCAGTTTTTGAACTACTGATAAAATGTTTTAGCATTCTTTCCCTCCTGATCCCAAATTCAACAGACTTACATTAAAAGTGAAGTATGCCTAAAATAGTTACTATATTGAATACCTGTGCATTGAAGGGAGTGGGCCAGTTCTGTTGCCATAACTTGTATGATCAGACCAATTCGAAGTCGAAACATTTCAGCAAAGAGGCCAGGTTGAGTTCGCATATACATGGCTAGATATACCATTATTTCCTGAGCATGGAATGGATATATATATAATGGATATAGACAAAAATTATGGCTCAGACATCCAAAGACCTATTTTGTGGTCAGCTGCCAGATGCATTAAAAACAAGCTTTAAGGCCCTAACTGGTTGGCTCAGTGGTAGAGCATTGGCCCAGCATGTGGATGCCCTGGGTTCAATTCCTGGTCAGGGCACACAATAGAAGTGACCATCTGCTTCTCCCCCTCTCCCCCTCTCGCTTCTCTCTCTCTCTCTCTCTCTCTCTTCACCTCCTGCAGCCATGGCTAAATTGGAGCGAGTTGGGCCCGGGTGCTACGGATGGCTCCATGGCCTCTGCCTCAGGTACTAAGAAGAGCTCAGTTGCTGAGCAACAGAGCAAAGCCTCAGATGGGCAGAGCATTGCCCCCTAGTGGACTTGCTGGGTGGTTCCCGGTCAGGGTACATGCGGGAGTCTCTCTGCCTCCCTTCCACTCACTGAATAACAATAATAAAAACAAGCTTTAAAATATCTATCACTGGATTAGGCTTTATAATTCTGCTCACCTGTGTTAGGATTGAAACACTCATGTCCCCTTCACTGGCTTCATCTATCATTTCAGTGAGCACTTCATACGGCAGAGGTCTGAGGAAGAAGACGGTAAAGAAAGACAAAACCCTGCAACTACTTAGGCCTAAATATATTGAAAAATTTAGAAAGTTCCTCCCAAGTCCAAGTTACTGCCTCAACATCTCATCATTACTGGTAGCATGCTGCTTCTTTCAGTCTTCAGAGTTCATTGCCTCCCCAAACGACTTTGGCCCATATCAACTCAAGAGAGGTCTGCTTTTGCTCCTAACAGACTGAACTGGGGTTGGGTTGCATTTTTCAGGGATTTGGCATGGTGATGGTGCCAACTTGGACTTGGTGAACATGTTAAGGACACTACTCTTTTATGGATTCTTGCTGTATTAGCCAAGAGTTTGCTTAAAGGCTTTTAATCACTGTAAAAAAACAACAGAAGACTGGATAAAGAAGATGGGGCACATATACACCATGGTATACTATTCAGCCATAAGAAATGATGACATCGGATCACTTACAACAAAATGGTGGGATCTTGATAACATTATACGGAGTGAAATAAGTAAATCAGAGAAAAACAAGAACTGCAGGATTCCATACATTGGTGGGACATAAAAACGAGACTAAGAGACATGGACAAGAGTGTGGTGGTTACGGGGTATGGGGGAAGGGAAGGAAGGGGAGGAGATGGGGGAGGGGGAGGGGCACAAAGAAAACTAGATAGAAGGTGACAGAGGACAATCTGACTTTGGGAGATGGGTATGTAACATAATTGAATGACAAGATAACCTGGACATGTTTTCTTTGAATATATATACCCTGATTTATTGATGTCACCCCATTAAAATTAATAAAAATTTATAAAAAAAATAAAAAAGATCTGCTTTTTCCTATCTAAACTTGGATTGTCTTTTCCCTACACAATTTTATTTAAAAGTCACTCTACGATGTCCTTCCAGATTAGTCTTTTATGGTTAATTTATAACATTTGAGAAGCAACTATTATGGCTAGAAAATAATAAATTTAAGCATGCCTTTTGGAAGCCATTATATTGATTTTCTATAGCTTCATCAGTTTATACACACACACACTCATACACATGGATATACACACTTCCTCCCACACTTGTGACTCTCCTGTTGATATTAAGTACTCTGGCATAATGGGACATGGACCATGCCACTGTCTTCTTTCAGACTTTATTACACTTTACAGACACTGTGTTTTCTATCAACATTGAAGTTAAGACCCTCCACCAGCAAAATAAATAAATAAATAAATAAATAAATATATACATTTATAGTGAGCTATATATATATATATGTGTGTGTGTGTGTGTGTGTGTGTGTGTGTGTGTGTGTATGTGGCTCACTAAAGGTTCAGATAATGGTTAGCATTAGTTAAAATAAAATATTATTAAAATTGAGATAGGAATATTGTTCTTTTTAGACATAATAATATTAGAGATTCAGTAGGCTATAGTATAGTGGTAACATAACTTTTATATACACTGGGAAATTAAAAAATTCATGTCACTCATTTTATTGTGGTATTTACTTCATTACAGTGCTCTGGAAACAAACCACAATTTTTTAAGGTAAACCTATAGTCCCAAATTAATTCCAGGAAGATGTTATGGGCTGAACTGTGTCCTTTCAAAGTTCATATTTTAAAATCTCAATCCTAGCACCTCAAAGTGTAATGACCTTATTTGGAGATGGTTATTATGTGGGTCCTAATCCCATAGGACTGGTGGTGTCTTTATATAAATGGGAAATCTGGACACAAATACACACACACAGAAAGGAAATATAAAGAGGCATAGAGAGAAAACAGTCACCTATAGGGCAGGAGAGAGGCCTAGAACAAAGTCCAAAGAACAGCTGAAGTTTTTTGTGGGTGCTAATTGCAGTTGCCTGGTTTATTTGTTTTTGTTTTGAATGGGAGGGTTTGGAAAATCCAATAAGAAAACAAAAACAAACATTAAATTTTAAAAATGCAGAATTTGACTATTTGAGTACTACTCACTGAGTTTCCTCTTATTTACTCTGCCCTGTTACTATCAACATTCTCATGCCAATAAATTCATGCACATAGGACATTATCATTAATTGACAGATTACAGCAAGAGAACTGGGGTCAGTTCACACAACTCCTTGAAGACTAAGAGAAGCTTGATCAAATCAAGTCGGAAACTATACTCACGCAGAGATAGTCTTCTCTCGAGGTTCTGGAGGTAGTCCCACTGTCAAATGTTTCTGGTGGGAGAGAAGGTCTGTGCAGGCCTAAGGGGAGACAATATAACACCATTATCCTTCCCATAACACCTCAGACTTCCATGAAAATTACTCTTTATTGCTTAGAAGCTGTTGTTCCCCCTTAATTTAATGACACAACAAACTGTCTTTCTCAGGAAATATCCTGATCAGAAAAGAGGGATTTCTAGAAAGGAACAATGAGGTATTTAATCTCATAAGAGATAGGAAGTTTTAACCTCACATAAATGAATTCTTAAGATCTAGAATTCTTATAGTTTATAACATCTCTATAAGTCTACAGTTTATATGCTTCAGTGTTGTATATTTGATATTCACAAACAGAAAGCTAACTAAATATTAGAAACTTTATGTGGGAAAGACAATACCTAATGATTAGAACCAATTATGGAACCAATTTTTAAAAAGCCCGCTATTTAGATTTGGTGTAAATTTAAGAATTTACAGTACCTCATCTAGTGCTTCCACCTTCTTCCTTAAGATTCCAGAGATGTACCGGATCAGGCCCCAGTGACGAATTTCTCCAACTTTGCCATAGAGTTCAGTAAGCAGCTCTCTGACTGTTGCACTTCCTTCATCATACAATTCAGTTTCCCAGTCAGGTCCTCTGGAATGTCAAAGACAAGCCTATATTAATTGTAAGTAAAGCTTTCAGCAACAATCTTTTATTTCAGTGTTATAATGGATATGCTTGTTTTTGATAGGTCTCTCTGAATAGGAAATGAGTGTTATTATTTACCAAGAGTCCTTATATTAGTAGTCAGCCCTGGAAATCAAATACTTAGACAAGAATAACTCTTAGTCTCAGCTGTGTTTGGACAAAATGCATTCTTTTACCCTCTTCATGGGCTTCAATAGTGCCGAAGATAAGGTCAAAGATTTAACTATTGAAATTTCAGAAAGTAGCCACTCAGGGAACTAATGAAGAAATAAGAAGGATGTGTGGTGATTTTTAAAGGATATATATATATTATTGTTATTGTAAAAATTACTGTAACACAAATCAGCTGTGAAGTACCATAAAAGATACATAAAGCACTATGGAATTAGGAATTTAATATGATAAAGGTAGATTATTTGTTAAATAATGTTAAGACAATCAAATAGCCACCTAAAAAAAAAAACTAGCTGGTTCTATGCCAGAATTCCAAATGTATAAAAGATTTTAAAATAAATGTACTAGAAAATATATGGGAGAACTATTTTACAACTTTGGAAGAGGACATTGTAACTATGAACCAGAAGCCATAAAAGAAAAGACTGATACATTTATATACATAGAACAACACCATTCTTATTGTACATGCCACTGTAAGCAAAGTCGAGAGCACATTTCAAAGTGATAAAAACATATTCCAAAATTTGATAACACTACACTGGTGAAGGTTTGGGAAATACTAAAAATTAGAGCAGAAGTAAATGAAATGGATAAAAAAAAAACTATACAAAAAATTAATACAACAAAGAGCTGGTTCTTTGAAAAGATTAATACATTGACAAACCACTGGCCAGACTCACCAAGAAAAAAAGGGAAGGAATTCATATAAACAAAATCCGAAATGAAAGAAGAGAAATTACCACAGACATCATAGATATACAAAGGATCATAGTAGAATATTATGAAAGATTATATGCTACCAAATTCAACAACCTAGAGGAAATGGATAAATTCCTAGAACTATACAATCTTCCTAGACTGAGTCACAAAGAAGTGGAAAACCTAAATAGACCTATAAGCAGGGAGGAAATAGAAACAACTATCAAAAACGTACCTGAAAACAAAAGTCCAGGACCAGATGGCTACACTAGTGAATTCTACCAAACAGTCAAAAAAGATTTAGTACCTATACTTCTCAAAGTCTTCCAAAAAATAGAAGAAAGAACAATAATCCCTAACACATTTTATGAGGCCAACATAACCCTCATACCAAAACCTGGCAAGGACAACACAAAAAAAGAAAACTACAGGTTAATATCTCTAATGAACACAGATGCAAAAATCCTAAACAAAATCCTAGCAAATCAAATATAACAACACATTTTAAAAAATACATCATGATTGCCTCTTGACCTTTTGGCTAAGATAAAGTATAGTAAAAATACATCATGATCAAGTGGGATTCATTCCAGGAGCAGAGGGATGGTTGAACTTACAGAACTCGATCAACATAATACACCAGATCAACAAAACAAAAAACAAAAATAATATGATTCTATCAATAGATGCCAAAAAGGCATTTGCTAAGATACAACATCCCTTTATGTTTAGAACAGTCAATAAAATGGAAATAGAAGGAAAGTACCTCAACATAATAAAGCCCATGTATGACAAACCATCAGCTAATATCATTTTAAATGGTAAAAACTGAAGGCTTTTCCTCTGAAATCAGAAACATGACAATATTGCCTATTCTCTCCACCCTTATTCAACGTAGTTTTTGGGATATTGAAGAGGCAGAATGGACGTCCCCCCATTTGGTTTGGATGTTGAGACTGAATATGTCATACACACATACCCAAAGGTGTGAAATGATGTAGGGAAGGATGTAAGGAGAGTAGAATTCAATCTCGGACTACTGAGTTTAAGGTACCCAGATCTATGGTACCTAACAGGGCGCTTTGACACATAGCAAACACTCAAAAGTGTTAGTTTCTTTTCCATGTAAGCCACGTTATCTTAGTTCTTTAGAGTTAAGAATATATTTATCAGTAGATTTTACCAAATAATGAAGGTTTAAAATAACCATAATAATGATAATAATAGTTATAATTTATTGGTCACTATGTACAAGAGATTGTATTAGAGACTTTGCAGATCTTATATCTTGTTTAATCTTTGCAACAATTCTATGAGGTAGGTATAATTCAACCTTTATAAATGAGGACAATTGAGGCTTTGAAGTTACAAAGTAGGTAGGTTGGTCAACTGTATTCAAATACAGATTAGTGAGACTCCAAATCTGTGCTGTATTTACTACATTATTATTTCTCTATATATGAACATTAGATTGATGATATCTATCACTTACTTCGTAGTATACAGCATGTAGAGGATATCAGCTTGCTCCTGGAAGCTAGAGGTCTCCTTTAACTGTAAAACCAGTGCTTTGAAGTCCACCTCCCCAGACTGATTTCTAGGAAAATGCATTTCTACATGAACCGAAGGAACCTTTAGATTGAAAAAGGATAAAAAATATTAAGTCCACAAGTGCTCAACTTAAATAATGCCCTAGAGTGATGATATTTTCATTTCTGCAATTTTTCCATAAGAATGCTATTAATTTTGATGAAAAGTTAACCCAAAACAATGAAACCTTCAAGATCTATAATACAGCAATGTAGTTCTCATAAAGCCTGCTAGAAAAACTTGTCCATTTAAAAAGAGAACTGAAAAGGTGATATATCTTCACCAGGGTAGCATTTTGCCTTCCATCAGTTACTATCAGAAACCATAATGGCTAGTTCTATTATTTTCCATAAAGACAGCAGTTTTGCAAAAAGCTGATAGAGGAAGATGGCAGTGAAGTAGGAAGATGCACAAACTCCCAGCTCTTACCACAAAACTGGAATACAAATAATTTTAGGAGCAGTCAGCGTGAAAAACCAACTCTGGACTACAAGAACAGCTCTCAAAAACCAAAGAGCAAAGAAGAAGCCACAACAAACCTGGTAGGGAGCGCCTGAATATCCCCTACTTACAGGAAAGAAGGGGAGGTGAGGCTGAGAGCCCAGAGGGGCTCTCACTCCAGGAAAAAGAGCAGAAAATACTGCTCACAGCCACTTGCCTGGCGACCAGGGAGCAAGGTGTGTTGAAAGGACCAGCTTGTCTTCCAAGAAGAAAGGGGAGAGAGAGGAACAGATAGTGAGGGGCAGAGGAATGCAGGGGATGACCTAAAAAGCTGACTCACCCAGTGCTGCAGGTAGCCATAGCTGGGGGAGGGACTGATCCTTCCACAAAACAAAAGATTAAAGTGCTTCCAGATCACAGATCTCCAGACATCTCTCCAGTTGCAATCAGAACAACAAAACACAGCTGAAAACAAGAAGTGGGGAGGAGGGGCAGTAACTCAGATCTCCATGGAGATCTGAGATACACCTCCCCCTACTGAAGCTGAGAAAACACCCTGCACCCAGAGAGATTAACTGGTAGAAGAGGCCTTCAAAGTCTCAGGTTACACCCACTGCATTCCTGGATACAGTTTGAAGAAAGCCCCCTGCTGAGATCAGTAAACAAGACTTATCACCTGTTAAGAAAACAAACAAATCAAGACTCCAAATTGGCCCAAATTCGAAAGTAAATTACAAATAATAGCTGATGCTAACCCAAGAAGACCTAGAAATAACACAATTGAAAACTGGAGGCAGACAACACCAAGCCTAGACTCAACCAGCTCTACAAACAAAACACCCAAACACACAGACATAATGAGAAGACAAAGAAGTGCAATCCAAATGAAACTACAAGAGAAACCTTCAGGAGATGAACTGAGTGATATGGAAATAACCAAACTTCCAGAGGCGGAGTTCAAAATGATTGTAAGGATGTTTAGGGATTTTAGAACAACAATGGATGGTCACTATGAACACATAAATAAAAAAATAGCACATATAAAAAAGGATATTGAAATATTAAAAAAGAATCAGTCGGAGATGACAAATACAATATCAGAAATGAACACCACAATGGAAGGAATTAAAAACAGGATACATAGACCAGAGGATCAAATCAGCGAGTTAGAGAACAACTGGAATGAAGGCATGAAAGCTGAGGAAAAAAAAGAAAAGAGACTAAAAATGTCTGAGGAAACTCTTAGAGAGCTCTGTGACAACATGAAGAGAAATAACATCCACATCATAGGGACTCCTGAAGAAGAAGAGAAAGAACAAGGGATAGAGACTTTGTTCAATCATATCATAGCTGAAAACTTCCCTCAATTAAGGCAGGAGAAACCCTCACAAGTTCAAGAAGCACAGACAACTCAATTAAACAGAAACCCAAAGAAACCTACACCAAGACACATCATAATTAAAATACCAAAGCTAAGTGATAAAGAGAAAATATCAAAAGCTGCAAGAGAAAAAAAAGCTATTACTTACAAAGGAGCCCCCATAAGGATGACATCTGACTTCTCAACAGAAACACTTGAGGCCAGAAGGGAATGGCAAGAAATATTCAAAGTAATGCAGAACAAGAACCTACAACCAAGACTACTTTCTCCAGCAAGGCTATCAATTAAAATTGAAGGAGAAATAAAAAGCTTCCTAGACAGAAAAAAAACTCAAGGAATTCATTACAACCTAATCAAGGATGCAAGAAATGCTAAGGGGCTATGGTAAACAGATCAAAGTGGGAAAAGAATATAGCAAAAAAGAAATACAGCTTTAAAGAAAAAAATGGCAATAAACAATTACATATCAATAATAACCTTAAATGTAAATGGCTTAAATGATCCAATCAATAGACATAGGGTAGCTGCATGGATAAGAAAACAGGACCCATACATATGCTGTCTACAAGAGACACACCTTAAAAAAAAAAGATGCACATAGACTGAAGATAAAAGGATGAAAAAAAATATTTCACGCAATAGAAATGAAAAAAAAGCTGGGGTAGCAATACTTATATCAGACAAAATGAACTTTAAAACAAAGACTATAGTAAGAGATAAAGAAGGTGACTACATAATGATAAAGGGAGCAATCCAACAGGAAGATATAACCATTATAAATATCTATGCACCTAATATAGGAGCACCTAAATATATAAAGCAGACTTTGATGGATAAAAAGGGCAAGATCAACAGCAATACTATAATAGTAGGGGATTTCAATATCCCACTAACATCACTAGATAGATCCTCAAGAAAGAAAATTAACAAAGAAACAGCAGACTTAAAGGACACACTAGATCAACTCAATTTAATAGATATCTTCAGAACCTGTTACCCTAAAGCAACAGAATATACATTCTTTTCAAGTGCTCATGGTACATTCTCTAGGATGGACATGTTAGGGCACAATAGTGGTCTCAACAAACTTAAGAAGATTGAAATCATAACAAGCACTTTCCCTGATCACAATGGCATGAAACTAGAAATCAACCACAACAGAAAAGCTCAAAAACTCTCAAACACATGGAAACTAAATAGCAGGTTGTTAACGAATAGATTAAGAATTAGATCAAAGAAGAAATAAAAAATTCCTAGGAACGAACGATAACGAGCATACATCAACTCGAAACTTATGGGACACAGCAAAAGCAGTACTGAGAGGGAAGTTCATAGCATTAGAAGCATACCTCAAGAAGCTAGAAAAACCTCAAATAAACAACTTGACCCTGCATCTAAAAGAACTAGAAAAAGAACAGCAAGTAAAGCCCAAATGTAGGAGAAGGAAGGAAATAATAAACATCAGAGCAGAAATAAATGACATAGAGTTTAAAGAAACAATACAAAGGATTAATGAAACCAGGAGCTGGTTCTTTGAAAAGGTAAACAAGATCGATGAACCTTAACCAGTCCCACCAAGAAAAAAAGAGAGAGGACTCAAATAAATAAAATTAGAAATGAGAGTGGAGAAATAACAACTGACACAACAGAAATACAAAATATTGTAAGAAAATATTATTAAGAACTGTATGCCAAAAAGCTAGACAACATAGATGAAATGGACAAATTCCTTGAAACATATAACTTCCATAAATTAATCTGTAAGAATCAGAAAACATAAACAGACCAATTACAACAAATGAGATTGAAACAGTTATCAAAAAACTTCCAAAAAATAAAAGTCCTGGGCCTGGTGGCTTCACAAGTGAATTCAACCAAATATTCAAAGAACAACTAACTCCTATCCTTCTCAAGCTATTTCAAAAAATTCAAGAGGAAGGAAGACTTCCAAGCTCCTTTTATGAGGCTAGTATAATTCTGATTCCAAAACCAGGCAAAGATAACACAAAGAAAGAAAATTATAGGCCAATATCCCTGATAAATTTAGATGCTAAAATCCTGAACAAAATATTACCAAACTAGATCCAACAATATATGGAAAAAATCATACACCATGATCAAGTGGGATTTATTCTGGGGAGGCAAGGCTGGTACAATATTCACAAATCAATCAATGTGATTCATCACATAAACAAAAGGAAGGAGAAAAACCACATGATAATTTCAATAGATGCAGAAAAAGCATTTGATAAAATCCAGCACCCATTCATGATCAAAACTCTCAGCAAAGTGGGAATACAGGGAACATACCTCAACATGATAAAGGCCATCTATGACAAACCCACAGCCAACATCATACTCAATGGGCAAATATTAAAAGCAATCCCCTTAAGATCAGGAATAAGGCAGGGGCGCCCCCATTTACCACTCTTATTCAACATAGTTCTAGAAGTCTTAGCCATAGCAATCAGACAAGAAAATTAAATAAAAGGCATCCAAATTGGAAAAAAAGAAGTAAAACTATCATTATTTGCAGATGATATGATATTATATATAGAAAAGCCTAAAGTCTCAGTCAAAAGACTACTAGACCTGATAAATGAATTCAGCAAAGTGGCAGGATATAAAATTAATATTTAGAAATCAGAGGCACTTTTATACACTAACAATGAACTGTCAGAAAGAGAATTTAAGAAAGCAATCCCCTTTACCATTGCAACCAAAAAAATAAAGTACCTAGGAATAAATTTAACCAGGGAAATTAAAGACTTGTACTCGGAAAATTATAAAACATTGATAAAAGAAATCAGGGAAGATACAAACAAGTGGAGGTATATACTGTGCTCATGGTTAGGAAGAATAAACATCATTAAAATATCTATATTACCCAAAGCAATTTATAAATTCAATGCAATACCAATTAAAATACCAATGACTTACTTCAAAGATATAGAATACATATTCCAAAAATTTATATGGAACCAAAAGAGAACACAAATACCCTCAGCAATCTTGAAAAGGAAGAATAAAGTTCACTTCCTGATATCACACTTCCTGATATCAAGTTATACTACAAGGCCATTGTACTCAAAACAGCCTGGTACTGGCATAAGAACAGGCATATAGATCAATGGAACAGAACTGAGAACCCAGAAATAAACCCACACTTTTATGGACAACTGATATTTGACAAAGGAGGTAAGACCATACATTGGAGTAAAGACAGCCTCTTCAACAAATGGTGTTGGGAAAATTGGATAGCTACCTGCAAAAAAATGAAACTAGACCACCAACTTACACCATTCACAAAAATAAACTCAAAATGGATAAAAGACTTAAATGTAAGCCGTAAAACCATAAGCATCTTAGAAGAAAACATAGGCAGTAAGCTCTCCGACATCTCTTGCAGCATTATATTTGCCGATTTATCTCCACGGGCAAGTGAAATAAAAGACAGGATAAACAAATGGGACTATATAAAACTTAAAAGCTTCTGCACAGCTAAAGACAATAAGAACAGAATAAAAAGACAGACTACAGAATGGGAGAATATATTTGACAATACATCTGATAAGGGGTTAATAACCAAAATTTATAAAGAACTTGTAAAACTTAATACCAGAAGGACAAACAATCCAATCAAGAAATGGGCAAAAGAAATGAATAGATACTTCTCCAAAGAGGACATACAGATGGCCAATAGACATATGAAAAAATGCTCAATATCACTAATCACTAGAGAAATGTAAATTAAAACCACAATGAGATATCACCTCACACCAGTCAGAATGGAGCTCATCAACAAAACAACACAGAATAAGTGCTGGCGAGGATGTGGAGAAAAGTGAACCCTCTGCACTGCTGGTGGGAATGCAGATTTATGCAGCCACTGTGGAAAACAGTATGGAGATTCCTCAAGAAATTAAAAAATCAAACTGCCTTTTGACCCAGCTATCCCACTTTTAGGAATATACCTCAAGAACACCATAGAACTGTTTGAAAAGAAGAAATGCACCTTCACGTTTATGGCAGCATTGTTCACAACAGTGAAGATCTGGAAACAGCCCAAGTGTCCGTCAGAGGACAAGTGGATTAAAAAGCTTTGGTACATATATACTATGGAATACTAGTCAGCCATAAGAAATGATGACATCGGATCATTTACAATAACATGGATGGACCTTGGTAACATTATACGGAGTAAAATAAGTAAATCAGAAAAAACTAAGAATTATATGAATCCATACATAGATGGGATATAAAAATGAGACTCAGAGAAATGGACAAGAATGGGATGGTAACCTTGGGCAAGGAAGGAGAGAGAAGGGCTGGGGGGAGGGGAGGGCACAAAGAAAACCAGATAGAAGGTAACAGAAGACAATTTGACTTTGGGTGAGGGGTATGCAGCATAATCAAATGTCAAAATAATCTGGAGATGTTTTCTCTCAACATATGTACCCTGATTTATCAATGTCACTGCATTAAATTTAATTTAAAAAAAAAGCTGATAGAAATACCTCATGTGCAAGTTTACCTGATCCTTTTGTGGAGGGTGAGGTGAGTCAAGTAAGTTGAATGAAGGCCGGGAAGCTTGAACTATCTTTGTAGGAAGATACCTATGAACATCTGCAAAAGGTTGACATTTATGATAAAGGTTAGATAATTCAGGAAAGGTTGTGTCACAGAAGACATATTCCACTACAAATACTACTGAAAAAGAATAGTGGTCATGGAGAGGTGAATTGTAACATTGTTAAAAAATGAGAACTCAGTTGATGTCAATAATGGAATTACATGTGGTCAGTTCGTTATGAAGTTTATCCTTTCTGGGTAACATTAAAGAAAAGAAATATAAGTATCAGATAATTTAAAGAATGTTCAATCAATCAAGAAACATTTTTGAATGGAATGTCTAAAATTGTAGCATCAGCTGATATAAAAGTCTAAAAATGTAATCAATACCAAAATGGTACTATCACTGATATTCTGATAGAATACCACATATCACAGAAAGGACACTGTTACATTTTATATTCTCTTGACATTCCTAGGAGAGAACAGATAAATGGATGATCTTATCTAGGGAATCAAAAAGTGTCATGGACTATAAGTAAGAATCAATCCATTGTTGAAATACTTACCATAATTTCTAAAGAGAGACGCTTTCATCATTTTCACCATTTTACAGATACAGAAATAAAGATACAGAGCTCAAATAACTGTGCAAGCAAGTAAGTAGGAGAGCTGGAAATGCAGCTCAAGTTTCCTGATTCATAATCTGAAAGTATAACTTAAGAAAGTTTATTTCTTCACATAAGCCCTTTGTCAAGGAAGCTTACTTGAAGGGAACGCTAAGCTTTTCCCTATTCTAAATGTCAAATGACTCTCCAATGTTCATTTTAATATCTTTGGTTAGTAAGAATCAATCAAATTTTAGACAATAAGAGCATGCACCTCAATCATTCTCATCATCTGTAAATGTTAACATTTAGGCCCTCCAAGTATGGCCAAGGATCCCTTCTGTCCCTTCACATGTAGCTACCTAGAGGCACTGAACACTCTTGTGGATCACAACTACTCCTGGCAATGTGTCACAGAAGACATATTCCACTACAAATACTACTGAAAAAGAATAGTGGTCATGGAGAGGTGAATTGTAACATTGTTAAAGAATGAGAACTGTAGTTGACAAAAACAGATCTACACTCCTAGAACCACTGACTATAAAAGTCACAGCTTGCCTAAGGGAATGAAATGGAGCTTACTTAAGGTAGAATGGCTCCTTCTCCATTTAAAGGCACTCTTCTAATAGTTTGCAATTTCTCTTTAAATAAAATTTTTCCCAAAGGAAAAAATACTCACCACCATTTTAATACTTTGATGTTAAAACTGAGTATGTTCTATGTCTCTTCTCACTATGTAACTGGTTTAACCAGACTATATAGCACTATCCACAGCAAAACTATACCCAGTTCATTAGCTTTACAAGTATTTGAGTGTCTAATATGTTCTAAGTACTGTCCAAGGTGCTGAGGATAAAGCAGTAAACAAAACAAAGTTCCTGCTTACACTGTGATAAACATACCACCCCACTCCATTCCAGGCTTCACATCATCCTGTGCCTGACTCCAGTGAGTTCTGGCATTACTCACTCTGTACATGCAGCTCCGTGGCCTTGGTCACCAAGGACATTAAATCACAGGTTGTTTGCACAGTAGCTCGGAACTGATCTAGTCTTCCCTTCTGTGAGGTAGGGGCTAGTTTAGGATGGGGAGCAGTGTGTGCCAAAAGGTGATCTAAATAACGAGCAACTTCATCACCACAGTGAGCTGCAAGATTGTGGGGTAGGGTAAAAAGAGAAAAATGAGCATTTAGTTACTTCACAATTTAACCCACCAAAAAGAATGACTGGATCCTGTGACTACCACTATAGCACCAAAAGTATTGATAGGTTGTTCTAGCTCATGGTGTGTGTGTGTGTGTGTGTGTGTGTGTGTGTGTGTGTGTGTGTGTAATCATTATATAACCTTGTATCTTTACCATTTAAAAACTATGGCCATTTACCAGGACCCACTTGTTCTTCAACTTTCCTGAGACAATTTTAGGGCCACTGGAAGCAGTATGAGGTTAATATAAGACAAATGGTGCAAACATTTCATATGCAAGCATATGATAATAGTGGTGGTAACAGTGATGGTAGAGGAGGAGCAGAATAGAGCCCTTTCCGTCTCACTGCTATGATAAGACTTTTTGTGAGGAAGGGCAAAAATCTTTCACTACATATTGAGCCTAGCTGAAAACAGATTCTACAAATGGCAAGCTACAACTGCTAACAATTAGCATTGGTGTTGAAAGAACTACTGGCCACACATTTCTCTTTATAGCCACCTCATTCATTTATTGACCAAATACTATGTACCAGGTGGTATACTAGGTGCTGACATTTCAGTGGTGAAGAAGATAGAAATGGTCCCTATCCTCTTGGGCTCCCTTTCTTCCACATACCTTCTACAATATTATCTCTGGCTATGGATAATGGAAACAAAAATATACATACACCCAGTGGATGCTTAACATTTAATACTTTACATGAACATTCACAACATTTACAATTGGAAAAAATGGAGTGTTTCAATTGATACTTAAGTCTACTAAGTCAGTCATGCATCATCTGGTTTTTTTATCATCTTCGGTGTTCTCTTAAATGTCTTTCTGTGCTCTGATGAGACTAATGTGAATTAGCAAAACTGTAAGAATAAAACTCATACTCCATGACATCCTAATGACAAATATTATAACCTTGAATACAACCCCGAGGGAAGGAGTATAAAGAATACGGACTTGAAACTAATACAAGTAATATAATATTGTATACAAATTATACTTTAAAAAAGAATATGGAGAGAAGCACTCTCTCCATGGAAGAGTTGGCAAGCAATAGATACATCCATTGTGAAACCTCCCATGAGTAAATCCAGAGAGGAAAGTTAACCCAGACTGCATAATATCAGGCTAAGTAACACATATCACTAAAAATACATGTTTTAGACAATCTAGGAGGAGTGCTACAAATGAAATTCACAATCACCAATGGAATAACAAACACCCTCAATATATGATTATTCTTGTCTGGTTTTCAAAATAATTCAGCTTATGCCAAGATAGATCTCACAACTTTTGTTATTATTGATAATAGGAAATAACCTTATATTTAATGCACTTTTCCAACAAAGAAATTCACACTATTTTATATATTACAAAAACAAATAGAGAGTGAATTAAATGGTACTTCAGTGAGTAAATGCTGAGTCCAAACAAGAAAATGGTCCCTACTACTAACATGTTGGTCTATTGTATGAGATTATGCCTGCTACCCATCAAGGAAAGCTAACTTATTTATTTATTTTCTTTTCTCCAACATGCCATTCTGAGGATAAAGAAATTGGCTGCCTTAATATATAGGCTAACAGTTAACTACCCAGACAATGAAAGCAGGCAAACCATGTTTTAGATAGCTAGAAGAATAATTTGTTCCTATTATCCTTTTTCCTTTGGGAATCAAGCATTGTAATGCTTGTCCTACCTAGGTCAGTATTTTAATACTCTAAGGTACTTCTCAGCCATTTTTAATATATTCCCCCATGGTTTTTTCTCACTATATTATCTTAGTATTTCTAACAGTCAATTAGACTTCGTTATGCTTTATTTGTCTTGTGTGTAATAGAAAAGCAACACATATGCCAAATTCATTTTTTTTTCAAACTATGCAGACCTCCCAGGAGATTCTGAAGTTCCCATATAATATTATATATAAAAAGCACTCTAACTAAATTTCATATTTTATGTTCTAACATCAAAAGGAGTAGTATATATGTATAGTTTTCCTATTATATACTTAATTAAATATCTCACTCATCACACTGTTTCCTGTCATTTTGAAATCACCAGCCATGTTATATGCTCATCAGAGAAATCTTCCCTAACCTGACTTAGTAAGGGACAGTCCAACTCCATACCCCACAATCACAACAGGGATATTAGTCCAGAAACCAAAGGTAAGTAGAAGGATGAAAAGTGAAGCCAAACAAAAAGTACATGTATTAAATAGGCATGAGACTGCTGGTAGTAAGAAATATTAAGAAGGATACTAAACAATACTTGTATTCTTGTCCAGCAAGGCCTGTGCCTTTATGAATCCTCCTTACCATTACTGGTTGGATCATAGTCATTCATCCAGTCACAAGATTCCAGCTCACTATAGTTGTCATTGTAATCTTCACTGTACAGTTTACTTTCAGGTCCAGGGTCCATGAAGCTCAAATGTGTGCAGCAAGATGTTGTCAAAAACTCTGACAATTTACCTGTTTGAATCCTGACAATTAGACAGTAAATAGAAAACAAGAAATTAGAAAATATACTTTTTAAAACAACACAATTTAGTGAAAAAGCCTACCCAGAATGTTTTGTTGGGGGATCACTAATGTTTATACATTAGTACAAACTTTGCAAAAGTGAAATTTTACTTTCCTCTTGGCATGGTGTATTGTAGGTTAGGGTACTATGTTAATAAAAACTACAATTATGGGTTCATGATCCACCAGCAGTTTTTCTTTCTTTCCCTGCTATGTGGCTATGTTGATAACTATGCAAAACATGGCTAAAATTTCTATTGGCTACCAGAGAAGGTAGGATGAAATGAAGAAAAATCATCACATATCAATAACATCATTCTTAAAAATACTCAGAAAGACCATTTCGAAAATAAAAGATGGTATTTTAAATTTTTATTAATTATAATAGATTGTAAGCCATATCCTCCCCTACTTATAAAGCCAATTGCAAAGTCCAAAGGGAAACTCAGTAGCACTGATTTTCTAAAGAAGCCAGTTGGAAGGGGTTCCCAATGCCTAGATATTATATAATTTGAACACTAAAATAAATTATGACAGGACTGGAGCATGAAACAATAAACAAAATAAAAATCCATGCATCTATGCTGACACTAAAACTATAAAATAGAAGGGAGTAGGGGAAAGCTATTTTTTAAACAGAAAGGTTCCAAATATTAAATGTATGCAGAATGATCGAAACACAAAACCATCATTTTATGACTCCGCTAATAATAACTGATTCATCAATGTAACCTAAGACTATTTAGTAAAAAATCTATTAGACAAAGGATATAGAAAAACCTGACAGATAACACTTCAACCAAATTGAGAGAGATTTTTCAAAATAACTGATCTTCTTTTTTACAAAACTGTAATGAAAACAGTCATAAAAGATTAACAAAATACCAGGGAACTGTTCTACATTTAAAAACATCAAGGATATATAATAATAACTAAATGTCAATGGGTGATCTTTGATTGGACTCTGGAGTGGGTGCAGGGGGGGAGCTATGGGAAAATATTATTGGGACAAATGGGTAATTTTGAATATGAGCTCTATATTAAACAATAGTTTTGTATTAGTAATAAGTTTTCTGAGTGTTATGATAACATTGCAGTTATGTATGAGAATACTCTTTTTCTTAGAAGATAGAAACTGAGTATTTAGCATACAAGAGTTATGTTTCTGACTAACTCTCACAGAGTTCAGCAAAAAAAGGTGTGTGTATATGTGTGTGTGCATGCACATATGTATGTGAGAGAGGGAGGAGGGTAGGAAAGAAGAGAGTAAGGGAGGAGTGGAAGGAAGGAGGACAGAAAGATTTTCAATATAAATTCTTTAGCATGAAATTTTTCCAAAATTAAGACATAGGAAAAAAAGGAAAACCAACCAGAATTGAAAAGTTCAGTGATTTTATTTTATTTTATTTATTATTATTATTATTATTTTTTAGTGAGAGATAGAGGAGAGACAGGGAGAGAGACAAGAAGCTTCAACTCATAGTTGTGTCACTTTGGTTGTTCACTGATAGCTTCTCATGTGTACCTGGTGGGGGTTGGGGTGGGCTCCAGACAGGCCAGTGACCCCTTGCTCAAGTCAGCGATCTTTGGGCTCAGGCCAGCTACCACGAGATCATGTCCACGATCCCATGGTAAAACTGGCAACCCTGTATTCAAGCTGGAAAGCCTATGCTCAAGCCAGATGAGCCCACATTCAAGCCAGTGACCTCAGGGTTTCAACCTGGGACCGCAGTGTTACAGGTTGACATTCCATCCACTGTACCAGCACCAGTCAGGCAAGAAGCTCTTTTTTAAAAAAAAAAATAAGTTTTCAGGTGTACCATTCTACAACCTTGACCAGCATCACCCCAATAAAAAAAATAAAGAAAATACATAAAATAAATGAAAAATAAAATATAAAGAATAAGTTTTCTTGTCCACTGAATTGTTAAGATCTAGGCAAAGATCTGAGTGAGAAAAAAATCAAATGCTTCTCTATAAAATTAAATTTCATCATTCCATTTATCAAACACGAGCTTCCCTGAATAGGATAAAATTTTTGTTAAAGACACATAGAAAGAATATCATGCTAAGTGAAATAAGACAGAAAGAATTAAGAACCATATTATTTCACTTACAAGAGGGATATAAAAATGAAAACAAGTGAACAAATAAGAAAAACAAAACAAAATCTTTTAGACATGGACAACAGTATGGTGGTTACCAGAGTGAAAGGGGGGTTGGGAGGTAGAAAAGGGTAAAGCATACAAATATATGGTGACAGAAGAAGATTTGACTTTGGGGTGTAGACACACAATGCAAGATACAGATCATGTATCATAGAATTGTAAACTTGAAATCTACATAATCTTGGTCACCAATGTCACCCCAATAAATTTAATATAAAAAAGATGCAGCTACAAAAAAAAAAGATACACAGAAAGATATAACAAGTCTACAATTACTGTACCGAGCTTCCAAATTTCATTTCACTAAAGAGGTCACTTACCTTGCACCACCAAAATAGCCATCCTGCATTTTTCGGAGTGCTGCCAGGATACTTGAATTCAAGCTGGTTCCATCTTCATCTTGAAGAGAATTTTACAAGAATTGTTGTGGTTTTAACTTTTAAATAAGGGAAATTTTTCAATTATTTCAAACCAACAGTCTGGTGAAGATGGTACAAATAAATACTGCTCATTGACTACTGTATTGCAACAACTCAGCTGAAAGCCAACAATACTTCAGAATGGGCAAATGGTAAGGGATGATGACCAATACACAGAGTTTCTCAAAGACATTATTTTATTTATCATATTTAATATATTTAGCAGAGAACCAAGCCAATGGCAGAACACTTGGTTACTGAATGCTGACAATAATTACAACAGCAACCATCTGTTGAATGTTATAAGCCAAACACTGTGCTGAATATTTTATATAATATGCCATCTAATGAGCCTTGGATTGTGTTAAAAAATAATCAGAAGGCTAACAATGATCTGACTTTACGTTAGGAGGTCATATTATATATATTCTTTCCAGATCCAACTTTTTCTAACTTATCCTTTGTAAAAGCTAAAAATTACTCCACAGCAGATATTTAGACTGTATTATAAGAAATACAGTGATAAAGATCATTGTACCTACATCTATATGCACGTATGCTATTATCTCCTTAGGGGAAATATTTACAGGTAGAACTGTTAGGAAAAAGGGAACACTCACAAAACATTTTATAGAGATTGCCAAATTGCCCACCAAAAAATTTGAGTCAATTCTATTTCCATTATCAGTATAGAAAGTGACTTTTTTTTACACCTTTAACAACAATCAACATTAATAATCTTTTTAATCTTTATCTAATATGTTTTAAAAGACAGTTTTAATTTTATAATTTTGTTATTAGTAAGATTGAGCATGCTTTCATGCATATACTGGCTATATTTCTATTTCTTTTATGAATTGCCTGTTCATGTCCTTTCCCCATGTTTCTATTTAAGTAGTTTATCTTTTTTTAAATTGACTTTAAAGGTCTCCATATTTACATTTTGTGCATATTACCCTTTTTTTCATATTTTTGGAAAATCCTTTACCTACTTTATTGTTTTTCTCTATCATTTTTTTTGTATTCTTCTGAAGTAAGAAACAGGGGAGGCAGAGAGACTCTCACATGTGCCCGACCGGGATCCACCCGACATGCCCACCAGGGGGCGATGCTCTGCCTATCTGGGGCATTGCTCTGTTACATTCGGAGCCATTCTAGCACCTGAAGCAGAGGCCATGGAGCCGTCGGCCGTGCCCAGGCCAACTTTGCTCCAGTGGAGCCTTGGCTGTGGGAGGGGAAGAGACAGATAGAGAAGAAGGAGGGGGGGTGGAGAAGCAGATGGGCACTTCTCCTGTGTGCCTTGGCCTGGAATCGAACCCGGGACTTCCACATGCTGGGCTGGCACTCTACCACTGAGCAATCTGGCTAGGGCCTACTTTATTGTCTTTCAAACTCAACCACAGTTTGTTTTTGTATAAAATATTTATTTAAATTTTCATGTTTTTAAAGTTTGTTAATTTTTCCTTTTTGTGCTTAACAAGGAACAACATTCTTTAGTCCAAGATAAAAAAATATTCTCCCATATTTTCTTCTAATACTTTTATAGATTTCTTTGCTTAGCTTTTTAATATATTTAGAATTTAATTTTGTATAAAATGTAAAGTAGCAGGCCTAAATAAATGATTTCCACAAATGTATTTATGTATGCATGTACGTATATATGTATATATGTATGTATTTATTTTGCTTTGACAGTAATCCCCCTTATCTGTGGAAAATATGTTCCAAGATCTCAACTGATACATATATAGTATCAAACCCTACATGTACTGTTTTTTTCCTATACACACACATCTATGATAAATTTTAATTTATAAATTATGCATAGTATGAGATTAACAATAACTAATAATAAAATAAAACAAAACTATGGACTGTAATAAAAGTTATGTGAATTGCAGTCTCTCTCTCTTTCAAAATATCTGATAAGCACAACAGTTACTAAGTAACTAAGTAGTGGGTTGTATATACAGTATGGATGCATTGGACAAAGGAATGATTCATGTCCCAGGCAAGTTGGGGACTACTATACATGGACTGCTATCAGATCAGTATTTTAATCTTGATGGATCTATATTCTTTTATTGTATTTAGTTTTTTAAAAGTCTGGGTATTCTCATACATTTCTCTTCCATAAGAAGTTTAGGCCCTGGTTATTTTGCTCAGTGGATAGAGTGTCAGCTGGTATGAGAACGTGCTACATTTGATCTCCACTCAAGGCATATATGAGAAGTGACCATTTGCTTCTCCCACTCTCTCTCCCAACTCTTTCTTCCCCTCTCATAGCCAGTGCCTCGATTGGTTCGAATGTCAGCCCCAGGCACTGAGGATAACTCTGTTGGTCTGAGCACCTCAGTCACAGGCACTAAAAAAATAAGTATATCAGAAAAAAACAGGAACTACATTATTCCATACGTAGGTGGGACATAAAAGTGAGACTGAGAGACATTGATAAGAGTGTGGTGGTTACGGGGGGAGGGAGGGGAGAGAGAGGGAAAGGGGGAGGGGGAGGGGCACAAAGAAAACTAGATAGAAGGTGACAGAGGACAATCTGACTTTGGGTGATAGGCATACAACATAATTGAACGACAAGATAACCTGGACATGTTATCTTTGAATATATGTATCCTGATTTATTGATGTCACCCCATTAAAAAAATAAAATTATTAAAAAAAATAGCAAGCATTGGCCTCAAATGGGGGTTGCCGGGTGGATCCCAGTTGAGGCACATGTGGGGTCTGCCTCACTATCTCTCCTCCTCTCACCAAAAAAGAATTAGATTTAGCTTGTTCATACAAATTTGTATTTTTATTTGATTTGAAACTTCACTGAATTGATAGATTAATTTAATGAAAATAAATATCTTCTCAATATTCACTATTTCCATTAAGCAACATGGTTGTTTTTCTCTCTAGCAATTAAAATAATTTATACTCTTCTTTAGCTTTTTAATTTTATTGTATATTTTATGCATAATTTACATTACATTTATTTTTATATTATTTACTTTTCTAGAAAATTTGTCAATTCTATCTAGATTTACAAATTGTAATTGGTATTCTTTTATAATTTCTATAGTCTCTTCTATTTCTGTTGGATATTCCCTTTCTCACTCCTAATGTTTTCATTATCTGCTTTTTTCCTCTTTACTCTGAAGTCTACTTTACCAGATATTAACCTAACCACTTCTGAATTTTAAAAATTAATTTTTCATGGTATATCTTTTCCCATTCTTTTCATCTCAGCTTACCTATATTGTTATATATGAAGTGAATTTCATAAAGACAACATACATGTGGGTCATTTTTTTTAAGTGAGAGAAGAGGAAATAGAGAGACTCCCACATGTGCCCCAACCGGGATCCACATGGCAACTCCCATCTGGGTCCCATGCTCGAATCAACCAAGATATCCCTAGCACCTGAGGCCAACACTCAGACTAACTGAGCTATCCACAGTGTCCAGGCTAATGCTTGAACCAACTGAGCCACTGGCTGTGAGAGGGGAAGAGAGGAAGCAAATGGGGAGAAGGAGGAAGAGAGAAGCAAATGGTCGCTTCTCATGTGTGCCCTGACCGGGTATCAATCCTGTGACATCTGTATGCTGGACCAACACTCTATCCACTAAGTCAACTGGCCAGGGCCAGTGAGTCATATTTTAACCTACTCTGCCCATTTCAGTCTTTTGATTGCTGCACTTAAATTTTCATTTACAGTTAATATAATTATTTATATGTTACAGTTATGTCTGACATTTTACTTATTGTTTCTCTTTGTTCCTCTGTTCTTCATTTATCCATTTCCTTTTTCCTGCCTTCTAAAACACACACAAGAATTTCATTTTGAGTTACTTAAGTGTTTTCATGACATATTTTAACATAACTGTATAATAATCCATGATGGAGTTGTCTAATTAAAAAATTATTGAAGTATAGTTGGCACACCATATTATATTAGTTTCAAGTCTGCAACATAGTGATTCAACATTTATATACAGTCGTCCCTCACCATATCGTGGTTTACATTTTGTGGCCTCATTGTATTGCAAATTTTTAAATTGTATATATATATATAATATATATATATAATATATATATTATATATATATATAATTTCGTATCGCAGATTTTTCACTATATCGCTGGATTTTGCAGTATATAGGTATTTTTATATATTTATTATTTTAATTATTTTTGCAGTAAAATAAGCATTTTCTAGCCTAAAAATTAAAAATATAAAAAATATTAAAAATATTAATTAAAACATATAAAAAGAATATTAAGTCGAAATAAAGCCTTAAAATATATATAAATAGTAAAATAAATATAAGGTCGCTACTTCGTGTATTTTCACCTATTGTGGGGAGGGTCTGGAACCTAAGCCCCATGATAGATGAAGGACCACTGTATGTTACAATGTTATCACCTTCTCTCACTGTGCAGTTATTATGACATTATTGGCTATATTCCCTGTTCTGTAAACTACATCCTAGCAGCTTATTTTATAACTGGAAGTTTGTACCTTTTATTCCTCCTACCCATACCTCCACTCCCCTCCTTTTTGTAAATCATCTGTTTGTTCTATGTATCTGTGAGTTTGTTTCTCATTTATCTATAGTCTTTTTAACTCTTTATCCTTGTTTAAATTTCTAAGTGGTTACTCAAGGAATTACATTATACATACAACTGCATTATATGTACATCACTGTCTACTAGTATCAACATTTTACCAGTTAGTGTTGTCTAGAAACATTACCTCCCTTTCAGTCCCTTACTTTCATCCATTTATAATATAACTGCCTTAAAGATTTCTTCTCCTTTGAGAACCACATTAGACAGAGCTAAAATTTTTAGTTCAACCTCAAAACTGAAGTGGAGAATATCTACTGCATTTACCCATATTCTTACTCTTTCCACTATTCTTTTTTCTTTCTTGATGTTTCAACGTTCCGTCTTGTATTACTTCCTTTTCATTTAAAGAATTTGCTGTAAGCCATCCTTTTGAGACAAATTTACTGAGTTTTCCTTCATCTGAGAAGGCATTTTCCCCTTTTTTCTTGAAGTATATTTTTGATGGATTTAAATTCTTAAGTTTTTAATTCCTTTCTTTCAGCACTTAAAAAATGTGCCACTTTCCCCTGTTCTCTAGGGTTTTTAATGAGACACTCTAATCATTCTAATTGCTTTTCCAATATGGGCAAAATATCATTTCTCTATTTCTGATTTCAAGATTTATTCCTTTGAATTTTCAGAAGTTTGACTATTATGTGATTTGGCATGAGTTTATCCTGTTTGGTGTTTTCACAGTTTTTTGAATCCCCAGTTTTATGCTTTTTGCTATTTTTCAGCCATTATTAATTATAATACTTTTTCAGCCCCATATTCTTTTTCCTGTCCTTCTGGAACTCTCATAATGTGAATTTTAGAACCTTTGTTATTAGTTCCATAGTTCCCTGAGGCTTTGTTCATATCTGTTCAACCTTTTTTGTGTGTGTGTGAGAGAAACATAGAAAGAGAGAGTGACAGAGAGAAGGACAGACAGGCAGGAAGGGAGAGAGATGAGAAGCATCAATTCTTTGTTGTAGCACCTTAGTTGTTCAGTGATTGCTTTCTCATATGTGCCTTGACATATGAATACAATATATTCACCAACTCAGTATTAATTTCATCATGTCATTGCGTGTTCAAGAACTTTAGTTTCAGACTTCTGGGAAAATCTGCTTTAAATATATACTTATTTTCAATGTTTTCATAATCTGATACCACCTTACTTATCCAATTTTGTTAATAATTAGACTCTAATATACAAAGCCCATTCTGTTCAGTTTGGCTTCTTCACTGCCCACTCACAGGTCATGCTCATCCCTCCCTCCAGGTCTCACTTAAAATACCTTTCCTTCTACCCCCTGTCATATGAATACTACTAATCCAAAAAAAACCTGAATAAGTCCAACGTTAGTCAAGAAATTTTCTTTGACAACTTGATTACTTTCACTATAAAATAATAATGTAATGGTTTGGTGCTACTTTATATATTTTCTTGAATTATTTTCTATTATTTTCATGTTATTATCTTTGCCTCCCAAATTAGAGTTCACACTTTCTGAAGACAATTCTGGGAACACAGTAGTTATTAAATGGGAACTTGCTAATTGTCTTATGTAAAGAAGAAAGACAAAATGAAGGACTACCCTACTTCTTCAACTCCTATGATTTTGAAGCACTTTAAGAGATATGAACAAAATCCCTAACAGTCTTTCCAGACTTCGAATGATTTATGACAAAGGATTCTTCTTTAATGAAAAGGAATTCTATGTACTTTGGCAGTACAAACAGGCTGTTTGAAGCAACAACAGGGACACATAAAGGAAGAAATGCTTCAGCATTGGCTGTAGTCCTCCAGGAACTGAGAACAATAAAACCTTTCATTCAGTTTCAAGTAAGTCAGGAAGCCCAGACAATAAAGGAAAGATAAACTGAAAGCCTTTTCCCTCCTTGATTTTACTGCGTCAATTAGACAAGTCTTGAAAGGAGATGTCTGGGAATATATCTATAAAATTTTGATTCTCCACTGGAGTAAAACAGATGCAGAATGTAGTATTACTCTCTTTAAAATGAATTTTATTGCCCTGGCCGGTTGGCTTAGCGGTAGAGCATCAGCCTGGTGTGTGGAAGTCTCAGGTTCGATTCCCGGCCAGGGCACACAGGAGAAGCACCAATCTGCTTCTCTACCCTTCCTCTTCTCCTTTCTCTCTATCTCCCTCTTCCCCTCCTGCAGCCAAGGCTTCACTGGAGCAAAAGGTGGCCCAGATGCTGAGGATGGCTCAGTTGCAGCGGAGCAATGCCGAGATGGGCAGAGCATCACCCCCAGGTGGGCATGCTAGGTAGATCCCGGTTGGGCACATGCGGCAGTCAGTCTCTCTGCCTCACTGCATCTCACTTCAGAAAAATACCCAAAAGGGGGGATTGTATTAATAAGGTTTCTGCAAATTAATATAAAAACAAATTATCTGAAGTAGCCTCCAACCAAGTTATTCTATTACTTTTTTTAAATTATAGATTTCAAACCACCTAAAATATTCTTGTATATTGGTTTACTAGCTACATGTTTTTTCTGTAATATACGTTCCTTGAGTAGAAATATTTTCCTTATTCACTTCATGTATTACCAGTCCTCAGAAAAGTACCTGGCACAAAGTTGGAGCTAATAAATAACTAATGAAAGAACAAAT
Organism: Saccopteryx leptura; assembly: GCF_036850995.1. NCBI lineage: Eukaryota > Metazoa > Chordata > Mammalia > Chiroptera > Emballonuridae > Saccopteryx > Saccopteryx leptura. The sequence goes on along the minus strand of NC_089516.1, from coordinate 64,107,739 downwards.
GATAAGAAGTAGCTCTCCAGTGACTCCAAGATTTTAAAAAACTAACCATATAAATTATTCCAAATGAACATTTATTCCTTGCCTCACACAAACTTACCAAGCATGGTGTGTGAGATGGGGAAGGTGATGGTGGGCTGGCCTGTCATCCTCCAGCGGCTACAGAGGTAGGAGAGGTCTGTTCTAAGCATTTCCACTATCATATTGTTGTCCAGGGCCAAGTAGAATTGTTGCTGGTCTATAAACTGAGAAAAATTAAAATAACAGCTCAGAATAATTTATTCTCACAATTATCAAAAATATTTTAAAGTAATCATATATTCAGAAGAGTATATAAGCTGTCACAAAGGCAACAATACTTTCAAATTTAATGCTTAATTATTTCCACAGTGTCTGGTGGTTTATTTGTTATATGTCATAATTTTTTATATTTTTACAGTGTGTTATAATTTACAAAGTGTTTTAAAGTACATAATTTTATTTAATTCTATAACAACCTAGTGATGTTTTTATTCTTTCAATAGATAAAAATAAGGCCAAGAGACTTTAAATAGATTAGCAAAGCCATATGGCTAGCAATGGCAAGATCAGAAATACACTATGGTTCAATTTTTTTTTCTATATCTCAGCTACACTATTTCAGATGTAAGATGACAATGTAGAACTTAAGCTTTCTTTTCAGGAAATAGTTTCTCTTCCTCAGATACACATATAATTGGGCACACTATTATAATATGGACAATAAACATCAGATTAACAATGTTAATAATCATGGCTAAAACAGTACTGACATTTTTGTTTAGAAGAGGATATCAAAGATCTCCAGGCTGGTAAAAAGGGTCCCTTCCCTAAACAAAGAGAATACTTTGGTAGCTGAAAAATAAAAGATTTCATTTTGTTTATAAAGGATAAATACAAACAAAAATAGTCTTCTTCTTAACTTTTAAAAGTAAGGAGTACTTCTTAAAGTGCTCAAACCTTTGTAAAATCCCTAGTCACTACTTCTGCAACATCCAGGACTACTCAATAGCCATAATCACTTGGCAAAACTCTGTTCTGGAAATTCAATTCAGTTCAACTCAACAAGTAGTTACTGAGCAACTTAATTTGTGCAAGGCCTCTATGGAACTCTGACACTTTTCCAAACTCCAGTAAATGCTTTACTTCTGTAATGTTTCTCTTTTATTTCCTTTCATCTCAATATATACAGCTCAGAAAAATTAGGGGATATTTCAACATGATTATGAAGTGATAAAAAAGGAAGGATTTTATTTTTTTTATTGAACAAGAACATCAGAAAAGCAAACGACAAGTCAAAAAAAGTTGTTTGATTATGCAAATGAGATGCAAAACCAACTTTTATTTCATTAGTGAAAATGCACTATACAAAAGGGTGAAGGTACTGGAGTATCTGCACGCTCCCTGATCCCCTAATTTCTGTGAGCGGTCATCTCATTCCACCAACCTGTGGAGTAAAGGTAAAGATCGTTTTCCGAATGTCATAGAGTTTTGAAGTTCCAAGGACTCCCATGTGTCTGTAGGGTCGGCCACTGAGTTTCATTCTACTATTGCATCCTGAGACAGAAATGAGACATGGTCACCATATTGTTAGTGTACAAATCAAATCAGCAAACATTTTTTGTATTGATTTATACTTTTGATTGAACAAACTAAGTTCTATGTCTCAAATTAGTGTTCATGTCATGTAGAGTACCATAATAAGCACTGTGTAGCTCATAAGAACTTTACACTCTTGTAGACCGAAGATGGCAGTGGAATAAATGTAAGCTATACTGACCTCTTCCCAGGACCAAACTGGAGTTACAAGTAAATTATGGAACAACCATCTTGAATAACCAACTACATACTAGCCAGAGAGAAATCTTATAACCAAGGCTTTAGAGAAGCCACATGAAGACTGGTAGAAAGGGTCCAGATGTGAAAAAGGCTGGACCCATTCCTATAGGTGGTGGCTGAGGTTCTGGAAGGATATATCAGCTGTGGGGGTTTCCCTGAGAGGTATGGGTCCTAAATCTCAAGCCAGGTTCCCCAGCCCAGAGCACCAGGGAGAAGTGCCCACAGAGCATTTGGCTGTGAAAATCTGCAGGGTTTTTGTCTGCCACAAAGAGACAGAAGTCTGTAGAGATGCAGGAATCTTTTACACAGCCAACACACAAGATGTCATTTTCAGTCACTCACTCTGGACTCTGGCAGTGGGAGGGCAGAGCTAACTAGAGTCATGAGAGAGTCGGGTTTTTGGCTCTGGGGAGAGACCCAGAGGGACAGCCTGCAGGATCACTGCTGAGTCATTCTCCAATGCTGCAGACATCACCTTTCTTGGGTGAAACACTCCCCTCAGCTGTGTGGCATCAATCAACCCAATGGACTCCCTCTCACCTCACCCTGCAGAGATTAGTCCCTGCCGAGGAGTCAGGTGCCTTGGCAAGGGTGTAGCATTCTGAGCAGACTCAGAGGGTGTAAGTGACTCAGCTGTCTGGGTTTGAAGTGAAGGCCATTCTTCCCACGTTTTAATGAACCTGACTGGCATTTCCCCCTCATGGGAGATTCAACCTTCCTGGCTGCTGGTAGGCCCACCCTCTGGGCTTCAAAGGCCCCACCTGCCAGATTCCTAGTGGCTTCACCTTGCCAAGGTCAGGGCAATATGCAGGATAGACTAAATGTGAGGCTCTGGGGGGAGAGGGGCAATCCACCAGCCCCATTCTCCCAACCTCACCAGAGAAACTTTCTGTGATTAAAAAGGCAGCCAGCAGGAAGAGGCAGTTGGAGGCAGAACTTGGGTTGTCCAGGGACCCTTGTTAATGGCCCCAGGGCCAAGTGCTATTAAAAGCCGGCCATGGTGCATAGCTTGGTTCTTCCTACATGCACCCAGGCCCTGCAGAGGCACACCCAAACTGTGGATTGCTTGTAGCTCCAAACAGGTTGCCGAGTGCCAGTCACAAAACATATATTGAATATCTTTTTATGTCAGAATTAGTACTACTTATTTTTTCTAGAACATATTTTTCTTGGGAATTTCCCCCCTCCTTTATGTAAGTGTGAAATTTATCAAATATGTCATTTTTTAGTGTTGCTTAACTCTTAGGGACAGAACCAAAGGGTTTTCAATGCCTTGGTGATATTCCAGGCTCCATTCTATAAAGCACATATTTTACTTGAGATTAATATCATAACCAGTTTTATCCACTGCGCCTTCCCTTTTGTTTCTTTTTTATTATGGTAAAATATACATAGCAGAAAACTTACAAATTAACAATTTTTAAAGAATTCTTTTCTTAAACATTTTATTTATTGATTTTAGAGAGAGGAGAGAGAGGAAAAAAATAAGGATGGTGAGGGAATAAATGGGAAGCATCAAGTTGCTTCTTGTATGTGCCTTGACCCGGCAAGCCCAGGGTCTTGAACCAGCCACCTCAGCATTCCAGGTTAACAGTTTTATCCACTATGCCAACACAGGTCAGGCACAAGTTTAACTATTTTAAATAGTTCAGTGGCAATAAGTACATTTGCAATGTTGTAAATTATCACCATCACCTATCTCCAGAACTTTTTCATCTTTCCAAATTGAAACTGTATCCATTAAACAATAATCCCCTATGCTCCTGTCCCCTCAGTTCCAGCCAACCATCATTCATTCCATCCCTATGAATTTGCTTACTCAAAGTACCTCATATATATGGAATCATACAATATTTGTTCTTCTGTGACTGACTTATTTCATTTAGTATATGGTTTTTAACAGTCATCCATTTTGCATATGTGTCCCAATTTTATTCTTTTTTTTTTAACAGAGAGAGAGTCAGAGAGAGGGATAGACAGGGACAGACAGACAGGAACAGAGAGATGAGAAGCATCAATCATTAGTTTTTCATTGAGCATTGCAACACCTTAATTGTTCATTGATTGCTTTCTCATACGTGCCTTGACCATGGGCCTTCAGCAGACCGAGTAACCCCTTGCTGGAGCCAGCGACTTTGGGCTCAAGCTGGTGAGCTTTTGCTCAAACCAGATGAGCCCACGCTCAAGCTGGTGACCTCAGGGTCTCAAACCTGGGTCTTCCGCATCCCAGTCCAACGTTCTATCCACTGTGCCACTGCCTGGTCAGGCAACCAATTTTATTCTTTTTAAGGCTGAATATATTAGCATAAAAACAGACATACAGACCAACAGAACAAAATCGAGAGCCCGGATATAAAACCACATACGTATATATGGATAAATCATCTTTGACAAAGGAGCCAAAAATACACAATGGAGAAAAGAAAGCTTTTTCAATAAATGGTGCTGGGAAAATTGGAAAGTCACATGCAAAGGAATGAAACTTGACTGCAGTTTGTCTTCCTGCACAAAGATTAATTCAGAATGAATTAAATACCTAAATATAAGATCTGAAACAATAAATTACACTGGAAAAACATGGGTACTAAACTCATAAACCTTGGCCATGGAGAACAATTTATGAATTTGACTCCAAAGGCTAGGGAAGTAAAGGGAAAAAATAAATGAATGGGATGATATCAAACTAAAAACTTCTGCACAGCAAAAGAAACTGACAACAAAACAAAAAGGCAGCCAACTAAATGGGAGATGATATTTACAGACAACAGCTTTGATAAGGGGTTAATATTCAAAATATATTAAGAACTCACAAAGCTCAGCAACAGACATGCAAACAATCCAACTAAACAAATGGGGAGCCTGACTAGGCAGTTGTGCAGTGGTTAGAGTATTGGCCTGGAATGCTGAGGACCTAAATTCAAATCCCCAAAGTCATCAGCTTGAGCACGGGCTCATCAACTAGAGTGCAAGGTTGGTGGCTTGAGCATGGGATCATAGACAAGGCTCTATGGTCGATGGCATGAGCTCAAAGGTCACTGGCTTGAAGCCCAAGGTCACTGGTTTGAGCCTAAGGCCACTGGCTTGAGCAAGGTGTCACTGGTTTGGCTGGAGCCCCCTGGTCAAGGCACATATGAGAAAGCAATCAATGAACAACTAAGGTGACATAATGAAGAATTGATGTTTCTCATCTCTCTCCCTTCCTGTCTGTTTGTCTCTATCTGTCCCTGTCTCTATCTCACTCTCTGTCTCTGTCTCTCTCACTAAGAAAAATAAAGATGGGGAGATGGGGAGAGGACTTGAACAGACACTTCTCCCAAGAGGACATACAAATGGCCAAGAGTGGCCCTGGCCGGTTGACTCAGTGGTAGAGCGTCAGCCTGGCGTGCAGGAGTCCCAGGTTTGATTCCCAGACAGGGCACACAGGAGAAGCGACCATGTGTTTCTCCACCCCTCCTCCTCTCCTTCCTCTCTGTCTCTCTCTTCCCCTCCCGCGGTCGAGGCTCCATTGGAACAGAGTTGGCCTGGGTGCTGAGGATGACTCCATGGCCTCTGCCTCAGGCACTAAAGGGCTCTGGTTGCAACAGAGCGATGCCCCACATGGGCAGAGCATTGCCCCGGATGGGCAGAGCATCGCCCCCTGGTGGGCATGCCGGGTGGATCCTGGTCGGGCGCATGCAGGAGTCTGTCTGACTTCCTCTCTGTTTCCAACTTCAGGAAAATAAAAAAAATTTAAAAAATGGCCAAGAGATATATGAAAAGATGCTCATCTTCACTAGCTATTTGAGAAACGCAAATCAAAACTACAATGAGATACCACCTCACACCTGGCTATTATCAACAAGACAGGTAATAACAAGTGTTGGAGAGGCTGTAGAGAAAAAGGAACTCTCATTCACTGCTGGAGGGAATGTAAACTAGTACAACCATTGTAAAAGAAAGTATGGTGGTTCCTCAAAGAATTGAGAATACAACTACCGTATGACCCAGCAATCCCTTCACTGGGTATATACCCCCAAAACTCAAAAAGATTGGTACATGAAAACACATGCACCCCCATGTTCATCGCAGAATTATTCACAGTGGCCAAGACATGGAAACAACCAAAGTGTCCCTCGATAGAGGAAAGGATGAAGATGTTGTACATATATACAATGGAATACTACTCAGCCATAAGAAATGATGACATAGCATCATTTACAACAGTGCTAGTCAACCTGGTTCCTACCGCCCACTAGTGGGCGTTCCAGCTTTCATGGTGGTCGGTAGCGGCACAACCAAATATAAATAAAAAGATAGATTTAACTATAGTAAGTTGTTTCATAAAGATTTATTCTGCCAAATTTAGCGAAAATCTGACATAAATACTTGGTAAGTAATTATTATTCTATGCTTTAACTTGCGGTATCTCTGCTTTATAAATTTTATGAAGTAAAGTTACTTCCCTACTTTATAAATCACCATTACTGTGGAACCGGTGGGCGGTTAGAAAATGTTACTACTCACAGAGATACAAAAGTGGGCGGTAGGTATAAAAAGGTTGACTATCCCTGATTTACAACAACATGAATGGACCTCGATAACATTATACTGAGTGAAATAAGTAAATCAGAAAAAGCAAAGAACTGTATGATTCTATACATAGGTGGGATACAAAACTGGGACTCATGGACATAATTAAAAGTGAAGTGGTTACCTGGGGGAGATAGACATGGGGGAGGTGACCATGAGGAACTGGGTAGGGAGAAGAGTGTCAAGAGGGACAAATAAGGTGACAGAAAATGATTTGACTTTGGATGATTGGTATATAACATAGTCTACAGTTCAAATGCTATAGAATTGTTTACCTGAAACCTATGTACTCTCATTCATCTATGTCATCCTGTTAAATTTAATTTTCTAAATAAAAATTTTAAAAACAGCTGAACATTTTATGGTATATATACATCACATTTCATTGGTTGTTTTTTGTTTTTTGTTTTTCATCCATCATTGGACACTAGGTCTTTTTTGGTAATTTCTTATAGTATAATATACATGAAGTTAAGTACATATTTTTACATAGTAAACACAATTCAAATGAAGATAAGAAACATTACCAGGATCCTGAAAACCTCCCTTTTGTTCCATTCACAAAGTTTACCACCAGTCAAAGTTCAATTACCATAAATAAGTAGTAGGAGTTGTCCATTTTAAAGCTTTATAATAGTAGAACTATACAATATGTACTTTGCTTTATATCTCATTTCTTTTACTCAACACTATGTCTATGAGAGTTATTCATATTGTTGTACATAGAGGAATAAGCCCACTCGTTTTAATTGCTGTGTAATATTCCAGGCTATGAATGTATCATTATTTATCTATTAACTTGTTGATAAACATTTGAGTTTTCTCTCCAGTGTTTTGTTATTGTAAATAAAGCTATCATGAACATTCTTGTGTTGGAGATTTCAAAAATCACCTCCACATCTAGGGATTTAATAGGATTCAGGACTCATTGGTGAGGCTGTAGTTATGATATCTTAAAAAGTATAGTTACAGGAAAGAAGAAACTGATCAATAGTACTAAAAAGTAAGACTGGAAAAATATATACATAGTGAGCATACATATGTACAATAAATGATAAAGGTAGCATTTCAAAATTGTTTACATGAACATTCAATCAACTGTGCTAAAAAGACTAGCTAATTATTTGGCAAACAAATAACAATTCTTACCTCATAAGATAAACTAAAATTAAAATTCTTAACTAAGAGTTAAATGTGAAATTGTAATAAAGGAGAAAAAATGCAGTGATTATGTATCTGACCTAGGAAAGAGTCTAATATTATAGCAAAGAAAAATACCAAAAAGGAAAAATTTTACTACATAAAAATGTAAATTTTCTATATATAAACATCAAATACAGAGTTAAAGGGAAATATTAAAACAGTAAAATATTGCAATAATATGTGGAAGACAAAGTGTTATCATCCCCAGTACATGAAAAAAAAAATCCTTGTATAAAGCAGTAAGAAACTGATGGCAATTTTCCATTTAAAAAAAGTTAAAAAAATATATAAATAGATAATTTGCAAAATTAGTAGCAAAAAGGCTACTTAATTTATGAAAAGAAAAGTTTATCATCCATATGCTTAAAAACTGAAGAAATTATGCTAGTATAGATATTAAAATAGCATTGTAGAAGGCTATTTACAAAAATGTAATAGAGTTTATCATATAAGGTTATTTTGCAAAAAACATATTACAAAGCCTTATTTCTAACACCATTTTTCTAAAAACAAGGTTTTTTTGTTTTTTGTTTTTCTAATGAGAGACAAAGAGAGAGAGAAAGACACACAGGAAGGGAAAGAGTTGAGAAGCATCAACTTGTAGTTGCGGTACCTTAGTTGTTCATTGATTGCTTCTCAAAAACAAGTATGTTTTTATTTTACAAAGATTTACTGGAAGCAAATGTTCCAAAACAAAATCAGTGCTTCCTATGAGTGGTAGGATTATAGGTGGTTTTTATCCTTTCATTCTGTGCTTTTCTCTATTTCTCATTTCCCTGCAGTCAACATGTCTTAGTATTTATGAAAATTTGAGAGAACCAGAATGACATATCTATTCAAAAAAAACTAGGAGATAAATTCAGTAACTCCTGGAGAAAGATGTATCTGATAAAATGGGCATATTTGGTGTTTAAAAATTTACACAAAGTCAAGAAAATAATATCTAAAGGAAAGTTATAGAATAGAAAATATATATATTATAAACCTCAATGATAAAAGCTTACCCTAAAATATACTTAAAATATTGATAAATATATATGAAGATGTGCTGCTCCTGCTAGATACACAAGCAACAGGAGATACAATTTCAAAACAAAAAAAAAGTAAAGCAAAAATAAAAAAAATAATAAATTCACTGGGAATTAAAGAAAGTAAATTAAAATAACTTAAGTATATTAAAATGGCTAATCTCACAAAAATGACAAAAACCAATGCTGTGTGGGTAGTAAAAATAAAAAAGAATATATTTATATTTATTGATATCACTAAAAATTGGTCTTTCTAAAGTATAGTTTGACAACAGTTAACAAGAGCTACAAAGTTGTTTATAGTCTTATTCAGAATTTGTTTTCTGAAAATATACTAAAAAAAACAGGCATTCATAGAAAGGTAAAATTTTTGGAAACAATTCAAGTACTCAATAATAAGTGAACAATTACCTTAATTTTATGGAATAATACATATGGGCAGTTTATCATCCTACTTACTGATTGTAGAATTTTACAAGTCTAACACCCTTCTTTCATCTTGTTCTCCCTCTGTTCCTTTCAGTCCAACTTGGCAGTGTTTGTGCTAATATAACAGTCTTAAAAACATTGTAGGTCTTGGCCATGGCCGGTTGGCTCAGTGGTAGAGCATTGGCCTGGCGTGCGGAAGTCCCAGGTTTGATTCCCGGCCAGGGCACACAGGAGAAGCGCCCATCTGCTTCTCCACCCCTCCCCCTCTCCTTCCTCTCTGTCTCTCACTTCCCCTCCCACAGCCAAGGCTCCACTGGAGCAAAGTTTGCCCAGGCGCTGGGGATGGCTCCGTGGCCTCTGCCTCAAGTGCTAGAATTTCGGCTCTGATTGTGGCAGAGCGATGCCCTAGAGGGGCAGAGCATCGCCCCCTGATGGGCATGCCAGGTGGATTCCGGTCGGTCAGGTGCATGTGGGAGTCTGTCTGACTGTCTCCCCTTTTCCAGCTTCAGAAAAATAAAAAATAAAAACCTCCCCCAAAAAACCCTGTAGGTCTTGCATGTACATCATGGAGGTTCAAGCCATTTGACAAGAGTGTCCTCCCCAAGATCTTTCCTGGATAATCCTATTTCTATTCCTAGAAGGATCCTATTGAGGTGGTTGAGGGGATCCATGAATCATAAGTCAAATCTCTTCAAAAAGCCCCCTGTGTGAATAAATATTTTTATTTTTTTTTTATTTTTTATTTTTTTGGTATTTTTTCTGAAGCTGGAAACGGGGAGAGACAGACAGACTCCCGCATGCGCCCGACCGGGATCCACCCGGCACGCCCACCAGGGGCGAAGCTCTGCCCACCAGGGGGCGATGCTCTGCTCCTCCGGGGCATCGCTCTGCCGCGACCAGAGCCACTCTAGCGCCTGGGGCAGAGGCCAAGGAGCCATCCCCAGCGCCCGGGCCATCTTTGCTCCAGTGGAGCCTTGGCTGCGGGAGGGGAAGAGAGAGACAGAGAGAAAGGAGGGGGGGTGGAGAAGCAAATGGCGCTTCTCTTATGTGCCCTGGCCGGGAATCGAACCCGGGTCCCCCGCGCGCCAGGCCGACGCTCTACCGCTGAGCCAACCGGCCAGGGCCAATATTTTGATATTTTGTAAGCACTAGGCAAAAGGTTTTCCAGTCACACCCTTGACCATTTTTTCCAGAGCATGCTTTCCTGACAGCAAATCTAATTTTATCATTTTCCCAATCTAAATAGGCTGAGAATTTCATCAAGTCTTGGTGGTTTTTACTTGTTTTTGCTTAACTGTTCTTCCCTCAATTTATCTCTTTACTTTGCATTTTATTATAAGAAGCAAGAAAACATCCAGCCATGATTTCAATACTTTGCTTGAAAATCACCTCAGCTAAATATCCAAGTTTATAATTTACAGTCCTGTTTTCTACATAACTATAGGACATAATTCAGCTAAGTTTTCTGTCACAATATAACAAGGATCCTTTTCTTCAAGTTTCCAATAACATGTTCCTCATTTCCTTCTGAACTCTTACTATCAATGCTTTATAACAGTTTGTTTGAGGCAGTCTAGACTTTTTCTATCATGTGAACAAAATTCTTTCAGCCTCCACCCATTACCCAATTCCAAAGCCACTTTCACACTTTCAGGTATTTGTCACAACATCACCTCACTTCCCAGTACCAAAATCTGTATCACCTTCTTATTTTTGCTGTAAAAAATTAGCACAAACTTAGTGGCTTAAAACAACACATATTTATTCTCCTACAGTTACGGAGGTCTGATGTTCAAAATTAGTTTACAGGACTAAAACAAAACCAAGGTGTCAGCAGGATTGGTTTCTTCTGGAAGTTCCAGGAGAGAATCTGATCCTTGCCAATTCCAACCTCCAGAGGCTATGGCTATTCCTTGGAAATCTTTGGCTCACATCTACATCACTCTGAGTTCTTGTTTCTGTTGTCACATCTCTTGTTTTTATAATCTCATCTCCCTCTGCCTTCCTTTTATAAGGACACTTGTGGTTACAATTAAGGTCCACTTGAATAATACAGTATAATCTTAATTTAAATCCTTAATTTAATCATGCATGCAAAGTCTCTTTTGCCATATTAGGTAATCACAGGTTCCAAGAATTAGGATCTGGGTATATTTTCAGGCCATTGTTCAGCCTTACACAAGGGTAATTTAAAAGTTCTGCATATCCTTTCTTAGTTAATAGTGTAGTAATTTATTTAATATGAAATTTGTAATAAATTGTGTAAATCTGAAATTTGTAGTAATTTGTTTAATGTGTCTATCACTAAGTTTAATATGTAAATTGAATAAAAATAAGTATTAATCAAAAATAAGTATTACAGGCCATGGCTGGTGGCTCAGTGGACAAATCATTGGCTCGATGAATAGACATCCTGGGTTCGATTCCTGGTCAGGGAACACAGGAGAAGCAATCATCTGCTTCTCTCCCACTTCTTTCTCTCTTCTGCTCCTGCAGCCAGTGGCTCAACTTGTTCTAGTATAGGCCCTGGGTGCTGAGGATAGCTCAGTTGGTCTTAGCACATTGACCTCAGGTGTTAAAAATAGCTCAGTTGTGAGCATCAACTCCAGACAAGGTTACCGGGTAGATCCCAGTTTGGGTGCATGCGGGAGTCTGTCTCACTATCTCCCCTCTTCTCACTTAAAAAAAAAGTATTATATTAAGAAGTAGAATTTTTTAGTACTGTCAAACAATTAATTACATGACCAAGTATAAAATATCTGAAAACAAGTTCTATGTAAAATTAGCATGTATTCAATACAGAAATATAGGTCCCTAGAAAGAGGAGAACACATTAGTTAAGCACATGCTTAGAATGTCGAAACAATATTGCCTACTAATAGTCATGCCCTATGTACCAAAGAGTTCATAAAACACATCTAAAATTATAAAGCCTGCTGAGAATACATAGGGTCAGAAACTTAAATTTCATAGATTCTAAACTCCTTCTAAGACCCAGTTTAATAAAGCACTATAAGATCAAGAAAAAGTAAAAAGAAAAGAAATCAGCTTGTATCAAATGCTTTGATTTTAGAAAGCTGGTCCATCTCCTTACCTAGGCTGGAATAAATGTGGCTGAGAATACGAGCTGGTTGTACTCTGATGGGGTACACCTCGGCAATGGTCTCCACATCAATCCCCTTGTCTTTTAAAATGGCCTTAATTTCTTCTGTCTCAGCTAAAATTGAAACTGTAAGAAAGAAAAAAAATGAGGCCAACAGAAAATTTTATTTCAGTAAGAATCTAAAATCTCTCAAGCCACATACTCTTTTTGAAAGGAAGAGGAAAAGGGGGAAGAAATTAATAATTATTGGAGAGCCTAAATGAAAGAATTATTATGCTAGGTATTATCTAATGAAAATATATTATCTAAATGAAAATGGAAAAAAGATCTCATAACCAGAGTATCATATTATGGTTTTTGGCCAAGTATCTATGTCTTCGTACAGAATGCTACTCTCTCTTTATATCTGGGATTTCGTGTTTAGATAGGGAAAATAATCAAACATGAAGTGTGTTATAGGTTTGGTGAAAGTTGATTCTCCAAGGCTCTTTCATATGCATACCTTTAAGACCAGGGCTAGGATTATAAGAGTAATAAAGATATGATCTTTCTTTACTCACTAAACTCTATTAATGGTATTAAGAATTCTAGTCCCAATACCTATAAAACATCTTTACCACTTCCACTTCAAATGCAAACCTGACCTCTTTTTGTCACCATCCTATTGTTTTACCTCTCCCAAGAAAAGCAGATCTTTCCACTTTTCCTTATGTTTCAATGACTTCATTATTATCCTAGTCTCTGAGGGTAAAAATTTTGGGGTGATTCTTGACTCTCGAATAACTTGATCTAACATCATACTAAGTCTTGCTGTGAAGCTCCTGAGAGATTGCCAGTGACTTGACTTCAGGGTTAGTTATATATGAAAAATAATCCTGTGTATTTTTTTAACCTTGTTATACTTGACATCCTATATGGTCATACAGTTAGTCTTTGCTTATCAGTGTGCATAGAAAACATGATATAAAAGATAATTCCTCTTCCTCTCCCATGATAAAGCCTGTTCTTCTTTGAGGCGTATGCCATCTGGCTATATTGATCTCTTGTTGCTCTAACACATTCATTAAAGACTTTGACTCTTGGCTCACAGCCTTCTTCTTCTTTCCTAACTCTTGGTATAATGCTAGATTTTATCATTGGAGTAAATGCCCTCAAACATTTTACACTTCATTGTATGAAAATGTTTAAACCCTGAATTCTTGTCAAAATAATTTTACCTGGAGTTAATTTCTAGTGCCTGCCACAAATCCTTTTTTGAAAATAGATCTGGAACAGATTTGTTTGCTGGGAATTTTTTGATTTGCTTCAATTTCACTGATTGGATTCTGTCTAATCAGATTCTCTGATTCTTCTAGTATTTTGAATAAAGTAGATATCTCAAAAATTTTAAAGATTGTTATGAACAAAAGTAAAGATTTGGAGTACTCTGCAAAGAGGCAATAGTTGGAGCCATATAAGCAACTTTATTATAAAGGAAGCAGCCCTACAAAATTAACACAGTGTGTAAACACAGAAAGACAAGAGTATAAGACTAAGTACACAACAATTAGGAGGGTGTGAGAAGAAAGGAGTACTAGTAGAAAAATCACAGAAGGGAGACTCAGAAACAAAGCAGAGATAATTAGGTTACAACATCATGATGCTGAAATAAAGTGTTTCTGGAAGTAAGGAGTGGTTAAGAGTGTCAAATAACAGCAATTATTAATCATTTGTTCATAATTAAGATTAAGAGTAATTTTGAAACCAAACAGAACCAAATTCATTTTATACTTTTTGAAGCCTAATAAAATACATGATAAAGAATGAAGTCACTATTTACTGGCCAAACCGGATCTTTAATATAAAGTTTCTGTTGCTGGGAATAAGAATACATACCTTGAACCACAACATCTGGCTTTGGTACAGTTGAAAACCTACGATTCAGGGGATCAATTTCTCCAGGAGCTAAAAATCCCTAAAGAAAAACCGTAGAAAAACAAATTATTATATTTCATCTAAGAGGCAGGCATGAAAAGGAAACAAATACCTTCACTGTATGAAAATTTTAAGCCCTGAATATTTGTCTAATTAACTTTATCTGGAGTTAAGTTCTAGTGGCTGCCACAAATCCTTTTTTGGAAATAGATAGGGTGTAAATGATAAACAAAAAGTTTTGTAATTCCACCTTGTTGGTCAAATAAGTTTGTAAATATGATATATATGTTTGCTCGCTTACAGTTTGTATTGGGTGTGGGGGACAGGCTGTAAGCAGGCTGGGTCATTATAGCCAAAGGCTTAGTTTTAAGACTAAGCTTTTCCCCAGACCCTTGACTGATTGCATGATGTGAGGTGGTACACTCTCATGAGGAATCCCATATGGCTAAGATAAGTGACTTTATATCAGAGACTTCCTTGTTTGTATATTGGATTAAAGGTTTTGATTTCTATACTATAAAGTGGGGCAGACCAGGAGCTTGCTCTCTCAGTTCCTGAGATTAGCATGAGAGAGGAGAGCAGCGAAAGACTACATGGAGGAGGCCAAGAGAAGAAGCCAAGATGGTGGAGTGCTGAGGGAGAAGCCAGTTTGTGCAGAGAGAAGGAGATGGGGAACAAGAAGGTGAATAAGGCTGGTGAGCTAGAAACCTTTGATTCTAAGAAACTCGGATAAGTCAGTGGCTTTGGGAGCCCTGAATGGAAAGGGAAGTGTTTTCCCACTGTGTGTATTTCTTGCACGCCAGGTGCAAGCTAGGATTAAAGCTAATGGTCCACCAGTTCTTGGCTCCGTTGTTTCATTACCATCTGTCCGAATCAGATGCAAACCTGCTTGGGCCAGGAGGCTGTGATGGTGGCCGTGCCTATTGGCTTTACACACCTCTACCTTCTCTGGATGGACATGATTAGACAGTCAGACCGCAATGATTAATATCAATGTTTTAACTTATTAGGCCTGTTGACTTCTCATTTATCCATGTATTTGCTATGCTTTCTGCTCAGCAGATACTCTTTGACTTGATTTGAGTTTCTGCCCAATGAAATGAGATGAACTAACTCATTTTGCCCTTAAGAAAACCATTCATCTCCTTTTTTTATACCAGTTTTTTATTTTAATTTTTTTTTGTTTGTGTGTGGCAGAGACAGAGGGAGAGACAGAGAGAAGGACAGATAGGAATAGACAGACAGAAAGGGAGAGAGATGAGAAGCATCAATTCTTCCTTGCAGCTCCTTAGTTGTTCATTGATTGGTTTCTC
Source organism: Saccopteryx leptura (assembly GCF_036850995.1). Classification (NCBI taxonomy): domain Eukaryota; kingdom Metazoa; phylum Chordata; class Mammalia; order Chiroptera; family Emballonuridae; genus Saccopteryx; species Saccopteryx leptura. The sequence goes on along the minus strand of NC_089516.1, from coordinate 64,092,326 downwards.
ATATGTGCCTTGATCGGGGGTGGGAGGGAGACTACAGCAGAGCAAGTGACTCCTTGCTCAAGCCAACGACCTTGGCTTCAAGCTAGCGACCTTGGAGCTCAAGCCAGGGACCATGGTGTCATGATTATGATCCCACGCTCAAGCCAGCGACCCTGCACTCAAACTGGTGAGCCCACACTCCAGCCAGATGAGCCTGTTCTCAAGCCAGCAACCTCAGGTTTTGGACCTGGGTCCTCTACGTCCCAATCCAACTCTCTATCCACTGCACCACCTCCTGGTCAGGCTTAATTTTAATTTTTAATTTAATGTGTTGACATGGCTTCAAGTATCCCATTCAATATAACACCGTCTACATACCACATCATTTCCCCCATGCCCCATGTAGTCTCTTTCCACCCCCATTTCTCCCCTTTGCCCCCGTCCCTCTACCTCCACCCCCCCACCTTCCCTCTGGTACTTGCTACCCTGTTATCTGTATCTATGTGTTACATATATATATATAATTTCGACTAATACCTTCACCTTCTTTGGTCCCATCATTCAATCCCCTTCTCTCTGACAGTTGTTCCTCTGCTCTTAGTGACCCCGCCTCTGCCTCTATTCTTTTCTTCAGTTCACTTTGTTCATTAGATTCCACATATAAGTGAGATGATATGATATTTGTCTTTCTCTGCCTGGCTTATTTCGCTTAGCATAATAATCTCCATGTCCATCCATGTCATCACAAAAGGTAAGATCTCCTTCTTTTTCACAGCTGCGGAGTGTGTAAATGTACCATTGTGTGCAAATGTATCACAGCTTTTTAATTCACTGGTCCACTGACAGACACTTGGGCTGTTTCCAGGTCCTGGCTACTGTAAACAATGCTGCAATAAACATAGGGGTGCATATCTTCTTTTGAATTAGTGTTTTGGGATTCTTAGGCTATATTCATAAAAGTGGGATAGCTGGGAAAAAGGCAGTTCCAGTTTTACTTTTTGAGGAAATGCCATAGTGTTTTCCACAGTGGCTGCACCAGTCTGCATTCCCACCAGCAGTGCAGAAGGGTTCCCTTTTCTCCACACCCTCATCAGCACTTATTGTGTGTTGATTTGTTAACGAGTGCCATTCTGACAGGTGTGAGGTAGTATCTCATTGTAGTTTTAATTCACATTTCTCTGATGATTAGTGACGCTGAGCATTTTTTCATATGCCTATTGGCCATCTGTATGTCCTCTTTGGAGAAGTGTCTATACAGGTCCTTTGCTCATTTTTTAATTGGATTGTTTGTGCTGCTGATGCTGAATTTTTATTTTCATACCATTTAAATTATTTTAATTGAATGAGAAAGTCACCAGAAAAATTTTACTTTAAACAAATCATTCTTACTATTATTGCTAAATTCACAATAATGACACCTACAGATAATCAAACCTTTATGCTTGTGGACCTTAGAAAGAAGATACTTATCAAGAAGGGCTCCTGGTGGTTAACTGGGCTCAAATTTAAAAGCATAGACTAGCAACTCTTTCGAAACAGGGGCTTCTCACACTTCTGGGAGAAGCCTGCACTGAACTGCCTGCCTGTACTGTGTTCCTGCTATCTGAGCAAGCTCTATTAAGGAGTTACTGGAATCCTATTTCAAGGACCATGTGTTCCCCTGTGCAATCAAAACTGCACAGCTATATCCCTATCAGCATCTTCATTGACTAGAGTGGCTCCATTCTGACCAATCAAGACAGTGCCTTTTGGACCAATTAAACTGTGAGGATTTGGAGTTCTCACTTGCATGAGAACAGATCAATAAGGGACCAGGACTGGGATTTCTCTCTATGTAAGTCATTCCTTTCAGGCTCTAAGAGTAAAGTTTCTCTTTCCACAGAAGACTGAAGACTGTTTTTCCTTGGTTAGAGATGAAACACCAAAGACATCTTGCCAGACCAGAGAGGAGTAAAGCAGGCAGAGCAGAACTGAGCTGTCAAGCTGGAGAGAGGTCTCATGGTTGCCTCACTCCAAGACCACCTCACAGCTCTGCTCTTCCACAGCTGTGTTACTCCGTAGTTGAGTTGTAACTCTATTGAGCTATTCTACAGCCATACTGTTCTCAGAGCTGTGCCACATCACAACTGGGCTATTTGCAATGAATAAAGTTTCCTTCTTGCCTGACCTGTGGTGGCGCAGTGGATAAAGCGTCTACCTGGAAATGCTGAGGTCGCCAGTTCAAAACCCTGGGCTTGCCTGGTCAAGGCACATATGGGAGTTGATGCTTCCTGCTCCTCCCCCCTTCTCTCTCTGTCTCTCTCTCCTCTCTCTTCCTCTCTGTTTCTCTCTCTCCCTCTCTCTCTCTCCTCTCTAAAAATGAATAAATAAAAAATAATAAAAAATAAAGTCTTTAAAAAAAAGTTTCCTTCTTCACCACACCCCAAATTGGAGATTCCTGTTGGTGTTGAATTGGAACCAATGACTTTCAGTTGATATGCTGTTTACGTGAAACTCATAGTGATGTATGTCAATTATATTTCAATAGAACTGGGAAAAACAAAACAAACAAAAACAGTTGCAGAAAATCAACTATCAATAAAGACAGGTCAAAGAGTCTGGCTGGAAAGGATAACTAAGTCCCACCCTAGGTCCTCTAGGAATCGGGTTATAGCATATTATAATAGCCTACAATGTGTAAATATGTTTGTCAGTAAATTTGAAAAACTTTGCGAAAGATAACCCTTCTTATATGGTCCAAATGTCATAAATAAGCTGAACAGAAATTTCTAAGTGCCCCATTAAGAGCTGTCTCAACACAATTTAATATATAAAACATTTAAAGAAACTCTTACCAAAAAATATCAGAAAAAATAAATTTAAAAAAACTATTATGTTCCAAATCACTTGTCATGGTACCTAAAATTATGTTATCAATTTATTCAATTAAAGAGTGAAACATAATGTTGCTTAGAAAAGTTAGCACTTAAATCCATTATTAGTCATATTGTGTAAGCACAACTGCACTCTTCAGTCACCAGGCAAGGCACCAGGGGGCATTTTGAAAGGGAAAGATCTAGGGCCTGACCCCAGAGCAGCTGCAGACACAGTACCAAGGCAGGAAGCCCTAGGCAACATGAGGGACATAGATTTTTGTTACGGACTGGTCATGCTCTCACTCTGATGACCTGGAGGAAAATCTATAGTTACAGCAGAATAAAAAAGGCAAAAGATTTAATGAGCTACTCAAGCAGAAGGAGAGCCTTGGAGTTTCCCCTTACCTCTGCCATCAAGCTTCCTAAAATGTATAGAGACTGACCCCACATATGAGGCAACTTGCCCATAGGGACTCGATCCACAGTGTGAGGATTTTGATATTCTTCATTAACCTAAAGAAAAGATAAAGAGGCCATACAAAGGGTAATGAAAAATTTAAGATACTACACAATAAAAAGGCTGAGTCTGGGTTGTGATTGATACCCTATAAAAGTCACATACGCAATACACTGAAAATTCAAACAGTATGACTACAGTCTAGGGCAGTGGTACTCTAACTGTATGTGAGGGAATGGCTGAAATCGAAGAGTTCACAGAGAACATCATTATGGTTCTGCCTGCTGATCTCCACATTATCCTCAATAATAGAATTTGGTCTTTTTAAAAATATCAGTCTCTGAACAATTAATTTTATTTTTTAAATTAAGTTATAGTTGCCCTGGCCGGTTGGCTCAGCAGTAGAGCGTTGGCCTGGCGTGTAGGAGTACCGGGTTCGATTCCCGGCCAGGGCACACAGGAGAAGCACCCATCTGCTTCTCCACCCCTCCCCCTCTCCTTCCTCTCTGTCTCTCTCTTCCCCTCCCGCAGCTGAGTCTCCATTGGAGCAAAGATGGCCCAGGCACTGAGGATGGCTCTGTGGCCTCTGCCTCAGGTGCTAGAATGGCTCTGGATGCAACAGAGCGATGCCCCAGAGGGGCAGAGCATCGCCCCCTGGTGGGCATGCTGGGTGGATCCCGGTTGGGCGCATGCAGGAGTCTGTCTGACTGCCTCCCTCGTTTCCAGCTTCGGAAAAATGAAAAAAAAAATTAAGTTATGGTTGACATACAAAAAGGACATATATATTTCATGTATGTTTTGTGCTGACTTTGAGGATAAGTATATACCCTTGAAATCACCACTGTAAATGGTTTTACCCTTGTCTTGCTGTGCAACAATGTCATAACTGGGAGGACTTTAAAAACTTATTTTTAAGGTAACGAAATAATATTTTTATTGTCCTATACCTAAAGACAAACTTTTAGAACATGAAAATCAGAAGATGGTAAAAATTATTTGACTCAAATGAAACAGATCTGTTATACTGCTCCTCTTCTCCCAGCTCACCTTGTCAAGAGGAACACTGTACAGCTCTGGCAGAAGTGGGACTCCATTTTTGCCCTTGATAAGGACTTCTTCAAGAGCCTCTCTGTATTCTTGAACCTGTAGGTATACGAAAGGTAGAAAAAATGTATAGCAAGTTTTCTTTGAGAATATAGAGGAAGGCTGTGGCCAAAGAAGGTACTATCGAAAACAAATGTATTTACCTAATAAAATGGAGAAGAAAGGGAAGTAGCATTTACTAAATGCTTATTGTAGGCCAGATACTATGCTAGGAGTTTTGCATGCTTTAATGCATTTAATTTTAATAACCATTCTAGAAGGTATGTATAATTACAAACTTTTTACAGGGAAATGAAGGCTCTAAGAGGTATGAACTCATGGAAGATCACACAGTGAGTGTAAGGTTGAGCCCAGATTTTATCCGCTATGTAGTACCTTAAGGTTAGTTTCTTCACTTCACATATACTGGCTTTTAAACTGTATTTTACCTGACAAGTTAAGTTTCTGTTATGGTTAAGTTTACTTTATCTTTTTTGCTTAACAATTTGCTGTAATTTAGTAAAAATAAAAAGTAAAACACTGCTCTCTCAGTTTCTGAGCTTAGCATTAGAGGAGAGAGTAGAGAGAGGCCATGTGGAGGAGGCCAGGAGAAGCAGCCAAGATGGCGGAGTGTTGAAGGAGAAGCCAGTTTGTGCAGAGTTTGTGCAAAGAGAAGGAGATGGGGAACAGAGGTGAACAAGACTAGTGAGCTAGAAACCTTTAACTCTAGGAAACTCGGATAAGTCAGTAGCTTTGTGAGTACTGAATGAGTAGGTTTTGGAGCCCAGTGTGTGTTTTTACTTGCCCACCGGGTGCAAGCTAGGACTAAAGTTAATGGCCCACCAGTTCTTGGCTCTGTTGTTTCATTACCGTCTGTCCAAATCTAACGCAAACCTGCATGGGCCAAATGGCTGTGATGGTGGCGGTGGCTACTGGCTTTACACAGGTGTTCTCAGAATATTTTCCCTGAATTAACCCTATAGATAAACATTGTAAGAAAGCTTGTTTTACTGCTCTGTTTTACTGCTATGCTTTCTCTCCTCCCCATTCCTCAATCAGTATGTAGTTCTGCCTATAAAACCTAATTCCAAATTGCAGTCGGGATGCATTGATTTGAAAGGTTGAAAGGCTTCGGCCTCCCTGTGTTCCGTGTGCACAGCTAGCAAATAAAGGCTCCCTAATTACTTAATTTGGCTTTGTGATTGTGTGGCAAGATGTTTGGTTCCCACTGTTCCATTACAACAAGATCTTAAAAGGATGGAAAAGGCTTTGTCTTAAAACAGCCTTAGGCTATAAGGACTTTGGCAATACAGCCTGTATCCCACACCCAATGCAAAAAAAAAAAAGTAAAACACTATAATTTATGGTGGAAAAATATACAGTCAGTTCTGCTATAACCATTGTTCTGAAAACACGAATTTGTTCCACTGCATCTGATATTTTAGGAAACAATTTCAGCAGCATAACATAAATTTTAGGTATGCTAATGCACCATTTCAATAGAGAACACATTTAGTTGAGCTAAGGCTTGAAAGATTACACAAAACATATATGTTGCATATACCTCAGGAAAACAGTGAACCACATCCATCCACATGTGGTATTACAATTTTTTACCCAATTTCAAATAATTCCCCCTTCCACCAATTCATAACTGCTGAGCTGCTTTTTCCTCATGGCCACCCTGGTTGACTGGCTCTCTGCCTTTCCTTCTCTTTAATTCATTCTCTTTTTTCTCAACCTATTTTTATTCTTCCTTTCTGTTCTATGTCCTTTTTACCTTTCCTCTTACTCTTTTGTTAGCTGTTTTTTGTTCTCTCCTCTGGCACACAAGGTGGTGGGTATGGGAGCCATGATAAGCTGGTGGGAATGTGGCCACACATATCTACAAGCAATTCAGGTCTTTTTCAAGGTAGAAGGGTTATATCCAATGTATTTCTTAACCATTTAAACTTGTATAAAGCTGTGACACTACTTTTAATAAGGTTTTATCATTTTGTATATATCTCTGACCTACTTTTTAAGTGTTGTGCAACAACTCTATTTTCCCATATATAATTTTTTTTAAATTTTTTTTCTTTTTTTGTATTTTTTTCTGAAGTTGGAAACGGGGAGGCATTCAGACAGACTTCCACATGCGCCCGACCGGGATCCACCTGGCATGCCCACCAGGGGGCGATGCTCTGCCCTTCTGGGGTGTCGCTCTGTTGCAACCAGAGCCATTCTAGCACCTGAGGCAGAGGCCACAGAGCCATCCTCAGCGCCCAGGCCAACTTTGCTCCAATGGAGCCTTGGCTGCAGGAGGGGAAGAGAGAGACAGAGAGGAAGGAGAGGGGGAGAGGTGGAGAAGCAGATGGGGGTTTCTCCTGTGTGCCCTGGCCAGGAATCGAACCCAGGACTCCTGCACGCCAGGCCAACACTCTACCACTGAGCCAACCGGCCAGGGCCTGAGCATGGTAAATTTAAAGAAACATATATGTTTCATTATAGCTTAACCAACTCTATCTTGCACTTACAACATGTCTTTGTGAAATTCAAAGAACTTTAGATATATCTTCTTCAATTAATAGAGAGAAACTATTCTGCACAGAGAAACTGAAGAAGTCAATGACAATACTTTGATTACTCAATGGACTGTAGTGAAGCAAATAAATAAATTAATTAATTAATTTCAGGTCTTCCAATCTTTCCCCCATCTCAAGTTCAAATAACCTGAATGCTTTATACTTAGTAGTCATTTGATAAACAATTTTTTTGAGCAAAGTTTTGATTAACAATTTTATAGAATTTGAGGGTTGAGAAAAATGCTAAAATAAAATCAGGGTGATCAAAATAGGACAGGCAATTTTTATTATTGCATATTTTATTTGCTTGCTCAAAAATAGATAATTTATAAGTTACTAAATTTTAGAGTAGAATAGCACTTTGTAGCCCCTGAAACCTTGGTGTAACCCTATTATTTAAACTCGTACTGGCAGTTACAGATTAGTATTGGCTAAAGCATTCAACTTACATAAAATTGTATTTTAGGTAGCCATGTATAAGTGACTTCCAAATGCATTGGGTTTATTATACAATTTTAGGCCATAGTCAATTTGGAAAATACCTGAAACTAAATTACTTGATTAAATTTCCCAATCTCACTATTTTCCAACAATGATTTCTAAACTACTTTGTTTATGTCACTTAAAAAATAAAAGCAATGATGACCATGTTTTCAGGGTAAAGACAGGTATGAACGAATTCTGAGTTCTTTATTTGTTTTTTGTTTGTTTGGTTTTTGGGAGGATTTTTGGATCATATCTAAGATTTGGATCATATCTAAGATTTATTTTAAAACACATACAAAGTCAGGAAGTAAATTTGAGTACCTCTAATCACTATGACAAATAGACAGGGCTTGCTATTTTGCTTTCTTTCTTATTTTTTTAATCCAGTGAGAGGTGGGGAGGCAGAGACAGACACCCGCATGCACCCAACCAGGATCTACCCAGCAAGCCCACTAGGAGGTGATGCTCTGCCCATCTGGGGCATTGCTCTTTTGCTCAGCGACCGAGCTTTTCTTAGTGCCTGAGGAAGAGCCATCCTCAGCACCCAGGGCCAACTAGCTCCAACAAGCCATGGCTGCAGGAGGGGAAAAGAGAGACAGAGAGAAGTGATAGGGGGAGGGGTGGAGAAGCAGATGGGTACTTCTCCTGTATGTCCTGACTGGGAATTAAACTTGGGACATCTACACACCAGGCCGACGCTTACCACTGAGCCAACCAGGCAAAGCTATTTTGCTTTTGGTATTTGTTAAAAGCAAAGTCTGAGTGATGGCAATATCCAGTTCTTCCAAATACTAACTTAGTGGCCTCAACCATTAGTCTCTAGAAGACAACTCTATGTCCTTCCTACCAAGGAAGACTTCAATTTGGCCAAAGGGTTGGCACAGCCATTCACTGAAATAGGGGGATATAATAAAAACATTCTACTAAAAATCTCTTTCCTCAGTGTATTACCTGTTCTGCATTGCCAGTGAAGACCCCATCAAGGATAAAGTATGTCCAGAACAATGGCCATTCACACTCTATATTTTCAAATAACTTCAGCTCAGCTGGTTCATAATATAGACGATTGGGATCCTGGTAAAAGCATAATAAACACAATCTGTTGTAGCATTCCAAGGTCAGATATATATCTTTAGATCAGAGATTATAATATAGCCTTTCATTATAGATAATTTGTTTCAGAGGAAGAACACATACATACTCATCTGCCTTAGCAAATACTTTGTAATGTGACTTCTAACCACTAGAACTAGAATATTAATGATGCTACAGGCTGGTGTATGAAAAATTGAGATTAATCTGCAATAAAGTTGAGTTTGATTTTATACTTCTTAAGTTTTAGGTAGCATCAGAAAATACAAACAGAAAAGTTTAGGGGAAAGCAAGAGATGAGGGTTTGAGAATCATCCTCATGAGGGATACATGAAGCACATGTTATAGATATAGTACCTACATATAATGAATAAATGTCCCCAAGCAAAATCTTAGAACACCCTTACAGTTGGTGAATGAAGGACAGAAAGAAGAAAAGAACTAGAATGGTGTAGTGTTGTGGAAATTAAAATAAGAAAAAATTTTCAAGAAAATGTAGGGATAGGTAATAGTAATGTGCTACAGTGAAGTCAAGTAGAATAAGGATTGAGGACATTAAATTGGATTGATCACTTAAAAGATTATAATAATGTTTTAGAGCATAATTTTACTAGATTTGTAGGGGCAGAAGTCAACAGGGATAAAGAATAAAGTTCAAGAGAAGAAGTAGACCAGAAGAATTTGAACTTGACTGTTTAAAAATATATACTGGCTCTCGACTAGCAAATCTAAGCCTTAAATGATATTTACATTGCCAATGAAAGTCCTTCTTATTGATCATTCATTCTCTTTAATAATACTTAATTTTCTCCACTGATATTTACAAGGAGAACATTTGACAAGTGTAACAAAAGAAAATTAACTTTTCAAAATCAAGAACTGGGTTTTTTTAATTTTTAGAAAATTAAATTTAACAGGGTGACATTGATCAATAAGAGTACACAGGTTTCAGGTAAACATTTCTATAGCATTTGAACTGTTGATTAAGTTGTGTACCCATCACCAAAAATCAAACTGTTTTCCATTACCTTATATTTGTCCCCTTTAACACACTTCCCCCTCCCGCTGGTAACCACTTCACTTTTATCTATGCCCATGAGTCTCAGTTTTATATCCCACCCATGTGTGAAATCATATAGTTCTTAGCTTTCTGATTTACTATTGCACTCAGTATAATGTTCTCAAGAACTGTTTAGAAATAACCAATTTCAAAAGATGGGAGGAGGCCAAAAAGTTCTACTGATGAAAAGATTTTCCCTATATCATTATTAAATATTTGGGGGAAGATACTTTTGGACCATGCAAATATTCTTTTTCTGCCTAAACTTTCATCAACTGAATTAAGCACATAACCTGAAACTAACTGCAAAAGGTAGATGGACTATACTCCTTCTATTTTATTTAATCCAGAAAGGCTGACAAACATAATTTAGCTACTAAGTCCAACAAAAGTAGCAAACATCAGTTATTGTTATCCTATATAGTAATTGTTTCAGGTACCACTAGTGAGGTTAAGTATTTTTCTGAATGAGGCTGCAGATAGTAATGAACATTCTACCTTGGAATCATTTTGTAGAGAAGTAACCTACCTCTTTAGGAGTTTTATATCCATCACGTAGAAAGCGACAGCAACCATAACGTCCCTGGGATTGTAGGAAAAAAAGGTCAGAAGTATGCACATTGGGCCAGTCATTTAATTAACCAGAAAAACACTCTTTGCTATAACCACTGCAAATATTTATGCACCTAATTTCAGAGCACCTAACTATATAAAGCAAATCTTGATGGAAATAAAGGGAGAGATCAACAGTAATAAATTCATCAGAGAGGATTTTAATACCCCATTGACATCAATGGACAGATCTTCCAGGCAGAAAACCAACAAGAAAATGGCAGCCTTAAATGACACACTAGATCAACTGGATTTAACTGATAGCTTCAGAGAATTTCAACCCAAAGCAGAAGAATATACATTATTTTCAAGTGCACATGGTACATTTTCTAGGACAGAGGACATGGTAGGATACAAAACAAGTCTCAATAAATTTAAAAAGACTAAAAATCATATCTTCTCTGACAGCTATGGTATGAAGGTAGAAATCAATTACAAGAAAAAAAAACTAAAAAACACAAACACACGAAATTTTAAAACTATGTTACTAAACAATGAATGGGTTAATAATAAGATCAAGAAAGAAATCAAAAGATACATTGAAACAAATAAGAAAATAAAATATAGCAACCCAAAATCTATGGGACACAGTAAAAGCAGTCTTATGTGTGTGTGTATGTCTGTGTGTGTGTGTGACACAGACAGAGAGAGAGAGAGAGAGAGAGAGTCATAGAGAGGGACAAATAAAGACAGACAGACAGGAAGGGAGAGAGATGAGAAGCATCAATTCTTTGTTGAGACTCCTTAGTCTTCTTAGTTGTTCATTGATTGTTTTCTCATATGTGCTTTGACTAGGGGCTGCAGCAGAGTCAATGACCCCTTGCTCAAGCCAGCGACCTTTGGGCTCAAGTCAGCGACCATGGAATCATGTCTATGATCCCATGCTAAAGCCAGTGACCCTGCGCTCAAGCTGGTGAGCCCATGCTCAAGCTGGATGAGCCCGTGCTCAAGCTGACAACCTCAGGGTTTCAAACCTGAGTCTTCCACATCCCAGTCCGACACTATCCACTGCACCACTGCCTGGTCAGGCTGAAAGCAGTCTTAAGAGGGAAATTCATAGCACTACAGGCCTACCTTAAGAAACAAAAAAATATCTCAAATAAACAAGCTAACCATACACTTAAAGAAACTAAAAAAAAAAACAATAAAATCTTGAAGCAAGTAGAAAAAAGCAAATAATAAAGATCAGAGAAAAAATAACTGACATAGAGACTAAAAAAGTCATACAAAAGATTAATAAACCCAATAGCTGGTTCTTTTAAAAGATAAATAAGGTTGATAAACTTTTGCCAGACTCATCAAGAAAAAGAGAGAGAACCAATGGTGGGATTCAGCCAGTTTACACTGGTTCAGCAGAACCAATACCTAATTTTTTGTTGAGTTCAGTGAACCAGTTGTTAAAATGACACTTGTAATCAAGGTTTTCTCTAAGGTGGGCAGCTGCACAGTTGCCCAAAGTGGAAATTACAAATTTACATTTCATACTCTTTCTTAACGTTTGTCTGAACAACAGTGTATTCTCAGTACCCGTAGTAATTCCATTCAGTCTATAGATGAAAAAAATTGCAAGTGAGGATACCAATCAAGAAGCAGTTATTTTTATTTTTATTTTAATTTTTATTAATTTTAATGGGGTGATATTAATAAATCAGGGTACATATATTCAGAGAAAACATCTCCAGGTTATTTTGACATTTAATTATGTTGCATACCCATCACCCAAAGTCAAATTGTCTTCCGTCACCTTCTATCTGGTTTTCTTTGTGCCCCTCCCCCTCCTCCATTGTAACCACCATACTCTTGTCCATGTCTCTTAGTCTCGTTTTTATATCCCACCTATGTATGGAATCATGCAGTTCTTAGTTTTTTCTGATTTACTTATTTCACTCCATATAATGTTATCAAGATCCATCCATGTTGTTTTAAATGATGTCATCATTTCTTATGGCTGAGTAGTATTCCATAGTATATATGTACATTTTTAGGTATTATTTAATATTTTTATTAATATTTTAAAACATTCTTAACATTCAAAATATTCTTATAACATAATTTAGTTTTGTATATCTCTTTTATTGTTCTTATTTAAGTATTAAATGAATGAAATAATAAACTACCTTTTGGTTTATCTTTTTTTATACTTAAAATGGTCATTAGGGCAGAGAACTGGTTGTTAAATTATTTGAACCTCATCATTAGAGAAAGCCCACATAAATAAAGTTAGAAATGAAAGAGGAGAAAGTAACAACTGACACCACAAAAATATAAAGAACTTTAAAATATTACAAAAAAACATATGCCAACATATTGGAAAATCTTGATAAATTCTTAGAAACATAAAATTTACCAAAACTAAATTAGGAAACAGATAATCTGAACAAACCAATTACAACTAATAAAATTGAAGCAGTAATCAAAAACTCCCAACAAAAAAAGTCCTGTACTAGATGGATTCACTAGTGAATTTTATGAAAAGGTATTTGACAAAATCCAGCACTAATTTATGATATGATATTTATTTATAATAAAAACAGCAAAATGGGAATAGAGGAAACATAACTCAATATAATAAAGGCCATATATGACCAACCTACACCTAATATCATACTCAATGTGGAAAAACTACAAGTGTTTTCCTTGAGATCAGGAACAAGATAGGGATATCTACTATCACTTATTCAACATAATTCTGGGAATTCTAGCCACAGTATTCAGAAAAGAAGAAGAAAAAAATAAAAGGCATCCAAATTGGAAAGGAACAAGTAAAATTGACCTTGTTTCCAGATGACATGATACTGTATATAGAATACCCTAAAGATTCCACCAAAAAACTACTAGAACAGATAAATTAATTCAGTAAAGTAGCAGGATACAAAATAAATATCCAGAAATCTATTGTATTTTTATACACTAATAATGAATTATCAGAAAATGAAACTAACAAAACATTCCCATTTAAAAGTGCATTTAAAAATATATAGGTATAAATTTAACCAAGGATGTAAAAGACCTGTACTTGGAAAACTGTAAGACCTTAAAGAAAGAAATTGAAGATTCAAATAAATGGAAGCTCACAGATAGGAAGAATTAACATTGTTAAAATGTCCATACTACCTAAAGCAATCATAGTCAATGAATTCTTATCAAAATACCAATGGCGTGTTTCACAGATCTAGAACAAATAATTCAAAATTTTATATTGAACAACATAAGACCCTAATAGCTACTGTAATGATGAAAAAGAACAAAGTTGGAGGTATCATACTATCTGATAGCAAATTATACAAGTTTATAGTAATCAAAACAGCATGGTACTAGCATAAATACAGACATATAGATCAAGGAAACAGAATAAAGAGCCCAGAAATAACCCCACACCTATATGGTAAATTAATGTTTGACAAAGGAGGCAAGAACATACAGTGGGGTAAAGACAATCTATTTGATAAGTTGTGTTAGGAAAATTGGACAGATACATGAAAAAAATAAAACTAGACTACCTTCTTACACAATATACTAGAATAAACTCAAAATAGATTTAAGACTTAAATGTAAGATTTAAAATCATAAAACTCCTAGGAGAAAACATAAAATCTCAGACACTTCTCTAAGTAATTTATTTTCTGATATATTTCCTCAGACAAGAAAAACAAAAGAAAAAATAAACTGAGACTACAAGAAACTAAAAAAATTTTGCACAGTAAAGGAAACCATCAACAAAATGAAAAGACAATGCACTGAATGAGAGAATATATTTGCCAATGATATATCAGATAAGGGATTAATATCCAAAATATATAAAGAACTCATATGACTCAACACCAGAAAAATGACAAACAATCCAATTGAATAATGGGCAAAGGACCTGAATAGACACTTCTCCAAAGGACTTACAGATGGCCAATAGACATGAAAAGATGCTCAACATCACTAATCATCAGAGAAATGCAAATTAAAACCACAATGAGATACCACCTCCCCCCTGTCAGAATGGCACTCATTAACAAATCAACACATAACAAGTGCTGGCGAGGGTGTGGAGAAAAGGGAACAATCCTGCACTGCTGGAGGAATGCAGATTGGTGCAGCCGCTATAAAAAAACAAAAACAAAAAAAAACACATATGAAGGTTCTTCAAAAAATTAGAAGTGGTATTCCACATGACCTTGGGATTCCACTTCTGAATATATCCAAAGAAACTCAAAACACTAATTCAGAAGAATGTATGCACCCTTGTGTTCACTGCAGTGTTATTTACAATAGCTAAGACATGGAAGTAACCCAAGTGCCCACCAATAGATGAGTGGACAAAAGAGCTGTGGTAAATTTACAAAATGGAATATTATGTGGCCATAAAAAATAATTAAATATTACCATTTGTAACAGCATGAACAGACCTGGAGAGTATTATGGTAAGAAATAAATCAGTCCAAGAAAGACAACTATCGTATGATTTCAGTCTGTTCTCTTTATCTATAAATCTGTTTCTTTCTTGTTTGTTTATTTTGTTCATTATATTCCACATATAAGTGAAATTAAAAGAAGAAATACATCACTTGCAACAGCTATATGTGCCTAACTATCACCAATACAGACACAATAATGAAAATAATAATAATAATAATAATAATAACAACAAAACCCTGATAACAGCCCAGCAGCAGAAACTGATTTCAGCAGTGTGATTTCAAGGGAGGGCTAAGTTACAGGCTATTCCCTAAAGAAGAGTTTCTAATATTATTCTCTCCATGGCTTTCCAGCATAGGGTAAATGTGTGATAGCCCAATTATTAATCTATGCATTTCTGCCTGCACAGCTCATAAGAGACCCAAGGCATTTTTTTAAAAAGATATTTTAAATTTTTTGAGATAGTTTGAGACTTAAAGAAGAGTTGCAAGAACAGTGCAGATTCAATATAGCCTTCAACTGCTTCCCCCTTATATTAACTATCTTACAAAATTATAGAACATTTTTTTATTCAGTGAGAGGCAGAGAGACAGACAGACTCCTGCATGTGCCCCAACCAGGATCCACCTAGCAAGCCCACTATGGGGTGATACTCTGCCCATCTGGGGCCAGGATCCCACTGCGTTTAATTGTCATGTCACCTTAGTCTCTTTTGATCTGTGACAGTTCCTCAGTCTTTCCATGTTTAAAAAGGGTCACTTTCTCATGGACATTGATAAGAGTGCACTGGTTACCAGGGGGAGGGGAAAGGAGGAGAGGGAAGGGGGTGGGGATGAAGGAGGAGCATAAAGAGAAATAAATAAAAGGTTACGGAGGCTGATTCGACTTTGGGTGACGGGTATACAACATAATCGACTGTCCAATGATGTGGAGATGTTTTCTCTAAATCTATGTACTCTGGTTACCAATAATGTCTCCCTGTTAAATTTAATTGTCTAAATTTTTTAAAAGTGTCACCTTGGCACTTTTGTAATGTGTGTCAGTCATTTTGTAGAATGTTTCTCAATTTCTTTTTGTCTGATGTTTTTTCCTGATTAGATTGAGGTTATGCATTATTGAGAAAGATGTCACAGGTGCTGTGTACTTTTCATTGTACGGTATCAGGATTACATGATGTCAATATGCCTTATTACTGGTGCTATTAACCCTGATCACTTGGTTAACTCACTAGCACAGGTCATACTCAAGGCAACAAAAGATAATAATTTTCCTTTAAAGTAACAGCCCTAAAGAAAAGAAAGGCACATATAGACATACCTGAAGTTTGGTGATGATTTCCTGTTTTGTGACTTCTACCAATTGATTATCCTCTACTGCAAATGCTGGGAAGGAAATAACTGAAAGTAGACTAGCATCAACCTCTTTAGATGTTGAAGCCCGGGGAAGTATTGAATTAAGGATAGACTAAGAGAAAGAAAATCAAATGTGGCACATTAGTGAATAACTCAGGATTATAAAACTAACAGATTTTACTTCAAAAGATTTATGTAAAAAAATCTAAACATTATTCAATAATGAAGGCTTTAAAAATAGCTATTTATATGTTACCCCTTATCTCAATCTTCCTTTCAATGTTTTCTAATCCTGACTCTTAAGCAGTTGCCAGTGGATACAGAATAGCAACTATTTAAGCATAAATATAAGAGTAAATAGAGTTGCTGAGAAGTAGGAAATAGAAGGCTCAGCTCATATATTCTTGATATTTATCTTTTCCATGAAAAATTTTGTGTTCTTACAGTTAGAAGATGAGTTTTATATTCACTATAACACTATGAGTGTCTGTTCAGGGTTTGAAGAAGAAAAATCATTTTGCCAATGAGAAGAACCTTGATCTTTCAATATACAGAGTAATCTTAAACAAAACTGAAGATTTTTACTATTTAAACAGTCTAAAGTCCAAACATTTAACCCTCAAGCCAACTTGGGACAAGAGAATGCTTCAGAGCCAATATCAATAACATTCAATGTTGATCACCTCTTGCTGTCTTGCTATATTTAGAAAATGACATACTCAGGAACATAATTCATAGACTTGATGTGACAACAGTAAAGAATTTCACATACTATGATGGATACCTTTATAATCCTGAGTGGCAGAAAAGGATGATAATGTATGTTACAGCTAATGCTGTATCAGGTCTATCCCAGTATAGGATGTTAGATTAAACATTTTTGGCACATGGTAATAAATAAGAACATGTAGTCTCAATCAGGTCACCTTATTCTAACGTAATACTAAATCTAAATCTAGTTAAGAATAAAATTTTCTGTAATGTGCTCCATTTATTCTTACTTGGCAGTGTTGTACTTCATCAGCAAGGACATGAATAACTGATTGGGGACCACCTTTCACACCAAACAGATCCAGTTCATCTAATGCTTCCAGGGCTGCCTGTAAGTAGCAAACAAGGAGAGGTCAATTTTAGCATTAAAAAAAAAAAAAAAAATATATATATATATATATATATATATATATATATATATATATATATACACTGTGCTCCTCAGTATAATATCACTTCACACAACATTTAAAATATGGTCAACAGAATATAAAACACAATATATTATTTATTTCGAGGGGCCTCTGAGTTGTTCTTTGCCTCCCTTATTGTCCCAGAGACAGTGAGGATGAAGGTTGTAGCCATCTTTTCATGATAAGAATCCTCAACAAATTCAATATAGAAAGAACATACCTTACACAATAAAGGCCATATATGACAAATCCATACCTAACATTATACTCAACAGTGAAACACTGAAAGCTTTTTCTTTAAGATTAGGGACAAGAAAAGTGTGCCTATTCTTACCACTCTTGTTCAACATAGTGCTAGAGGTGCTGGCCAGAGCAGTTAGGCAAGACAAAGAAATAAAACGCATCCAAAATGTAAAGGTATTAAAATTGTAATTATTTACAGGTGGAATGATCTTATATATACAAAACCCTAAAGGTTCAAACAAAACACTAATCAACAAATACAGTACATTTGCAGGATATTAAACCAGCATACAGAAGTCAGTGGTGTTTCTGTATACTAACAACAAAACATCTGAAGAATTTTTAAAAACTATCCTTCACAATAGCATCAAAATATATAAAATGGGGCAAGGAAATCCAAATGGCTTTGGAGTAGGTAGAGGCTATACACATCTGCCAATTCCAAACCAGATTTACAGATAAATTGTTGAGCAATCAACCTCAATGACCAACTGAAGGGCAGCTTAACACAGATTTATACAAGAAACTATACAGAGACTGGTAAGAAGGCCAAAGATGTAGAGAGGGCTGGCTCCTACACTCAGGTGCAGTGGCTGAGAAGCTGGAGGGATATCTCAGCTGCAAAAGTTCCCAAACCCATGCCATGACCCCCAAACCACAGCACCATGGCCAGGAAGAGAAGCTGAAAAGCACCTGGCATCAAAAAACAGTGGGGATTCTGTTGGCTGGAAAGAGGAGGGAGTCTACTGGAATTAAAGGTGCTTTACTAAATTGCCAAAGGAGAGGAGTTTGCTATTGGCACTCACCCAAAGGCTCTAGTATAGAGAAGGTGACTCAGGTCATATGGGATTCCTAAAGATAAGATCTGGATAGGATCAAACAGATAGGGGACCTGAAGATGGCAGCAGAGTAGGTAGATGCACAGACTCCCAGCTCACACCACTGAACTGGATTATAAACTAATTTATGAACAATCAGCATGAAAAACCAAATCTCGACTACAAGAACAGCTCTCAAAAACCAAAGAGCAAAGAAGAAGCCACAACAAACCTGGTAGAGAGCGCCTGAATCTCCTCTGCTTACAGGAACAGGAGTGGGGGGGTGAAGCTGACAGCCCAGAAGGAATCTCACTCCAAGGCAAAGAGCAGTAAATACTGCTCACAGCCACTTGCCTGGTGACCAGGGAATGAGGGGTGTTGAAAGGGCCAGCTTGTCTTCCAAGAAGAAAGGGAAGAGAGAGAAACAGACGGTGAGGGGCAGAGGAATGCAGGAGACGACCTGAAAAGCTAACTCATTCAGTGCTGGAGGTGGCCATAGCTGAAGGAGGAGCTGATCTTTCCACAAAAGAGAAGACAAAGTGCTTCCAAGTCACAGATCTCCAGACATCCTCTCCAGTTCCAATCAGCACAAGACACAGTTGAAAACAAGAAGTAGGGAGCAGGGGCAGAAACTCAGATCTCCATGGAGATCTGAGATACACCTACCCCTACTGAAGCTACAAAAGAAACCCGCCGTCAGAGAGATTAACTGGCAGAGCTCAGGTTACACCCACCGCATTCCTATATACAGTTTAAATGAGCCCCCTGCTGAGATCAGCAAAAAAGACAATCACCTGTTAAGAAAACAAACAAATTAAGACTGCAAAGCGGGGCCCTGGCCAGTTGGCTCAGCGGTAGAGCGTCGGCCTGATGTGTGGGGGACCCGGGTCCGATTTCTGGCCAGAGCACATAGGAGAAGTGCCCATTTGCTTCTCCACCCCCCCTTCCTCTCTGTCTCTCTCTTCCCCTCCCGCAGCCAAGGCTTCATTGGAGCAAAGATGGCCCGGGCACTGGGGATGGCTCCTTGGCCTCTGCCCCAGGCGCTAGAGTGGCTCTGGTCACGGCAGAGCGACACCCGGGAGGGGCAGAGCATCGCCCCCTGGTGGGCAGAGCATCGCCCCTGGTGGGCGTGCCAGGTGGATCCCGGTCGGGCGCATGTGGGAATCTGTCTGACTGTCTCTCCCATTTCCAGCTTCAGAAAAAAAAAAAAAAGACTGCAAAGTGGCCCAAATCCCAAAGTAGATTACAAATAATAGCTGATGCCAACCCAAGAAGACCTAGAAATAACACAATTGAAAACTAGAGGCAGACAACACCAACCATAGACTCAACCAGCTCTACAAACAAAACACACAGATATAATGAGAAGACAGAGAAGTGCAAGAACTGAGTGATATAGAAATAGCCAAACTTCCAGACGCGGAGTTCAAAATAATGATTGTAAGGGTGCTTAAGGATCTTAGAACAACAATGGATGGTCATTACGAACACCTAAATAAAGAAATAGCAAGTATAAAAAAGGATATTGAAATATTTAAAAAGAATCAGTCAGAGATGACAAATACAATATCAGAAATGAAGACCACAATGGAAGGAATTAAAAACAGGATGGATAGAGCTGAGGATTGATCAACGAGTTGGAGGACAACTGGAATGAAGGCATGAAAGCAGAGAAGAAAAAAGAAAAGACTCAAAAAGTCTGAAGAAACTCTTAGAGAGCTCTGTGACAACATAAAGAGAAATAACATCCACATGATAGAGGTTCCTGAAGAAGAGAAAGAACAAGGGATAGAGACTTTGTTCAATCATATCATAGCTGAAAACTTCCCTCAATTAAGGCAGGAGAAACTCTCACAAGTTCAAGAAGCACAGGGAACTCCATTAAAGAGAAACCCAAAGAAATGTACACCAAGACACATCATAATTAAAATACCAAAGCTAAGTGATAAAGAGAAATACTATAAGCTGCGAGAGAAAAAAAGGCTATCACCTACAAAGGAGCCCCCATAAAGATGACATCTGACTTCTCAACAGAAACACTTGGGGCCAGAAGGGAATGGCAACAAATATTCAAAGTAATGCAGAACAAGAACCTACAACCAAGACTACTTTATCCAGCAAGGCTATCATTTAAAATTGAAGGAGAAATAAAAAGCTTCCCAGACAAAAAAAAAAAAAAAAAACTCAAGGAATTCATTACAACCAAACCAATGCTGCAGGAAATGTTAAGGGGCATGGTGTAAAAAGATCAAAGTAGGAAAAGAATATAGAAAAAGAGGAATACAGCTTTAAAGAATAAAATGGCAATAAACACCTACATATCAATAATAACCTTAAATATAAATGGCTTAAATGATCCAATCAAAAGACATAGGGTAGCTGAATGGATAAGAAAACAGGACCTGTACATATGCTGTCTACAAGAGACACACCTTAAAACAAAAAACGTACATAGAATAAAGGTAAAAGGATAGAAAAAAACATTTCAAGCAAATGGAAATGAAAACAAAGCTGGGGTAGCAATACTTATATCAGACAAAATGGACTTTGAAACAAAGAATATAGTAAGAGATAAAGAAGGCCACTACATCATGATAAAGGGAGCAATCCAACAGGAAGATATAACTATTAAAATATCTACGCACCTAATATAGGAGCACCTAAATATATAAAGCAGACATTGATGGATATGAAGAGTGAGATCAACAGCAATACTTTAATAGTAGGAGATTTTAATACCGCACTAACATCACTAGATAGATCCTCAAGAAAGAAAATTAAGAAAGAAACAGCAGACTTAAAGAACACAGTAGATCAACTCGATTTAATAGACATCTTCAGAACCTTTCACCCTAAAGCAGCAGAATATACATTCTTTTCAAGTGCTCATGGTACATTCTCTAGGATAGGCCACATGTTAGGGCACAAAAGTGGTCTCAACAAATTTAAGAAGATTGAAATCATATCAAGCACTTTCTCTGATCACAATGACATGAAACTGGAAATCAATCACAACAAAAAAGCTCAAAACTTCTCAAACACATGGAAACTAAATAGCAGGTTGTTAAATAATGAGTGGATTAAGAATGATATCAAAGAAGAAATAAAAAAATTCCTAGAAACAAATGATAATGAGCATACAACAACTCAAAATTTATGGAACACAGCAAAAGCAGTACTCAGAGGGAAGCTCATAGCAATACAGGCACTCTTTAAGAAACTAGAAAAAGCTCAAATAAACAACTTGGCCCTGCATCTAAAAGAATTAGAAAAAGAACAGCAAGTAAAGCTCAAATGTAGTAGAAGGAAGGAAATAATAAAGATCAGAGCAGAAATAAATGACATAGAGGCTAAAGAAACAATACAGAGAATCAATGAAACTAGAAGCTGGTTCTTTCAAAAGGTAAACAAGATCAATGAACCTTTAACTAGATTCACCAAGAATAAAAGAGAGGACTCAAATAAATAA
Source organism: Saccopteryx leptura (assembly GCF_036850995.1). Lineage (NCBI taxonomy): Eukaryota > Metazoa > Chordata > Mammalia > Chiroptera > Emballonuridae > Saccopteryx > Saccopteryx leptura. The sequence continues at coordinate 64,070,665 of NC_089516.1, read as the reverse complement.
AATTAGAAATGAGAGTGGAGAAATAACAACTGACACAACAGAAATACAAAATATTGTAAGAAAATACTATGAAGAACTGTATGCCAAAAAACTAGACAACCTAGATAAAATGGACAAATTCCTTGAAAATTACAATCTTCCAAAAATCAATCTGGAAGAATCAGAAAACCTAAACAGACCGATTACACCAAATGAGATTGAAACAGTTATCAAAAAACTCCCAACAAAGAAAAGTCCTGGGCCAGATGGCTTCACAAGTGCATTCTACCAAATATTCAAAGAACTAACTCCTAACCTTCTCAAGCTGTCTCAAAAAATTCAAGAAGAAGGAAGACTTCCAAGCTCCTTTTATGAGGTGAGCATAATTCTGATTCCAAAACCAGACAAAGACAGCACAAAGAAAGAAAATTATAGGCCAATATCCCTGATGAATACAGAACCTAAATTCCTCAACAAAGTATTAGCAAACCGGATCCAACAATATATAGAAAAAATCATACACCATGATCAAGTGGGATTTATTCTGGGGAGGCAAGGCTGGAACAATATTTGCAAATCAATCAATGTGATTCATCACATAAACAATAGGTAGGAGAAAAACCACATGATAATTTCAATAGATACAGAAAAAGCATTTGATAAAATCCAGCACCCATTCATGATCAAAACTCTCAGCAAAGTGGGAATACAGGGAACATACTTCAACATGATAAAGGCCATCTATGACAAACTCACAGCCAACATCATACTCAATGAGCAAAAATTAAAAGCAATCTCCTTAAGATCAGGAATAAGGCAAGGGTGCCCCCCTTTCACCACTCTTATTCAACATAGTTCTGGAAGTCCTAGCCACAGCAATCAGACAAGAAGAAGAAATAAAAGGCATTCAAGTTGGAAAAGAAGAAGTAAAACTATCACTATTTGCAGATGATATGATATTGTATATAGAAAACCACAAAGTCTCAGTTAAAAAACTACTAGACCTGATAAATGAATTTAGCAAGGTGGCAGGATATAAAATCAATACTCAGAAATGAGAGGCATTTTTATACACTAACAATGAACTGTCAGAAAGAGAATTTAAGAAAGCAATCCCCTTCACCATTGCAACCAAAAAAATAAAGTACCTAGGAATAAATTTAACCAGGGAAATTAAATACTTGCACTCGGAAAATTATAAAACATTGATAAAAGAAATCAGGGAAGATACAAACAAGTAGAGGCATATACTGTGCTCATGGTTAGGAAGCATAAACATCATTAAAATGTCTATATTACCCAAAGCAATTTATAAATTCAATGCAATACCAATTAAAATACCAATGACATACTTTAAAGAAATAGATCACATATTCCAAAAATTTATATGGAATCAAAGGAGAACACGAATAGCCTTAGCAATCTTAAAAAAGAAGAATAAACGGGGAGGTATCACACTTCCTGATACCAAGCTATACTACAAGGCCATTGTACTCAAAACAGCCTGATACTGGCATAAGAAGAGGGACATAGTTCAATGGAACAGAACGGAGAACCCAGAAATAAACCCACAGCTCTATGGACAACTGATATTTGACAAAGGAGGTAAGGGCATACAATGGAGTAAAGACAGCCTCTTTAATAAATGGTGTTGGGAAAATTGGACAGTTACCTGCAAAAAAATGAAACTAGACCACCAACTTACACCATTCACAAAAATCAACCCAAAATGGAATAAAGACTTAAATGTAATTCATGAAACCATAAGCATCTTAGAAGAAAACATAGGCAGTAAGCTCTCCGACATCTCTCGCAGCAATATATTTGCTGATTTATCTCCACAGGCAAGTGAAATAAAAGACAGGATAAACAAATGGGACTATATCAAACTAAAAAGCTTTTGCACAGCCAAAGACATTAAGATCAGAATAATAAAAAACAAACTACACAATGGGAGAACATATTTGACAGTATGTCTGATAAGGGGTTAATAACAAAACTTATATGGATCAAAGATCTAAACATAGACCTGAAACAATAAAGTACATAGAAGAAGACATAGGTACTAAACTCATGGACCTGGGTTTTAAAGAGCATTTTATGAATTTGACTCCAAAGGCAAGAGAAGTGAAGGCAAAAATTAATGAATGGGACTACATCAGACTAAGAAGTTTTTGCTCAGCAAGAGAAACTGATAAGAAAATAAACAGACAGCCAACTAAATGGGAAATGATATTCTCAAACAACAGCTCAGATAAGGGCCTAATATCCAAAATATACAAAGAACTCATAAAACTCAACAACAAACAAACAAACAATCCAACAAAAAAATGGGAAGAGGACATGAACAGACACTTCTCCCAGGAAGAAATACAAATGGCCAACAGATATATGAAAAGATGCTCATCTTCTTTAGTTATTAGAGAAATGCAAATCAAAACTGCAATGAGATACCACCTCACACCTGTTAGATTAGCTATTATTAACAAGACAGGTAATAGCAAATGCTGGAGAGGCTGTGGAGAAAAAGGAACCCTCATACACTGTTAGTGGGAATGTAAAGTAGTACAACCATTATGGAAGAAAGTATGGTGGTTCCTCAAAAAACTGAAAATAGAATTACCTTATGACCCAGCAATCCCTCTACTGGGTATATACCCCCAAAACTCAGAAACATTGATATGTAAAGACACATGCAGCCCCATGTTCATTGCAGCATTGTTCACAGTGGCCAGGACATGGAAACAACCAAAAAGCCCGTCAATAGATGACTGGATAAAGAAGATGTGGCACATATACACTATGGAATACTACTCAGCCATAAGAAATGATGACATCGGAACATTTACAGCAAAAAGGTGGGATATTGATAACATTATACAAAGTGAAATAAGTAAATCAGAAAAAAACAGGAACTGCATTATTCCATACGTAGGTGGGACATAAAAGTGAAACTAAGAGACATTGATAAGAGTGTGGTGGTTACGGGGGGGGGGGAGGGGGGAGAGGGAAAGGGAAAGGAGGAGGGGGGAGGGGCACAAAGAAAGCTAGATAGAAGGTGACAAAGGACAATCTGACTTTGGGTGATGGGTATGCAACATAATTGAACGACAAGATAACCTGGACATGTTATCTTTGAATATATGTATCCTGATTTATTGATGTCACCCCATTAAAAAAATAAAATAAAAAAATTTGAAAAAAATTATAAAGAACTTGTAAATCTCAACACCAGAAAGACAAACAGTCCAATCAAAAATGGGAAAAAGAAATGAATAGACACTTCTCCAAAGGGGACATCAGATGGCCAATAGGCATATGAAAAAATGCTCAACATCACTAATCATTAGAGAAATGCAAATTAAAACCACAATGAGATATCACCTCACACCAGTCAGAATGGCACTCATCAAAAAAACAACACAGAATAAGTGCTGGCGAGGATGTGGAGAAAAGGGAACCCTCCTGCACTGCTGGTGGGAATGCAGACTGGTGCAGCCTCTGTGGAAAATAGTATGGAGATTCCTTAAAAAATTAAAAATCAAACTGCCTTTTGACCCAGCTATTCCACTTTTAGAAATATACCCCAAGAACACCATAGAACTGTTCCAGAAAGAGAAATGCACCTCCATGTTTATGGCAGCATTGTTCACAATAGCGAATATCTGGAAACAGTCCAAGTGTCCATCAGAGGACGAGTGGATTAAAAAGCTTTGATACATATACACTATGGCAGGGGTCCCCAAACTACGACCCGCGGGCTGCATGTGGCCCCCTGAGGCCATTTATTCCGCCCCCGCCGCACTTCCGGAAGGGGCACCTCTTTCATTGGTGGTCAGTGAGAGGAGCATAGTTCCCATTGAAATACTGGTCAGTTTGTTGATTTAAATTTACTTGTTCTTGCCCTGGCCGGTTGGCTCAGTGGTAGAGCGTTGGCCTAGCGTGCGGAGGACCCGGGTTCGATTCCCGGCCAGGGCACACAGGAGAAGCGCCCATTTGCTTCTCCACCCCTCTGCCACGCTTTCCTCTCTATCTCTCTCTTCCCCTCCTGCAGCCAAGGCTCCATTGGAGCAAAGATGGCCCGGGCGCTGGGGATGGCTCTGTGGCCTCTGCCTCAGGCGCTAGAGTGGCTCTGGTCACAACATGGCGACGCCCAGGATGGGCAGAGCATCGCCCCCCTGGTGGGCAGAGCGTCGTCCCTGGTGGGCGTGCCGGGTGGATCCCGGTCGGGCGCATGCGGGAGTCTGTCTGACTGTCTCTCCCTGTTTCCAGCTTCAGAAAAATGAAAAAAAAAGAAAAAAAGAAAAAAAAATTTACTTGTTCTTTATTTTAAATATTATATTTGTTCCCGGTTTTTTTTTTTTGTTGTTTTATTTATTTATTTATTTATTTTTTTACTTTAAAATAAGATATGTGCAGTGTGCATAGGGATTTCTTCATAGTTTTTTTAATAGTCCGGCCCTCCAATGGTCTGAGGGACAGTGAACTGGCCCCCTGTGTAAAAAGTTTGGAGACTCCTGCCCTATGGAATACTACTCAGTCATAAGAAATGATGACATCGGATCATTTACAATAACATGGATGGACCTTGATAACATTATATGGAGTGAAATAAGTAAACCAGAAAAAACTAAGAAATATATGAACCCATACATAGATGGGACATAAAAATGAGACTTAGAAACATGGACAAGAATGGGATGGTAACAGGGTGGGGGGAGGAAGGAGAGAGAGGAAGGGGTAAGGGGAGAGGAGAGGCACAAAGAAAACCAGATAGAAGGTGACGGAAGACAATTTGACTTTGGGTGAGGGGTATTCAGTATAATCAAATGTCAAAATAATCTGGAGATGTTTTCTCAGAACATATGTACCCTGATATATCAATGTCACTGCATTAAAATGAATAAAAATAAGATTAAAAAAAGCATCAGACAGAGAAAATACACAGAATCATCACCACCAAAAGACCAAATGCAATAATTTAAAAAAAAAAAGAAGAAGAAGAAGGTAATGGTCTTTAAATCAGGAAGAGGGCCCTGACCAAAAATCTGACCCTGATCCTGGACTTTCAGCCTCTAGAACTGTGAGAAATAAATGGTTGTTATTTAAGAAAAAAAAATCTGGTTGGAATGGCTCTTGAGAGAGATCTGTAGGGTCAACTACTGAGGTCTTGGTTGTGATCAACATCCCATACTGCCCTCAGGTATCATCTTCCAGGGTCAAGTACTCTTATTCTTACAGCACTAGCTGGAGGAATGTGCTGACACGGTTCTCAAAATACTGGTGACACCACCCTGCCAAGCTTCAGTCTGTCAGAAAGGACTGTTGACTTCAGCCAATAGGGACGTGAGGTGCACTGCTTTTCTGGAGAAACTATAGGCAAACTCTCAGACAGTCATTGAATTGCATGGCTTTGGAATCGGTCACAATCTTTCCCCCCACCTTTGGGTAAGGCCAGCACCACCCCCAACAGAAGACTACTTTGTCAGGGTCTCTGGCAGAGCAGCTGAGGGAGAGGCATTCAGATCACTTCCCTCCTGTAGGCCTGTGCCACCCCCAACAGAGGACTGCCTTGATTTGTGTTCCTAAATCCTGCTGGCGCTATCCTTCTGGGTTCAGTTCTGGGGGGAGGGGGAATTGGTGCAGCTCAGAGCTCTGACCTTCAGTGAGCATATGAAGAGATTGAGGGAGACAAGACATGCAGCTTACTCCCTGCCAGAGGGCTGGTGCTTCCCTCAGTAGAGGGCTGCCTTGATTTGTATTCCAAAATCCCATTGGCCCATTTGGGCCAGGCACTTATCTGCCAGGGGAAAGAGGACACAGCACAGAGTTGGGACTTTCATCACAACCACCTTGGAGCATCCCAGAAGGGTCTCAGGGTCTCTGCTGGAGTGGCTGAGAAGCTAGAGGGAGGTGTGCAGCTCACTCCCCTTTCAAGGCTGGCACCAACCCCAGAGGATGGCTGCCTTGATCTCTCAGACATGAAACACCCAAAGTGCATTCTCCTCAAAGGTTCCAGTCTAAGGTTCTAGCAGGCGTGGCTACAGAGCTAAGGGAAAGGTTATGGCTCTCCCATGGCCCAGTTGTTACCACCCACAACAAAAAGCTTTCATGAGCTGTTTGCCCAAGTCCTGGTGGCTCTGTTTTGCAGAGCTTGCTCCTGCAGTAGGGACAGCTGGCTGTACCCAACCCAAACCTGTAATGAACTCCTCCTAGGGTAGCTAGAATTGGAGACTTTAGCAGATACTGAGTGGTACAGCTCTAGAATAGGGGCCAAATTCTCCTCCCTTGAACACCTCACCTCATTGTCCCTAAGTAGGGGACTCATCTTCCTTACCCAGTTGCTCTGCCCTACTGAGCTCATGTCCTGAGGAAGTCAGAGGGGTATGGACAGCTTGGGCCCACTCTATAGCCTTTCTTCATTAGACTGGAGGAAGTCCAGGCACCCTCAGAGTAGGGTAGAGAAGCCAACAGGTGGACACTAACCCCAGGGAGCTTTGGACTTTTACTGATCTTCTCCAAGCTCAGAGCAACAGGAAGCCTATCCTGGGACACAGTCTGGGTCTTCCCACACACATCAAGGTACAGTAGATGCAGCCACAAACATTGAATAGTGTGGTAGCTCCAAACAATAACCCAAGGTTGGTTAGACACAATGTATGACATAGACCTATACTGCACCCCTGACCAAGAAAGCACAAAACAAACAAAACCAGCTGTGGGCTGAAAAACATACCAGAGATCAACCCAATTAGACACATAAATGACACAAAGGGGAACTCCAGTAAACAACTTTGCCTTGTAGAGAAGCTCCTTAACAGTGACTCATACACACTGAATAAGGTCTATCCTTATAATCAGCCAGCCTGAGGATTAACTTCACCAACAAATGGGCCAACAGCATAAGACTCAACTACTACAGGAGAGGGCATATAACCCACACAAGAATCATTTCTGAAGCATCTAGCTCAGGTGATCTAGATCTAGAAGACTGTGTCACTGAGATCCACAAGGCACCTATACTAGAAAGCCTTCATAACAAATTTGAGAGTCATAGCATATCTACCTAATACACAGAGACAACCACAAAAACATAGACAAAATATAGAGAAGAAGAAATATGCATCAAGTAAAACAACAAAAGAAATCCCCAGGGAAAAAATTAAATGAAATGGAAGCAACCAAGACGCCAGATGCAGAGTTTAAAACAATGGTTATAAGGATGCTCAAGGGCCTTAGGGGAAGAATGGATGACTTCAGTAAGAACCAACCAGAAATGAAGAATACATTATCTGAAATGAAGAATACTCTAGAAGGAATGAGTAGCAGGTGATATGAAGCAGAGCATCAAATCAGTAATTCAGAGGACAAGATAACAGGAACCATCCCCAAGAAGAGCATCAAAAAATATATATGAAAATGGCGGAAAGTCTAAGAGACCTCCAGGACAACGTCAAGCATTACAACATCCATATCAAAAGAAGAGTGCCAGAATGAGAAGAGAATTAACAGGAGTTAGAGAAACTGTTTGAAGAAATGATAGCTGAAAACTCCCATAACCAGATGAAGGAAAAAAAAGCACACAAGTACAGGGAACACACATAGTTCCAATGAAGGTGAACCCAAGGAGGCCCACAACAGAACACATCATAACTAAAATGGCAAAGGTTAAACACAAAGAGAGACTCTTAAAAGCTGCGAGAGAAAGACAGTAAGTTATCTACAAGGGAGCTCCCATAAGTCTGTGAGCTAATTTCTCAACAGAAACTATTCAGTCCAGAGAGACTGGCATGAAATATTCGAAGTAATAAAAATCAAGATCCTACAGTCAAGACTACACTAGCCAGCAAGGCTATCATTTAAAATTGAAGGCAAAACAAAGACCTTCTTAAACAAAAACTAAACTAAACTGAAGGAATTAATTGCCACCAAACCAGTATTGCAAGAAATGTTAAAGGGCCTGCTTTAAGAAGAAGAAGAAATAGAGAAAGGAACAGTTATAAAGAACAAAATGGTATTAAATAAGTACCTATTAATAATAATCTTAAATATGAATGAATAAAATACTCCAATCAAAAGACAGGGTAACTAAATGGTTAAGAAAACATGACACATACATATGCTGTCTACAAGACACCCACCGCTGAAAAAAAGTTACACAGAGACTGAAAGTGAAGGTATGGAAAAAATATTCCACATTAATAATAATAAAAAATCTGGGTTAGCTGCACTTGTGACAGATAAAAAAACCCTCAAAATTAGGTCATAACAAGAGACAAAGAAGGATACTATGTAATACAAAGAGGATCAATCCAACAAGAGGATATAACCCTGTAAACATATATGCACCCAACATAGAAGCACTTGAATATATGAAGAAAAATTTGGTGGACATTAAGGGAGAGATTAACAGCAATACAGCCATAGTATGGAATGTTAACAACTCACTGTTATCAGTGAATAGATCTTCCAGACAAAAAAAATTAACAAGGCAACAGTAACTTTAAGCAACAAATGGGATCAGATCGATTTAATTGATATTTAAAGAATATTTCATTCCAATTCAGCAGAATATACATTCTAATTCAGTGCACATGGAAAATTCTTAAAGAAAGACCACATGTTAGGACACAAAATAAGTCATAAGAAAATTGAGGCGTCCCCCTGTACTAAAATTAACTCAAAATGGATCAAAGATCTAAACATAAGACCTGAAACAATAAAGTACATAGAAGAAGACATAGGTACTAAACTCATGGACCTGGGTTTTAAAGAGCATTTTATGAATTTGACTCCAATGGCAAGAGAAGTGAAGGCAAAAATTAATGAATGGGACTACATCAGACTAAGAAGTTTTTGCTCAGCAAGAGAAACTGATAACAAAATAAACAGAAAGCCAACTAAATGGGAAATGATATTTTCAAACAACAGCTCAGATAAGGGCCTAATATCCAAAATATACAAAGAACTCATAAAACTCAACAACAAACAAACAAACAATCCAATAAAAAAATGGGAAGAGGACATGAATAGACACTTCTCCCAGGAGGAAGTACAAATGGCAAAAAGATATATGAAAAGATGCTCATCTTCTTTAGCTATTAGAGAAATGCAAATCAAAACTGCAATGAGATACCACCTCACACCTGTTAGATTAGCTATTATTAACAAGACAGGTAATAGCAATGTTGGAGAGGCTGTGGAGAAAAAGGAACCCTCATACACTGTTGGTGGGAATGTAAAGTAGTACAACCATTATGGAAGAAAGTATGGTGGTTCCTCAAAAAACTGAAAATAGAACTACCTTATGACCCAGAAATCCCTCTACTGGGTATATACCCCAAAAACTCAGAAACATTGATACGTAAAGACACATGCAGCCCCATGTTTATTGCAGCATTGTTCACAGTGGCCAGGACATGGAAACAACCAAAAAGCCCGTCAATAGACGACTGGATAAAGAAGATGTGGCACATATACACTATGGAATACTACTCAGCCATAAGAAATGATGACATCGGATCATTTACAGCAAAAAGGTGGGATATTGATAACATTATACGAAGTGAAGTAAGTAAATCAGAAAAAAACAGGAACTGCATTATTCCATACGTAGGTGGGACATAAAAGTGAAACTAAGAGACATTGATAAGAGTGTGGTGGTTACGGGGGGAGGGCGGAAAGGGAGAGGGAAAGGGGGAGGGGGAGGGGCACAAAGAAAACTAGATAGAAGGTGACAGAGGACAATCTGACTTTGGGTGATGGGTATGCAACATAATTGAAAGACAAGATAACCTGGACTTGTTGATCTTTGAATATATGTAACCTGATTTATTGATGTCGCCCCATTAAAAAAATAAAATTATAATAAAAAATTAACATAATCTAAAAAAAAAAAAAGAAAAGAAAATTGAGGAACATTGAAATCCTATCAAGCATCTTCTCTGACCACAATGGTATGAAACTAGAAATACACTATAATTTTAAAAATAAAAAACATTCAAACACACAGAGGCTAAATAGCATGTTATTAAACAATGAGTGGGTCAACAATAAGATAAAGAGAGATGTAAAGCCAGTGTCCGTGGCCACCATCACAGCCGCCTGGCCAATGCAGGTTCAGGTTTGATTCAGACATATGGTAATAAAACAACAGAGCCAAGAACTGGTGGGCCATTACATTTAATCCTAGCTCGCACCCAGTGAGCGAGAAATACACACAGTGGGAAAACACTTCCCTTTCCATTCAGGGCTCCCAAAGCCACTGACTTATCTGAGTATTCCTAGAATAAAAGGTTTCTACCTTACCAGCCTTATTCACTTCTGTTCCCCCTCTCCTTCTCTCTGCACAAACTGGCCTCTCCTTCAGCACTCCACCATCATGGCTGCTTCTGCTCTGCAATGCTAATTTCAGGAACCAAGAGAGGGCAAGCCCCCGGTCTGCCCCATTTTATAGTGTAGAAATCAAAACCTTTAAGCCAATATACCAATAAGGAAGTTTATGATACAAAACCACTTACCTGAGGCACAAATGGGATTTCTCATCAGAGTGCACCACCCCACATCATGCAACAGTCAAGGGTGTAGGGAGAAGGTTAGTTTTGAAAAGATCTTAGTATTAAAAGGGCGGGAAAGACTTAGTTTTAAAATTAAACCTTGGCCCTGGCCGGTTGGCTCAGTGGTAGAGCATTGGCCTGGTGTGCGGGAGTCCCAGGTTCAATTCCCAGCCAGGGCACACAGGAGAAGCGCCCATCTGCTTCTCCACCCCTCCCTCTCTCCTTCCTCTCTGTCTCTCTCTTCCCCTCCCACAGCCAAGGCTCCATTGGAGCAAAGTCGGCCCGGGCGCTGGGGATGGCTCTGTGGCCTCTGCCTCAGGCGCTAGAATGGCTCTGGATGCAACAGAGCGATGCCCCAGATGGGCAGATCATTGCCCCCTGGTGGGCGTGCTGGATGGATCCCGGTCCGGCGCATGCGAGAGTCTGTCTGACTGCCTCCCTGTTTCCAAATTCAGAAAAATACAAAAAAAAAAAAAAAACAAAAAAAAACTAAGCCTTAAGCTTACAGCCTGTCTCCCACACCTAATGCAAACTATAAGCGAGCAAACATATATATCATATTTACAAACTTAGTTGACCGACAACAGAAATAAAAAGTTATCTGGAAACAAATGAAAATGAACACGAAAAAACTCAAAATCCATGGGACACAACAAAAGAAGTCCTGAGAAGATTATGGTATTATAGGCATAGCTCAAGAAGCAAAAAAATCTCAAATAACCATTTGAAAGAACTACAACTAAAAGTACTAGGAAAAGAAAAAGAAACAAACAAAAGCCCAGAGTAAGTAGAAAAAAAGGAAATAATAAAAACCAGAGCAGAAATAAATGACATAGAGCCTAAAAGAACAGTACAGAAGTTACTGAAACTAAAATCTGGTTTATTTAAAAGATAAGCAAGATTGATGAACTTTTAACCACACTCATAAAGAAAAAACAGAGTACCCAAATAAATAAAATTAGAAGTTGTGGGTCAAATAATTTGCAAATATGATATATATGTTTGCTCGCTTATACTTTGCATTGGGTGTGGGGAACAGGCTGTAAGCAGGCAAGATCCTTCCTTATAGCCTAAGGCAGTGGTAGTCAATCTGGTCCCTACTGCCCACTAGTGGGCATTCTAGCTTTCATGGTGGGCAGTAGCAGAGCAACCAAAGTATAAATAAAAAGATAGATTTAACTATAGTAAGTTGTTTTATAAAGATTTATTCTGCCAAACTTAGCAAAAATCCAACATAAAGTACTTGGTAAATAATTATTATATGCTTTAATTTGCTGTAACTCTGCTTTATAAATTTTATAAAGTAAAGTTACTTCCCTACTTTATAAATCACCATTACTGTGGAACCTGTGGGCGGTTAGAAAATTTTACTACTAACAGAGATACAAAAGTGGGCGGTAGGAATAAAAAGTTTGACTACTGCTGGCCGAAGGCTTAGTTTTAAGACTAAGCTTTTCCCACTCTTTTAATACTAAGATCTTCTCAACACTAAGCTTTTCCCCACACCCTTGACTGTTGCATGATTTGAGGTGGTGCACTCTTATGAGGAATCCCATTTAAGCCTCAGATAAGTGACGTTGTATCAGAGACTTTCTTATTTGTATATTGGTTTAAAGGTTTTGATTTCTACACTATAAAATGGGGAAGACTGAGGGCTCGTTCTCTCTCGGTTCCTGAAATTAGCATTGCATCAGAGGCAGCCAAGATGGCAGAATGCTGAAGGAGAAACCAGTTTGAGCAGAGTTTGTGCAGAGAGAAAGAGATGGGGAACAGAGGTGAATAAGGCTGGTGAGGTAGAAACCTTTTATTCTAGGAATACTCAGATGAGTCAGTGGCTTTGGGAGCCCTGACTGGAAAGGGAAGTGTTTTCCCACTGTGTGTATTTCTCGCCCGCAGCGTGCGAGCTAGGATTAAAGGAGCCCACCAGTTCTTGGCTCCGTTGTTTCATTACCATCTCTCTAAATCAAATGTGAACCTGTGTTGGCCAGATGGCTGTGATGGTGGCTGTGGCTACTGGCTTACAGAAGTGAAAGAGGAGATGTAACAACTGACATCACAGAAATGAAAGAAGTGTAAGAAAATAATATGAAGATTTATATGAAAAAATATTGGACAACCTGGTCAAAATGGATAAATTCTTAGAAACATACAATCTTCCAAACTGAATCTGAAAAGAGACTGATTACAGGAAATAAAATTGAAACAGTTATCAAAAAAACTCCCAGAAAACAAAAGCCCTGGACCTGATGCCTTCACAGGCAAATTTTACCAAACATTCAAAGAAGAAATAACACCTATCCTTCTCAAACTGTTCCCAAAAATTCAAGAGGAAGGAAGCCTTCCAAGCTCATTTCATGAGGCAAGCATTATCTTAATTCCAAAATCAGACAAAGACACTACAAAGAAAGAATATGCATCGATTTCCCTGATGAATATAAATACAAAAATCCTCAACAAAATATTAGCAAACTGAATCCAGCAATACATTAAAAAGATTATACATCTTTTGGGTTGAGCAGTCCCCTCCCTGCAGCATGGGGGGGGGGAGCAACTGCCCTGCCCTCAGGAATCCCTCCTGCTCCACCCTAAGAAGGCTGGGCTGTTCTGAGAAGTAAGCCAGGATGCAGGGGGCCGTGTCAGTGACTCAGTTTTCTGGCACTGAAGCCAAAGATTTTCCTCACACTTTCCCAAGACTATGACTGGTGCTTCTGCCTCATGAAAGAACCAGTAGAAACTGTCCAGACTGTGGGCAGACCACATCTCTGGGTCTCAAACGCCACATTCACTGTAATCCAGGATTCCAGTGAAACTGAGATCTGTGAAAAAAGTCTGGACAGACTGACACCTGGGGCCGAGGGATGAGAGCCACACCTAACACCCTTCCTAAATCCTGAATTACCCCTGGTTCTAGTCTAGACTCTACTAAAGGTTTTATTTCAGTGGAGCCCAACAAACAGCCAGCAGACAGAGGCTGCAGGAGATGCGGCTCAGGGAACCCTGGCCTTTTGTGGACCTTCCCTCAGGCCCAGTGTGTGTAAAAAGCCATCCTAGGAGTGCAGTTTCATATTTCCATGTGCAACTGGGCCCAGCAAAGGCAGCCACAAAGTCTGGTTTACTTGTAGGTCCAAGAAGGTTGCTGAGAGCCAGTTATGGTTAGTGCCCCCATTGGTCTGTACCAAGTTTCCTCCAGGGAGGTCCAGGGCTGGCACATCCAGTGGGTAGGAGAGGAGAGCATCAGTTCAGGACCTAACAAACCTTGCTGATGGTGTGTCCTAAGGGAGGGCTTATCAGACACCAGGCCTAGCTGAGGCAAGTTCCACTCCCTGTGATCAGCACCTGCACAGTGGCTTGTGTGCATTGGACAGGATGGAGATTCAGAGTTAGCTGGCCTGGGGGCTGAATATCCTGCCCTGCCGGGCTAGGTTCCACAGGGGGAAGGGAAAGAGGCTTGGAGCATGGGCATTTAAAGTGTGGGGCCCTGAAAGCCTATTGTTGGGTTAGGTCAAGGGGCTTAGTTACTTTCTGCAGGAGCACAGTCAGCCCAAGGAGAGGACTCTCTCAGTCTTCCTCCCTGAGACCAGTGGCTCACCAGCTCAAAGAACTTCTGTAGAGGGGACTGTCAGACCCACTCACTCTGAACCTGCTGCTCACCTTGTTGGGGAGAAATAGAAGTGGAGTATCTGGCAGTGTCTGTGGAGTAGGGGCCACATTCCCCATACTGAGCTCCTAACCAAGAGACCCCTGAAGTAGTGGGTCCCACTGACATTGTATTCCCAACCTCAGCTTCTCTAACCTACCAAGCTTGTAAACTGTAGAAGGGTGGTGGGGGGAGGCCAGTGTGAGCCCACACCACAGTCATTTTGCAGAAGACTCAGTGGGAAGATCAGGCAGCTGCTAGAGGAGGTAGAGCAGTGTAAGGCCAGGGGCCACCATTGTAGCCATTCACATGCAGGTTCTCACTGAATTCAGGAAGACGGTACAGAAATGGCGGAGTTGGAGGATGGTGGGCCATTCTGTTTATTGGTGTTGGGCAGATAAAATATATTATGCTCACTTTGTTTTTTTTGTTGTTGTTGTTGTTGTTTTTAAAAGACTTTATTTATTCCATTTTTAGAGAGGAGAGAGATAGAGAGAGAGAGAAAGAGAGAGAGAGAGAGAGGAGGAGGAGGAGCAGGAAGCATCAACTCCCATATGTGCCTTGACCAGGCAAGCCCAGGGTTTCGAACCAGCAACCTCAGCATTCCAGTTTGATGATTTATTCCATTGCACCACCACAGGTCAGGCTATGCTCCCTTTGTTAAAGATGGCACTGCCCATGTGGAAGCTCCTCTCACAGGTGATGAGATTAGTTGCCCTTATCCTTGGAATGGGCGTAACTATATTAATGTGTGTTGGGGGACAGGCTGTGGGCAGGCAGGATCCTTGTAGCCTGGGGCTTGGTTTTAGGACTAAGCCTTTCCCACCCTTTTTGATGTGGGGTGGACTTTGTATCAGAGACTTCCCTATTTTGTATATTGGATTAAAGGTTTTGATTTCTGCACTATAAAGTGGGGCAGACTCGAAGCTTGCTCTCTCTCAGTTCCTGAGATTAGCATTAGAGGAGAGAGCAGAGAAGAGAGCAGAGAGAGGCCACATGCAGGAGAGGAGAAGCAGCCACGATGGAGGAGTGTTAAAGAAGAAGCCAGTTTGTGCAGAGTTTGTGCAGAGAGAAGGAGATGGGGAACAGAGGTGAATAAGTCTGGTGAGCTAGAAACCTTTGATTCTAGGAAACTCAGATAAGTCAGTAGCTTTGTGAACACTGAATGAGTGGGTTTTGGAGCCCAGTGTGTGTTACTTGCCCACCAGGTGCAAGCTAGGATTAAAGGTAATAGCCCACCAGTTTGTGGCTCTGTTGTTTAATTACCGTCTGTCCGAATCTAATGTGAACCTGCATGGGCCAGGCGGCTGTGATGGTGGCCGTGGATAGTGGCTTCACATTTGACATAGTCTGTGGCAGGATTCGATACAGATGAGTATGGAGCCACTACCACCTTTAAGCGGTGGTGTAGAGGACTGGCTGCTGTTATGGTTCCCCATGGCTGTCCTTTTGGGGACCATATGCTGGCTGACTTTTACAGCCATGTATGAGGAAACCAAGAGCTCTGTGGAAGAGGCTGCCTGGGACCTGCAAACCAAGCAATGGAAGGAGCTGGAGCAAACATGGGAGAAAGAGATGTCAACCCTGAAGCTGAAGCGAGCACTGGAGAAGGAGGCTGACCAGGTTCACAAGATTCGTTTGGAAATGGAGCAGACGCTAGAGAAGGAATCACAGGTTCATGAATTGCAGCTTGCCCTGGACATTGTGGAGAGCCAGCAGCGGCAGGAGGCTGGAGCTGAGGCTGAGGCTGAAGCCGGGTCTCAAAGTCAAGCTGCAAGGTCTGTGGAGCAGAAGGCTGCGGCAGCCCGGGGCTCGAGACCAGCAGCAGTAGCTGGTGTTTTCAGTTCCTCTTTGGAGGATAAGGAGAATCGGGCTGGAGTTGAGATCCGCAGTCTCCAGAAGATGAGAGCCGAGCAGCAAGGAGTACTTGCTATGTCCCTGGTAGGTCTGCGATTTGGGGACATAGAGGTGAACACCATCATGCTCTCCAGAGCAGAGATGGAAATGCTGACTGCCATTGCCACGTGCTCCTCTTTGAGACAGTGTAAGACCTGCCAGGAAGGCAGGAATGAGGGGGGTGGCTGATGCCCCATGTGCGTGGACTGATTTCCTGGACTACAACTGGAGTGGGCACTGGCTCATTGTTGGATGTACTTACAGATTTTGGACAATGTGAAATACCCTGTTGGGGCTGGGGGGGGGGGCGGCTTTGCTGGAAGCACTCCCCTGCCTCAAGAAGCTTTTCAACCAGCTAGAAAGAAGGCTGAGGACATTTTGTGCTTTTGGCAAAGTGCTCAGAGACTGGTGAAATGTACCTTTGTAACTGTTGAAATTGTATGATTTGTCATGTTGTAATTTGTGTAATGTGCCTAATTTCCTTGCACAGGGATACTGGTGGTGTAGATTGTGGGTAGTAAAGTGAGCATAGAGGTGGATTGTTGGGCAGATAAAAATATATTATGCTCACTTTCTTAAAGATGGCGCTGCCCATGTGGAAGCTTGTCTCCCAGGTGATGAGTTTAGTTGCCCTTATGCTTGGAATGGGCATAATTATATTAATGTGTGTTGGCGGTGGGCTGTGGGAAGGCAGGATCCTCGTAGCCTGGGGCTTGGTTTTAGGACTAAGCCTTTCCCACCCTTTTTGATGTGGGGTGAACTTTGTATCAGAGACTTTCCTACTTTGTATATTAGATTAAAGGTTTTGATTTCTGCACTATAAAGTGGGGCAGACCCGGAGCTTGCTCTTTCTCAGGTCCTGAGATTAGTATTAGAGGAGAGAGCAGAGAGGAGAGCAGAGAGAGGCCACGTGGAGGAGGCCAGGAGAAGCAGTCAAGATGATGGAGTGTTGAAGGAGAAGCCAGTTTGTGCAGAGTTTGTGCAGAGAGAAGGAGTTGGGGAACAGAGGTGAATAAGGCTGGTGAACTAGAAACCTTTGATTCTAGGAAACTCGGATAGGTCAGTAGCTTTGTAAACATTGAATGAGTGGGTTTTGGAGCCACATGTGTGTTTTTACTTGCCCGCTGGGTGCAAGCAAGGATTAAAAGTAATGGCCCACCAGTTCTTGGTTTTGTTATTTCATTACCAACTGTCCAAATCTAATGTGAACCTGCATGGGCCAGGTGGCTATGATGCTGGCCGTGGCTTCTGTAATCTACTCTCATTCTCCAGGTTCTGTATGGTTTGCGCACAGGCCATACTGGGGAGTTGTAAGGACTGTGTGCTGGCCGGATGATCCCCACCTTTTCTAGTTCAAGGATTGTCCCTGTGACTTCTTCACAACCACCTGGCAGGCGGTACTGCTCGGTGTTAGTCACATGCCGAGGAATGGGTAAATTGCAAAGGGGAATGTGATGCATGTTCCCACAACACTGCCTTCACAACCCTGATCCGTAGCCAGAACTCCCGGCTGTAATTTCCAACCACAATCCTTGCAAGACATCTACCCCAAAATATATTCAGGAATAGAATATACATACACCTTATATGGCTTAGGAGGCAGTCTTCCTATCGCCAATGGAATAGTTATTGGCTTCACTTGAATAGTTTGGCCCCCATAACTGTCAATGGCCACCGGGGTCCCAGCAAACTTCTCTGGGTTCCCACAGAGGAGGGAACATTCTGCACCTGTATCCACCAAGGCCAACACCCATTGTATGTTGGAAAAGGATCAGTGGATAGCCAGTTCCATGTGTGGCCTCTGGTCCCTGCCCATCCCTGTTAGACAGGTCCCTTGGTCTTTTTCCTATTCAAACTGGTACAATGGGTCTTGGGAGTTCTCCTCTCCCTCGGCCATCTCTATCATATAGTCTTATAACCGAGCTGCCCGCACACCAAACGTTTTATTGGTAGTTGCTGGGGCTTTTCGTCTCAGTGGCTGGAACATCTGTTCTGGTTTAAGCTTCCACCAAAGCTCCAAAAAAATTTTATTAGACTGGCCATCCAATTTCCCCTTATCTGCTCCAGCCGTAATCAAATCCACCCACATCTGTGTTCAGGTAACCTTTGCAGGCCTGTTTCCCTTGTTAGTTTGGGGGAGGGCAACATAGGTAGCAGCCCTCACTGCTTTATGATCCTGATCGGCCTCCAGCTCTCCCAAATATGCTATCATCTGTGTAACTGCATTGATGGGCTGCCCCACATAGGGGCCCAAGATAGACACAAATGACCCAAAAAAGACTGATGGGGCGCTAGCAAGGATGAAGTCCCTCATTTTTGTTGTAAACACCTCCTTGTCTGGCCCACGGGACCCAGGGTTGAAAACAGCATTCTTCATACCTAGTTCCCAAAGGACCTTTACTAACTCATTGTAGCACTGCCACCAACTCACTGTCCCTGATAATTCTCCAGCATTCTGCCAGACCATTTAAATGACAGCCATCACCCATTCTAATAGGGTATGGTCTCCTGGGTTGCCATGGCAGTTCTGAAGATGCTGCCTCAAGTAGTAGTGTGTGGTAATGGTGGCCAACTTCTCCATCTCTGTTCCGGAGAGCATGATGCCATCCACCCCTATGTCCTATAATCGTAGTAACCAGGCTACCAGGTATTCAGTAGGTATCTCTCTAAATTGTGCCACCAACTCCATTAGCTTTGCCTAGGTATAGGGCAGGACCAGAGTGTTCCATTACCTGGACAGAAGGCTGTGGCTGCTTCTGAGGGACTCTTTGCTGCTCAGTTTTACCTTCTTGGCGACTACTGGTTGGGCTCTCAGTCTGCTTATGGCAACTTCAGCCTGAGCTTTCTCATCCTCAGAAGAGGAATTGCAAGCACTTGCTCCTGCTGACTCAAAGCCAATCCACCGGCACAGATGCTGCTGCTCCTTTGGTGACCATTTAGGCTCCTGTGGTTCCTGGCTTTTGGCCAGAAGCTGACACGTGAGCTCTTGAATCTGCACTTGTTTCTCCTATAACTGCTGGTGCAAACATTCAGCTTCCAGGGAAAACTGCAACTCACGAACCTGTAATTCCTTCTCCAGTGCTCGCTCCAATTTCAGCCTTTTCTGCCATTCAATTTGCAATTCATACTGAAGCTTGGCAGCTCTCGTGCAGAACTCCTAGTTTCTTCTTGAGTAAAGAACACCCAGCCCAAGGCCCCTAAGAGGACAGCCATGGGGAGCCAGAACAGCAACCAGTCCTCTACCCCACCCCTCAAGGGTGGTGGCCCCATACCAATCTCCTAATCCTGTTGCAAACTACTCCAGTTTTAAGGCTAGGGTCTGCCATTGTGGCCATTCACATGCAGGTTCTCATTGAATTCAGGAACATGATAAAGAAATGGCGGAGTTGGAGGATGGTGGGCCATTCTGTCTATTGGTGTCTCATCAAGACAGGCAAGCCACAAGAGAAGACAAGGGAAAAGCAGAAAACCTGGTTTTCCCATGGAGGGCAAGGGATCAGGGAGGCCCCTAAATGATGATAGCTAAAACTGAGAAAATGAGCCCCCAGTCTGACCCCATTTTACAGTGTAGAAATCAAAACCTTTAATCCAATTTATAAATAAGGAAGTCTCTGATACAAAGTCACTTATCTGAGGCATAAATGGGATTCCTCATAAGATGAATTCCGCACCACCCTCTATCATACAACAGTCAAGGGTGTGGAGAAAAGCTTAGTTTTAAAACTAAGCCTTAGGCTATAACGACTTTGCCAGCTTACAGCCTGTCTCCCACATCCAAAGCGAGCAAATATATATATCATACTTAAAAACTTATTTGACCAACAAGCAGCTGAAAAGTAGAGGCAAATCTTACAGAGCTTAGGACCTTTTATGGAGCTGCTGTCATCTCTAAGCAGGAGGAAGCTGATCCTTATACACAGGCTGGCCTCTCCCACACTACCCATGCACAGAAAATGCAGACACAAATAGCAAACAGAGAAGTAGCTCCAGATAGGTAGCCCATGGCAGGTACAAACAATGGCTGGTGTCAACCCAAGAAGACCCCAAACCAACACAACCAGTAGTGGGTGGCAGGCAGCACCAACAATAGATTCAGCTAGCTACACAATGAGCATGCCCAAAGGAGGAGTCCAGCAGGCACCAGACACTGTGGAAAATAAATACACTCAACGGGACAGATACTGCACAGTGTCTAATACATCTGATCAAGGTACCCTTAGAGCAAGCCAGCTTGAAGAGATAACAGCACCCACAAAAAAACAACAACAAAACAACTGAATTTAATACTCACATAAAACAGGAGGCTAAATAGTACTCTTAAGGAGCATTCCTAGAGCAAGGAAATCTGGTGGCCTGCAGGAGAATACCACTGAGCCCATATTCCTCATAAAGACACCACAACAAATTTCAAAGTCAGACAGTACTACCTAATACACAAACAAAATGGGCAGACAAAGAAATATGACTCAAATGAATTAACAAGAGAAATCTTCAGAAAAAGAACTAAATGAAATGGAAGTAACCAAACTACCAGACAGAGTTTAAAATAATGATTGTTAGGATGCTCAAGGATCTTAGAGCAATAGTGGATGGACATAATGAGCACCTAAATAAAGAGATAGCTGGCATCAAAAAGGACATTGAAATCATAAAAAAGAATTAGACAGAAATGACAAACACAGTAACAGAAATGAAGACTACACTAGAAGGAATCAACAGCAAGCTGGATGAAACAGAGGATCAAATCAGCGATTCAGAGGACAAGATTATCGTAAGCACAGAAGCAGAGCAGCAAAAAGAAAATGGGCTCAAAAAGACCGACGAAACTCTAAGAGACCTTGTGACATCATGAAAAGAAACAACATCCACATCATAGCGGTTCCTAAAGAAGAGAACAAACAAGGGACAGAGAATTTGTTTAAAGAAATTGTAGCCAAAAACTTTCCTAAACTGATGAAAAAAGTCACACAAGTTCAAGAAGCACAGAGAGTCCCATTAAAGAGGAACTCAAGGAGGCCTGCATCAGGGAACATCAAAATTAAAATGACAAAGTTAAGAGACAAAGAAAGAATACTAAAAGCTGAAAGAGAAAAGCCATTAATTATGTACAGAGGAGCCCCAATGAGGATGACACCTAACTTTACAACAGAAACACTTGAGGCTGAAGAGGTTGGCAAAAAGTATACTGTGATGCAAAACAAAAACTTACAACCAAAACGTCTGTACTCTATCCAGCAGGGCTATCATTTAAAATTGAAAGAGAAATAACGAGCTTCCCAGGCAAAAAAAGACTCAAGGAATTCATTATAACCAAACCCGTACTGCAAGAAGTGTTAAGGGGCCTGCTATAAAAAGAGCAAAGAAAAAAAGAAATCAAGAAAAAGAGGATTGTAGGTATAAAGAATAAAATGGCAATAAAGAAGTACATATCAACAATAACCTTAAATGTAAATGGGTTGAATGCTCCAATCAAAAGATACAGGGTAGATGCATGGATGAGAAAACAAGACCCATATATATGCTTTCTATAAGAGATTCACCTCAGAACAAAAGGTACACAATGACTAAAAGTGATGGGATGGAAAAAAGTATTTCATGCAAAAGAAAATGAAAAAAAAAAGCTGAGGTAGCAGTACTTATATCTGACAAAATAGCCATTAAAACAAAGGCTATGATAAGGGACAAAGAAAGTCATTACATAATGATAAAGGAAACAATCCAACAGGAAGATAAAACCATTGTAAATATTTATGCACCTAATATAGGAGCACCTAAATACATAAAGCATATTTTGATGGACATAGGGTGACATACGTAGCAATATTATAATAATAGGAAATTTTAATACCCCACTAACATCAATGAATAGATTCTCCAGATAGAAAATTAACAAAGAAACAGTGGCCTTAAATGACACACTAGATCAATTGCATTTAATTGATATCTTCAAAAACTTTCACTCCAAAGCAGCAGAATATATTTTCTTTTCAAGTGCTCATGGTACATTTTCTAGAATAGAACACATGTTAGGACAAAAACCAAGTCTCAATAAATTTAAGAACACTGAAATCATATCAAGCATCTCTGATGACAATGGCATGAAACTAAAAATCAAGTACAATAGAAAAACTGAAGAACATTCAGACACTTGGAGACTAAATAATATGTTATTAAATAACAAATGAGTTAACAATGAGATCAAGGAAGAAATAAAATATTGCTTTGAAACAAATGAAAATGAACATACAACAAATCAAAATCTATGGGACACAGAGAAAGCAGTCCTGAGAGGGAAGCTCATAGCATTATATACATACCGCAAGAAGCAAGAAAAGGGGTAAATAAAGAACTTAACCTTGCATCTAAAAGAACTAAAAAAAGAACAACAAATAAAGCCCAGAGGATGTAGAAGGAAGGAAATAATTACAATCAGAGCAGAAATAAATGATAGAGTCTAAAAAACAATACAAAAGATCAAATAAACCAAATGCTGGTACTTTAAAAAGGTAAACAAGACTGATGAATCTTTAACCAGACTCATCAAGAATAAAAGGGAGCCTGACCAGGCGGCGGCGCAGTGGATAGAGCGTTGGACTGGGATGCGGAAGACCCAGGTTCGAGACCCGGAGGTTGCCCAGCTTGAGCGTGAGCTCATCTGGTTTGAGCAAAGCTCACCAGCTTGGACCCAAGGTCGCTGGCTCAAGCAAGGGGTTACTCGGTCTGCTGAAGGTCTCTCAAGGCACATATGAGAAAGCAATCAATGAACAACTAAGGTGTCGCAATGCGCAACAAAAAACTAATGATTGATTCTTCTCATCTCTCTGTTCCTGTCTGTCTGTCCCTGTCTATCCCTCACTCTGACTCTCTGTCTCTGTAAAAAAAAAGAAAAAAAAAAGAATAAAAGGGAGAGTGCCCAAATAAGTCAAATTACAAGTGAAAGTAAAGAAGTAACAACAGACACCACAGAAATACAAAGGATTATAAGAAAATACTATGAAAATCTATATACCAAAAAATTCGACAACTTAGGTGAAATGGATAAATTCCTGAAAACATATAATCTTCCAAACTGAATCTGGAAGAATCAGAAAACCTAAACAGATCAATTATAACAAATGAAATTGAAGCATTTATCAAAAACTCCCAGAAAACAAAAGTCCTAGACCAAATGGCTTCATAGGTGAATTTTTTCAATTTTATTCAAAAAAGAACTAACACCTATCATTCTCAAGCTATTTCAAAAAGTTCAAGAGGAGAGAAGACTTCCCAGCTCATTTTATGAGGCAAGTATTACCCTCATTTCAAAACCAGGTAAAGACACAAAAAGAAAGAAAACTATAGGTCAGTATCCATGATGAACATAGATGCTAAAATTCTCAACAAAATATTAGCAAACCAAATCCAGTAATACATCAAAAAGATCATATATCATGATCAAGTGGGATTTATTCCAGGGAGGCATGGCTGGTACATTATTCTCAAAACAATAAATATGATTCATCACATAAACAAAGGAAGGATAAAAATCACATGATTATATCAATAGATGCAGAAAAAGTATTTGATAAAATCCAACACCCATTTATGGTAAAAATTCTCAGTAAAGTGGTAATTCAGGGAACATACTTCAACATAATTAAGGCCATCTATGACAAACCCACATGTAACATCATACTCAATGGGCAAAAATTAAAAGCAATCCCCTTAAGATCTGAAACAAGGCAAGGGTTCCCCCTTTCCCCACACTTATTCAACATAGTTCTGGAAGTCCTACCCATAGTAATCAGATAAGAAGAAGAAATAAAAAGTATCCAAACTAGAAAAGAAGTAAAACTGTCATTATTTGCTGATGACACGATACTGTACACAGAAAACCCTAAAGTCTCAGCCAAAAATCTACTAGACATAATAAGTGAATTTGGCAAGGTTGCAGGATATAAAATTAATATTCAGAATTTAGTGGCATTTTTATACACCAACAACTAACTGTTACAATAGAAATTAAGGAAACAATCACCTTCACTATTGCAACAACAAAAAATAATGTACCTAGGAATAAATTTTATCAAGGGGGTAAAAGACTTGTACTCAGAAAACTATAAGACACTGAAAAAAGAAATCAAGGAAGATACAAACAATTGGGAGCATATACAGCTAGTGCTCGACTTACGACCACGATTGGTTCTGACAGACCGGTCGTAACACGATTTGGTCATAAGTTGAGTAGGCTATATGTACAGTACTGTGAAATGATATTATAAAAATCTTTAAGTCATATTTTATCATAATTTTCTTTCATTATTGTTATATATCATAATTTTCTTTGTTCATTTTATGCCATTTGTATCATCTCTACACCATTTTGTTTCTTATTTTTATATTCGTCAGGTTTAAGTAAAACACTATATTACCAGTACAACTGGTTTAATATTTGCAAAGACAATTTCCTCTTGGTAGACATCTTGGGAGGGGTTTGATGAAAAATATCCAAGACACAAAATAGAAATTGCTGTACTGAGTCTGGGATAACAGTTGAAATGGTGCACACAGAGATGGTAGTACTGCCAGAAGCTGATCTGCACTGTCGTATGCTCAGCTGGGCAACACTTGCACTGACAGACGTGGAGCAGTCGTGGCTAGCAATTGTGGTCGTAAAGTCGAATGGTCGTAAGTTGCATAGGTTGTAAATCGATTGATATTTGTACCATGTTCATAGATAGGAAGGCTAACATCATTAAAATGTCTAGCCCTGGCCGGTTGGCTCAGTGGTAGAGTGTCGGCCAGGCATGTAGAAGTCCCGGGTTCGATTCCCGGCCAGGGCACACAGGAGAAGCGCCCATTTGCTTCTCCACCCCTCCCCCTCTCCTTCCTCTCTGTCTCTCTCTTCCCCTCCCACAGCCGAGGCTCCATTGGAGCAAGGATGGCCCGGGCGCTGGGGATGGCTCCTTGGCCTCTGCCCCGGGTGCTAGAGTGGCTCTCATCGCGGCAGAGTGACGCCCCAGAGGGGCAGAGCATCGCCCCCTGGTGGGCAGAGCGTTGCCCCTGGTGGGCGTGCCGGGTGGATCCCCGTCGGGCGCATGTGGGAGTCTGTCTGACTGTCTCTCCCCATTTCCAGCTTCAGAAAAATACAAAAAAAAAAGAATAAAAAAAATGTTTATACTACCCAAAGCAATCTATAGATTCAGTGCAATTCTTATTAAAATACCAATAGCATACTTCACATATCTAGAACAAATATTCCAAAAATTTATATGGAGCCATAAAAGAACCCAAATAGCCTCAGCAATATTGAAAATGAAGAACAAAGTGGAGGGTATCACACACTCCCTGATATAAAGTTATACTACAAGGCCACTATAATCAAAACAGCATAATATTTTCATAAGGACAGGCATACAGATTAATAGAACAGAACAGAGAACCCTGAAATAAATCCATGCTTTTATGGTCAAGTGATATTTGACAATGGAGGTAAGAGAATACAATGGAGTAAAAACAGTCTTTTTAATTAATGATTTTGGGGAAAATTGGACAGATACATGCAGAAAAATAAAACTAGACCACGAACTTACACCATTCACAAAAATAAACACAAAATGGATAAAAGAATTAAATGTAAGTCATGAGATCATAAAAATCTTGGTTGAAATGTAGACAATAAACTTTCCAATATCCCTTGTAGCAATATTTTGGCCAATATAGCTCCACGGGGAAGTGAAATAAAGGACAAAATAAACAAATGTGACTATATCAAACTAAAAAGTTTTGCACAGCTAAAGACACTATTAACAAAATAAAAAGACAACCCATACAATGGGAGAACATATTCACCAATACAACTGATAAGAGGTTAATAACCAAAATTTATAAAGAACTTCTAAAACTCAAGGCAAGGAAGGTAAAAAATCCAATTAAAAACTGGCACTTCTCCAAAGAGGACATACAGATAGCCAGTAGAGATATGAAAAAATGTTCAGCAACACTAATCATCAAAGAAATGCAAATTAAAGCCACAATAAAATACCACCTCACACCTGTCAAAATGGTTCTCATTAACAAATCAACAAACAACAAATGCAGGTGAGGGTGTAGAGAAAAGGGAACCTTCCTGCACTGCTGGGAGGAATGCAGACTCGTGCAGCCACTGTGGAAAAAAGTATGGTGTTTCCTCAAAAAATTAAAAATAAAACTGTGTTTTGACCCAGCTATTCCACCTTTAGGAATATATCCTAAGAATCTCAAAACACTAATTCAAAAGAACATATGCACCTTCATGTTTATTGCAACTTTGTTTAATAATGGCTAAGATCTGGAAACAGCACAAGTATTCATCAGTGAACAAGTGGATTAAAAAAGATGTGGTACAGTTACACAATGGAATACTACGCAGCAATGAAAAAGAAGGAAATCTTACCTTTTTCAATGGCATAGATGGACCTGGAGATTATTATGCTAAGTGAAATAAGCCAGGTAGAGAAAGACAAATATCATAAGATGTCACTTATATGTGGAATCTAATGAACCAAGTGAACTGAGAAATAAAATAGAGGCAGAGGTGGGGTCATGGGGAGCAGAGGGACAGCTGTTAGAGGAAGGGGGATGAGGAGATAGGATCATAGAAGGTGAAGGGATTAGTGAAACTGTATATACATAACAACTATAATAGATACAAATGACAGGATAGCAAATCCCAGAGGGAAGGAGGGAAGGAGGGAAGAGCGTCAGGGTGAAGGGGGCAAAGGGGGTGTAATGGGGGGCATGTTGTTGGGTGGTGAGGGTGTTATATTGAGTAGGACACTTGAATCCATGTTAACACAATAAATTAAAATTTTTAATAAAATATTTTTAAAATATTATACAAGTGGGACTTATTCCAGTGATGCAAGGTTGGTAAAATATTTACAAATCAATGAAAGTAATATATCACATAAACGAAATAAAGGTTAAAATCACATGATCAGATCAATAGATGGAGAAAAAGCTTCTCCTATCAAATTTTGTATAGAAGAACCAAAAACCTCTTTTTTGTTGTTTTTGTAATAGTAGAGATGATAAGTTAAGTTTGAGATATCTTTTTTGAGGTCTTTGTGGTATATATAAGTAGAGATATGCTACAAAACCAGTTTGGATATATAAATCTGGAGTTACAAAAGCAGCTTCACCTACATGTTCATAGTTCTGTGAGAGAAAACAAATTTTGCCTATGGTTTAAAAGAACAATTAATTTAATGATGGTCCATATTCATGTTAAGCTTTTATCTATGGCAGAGGTGTACCAAATTTCCTTGCCTCATACCTTAGACAAACAAAGCAAGAAAACTTACCTTAGCTATTCCAACTGAACTGGCATTCAATTCTGAGATCCCTTGGTTGGTCTTGTCTCCACGTTCCCATATACCAAAGTCCTGGAATAAAATGAGCAACATACCATTAACAAGTCATCACTACCAAATGCTTACTAAATGCACAATCCTTGCATAAAAGCCACACAAAATAGCAAGTCTGCCATACTTACATGTGCCTACAATGCTTATTAAGGATATGCCAATGAGTAGTGTTGCTCTCATAGTTATTTTCCTGATAACTTTACATTTTAGTGGGGCTTCCAAGAAGTTGGAGGACTCCTGGACAGTTGGTCAGTACTAAGAACTGTAATTCAGATCATGAGCAGTGGTAGTCAACCTGGTACATACTGCCCACTAGTGGGCATTCCAGTTTTCATGGTTGCTCACTAGTGGAGCAACCAAAGTATAAATAAACAGATAGATTTAACTATAGTAAGTTGTTTTATAAAGATTTATTCTGCCAAACTTAGCGAAAATCTGACATAAAGAACTTGGTAAGTAATTATTATTATATGCTTTTATAAAGTAAAGTTACTTTCCTACTTTATAAATCACCATTACTGTGGAACCAGTGGGTGGTTAGAAAATTTTACTACTGACAGAGATACAAAAGTGGGCGGTAGGTATAAAAAGGTTGACTACACTTGATCTAGAGAGATACTGCTCAAAATTTCCCATCTAAGTAGATACCCAAGAGGTCTAGGAAATGAAGCCCAAACCACACTCTGGTATATTATCTTAAATATCCATTCTAATTTTACTCCATATTAGCATTGACAATATATCATACACTAACCTATGGATCTTATACTATCTTCTTAAATCATTACATTTTGTAGATGACAAAACTGAGGTGCAAAAACAGGTTAAGTGACTCACCTAAGGATACACAGCTAATAAGTGGCAGAGCTAGGATTAAAGTTCAAGTACTCTCACTTCAAACCCTACATTCTTTTTTTAAAAAAATATTATTATTTATTTATTAATTTTAGAGAGGGGGGAGAGAGGGAGAGAGGGAGAGAGGGAGAGAGGGAGAGAGGGAGGAGGAGCTGGAAGCATCAACTTCAACTCCCATATGTGCCTTGA
Organism: Saccopteryx leptura; assembly: GCF_036850995.1. Taxonomy (NCBI): domain Eukaryota; kingdom Metazoa; phylum Chordata; class Mammalia; order Chiroptera; family Emballonuridae; genus Saccopteryx; species Saccopteryx leptura. The sequence continues at coordinate 64,042,166 of NC_089516.1, read as the reverse complement.
CTACACAGCACAGGGTTTCGAATTGGCAACATGAGCGTTCCATGTCGACACTTTATCCACTATGCCACCACAGGTCAGGCCAAAGCCTACATTCTTAACCTTAGCTCTGTACGGCCCCCTTGATAATATAAAGATAACAGTTAAAATTACTTTTAGTAAACTTTTTATTTTGAAATAATTTAGACTTCCAAAAAAGTTACAAAAATAGTAGTGGTTTCCCATATACATTTCACTCATCTTTTCTTAATGTTAACACCTGACATAACCATAATACAACTCTCAAAGCTAAGAAATATACAGCAGAATAATACTAGTAACCAAATTATGGACTTTATTAGAATTTCACCAATTTGCTTTTTTCTATTTCAGGATCCAAGCCAGAGCACCATGCTACATTTTTCGTGCCTCCTCAGTCTCTTCCAATCATTTACAGTTCCTCCAGTCATGTCTTTCATGACTTTAACACTTTTTGAATTTAAGTAGTCAAATATTTTATAAATTTTCCTCACTTGGATTTGCCTCATGTCTTCTCTTGCTTAGATTGAGGTTATGTATTTTTTGCAAGGATACTACAGACATTATGCTGTGCCCTTCTCAGTGCATCGTATCGGGGTACACAATGTTATGTCTTATCACTGGTGATGTTAACCTTTATCATTTGGTTAAGGTGGTGTCATCAGGGTTATTCCATTCCACTGTTACTATTTTTCCCCCTAATAATTAATAAATAGCTAGAGACATTTTAAAATTGCAAATATCCAGTTTCTCTTCTAACAGCCACCCACTAATTTAGCATTGTAAACCATGACGAAGAAGACACCTAATAAAGAAGGGATTCTGGTGGCTGAGCTAAAACAAAACAACAAAACAAAACAAAAAATGGAGTTTAGCAGCCATTTCTATACAGGGACCTTTCATGCAAATTGCACTTCAGGCAGAAGCCTGCACTGAGCCCTCGGCCTGCACTGTTCCTGCCATCTGATCCAGCCCTTATAAAGGGCTTCCTGAAATCCTGTTTCAACCAATAGGACTGAGGTGTTCCCCATTCAATCAGAGCTGCACCCTTCCAATCAACCAGAGAGGCTCTATTCTGACCAATGAGGTAGTGCCTTTTGGACCAATCAAACTGTGACAATTTGGAGTCCTCATTTACATGAGATCAGACCAACCAGGGACCAGGGGCAGGGATTTCTGTCTACATAAGCCAGCTCCCCTCTGGCTCTGAGAGTGCACTTTCCCTTTCCACCAAAGACTGCAAACTGCATTCCCCTGGCTGAGTGGAAACAGTGAAGCTGTCTTGCAGGAGCAGAGCAAAGAAGGCTGGCAGGAAACAAAGCAGACCAGAGCAGAGTGGAGCAGATCACACAGGGCAAAGTAGACCAACAAGGAGCAGAAAAGAGCAGATCATTGAGGAGCAGAGCAGAGCTGTCTAGCTGGAGAGAGGCCTGGCAACAGGACTATCTGGCCCAAGGGCTGCCTCACAGCCATGTTATATCACCATTGAGCTGTTTTGCACTGCATAAAGTTTCCTTCTTCACTGAACCCCAAATTAGAGATTCTTGCTGGCATTGAATTGGTGCCAATGATCATCAGTTAACAGCATTCATCAGTGTGATTCGTTCCTGCAGCAATTATTAGTCGTGTTTCAATGGTGATTTTCTAGTTTCTTCATTACCACCTCAGTCATTAATGGCCATTCTTTACTAAGAAAGAGTTATTCTTTCTCCCTCATTTATTTATTCTGTTGTTTATTTATATCAGTATAAACTTATGAATATTTAGGTTATTCTTTGGGTTATAATAAAATATCATTTTTGTTTCTCAAATTATTCTAGCTTTGGCCTTAGGGAGTTCCTCCAGGTTTGACATACCCCATTCTTTTTTTTTTTTGAATACTTCCTCACTTCTGTCACTACATGGTGCTCCAGTCTCATCTTATATTTATCCCATACCAGCCCAGAAATCAACCACTTCTATAAGGAATCTTGGTTTCTTTTATTAGCGAATGATAGTTACAATCCAAGACCTGAGCAATGGTGCTCATTGTCATTGTGGTGTCATTGCTTCTAGACCCTCTCAATGAACAGAACTTGAAAATAGCCATGTGCATACATGCATATGCACACAAACACATACCACACACATATACCTAACACATCTATCTGTAGGTACCTTAAATTACTTTTCATGTCAAATCTATGAGTTAAAGTTTTAGGAAGGTAAGCCATATTTATCCCATGGCTAGCCTCACCTGCCCCCAAACTCAGCTCTACCTTAGTTTGTGCAGCAAAGATTAGACTGCAGTGGTAGTCAACCTGGTCCCTACCGCCCACTAGTGGGCATTCCAGCTTTCATGGTGGGCAGTAGCGGAGCAACCAAAGTATAAATTAAAAAATAGATTTAACTATAGTAAGTTGTTTTATAAAGATTTATTTTGCCAAACTTAGCAAAAATCCGACATAAAGTACTTGGTAAGTAATTATAATTATATGCTTTAACTTGCTGTAATTCTGCTTTATAAATTTTATAAAGTAAAGTTACTTCCCTACTTTATAAATCACCATTACTGTGGAACTGGTGGGTGGTTAGAAAATTTTACTATTAATGGAGATACAAAAGTGGGCAGTAGGTATATAAAGGTTGACTACCCCTGAATTAGAGTATCAGAAGGCACAAGTATCATGAATTTTACTGCTCCAATCCTTAGCTGCAGTGGAGAGGTCAGAGACCTTGGCTTGTACCCTGGACCTCAGCAGGCCAATGGTAGCAGAAGGCAAAAAAATAATGTCTGCTTGCATCAAATATATCTATGTTAGGCAAATATGGAGTGATATGTTCCAGATTTACCCTCCCACCTAAAACAACCAAAAACAACTAAACAAACTAAACATTTTAAAAAAACAACAGACTATTTATGACACATCCATTTTCAATACAATGAGCATCATGCAATGAAGAACAGTGATCCCTGAGAGAGATGTTTAATATTTTATGATTTAATATAAATTTACCTCATGTAGTATTTATAAGAAAAATGAACTATTCTGAATAGTAAATACTGAATCAATGTCTACAGATAATATTCAACAAATAACTAAATGTTATTTCTAAGTAGCTAACTGACCCATAATACTCCCTAGCCATCTTGCTCCTGTTTCAGACCTTAAGTCATTAAAATAAGACTATAATTTAGCCAAATACATACCATCTGGTATTATACAGTTTGAAAGGAGTTGAAAGCATAGCATCTTGACTCTCTTGCCTCTGTAACTCCCTTGGAAAGGTGAATTAGATGATGGAGCTTAGCAAACAAAGAGGCTTAAAGGCAGTAGCTGACAGAAGCTTTATAGATTGGTTCACCATGAGGGACAGCATTAAGAGAAAGAATGGGTTTCCAGAATTTTAAAAACACCGTATGTTTAAAATACATTACCAAATCAGTACTTACAGCAGTTTTATATGCAGCTTCAATGTAAAATACAAGGTTCTGTATGAAATTGACTTCATCTAGGCTGTGGATGATATGAAGGCCTGAGGAAAAAGAGAATAAAGAAGTAGAGATGGTCAATGATCACTATGTGCTTTACAGACAGCCACTGTGACTAAATGACCACACTACTCCCAAGTAAGCCTACTTCTGCTTCGAAATAATGGGACGTACTTTGATTTTTAAACCATAAAAATAAGATCAAAAATCAGTCTTAGGCTAGTCTTCAACTAAGTGAGATACCAGCATATTTTAACATGGAAGAATTTAAACTGTTTTTTGTAGGTTTTAATAGAAAGTCTATGACTTATAATTCTATAGGTAACTAGTTTATAATGTGTTCAAATGTACAAGCTTACGCATCTGGAAAAAGACAAATATTTCATAAAAGAATTTGAGAGAATCTAAATACTGAGCAAGAAGTAGATAAACATTAAGATTTTAAGGAGAACATAAAACTATATTTTTTGGAATAAAAATAAGAATTGTTCTGAACGTAAACTATACAAAGATAGTTATAGCATACAATGGAGTGTTTTGCATGAATTATCCACATAATTTTTACATTCCTAAGAGATGAGTACTACTATTTTCTCCATGAGACTTAGAGAAATTATTTGCTTAGGTCATGTAATTCAGTGGTCCCCAACCTTTTTTGGGCCATAGACCGGTTTAATGTCAGAAAATATTTTCACGGACTGGCCTTTCACGGACGGATAAATGCACAAAATAAAATTATGCAACCAGCATAAAAACTGTGGTATTTTTAAATATAATTGTCGAACTTACAATATTTATTGGGCTAAGTTAAAGGAGGAACGAGCATGTTCTCATTATTCAGGCTGTATTTAAATTTGTTATTCTGACAACGTTTCATGTCTGACATCAATATGTAATATGATAGGTTCAGGCTCGCTACCAATCATGAACCTACAACAATAAAAATAAACATGAATCCACTGTGTACTCGTATGCAACTTTATTAGAAGCGTCCTCTTAACATCGCACCAACAACATAATATGAGTAACATCCTCTCTGCCTACAAACACTTTCCAGTCACTATGGTAACGTTTAAACATGCCTTAAAAATAAGATACAACACAAAAACAAATATAAAGTGCATGAAAAATACAACTCACCATTGTTATGAATATTGTAAGTTAAGGGTTATTTATTATAATGTTTATATAGAATGAGAGATAGTAGCCTATCTCTCAACAACCAAAACGCTAAATCAGTGGGAGAGCTAAGTTTATTTCTCTGCAATGAGACGGTCCCATCTAGGGGTAATGGGAGATAATGACACCCGAAGTGTGTTGCTTATGTCCAGTCTATTTCGTAATTTTGTTTTGGTTGCTGTCACTGCAGAAAATCCCACTTCACACAAATAGGATGTCGGAAATAGCAACAAGGCTTTTAGTGCTTTTGTGGTGATCTCGGGGTATTCTGCCAAGACTTTAATCCAGAACACTGGCAGAGTTGTAGTCTCGAACATATTTTTAAGGCCGCTGTCATTTGCGATCTCCAGTAGTTGATCCTTTTCTTGCATAGACACACTGGATTCACCTGGTTTGTTGACAAATGGATCGCGGATCCATTCCTTGGCAATTCATGGGTCTTTTGTGGTTGGGAAGTAGCGTTCAAACTCTTTTAAAAGCAAATACAGGTGATCGTGCACCAGCTGGGACAATGAAGGCTTGGGCTCAGTCTCTTCCAAAATTCCCACGAATATTTGAAACATGTCAAATATACCCCTGTTCATGTGACGTCCCCACAAATCCAGCTTGGCTTTAAATGCAGCTACTTTATCTGCCAACTTGAAGACAGTTGTCATTTTCCCCTGAAGTGACTGATTGAGTTCATTGAGGAGGTTAAATATGTCACACAAGTAAGCGAGTTTTGCAGCCCATTCCTCGTCACTGAAATGTGCTGCTAGCGGTGACTTTTTTTCTGAGAGAAATCTCTGCAGCGGCTCTCGTAATTCAAACACTCTGGCCAGGGACCTCCCTCAGGATAACCATCTTATTTCTGTGTATAAGAGAAGGTGTCTGTGCTCTGCATTCATTTCCTCACAAAGCAGCTCGAACAGGCGCGAGTGATGGGCATGTGCTTTGATGTGGTTAATAATTTTAACGACATCATTCAATATGCTGTTAAGTTCTGGTGGTATATTTTGGCTAACCAGCATTTCCCTGTGAATGACACAATGCGTAGACTCCCATTCAGGTGCAACCTCCTTAATCCAAGTAGTTAAACCAGACACCCTTCCGGTCATGGCAGCAGCTCCATCTGTGCATATGCCCACACAAAAAAACCATTTCAGTTATCCTGATATATAGTCATCCAGCGATTTAAATAGTTCTGCGGCTGTGGTTTTGGTTGGCAATGATAGTGCACATAACATATCCTCATGCACATCCTCTTGATAGAGATAACACACGTAAACAAGTAGTATTGCCTTGTTGTCAATATCTGTAGATTCGTCAACCTGGAGAGCATACCATGGTGATTTATTAATCCTTTCCAACAATTGTGATTCAATGTCCTCTGCTATTTCCTCAATGCGCCGTGTGACGGTGGTAGCCGAAAGAGGCATCTGTGCTATCTTTTTAACCGTAGCCTCTCCTAGAAGTTCACGACAAATGTCTTTAGTGGCTGGAAGGATCAATTGTTCACCAATGGTGAATGGCTTCTTAGCCTTAGCAATACGATTAGCCACCAAGTATGATGCTCTCAGTGCACTCACATTTACTGATGTAGTGGCCACCAATAATTGTTTCTGTCCTTCTTGTTCATGCTTTTTTCTTTCGAAATACTCAGAAGGCTTGTCTTTTAAGGTAGGGTGCTTGGTCTCCAAGTGGCGAAGCAGTTTTGAAAGCTCCATTGCCTCATTACTTAGCCGGTCGCCACATATGATGCAGAGCGGCCTTGGTGTGCGAGAATCACCAGTTGCGATAAATCCATACTTCAAGTAGGACTCCTAGTATTGCCTGTTAAATGAAGCCTTCTTTTTCTTTGAGGTTGTAGGTTCTTCTTCTGTCTCCTCACTGGCCCTTTTCCACTTCACAAAAAAAAAACTTTCAATGGAATTTTGTTTTTCACTCATTTTGCTAGTTTATGGGTTTAATTTTAGCGGCAACATATCATGTGACCGAGACAAGTGTCAAGAGTAAGTCTTAGACGGATGTAACAGAGGGAATCTGGTCATTTTTTAAAAATAAAACATCATTCAGACTTAAATATAAATAAAACGGGAATAATGTAAGTTATTTATTTTTTCTCTGTGGACCAGTACCAAATGGCCCACAGACCAGTACCAGTCCACGGCCCAGAAGTTGAGGACCAATGATGAAATTAATAAATAGGACTCAATTGTCTATCAACTTCTGCATCACTTCAGAGACTGAGATGCTAACCAAGACATCATACTGCTTCCCAATATGTCCAGTATAATCACATCTTTTGTCTTTATTAAGAGAAATACCAACAGGTATACAGTGAATGTCTTCCATTTAGAATCACATCATTCCCACCCTACCAATCTCCTCTCCGGAGAAAACTAGTCTCACCAGTTTCCTCTGTATCCTTTCAGAGATATATTATGCACATATAAAAATTACACAAAGAGTAGAACCATACTATGCTGCACCTTGTATTTTCATATATTACTTGAAGACAGTTTTAAACATACCTGTCTCATTTTTTTTAACAGCTACACAGCTTTCCACTAAATGGCTACTCATATAACTAGTTCACTACTGAAAGACATTTAGGTTGAATCTAATCTTTTATTCCCACAGTAAGTGTTGCAATGATTATCTGTGTATTTATATATCTTTGCACATATGTACTAGTATATGAATGTAAATTCTTAGAAGTAGAATTTATGAGTCACAGATTTATGCATATTTTCCAAAAAAATTATGCAACTTTTCTTTCCTAACTTTTTTTATTTTTTATTTATTGTGTTGACATGGTTTCAAATGTCCCACTCAATATGACACCTACAACCACCTACATCATGCCCCTCACATCCTATGCAAAGCCTCTTTCCATTCCCATTTTACCCCTTTTGACCACCTCGCCCTACATCCATTCCCCCTTAATTTCCTGTTGTCTCTTATCTATGTGTGTGTATATATAATTTGGCTAATCCCTTCACCTTCTTTGATTCACTTCCCTCGTCTTCCTTCTCACTGACAGCTGTCCATCTGTTCCCTGTGACCCTGCCTCGGCTTCTATTTTGTTTCTCAGTTTACTGTGTTCATTAGATTCCACATATGAGATCATAAGATAATTTGTCTTTCTCTACCTGGCTTATTTCACTTAGCATAATAATTTCCAGTACATCCGTGCTGTTGCAAAAGGTAAGATTTCCTTCCTTTTCATGGCCACGTAATATTCCATCGTGTAAATGTACCACTGCTTTTTTATCTGCTCATCTGCTGATGTTCCCTTGGGCCATTTCCAGATCTTGGCTATTGTAAACAATGCTGCAATGAACATAGGAGTACATATTTTCTTTTAAAATAGTGTTTTGGGATTCTTAGGATATATTCCTAGAAGTAGGAGAGCTGGGTCATAAAGCAGTTCCATTTTTAATTTTTTGAGAAAATGTCATACTGTTTTCCATAGTGGCTGCACCAGTCTGCATTCCCACCAGCAGTGAAGGAGGGTTTCCTTTTCTGCACATCCTCGCCAGCACTTGTTGTTTGTTCATTTGTTAATGAAAGCCATTCTGGCACATGTGGTATTAAAATGTGGTTTTAGATTGCATTTCTCTGACGACTATTGATGCTGAGCATTTTTTCATATGCCTATTAGCCACCTTTACATTCTCTTAGAGAAGTATCCATTCAGGTTCTTTGCCAATTTTTTTAAATTTTTTATACATCTTAATTTATTGAGTTTACATAGATTCTAGTGTCACCCCGAATGCATCCCCCCGCTCCCTTATTCCCCTCAACATCTCCCTTGCCCCTCCCCAAAGCACCCTCCACTCTTCCCTTCAGGTTTATCCCATCCTATCATCCCCTTTCCTTCTGTTCTCTTTTCCTCTAGTCCCTTTGGTCTCTCCTGTCTCAATTCCATTCCTCAGTTCTCATTGTTCATTGAATTTCAAAGATGAGTGAGGTCATATGGTATTTTTTTTTCTTCCTGGCTTATTTCATCCAACATAAGTTTCCAAGTCCATCCATGTTATTGCAAAAGGTAAGATTTCCTTCTTTTTCATAGCCCCATAGTATTCCATTATATATATGTACCAAGCTTTTTAATTCAATCGTCCACTGACAAACTCTTGGGCTGTTTCCACATCTTCACTATTGTGAACAATCCTGCCGTAAACTTGGGGGTGCATTTTTCCATTTGAAACAGTGCTATGCCGATCTTGGGGTATATACCTAAAAGTGAGATAGCTGGGTCAAAAGGCAGTTCAATTTTTTTTTTATTTTTTTTTTTACAGAGACATACAGAGTCAGACAGGAGAGAAATGAGAAGCATCAATCATCAGTTTTTCGTTGGGACACCTTAGTTGTTCATTGATTACTTTCTCATATGTGCCTTGACCATGGGGCTACAGCAGACTGAGTAACCCCTTGCTCAAGCCAGCGACCTTGGGTCCAAGCTGGTGAGCTTTGCTCAAACCAGATGAGCCCGCGCTAAGCTGGCGACCTCGGAATCTTGAACCTGGGTCCTCCGCATCCCAGTTCAATGCAGTGTTCACTGCGCCACCACCTGGTCAGGCAAGGCATTTCGATTTTTAATTATTTGAGGAATCTCCATACTGTTTTCCACAGTGGCTGCACCAGTCTGCATTCCCACCAGCAGTGCAGGAGGGTTCCCTTTTCTCCACATCCTCACCAACACTTATTCTGTGTTGTTTTGTTGATGAGTGCCATTCTGACTGGTGTGAGGTGATAACTCATGTGGTTTTAATTTGCATTTCTCTAATGCAGTGGTTCTCAACCTGTGGGTCGTGACCCCGGCGGGGGTTGAACGACCAAAACACAGGGGTCGCCTAAAGCCATTGGAAAATACGTATTTATTGTACAATACATTTTTAAATAAAATATGTATTTCCGATGGCTTTAGGCGAACCCTGTGTTTTGGTTGTTCGACCCCTGCCGAAGTCGCGACCCACAGGTTGAGAACTGCAGCTCTAATGATTAGTGATGTTAAGCATTTTTTCATATGCCTATTGGCCATCTCTATGTCCACTTTGGAGAAGTGTCTATTCATTTCTTTTGCCCATTTTATGATTGGATTGTTTATCTTCTTGTTGAGTTTTACAACTTCTTTATAAATTTTGGTTATTAACCCCTTATCAGATGTATTGTCGAATATGTTCTCCCATTGTGCCGTTTGTCTTTTTATTCTATTCATATTGTCTTTAGCTATACAAAAGTTTTTAGTTTGATATAGTCCCATTTGTTTATCCTTTTATTTCACTTCCACATGGAGATAAATGAGCAAATACTGTATATTGCTGTGAGAAATGTCAGAGAGCTTACTGCCTATATTTTCTTCTAAGATGTTTATGGATTCACAGCTTACATTTAAATCTTTTATCCACTTTGAGTTTATTTTTGTGAATGGTGTAAGTTGGTGGTCTATTTTCAGTTTTTTGCAGGTAGCTGTCCAATTTTCCCAACACCATTTGTTGAAGAGGCTGTCTTTACTCCATTGTATGCTCTTACCTTCTTTGTCAAATATCAGTTTTCCATAAGGGTGTGGGTTTATTTCTGGGTTCTCTGTTCTGTTCCATTGATCTATATGCCTGTTCTTATGCCATTACCAAGCTGTTTTAAGTACAATGGCCTTGTAATATAACTTGATATTAGGAGGTGTGATACCTCCCACTATCCTCCCTTTTTAAGATTCCTGAGCCTATTTGTGTTCTTTTTTGGTTTCCTATAAATTTTTGGAATATGTGTTCTACATCTTTGAAGTATGTCATTGGTAATTTTAAGTGGTATTGCATTGAATTTATAAATTGCTTTGGGTAATATACACATTTTAATGATGTTTACATTCTTCCTAACCATGAGCACATTATACCCTTCCACTTGTTTGTGTCCTCCTTGATTTCTTTTATCAATGTTTTATAATTTTCCGAGTACAAGTCTTAAATCTCCTTGGTTAAATTTACTCCTAGATAATTTATTATTTTTTTGGTTGCAATATTGAAGAGGATTGTGTCCTTAATTTCACTTTCTGGCAGTTCATGTTGGTGTATAAATATGCCTCTGATTTCTGAGTATTAATTCTATATCTTCCACCTTGCTGAATTAATTTATCAGGTCCAGTAGTTTTTTGACTGAGACTTTAGCGTTTTCTATATAAAATATCATATCATCAGCAAATAATGATAGCTTTACTTCTTCTTTTCCTATTTCGATGCCTTTTATTTCTTCTTCTTGTCTGATGTTGTGGCTAGGACTGCCAGAACTATGTTGAATAGGAATGGTGAAAGGGGGAACCTCTGCCTTGTTCCTAATCTTACGGAGATTGCTTTTAATTTTTGCCCATTGAGTATGATGTTCACTGTGGGTCTGTCATAGATGGCCTTTATGAAGCTGAGGTATTCCCCTGTATTCATACTTTGCTGAGAGTTTTGACCATGAATGGGTGCTGGATTTTATCAAATGCTTTTTCTGCATCTATTGAAATTATCATGTGGTTTTTCTCCTTCTTTTGTTTATGTGATAAATCACATTGATTGATTTGCGAATACTGTACCAGTCTTGGTCCCCAGAATAAATCCCACTTGATCATGGTGTATGATTTTTTTCATATATTACTGGATCTGGTTTGCTAATATTTTGTTGAGGATTTTAGCATCTTAATTCATCAGGGATATTGGCCTATAATGTTTTTCTGTGTGTTGTCTTTGCCTGGTTTTGGAATCAGAATTATGCTTGCCTCATAAAAGGAGATTGGAAGTCATCCTTCCTCTTGAATTTTTTGAAATAGCTTGAGAAAGATAAGTTAGTTCTTTCAATATTTGGTAGAATTCACCAGTGAAACCATCTGGCCCAGGGCTTTTGTTTCTTGGGAGTTTCTTTGATAACTGTTTCTATCTCATTTGTTGTAATCAGACTGTTTTGGTTTTCCGATTCTTCTAGATTGATTTTTAAAAGATTATGTTTCAAGGAATTTGTCCATTTCATCTAGGTTGTCTAATTTTTTGCATACATTTCTTGATAGTATTTTATTAAAATCCTTTGTATTTCTGTTGTGTCAGTTGTTATTTCTCCACTCTCATTTCTAATTTTATTTATTTGAGTCTTCTCTCTTTTTTTCTTAGTGAGTCTGGTTTAAGGTTCATCTATCCTGTTTACCTTTTCAAAGAACCAGCTCCTGGTTTCACTGATCCTCTGTATTGTTTCTTTAGCATCTATGTCATTTATTTCTGCTCTGATCTTTATTATTTCCTTCCTTCTACTACCTCTGGGCTTTACTTATTGTTCTTTTTCTAGTTCTTTTAGATGCAAGGTTAAGTTGTTTATTTGAGATTTTGCTAGCTTCCTAAGATACTCCTGTAACACTATGAACTTCCCTCTCATTACTGCTTTTGCTGTGTCCCATAAATTTGGAGTTGTTATATGCTCATTATCATTTCTTTCTAGGAACTTTTTCTTTCCTCTTTTATCTCATTGTTAACCCATTCATTATTTAATAACATGCTATTTAGTTTCCAAGTGTTTGAGTATTTTTTCAGTTTTTCTGTTGTGGTTGATTTCTAGTTTAATGCCATTGTGATCAGAGAAAATGCTTGATATAATTTCAATCTTCTTAAATTTGTTGACACTGCTTTTGTGCCCTAACATGTGGTCTATTCAAGAGAATGTACCATGAGCACTTGAAAAGAATGTATATTCTGCTGCTTTAGGGTAAAAGGTTCTGAAAATATCTATTAAATCCAGTTGACTTAGTGTGTCCTTTAAGTCTGCTGTTTATTGTTATTTTTCTTTCTTGAGGATCTATCTAGTGATGTTAGTGGGGTATTGAAATCCTCTACTATTATAGTATTGCTGATGATCTCATCCTTTATATTCATCAAAGTCTGCTTTATATATTTAGGTACTCCTATATTAGGTGTGTAGATATTTATAATGGTTATATCTTCCTGTTGGATTGCTCCCTTTATTGTTATGTAGTGACCTTTTTTATCTCTTACTATAGCCTTTGTTTTAAAGTCCATTTTGTCGATAGAAGTGTTGCTACCCTAGCTTTTTTTCATTTCCATTTGCATGAAATATTTTTCCATCCTTTTACCTTCAATCTATGTGTACCTTTTGTTTTAAGGTGTGTTTTTTGTAGACAGCATATGTATGGGTCCTGTTTTCTTATGCACATCGCTACCCTATGTCTTTTGTTTGGATCATTTAATCCACTTACATTTAAGGTTATTATTGAAATGTAGTTGTTTATTGCCATTTTATTCTTTACAGCTGTATTCATCTTTTCCTATATTCCTTTCCCCCTTTGATCTATATACTACAGGCCCCTTAACATTTCTTGTAGCATTGGTTTGGTTGTAATGAATTCCTTCAGTTTACTTTTGTCTGGGAAGCTTTTTATTTCTCCTTCAATTTTAATTGATAGCCTTGCTGGATAAAGTAGTCTTGGTTGTAGGCTCTTGTTCTGCATTACTTTGAATATTTCTTGCCATTCCTTTCTGGCCTCAAGTGTTTCTGTTGAGAAGTTGGATGTCATCTTTATGGGGGCTCCTTTGTAGGTGATAGTCTTTTTTCTCTAGCAGCTTTTAATATTTTCTCTTTATCTCTTAGCTTTGGTATTTTAATTATGATGTGTCTCAGTGTACATTTCTTTAGGTTTCTCTTTAATGGAATTCTCTGTGCTTCTTGAACTTGTGTGATTTTCTCCTGTATCAATTTAGGGAAGTTTTCAGCTATGATTTGATTGAACAAAGTCTCTATTCCTTGTTCTTTCTCTTCTTCTTCAGGAACCCCAATGATGCGAATGTTACTTCTCTTCATGTTGTCACGGAACTCTCTTAGAGTTTCCTCAGACATTTTGAGTCTCTTTTCTTTTTCTGCTCAACTTCCATGCCTTTGTTTATCTTGTCTTCTAAATTGCTGATTTGAATTAGCAATTCCATCCTGCTTTTAATTTCTTCCACTGTGGTCTTCATTTCTGATATTACTTTTGTCATTTCTGACTGATTTTTTATTATTTCAATGTCCTTTTTTATACTTGCTATCTCTTTATTTAGGTGTTTGTTATATCCATCTATTGTTGTTCTAAGATCTTTGAGCATCCTAGCATCATTATTTTAAACTCTACATCCTGTAATTTGGTTATATCTGACTCATTCAAGTCTTTTTCTGGGGATTTCATTTAATTCATTTTGGTTCCATTTCTCTGCCTTCCCATTTTGTCTGTGTATAAGAAGGGTGTGACCACTGGAGGCCAATGGGTGTGGCCTCTGTATTCCCTACATGTGATCTGTCTGCAGACTTGCCAACCCCTCTGCCACTGCCTTGGGTGTTCTGGTATGCGTGTTGCCAGAGCTGGCCCTCTGTGGCTGTCGCTGTGGTTTCCACCGCTCCTTCAAGGGAGAGACTGTGTTCATGTGCTCGGGTCTATAAACCTCAGCTGGCCTCGGCCTTTGCCTTGCCCCCATGGGTGGGGCTGTGTGCTGCACCAGGGACCACAAGCCTTGGCACTGTGGGCAGGGCAGAACACCTATGCTCAGCCGCAGGTCTCCGCCTGTTCCCGTTGCCCTTTTTTTTTTTTTATACAGGGATAGAGATAGAGTCAGAGAGAGGCATAGATAGGGACAGACAAGAACAGAGAGAGATGAGAAGCATCAATCATCAGTTTTTCGTTTTGACACCTTAGTTGTTCATTGATTGCTTTCTCATATGTGCCTTGACCGTGGGCCTTCAGCAGACCAAGTAACCCCTTGTTCGAGCCAGAGACCTTGGGTCCAAGCTGGTGAGCTTTTTGCTCAAGCCAGATAAGCCCACGCTCAAGCTGGCGACCTCGGGGTCTTGAACCTGGGTCCTCCGCATCCCAGTTCGACGCTCTATCCACTGCGCTACCATCTGGTCGGGCAACCGTTGCCCATTTTTTAATTGGAGTTTTTTACCTTCCTTGCCTTCAGTTTTAGAAGTTCTTTATGAATTTGGGTTTTAATTTCTCATAAGATATAACTGCAGACATGTTCTACCATTGTGTAGTTTGTATTTTTGTTAATGGTGTCTTTTGCTGTGCAAAACCTTTTAAGCTTTTTTCTGTGTGTGCGTGAGACAGAGACAGAGAGGGACAGATAGGGACAGAGACAGGAAGGGAGACAGATGAGAAGCAATAATTCTTCATTGCGGCACCTTAGTTGTTCATTAATTGCTTTCTCACATGTGCCTTGACTGGTGTGCTACAGCAGAGTGAGTGACCCCTTGCTCAAGCTAGCAACATTGAGCTCAAGCTGGTGACCCTTGCTGAAACCAGATGAGCCTGCGCTCAAGCTGGTGACCTTGGGTTTGTTTTGTTTTTTTGGTTTTTTTGTATTTTTCTGAAGCGAGAAACTGGGAGAGACAGTCAGACAGACTCCCGCATGCACCCGACTGGGATCCACCCAGCACACCCACCAGGGGGCGACGCTCTGCCCACCAGGGGGCGATGCTCTGCCCCTCCGGGGCGTCGCTCTGCCATGACCAGAGCCACTCTAGTGCCTGGGGCAGAGGCCAAGGAGCCATCCCCAGTGCCCGGGCCATCTTTGCTCCAATGGAGCCTCGGCTGCGGGAGGGGAAGAGAGAGACAGAGAGGAAGGAGAGGGAGAGAGGTGGAGAAGCAGATGGGCGCTTCTCCTGTGTGCCCTGGCCGGGAATCGATCCCAAGACTCCTGCACGCCAGGCCAACGCTCTACCGCTGAGCCAACCGGCCAGGGCCACCTTGGGGTTTTGAACCTAGGTCTTCTGCATTCTAGTTGGATGCTCTATCACTGCACCATCACCTGGTCAGGCAAAAATCTTTTAAGCTTAATATCATCCCATTTGTTTATTTTGTCCTTTATTTCACTTGCCTGCAAAGATATATAGGCAAAAACATTGCCATGAGAGATATCTGAGAGTCTATCGTCTATGTTTTCTTCCAAGATTTTTATGGTCTCACAACTTACATTTAAGTCTTTTATCCACTTTGAGTCTGTTTTTGTGAATGTTGTAAGTTAATAATCTAGTTTCTGGTTCGTTTGTTTTTTGTTTTTGTTTTTATTTTTGCATGTATATGTCTAATTTTCCCAACACCACTTATTAAAGAAACTGTCTTTCCTTCATTTTATACTCTTACCTACTTTGTCAAATATTAAATGACCATAAAGGCATGGGTTTTTTCTGAGTTCTCTTTTCTGTTCCATTGATCTGTATATTTGTTCTTATGCCAGTACCAAGCTGTTTTTACTACAATAGCCTTGTAGGGTAACTTGATATTGGGAAGTATGATACCTCCAGCTTTGCTTTTCATTTTCAAAATTGCTGAGGCTATTCAAGCTTTTGGGGGGAGGGTTCATACAAATCTATGGAATATTTTTTCTGTATTTGTGAAGTAGCCATTGGTATTTCAATAGGAATTACATTGAATCTATAAATTGCTTTGGGTAATATAGGCATTTTAATGATGTTCATTCTTCCTATCCATGAACTTGGTATATGCTTTCACATGTTTATACCTTCCTTGATTTCTTTTTTCAATGTCTTATAGTTTTCTGAATACAAGTCATTTACCTCCTTGGTAAAATTTATTCCTAGGTACTTTTTTTTATTGTTGTTGCAGTAGTGAAGGGGATTGTTTCCTTAATTTCTCTTTCTGAAATTTTAATATTGGTGTATAAAAATGCCACTGAATTCTGAATATTAATTTTATATCCTGCCACCTTGCTGAATTCCTTTATTAGGTCTAGTAGTTTTTGTTTGAGACTTGAGGGTTTTCTATGTACTGTATCATGGTGTCATCCGATAATGTTAGTCTTACTTCTTCTCTCATTGGGAGCATTTTATTTCTTTTTCTTGTCTGATAGCTTTGGCTAGAACTTCTAGTACTATATGGAATAAAAGTAGTGAAAGGGGACACCATTGTCTTCTTCTTGATCTAATGGGATTCCTTTTAATTTTTGCCCAATGAATATGATGTTGGCTTTTGGTTTGTCATACATGGCCTTTATTATGTTGAGATATGTGCCCTATATCCCCATTTTGCTCAGAATTTTTATCAAATGGGTGCTGGATTTTATCAAATGCTTTTACTACATCTATTGATATGATTATATGGGGTTCTTTTAACTCTTCATTTTGTTTATGTGATGAATCATGTTTATGGATTTGTGACTATTGTACCAGGCTTGTCTCTCTGGAATAAGTCCCACTTGATCATTATGTATGATATTTTTTAATGTATTGATAGATAAGGTTTGGTAATATTTGAGAATTTTAACATCTATGTTCATCAGGGATATGGGCCTATAGTTTTCTTTCCTTGTAGTGTTTTCACTTAGGCTTAGAAGTAGGATAATGCTTGCCTCATAAAATAAGCTTGGATGTCTTTCCTCCTCTTAAATTTTTTGAAATAGCTTTAGAAAGAGAGGTGTTAGTTCTTCTTTCAATGTTTGGTAAAATTCACCTGTGAAGCCATCTGGTTCAGGACTTTTGTTTGATTTTTTGTTTGTTTGATATTTTTTAATAACTTTCCATTTTATCTGTTGTAATTGATCTGCTCAGGTTTTCTGATTCTTCCAGATTTAGTTCTTGGAGATAATATGTTTCTAGGAATTTATCTACTTTAACCAAGTTGTCCAATTTTTTTGTCATATAGATCTTCATAATATTTCTTTTATAATCCTTTGTATTTCTGTGATGTCAGCTATAACTTTTGCTTCTTGATTTTTAATTTTATTTATTTGGGTCCTCTCTCTCTCTCTCTCTCTCTCTTTCATGAGTCTGGTTAAAAGTTTGTCTATCTTCCATATCCTTTTTTTAATTTTTTTTATTATTAATCTTTAGAGAGGAGAGAGAGTGAGAGAGAGAGAGAAGGGGAAGGGAGGAGCAGGAAGCATCAACTCCCATATGTGCCTTGACCAGGCAAGCCCAGGGTTTTGAACCGGCAACCTCAGCGTTCTAGGTCGACGCTTTATCCACTGCGCCACCACAGGCCAGGCTATCTTCTATATCTTTTCAAAGAACCAGTTCTTTGTTTCACTGACTTTTTGTAATATTTTTTTTAGCCTCTATGTCATTTATTTATGCTCTGATCTTTATTATTTCCTTCTTTCTACTTGTTCTGGGCTTTGTTTATTTCTCCTTTTCTAATTCTTTTAGGAGTAGGGTGAGATTGTTTATTTAAGCTTTTCCTTGCTCCATGACATATACCTGTAAGAACTCCTCTCATTGTGTCTTATAGATTTTGAGTTGCTGTATGTTCATTTTCATTTGTTTCAAGGAAATTTTTTATTTTTCCTTGATCTCATTGTTAACCTTTTCATTACAGTGGTACTTTGAGATACAAACAGACCAACATACAAATTTTTAAAGATATGAACTGCAACTCAGTGCATATTTTTGTTCAAGATCTGAGCAAAATTCGAAAATACGAGTCATGATTCGGAAGCTGCTGCTAGTTGGTGCGTTGGTACATGGGAGCAGTATCAGCAGTTTGATACACGAGTTGACTGACTTATGAGCTTGGTTACAGAATTAATTAAATTCGTATCTCCAGGTACCACTGTACTTAATAATATATTATTTAGCCTACAACTCTTTGAATGTTTTTTCAGTTTTCCTATTGTAGGTGGCTTCTAGTTTCATGCCACTATGGTCATAGAAGATGCTTGACATAATTTCAATATTCTAAAATTATTGATACTTGTTTTGTGTTCTAACATGTGGTCTATCCTAGAGAATGTCCCATGAGCACTTGACAAGAATGTATGTTCTGTTGCTTTGGGGTGAAACGTTCTGAAGATATCAATTAAATGCAGTTGATATAGTGTGTCATTTAAGGCCGCTGTTTCTTTGTTGATTTTCTGTCTGGGTGATCTATTCATTGATGTTAGTAGGATATAAAATCTCTTAATAGTATTATATTGCTTTTAATCTCACCCTTTTTGGCCATCAAAATCTTCTTTATATATTCAGGTGCTCCTATATTGGAACATACATATTTACAATGGCTATATCGTCTTGTTGGATTGCTCTAGTTATCATTACGTAGTGACATTATTTGTCCCCTACTATAGCCTTTGTTTAAAGGCTATTTTGTCAGATATAAGTATTATTACCCCAGGTTTTTTTCATTTCCATTTGGACCTAAAGATTACTATGCCAAGTGAAATAAGCCAGGCAGAGAAAGACAAATATCATATGATTTGACTTTTATGTGGAATCTGATGAACAAGGTGAACTGAGGAATGCAATAGAGGCAGAGGTAGGGTCACAAGGAGCAGAGGGACAGCTGTCAGAGGGAAGGGCGATGAAGGTATGAGATCAGAGAAGAGGAAGGGATTAGTGCAATTATATATATATATGTATATAACACATAGATACAGATAACAGAACAGCAAATCCCAGAAGATAGAGGGGAGGGACTTAGGGGAAGTGGGAAGGGGAAAAGGGGGTATAATAGGGGACATGGGTATGGGGGTGAGGGTGTTATATTGAGTGGGACACTTGAACCTATGTTAACACAATAAATTAAAGTTAATAAAAAATTTTTAAAAATAAATATATTTCACTAACCTCCTAAGTAGTCCTCCATCTCAATTTTCTTTTCCATCCAATATATCTTCCTTCCACTGGAGTTAATTGTCTAAAATTTTCTTAACTATTTACCTTGACTACAAAATAAACTCCAAACTACTTAGCATAATACACAGGCACTTAAAAAACTAATTCCAATTTTCTAGCTTCACCTTTTACCATTTCTTCAGATCTATCTTATACTCTAAACATAACTACCTTTCTGTGCTTGTAATCATGCCATTCCCTTCCCTTTCTGACTTGTGAATGTTTATATATTCATACTTATTTCTCAAGAGTATGATCAAAATATCAATCTCATTCCAAGCATCTATCAAAATCAGCTCACTGAGTTGAAAATCAAATGTCAAATCAGGAATCAAGAAATTGTTGAATAAACAAATAGGTCTCTTATAACCTTCTTTAATATTCCTGCTTCTTTTCTGGGCTCAAAAAAATCAAATGGGATATTTAGACACTTTTGTTTTGGATAAAGACATTTGAAAGTTGGTGTTAAAAGAATATTAGAAATAGAGTTATAGCTGCCATTCTATTGAACTAAATAATACTTAAAATATATTAATTCAGAAAGGAACCACTCCCCCAAAAGAAGGAAGAATGTAGTTATACATATTATAATTTTAAGAAAAGTTTATTCAGTCTCTTAGTTGTATGTTCTAGAAGGGGGAAAAAAGAAGGCTTTATCATCAAATATATATTTATGCAAGAAAAGGGGAAGAGTATTCTAGGGTAATTCTTACCCTAAATGTCTTAGTAACCAAAGAAATTAAAATGTTAAAAAGCATTTTTCGGAGTGACGTCAGAAAAATGGTGCTGTGAGAAGGGCTCCCAACACCTCTCCCCAAAATTTCAACAAGTTTGACAACTAGAGGCAGAAAAATTATCCCAGGAGCGTCTATAAGACCCACACACTGAACAAAGTGGCAGGGGCAACTCATAGCTGGATCACCAGGCTGTTAATTCAGGAAAGAGAGACTTGGAGAGAGGTTCTGGGAAAACAGACTCTCCAATTGTCAGAGCCTGCAAATGCTAACAAGCCCCGACTACCAAAGAGACTGAGGCCTAGTATATGACATTGCCATAGCGACACATCAACTTCAAATCTCTACCTAAGTGTGTCACAGGGACAGAGCCTGAAGTACAATGCCACCAACCAGGAAGAGGGAGAAGAAAGAAAAATGAAGAAGATAACCTCTCAAACTCAAGAATTATCCACAGTCTTTATAACTTTTTCCACTTTTTTTATTTCTTTCATTTTCTTATCTTTATTTTTTTTTCTTCCACCTTGGTCCTTTTATCCTCTGCTCGTCTTATTCTTTTTCCTTCATCTTGAACTACAAACCCATAGGTGTTACATTTTCCAATTTTATTTCTTTCTCTCTATGAGAGTTACACTCCAAAAACCTTAACTCTCTCTCTTTTTTTCCTTCTTTTTCTTTTTATTTTTCTCCTTCTCTTTTAGTTTTTTCTTTTCTCTCACTTTTCCTCTCATTTGATCCTCACTCACAAACAAATTATTTTATTTTGGAATCAAATCTTTTCTTTTTGGCATTTTGTGTGCTTTTTACTTCACTATTTAACTCATTAGTATTCCTCCAAACCCCGGCTCTCCATTATATGTAGTTTTTGTTCCACTTAATACAATAGTATTTTTTTCATTTTCTTCTTGTCTTCTTATCTCTTTCACTATATCTCTCATTCGACCATCATTTACAAGCAAATTATTTTATTTTTGATCCAAATTTTTTCCTTTTTTGCATTTTGTAGGTCCTTACCTCATTTTTTAACCCTTTGTCACTTCTCCCCAACTCAGGCCCCTGTTCTAGGTAGTTTTTGTATCATTTAGCAAAATATAATTCTCAGTTTATCACAGTATTTTCTAAAAAAAAACAATAATAATTTTAATTATTTTTATTTATTCTTTTTACTTTTTATTCTTTATTAATTCTCATTAGTCTTATTAACAAAACCACCCTCAGATGCCATTAAGGAAAAGGAAATCAAATATCATGTCACTACAGGCCTAAATGAACAAACAAGAGAGAGCCCAAGTAAACCAATTAACTTCATATCTTAAGGAACTAGAAAAAGAAGAACAAAGACAACCCAAAACCAGCTGAAGAAAGGAAATAATAAAAATCAGAGCAGAAATAAATGAAATAGAGAACAGAAAAACTATAAAAAATTAATAAAACAAGGAGCTGGTTCTTTGAAAACATAAACAAAATTGACAAACACTTGGCAAGACTCACCAAGGAAAAAAGAGAAAGGACTCATATAAACAAAATCCAAAATGAAAGAGGAGAAATCACCACAGATATTATAGATATAGAAAGAATTGTTGTAGAATACTATGAAAAACTATATGCTACCAAATTCAACAATCTAGAAGAAATGCATAAATTCCTAGAACAATACAATCTTCCTAGACTGAGTCATGAAGAAGCAGAAAGCCTAAACAGACCAATAAGCAGGGAGGAAATAGAAAACACTATTAAAAACCTTCCCAAATATAAAAGTCTAGGGCCAGACAGCTATAGTAGTGAATTCTATCAAACATTCAAAGAAGAATTGGTTCCTATTCTACTCAAAGCCTTTCAAAAATTTGAAGAAGAAGCAATACTTCCAAACACATTTTATAAGGCCAATATAACCCTCATACCAAAACCTGGAAAGGACAGCACAAAAATAGAAAACTACAGACCAATATCTCTAATAAATACAGATGCTAAAATACTAAACAAAATACTAGCAAATTGAATACAACAATATATTAAAAAAATAATACATCATGATCAAAATGGATTCATCCCAGAATCTCAAGAATGGTTCAACATACATAAAACAATTAACATAATACACCATATCAACAAAACAAAGAACAAAAACCATATAATCTTAATAGATGCAGAAAAGGCATTTGATAAAATACAACACAACTTTATGTTTAAAACACTCAACAAAATGGGTATAGAAGGAAAATATCTCATCATGGCAAAGACCATTTATGATAAACCATCAGCTAACATCATATTAAATGGTATAAAACTGAAGACTTTTCCCCTTAAATCAGGAACAAGACAGGGTTGTCCACTCTTATTTAACGTGGTGCTAGAAGTTCTAGCCAAAGCAATCATACAAGACAAAGAAATAAAAGGCATTCATATTAGAAAAGAAGAAGTAAAGGTTTCACTTTTTGCAAATGATATGATCTTATACATCGAAAACCCAAAGACTTCACAAAAAGATTACAAAAAACAATAAACCAATACAGTAAGGTTGCAGGATACAAAATTAATATAAAAAAGTCCATTGCCGGCCCTGGCTGGTTGGCTCAGCGGTAGAGCGTCGGCCTAACGTGAGGAGGACCCGGGTTCGATTCCCGGCCAGGGCACACAGGAGAAGCGCCCATTTGCTTCTCCACCCCTCCGCCGCGCCTTCCTCTCTGTCTCTCTCTTCCCCTCCCGCAGCCAAGGCTCCATTGGAGCAAAGATGGCCCGGGCGCTGGGGATGGCTCTGTGGCCTCTGCCCCAGGCGCTAGAGTGGCTCTGGTTGCAACATGGCGACGCCCAGGATGGGCAGAGCATCGCCCCCTGGTGGGCAGAGCGTCGCCCCATGGTGGGCGTGCCAGGTGGATCCCAGTCGGGTGCATGCGGGAGTCTGTCTGACTATCTCTCCCTGTTTCCAGCTTCAGAAAAATGAAAAAAAAAAAAAGTCCATTGCCTTCCTATATGCCAACAACAAAACATCAGAAAACAAACAAAAAATTAATCCACTTCATGGTTGCAACAAAAATAAATAAAATAACTAGGAATAAACATAACAAAGAATGTAAAGGACCTATATAATGAAAACTAAAAAACATTGTTAAGGGAAATCGAAAAAGATACAATGAAATGGAAAAAATATTCCTTGTTCTTGGATAGGAAGAATAAATATAATCAAAATGACTATATTACCCAAAGCAATATACAAATTCAATGCAATTCCCGTGAAAATTCCAATGACATTTTTTAAAGAAATAAAACAAAAAACGATCAGATTTATATGAAACTATAAAAACCCCAAATAGCCAAATCAATCCTAAGGAAAAAGAACAAAGTTGGGGGCATTACAATACCTGACTTCAAATTATATTATAGGGCCACGACAATCAAAACAACATGATATTGGCAGAAAAATAGATACTCAGACCAATGGAACAGAATAGAAAGCCCAGAAATAAAACTACATATATATGATCAAATAATTTTCAATAAAGGGGCCAACAACACACAATGGAGAAAAAAAAAAGCCTCTTCAACAAATGGTGCTGGGAATACTGGAAAGCCACATGCAAATAATGAAAATCGACTACAGTTTACCCCCTTGTACTAAAAAATTAATTCAGAATGGATCAAAGACCTAAATATAAGTCCTGAAACTATAATAAAGTACAAGAAGAAAACATAGGTACTAAACTCATGGACCTTGGTTTTAAAGAGTATTTTATGAATTTGACTCCAAAGGCAAGCGAAGTGAAGGCAAAGGTAAATGAATGGGACCACATCAGACTAAGAAGTTTTTGCACAGCAAAAGAAACTGACAACAAAACAAACAGAAAGCTAACTAAATGGGAGATGATATTTTCAAACAACAACTCAGATAAGGGCCTAATATCCAAAATATACAAAGAACTCATAAGACTCAACAACAAACAAACAATCCAATAAAAAAATGGAAAGAGGACATGAACAGACACTTCTCCCAGGATAAAATACAAATGGCCAACAGATATATGAAAAGGTGCTCATCTTCATTAGTTATCAGAGAAACGTAAATCAAAACTACAATGAGATACCACTTCACACCTGTTAGATTAGCTATTATCAACAAGACAGGTAATAGCAAGTGTTGGAGAGGCTATGGAGAAAAAGGAATCCTCATCCACTGTTGGTGGGAATGTAAAGTAATACAACCATTATGGAAGAAAGTATGGTGGTTCTTCAAAAAACTAAAAATAGAACTACCATATGACCCAGCAATCCCTCTACTGGGTATATACCCCCAAAACTCAAAAACATTGGTACGTAAAGACACGTGCAGCCCCATGTTCATTGCAGCATTGTTCACAGTGGCCAAAACATGGAAACAACCAAAAAGCCCTTCAATAGAAGACTGGATAAAGAAGAGGTGGTACATATATACTATGGAATACTACTCAGCCATAAGAAATGATGACATTGGATCATTTACAACAACATGGATGGATCTTGATAACATTATACGGAGTTAAATAAGTAAATCAGAAAAAAGTAAGAACTGCATGATTCCATACATAGGTGGGACATAAAAACGAGACTAAGAGACATGGACAAGAGTGTGGTGGTTACCGGGGGAGGGAGGGAGAATAAGGAGGGAGAGGGGTAGGGGAGGGGCACAAAGAAAACCAGATAGAAGGTGACGGAAGACAATTTGACTTTGGGAGATGGGTATGCAACATAATTAAATGTCAAAATAACCTGGAGGTGTTTTCTCTGAACATATGTACCATGATTTATTAATGTCACCTCATTAAAATTAATAAAATAAATAAATAAATAAAAACCGTTTAATAAAATTCAGCACCCATTTATGATAAAAAACCCTCAGCAAAGTGGGAATTAGAGGGATTATTCCTCAATATAATGAAGAACATATATGACAAATCTACAGCCAACATCATACTCAATGGGCAAAAACTAAAAGTGTTTTCCCTAAAATCAGGAACAAGACAGGGATTCTACTTTCTCTACTCTTATTCAACATAGTACTAGAAGTCCTAGCCAGCAATCAGACAAGAAGAAGAAATAAAAGGCATTCAAGTTGCAAAGGAGGAAGTAGAACTCTCTTTATTCACAGATTATGTGATATTGTTACTAGAAAACCTTAAAGACTCCACCAAAAAACTAGATCTATTAAATAAATTTGGCAAAATAGCAGAATATAAAATTAATATTCAGAAATTGGTGGCATTATTATACACAAAAAAATGAACTATCAAACAGAGAAATTAAGAAAACAATCCCATTTACTATTTAAAAAAAAGGTATGTAAGAATAAATTTAACCAACAAGGTAATGGCCTGTACTCAGAAAATTATAGGATGCTGAAGAAAGAAATTAAGGAAGATACAAATAAGTGAAAGCATATACCATGTTCATGAAATGGAAGGATTAACATCATTAAAATGTCCAAACTATACAAAGTAATCTATAAATTCAACACAATACCTATTAAAATACCATTGACACATTTCATAGAGCTAGATCAAATATTCCAAAAATTTATATGGAACCAAAAAACACACTGAATAGCCTCAGCAATCTTGAAGAAGAACAAAGTTGGAGGTATCATAATACCTGATCAAACTATACTACAAGGCCATTGTAACCAAGACAGCCTGGTACTGGCATAAGAACCGGGATACAGATAAATGGAACAGACAAAGAACCCAGAAATAAACCAATGTCTTTGTAGTCAATTAGTATTTGACAAAAACAAAAAGCAGGAGCATGCAGTGGAGTAAAGATAGTCTCTTCAACAAATAATGCTGGGAAAATTGGATAGGTACATGT
Organism: Saccopteryx leptura; assembly: GCF_036850995.1. Lineage (NCBI taxonomy): Eukaryota > Metazoa > Chordata > Mammalia > Chiroptera > Emballonuridae > Saccopteryx > Saccopteryx leptura. Next base: position 64,016,306 of record NC_089516.1, on the reverse strand, counting down.
AAAAAAATGAAACCAGATCACCAAGTTACATTATACACAAGAATAAACTTAAAATGGATAAAAGTCTTAAGTGTAGGTCATGAAACCATAAGAATCCTAAAAGAAAGCAGGCAGTAAAATCTCAGACATCTCTTGTAGCAATATTTTTCTGATATGTCTTCTCGAGCAAGGTAAACAAAGGAAAAAATTAGCAAATGGGACTACATCAAACTAAAAAGCTTTTTCACAGAAAAACTTACAACAAAATGAAAAACAGGCCCACTGAATAGGAGAATATATTTGCCAATGATGCATCTGATAAGTCTCCAAAATACATAAAGAACTTATACAACACAACACCAGGATGACAAACAATCCAGTTAAGAAATGGGCAAAGAACCTGAATAGACACTTCTCCAAAAAGGACATACAGGGAGCAAATACATATATGAAAAAATGTTCAATGTCATTAATTATCAAAGAAATGCGAATAAAAACTACTATGAGATATCACCTCACACCTGTCAGAATGGCTATCATCAATAACTCTACAAATAACAAGTGTTGGCAAGGATTTTGAGAAAAGGAAACCCTCCTGTACTGTTGGGTGGAAATGCAGACTGCTGCAGCCACTGTGAAAAGCAGTATGGAGTTTCCTGAAAAAATAAAAAAATGAAACTGGCTTTTGACCCAGCTACTCCACTTCTGGTAATATATCATAAGAATACATGTGCCTCTATGATCACTGCACCATTATTTACAATAGTCAACATCTAGAAACAGGCCAAGTACCCATCAGTAAATGAGTGGATTAAAAAAAGCAGTGGGCCTGACCAGGCGGTGGCGCAGTGGATAGAGCATCAGACTGGGATGCAGAGGACCCAGGTTCGAGACCCCGAGGTCGCCAGCTTGAGCGTGGGCTCATCTGGTTTGAGCAAAATCCCACCAGCTTGAACCCAAGGTTGCTGGCTCCAGCAAGGGGTTACTTGGTCTGCTGAAGGCCCACGGTCAAGGCACATATGAGAAAGCAATCAATGAACAACTAAGGTGTTGCAACACTCAATGAAAAACTAATGATTGATGCTTCTCATCTCTCTCCGTTCCTGTCTGTCCCTGTCTATCCCTCTCTCTGCCTCTGTAAAAAAAAAAAAAAAAAAAAATTTTTTTTTAATTAAAAAGTTCCCCCCCCCCCAAAAAAAAAGCAGTGGTACATTTATACACTGGAACACTACTCAGCCGTGAATAGAAGAAAATCTTACCTTCTGCAACAGCATGGATGGATCTGGAGATTATTATGCTAGGTGAAATGAGCCAATCAAAGAAAGACAAGTACCATTCAATTTCACGTATATGTGAAATCCAATGAACAAATTAAACTGACAAACAAAATTGAAACAAAGACATAGATACATGGAATAAACTGACAGCTGTCAGAGGGGAAGAGGGTTGGGGGACTGGATGACAGGAGATGACAGGATTAAACAAATACACACACAGACACACACATACACACATAACACATATACTCAGACAACAGTGTGGTGATAGCCAGGGGGGAAAGGGGGATGGACAGGATAGGTACAGGTGGACAAAGGGTGGGAAATGGAGATGGAAAGAGTCTTTGCTTGGACGATGGGTGCACTATGCAGTGTGCAGATGATGTTTTATGGAGTTGCATACCTGAATCTGTACCCCAATAAATTCAATTTAAAAATGTGGTATTGTGTCAAGTACATTTCCTTACTTTGGGAAAATCAGGCAAAGGTCCTGTTTAATTTACAAGCTGAATGTAATCAAATTCACTGTCTCCCCCAATTTAGGAGAAATAAAAGGGAATTATGTTGGTTCTTGTACTTTCCTTTTTTAGGCAAAGCATCTAAAAGTATTATCAAAATTATTTGAAAAGGCTATATTATTCAATAATAAAAAACAAACATTTGAGTTCTGATTCCTAGGTTAATTCTGTTAATACAATTTAGATGCCTATAGACCAGGGGTCTCAAACTCGGGCCCACGGGCCGCATGCGGCCTGCCCACCAATTTTGTGTGGCCACAGACTGGCCCGCAGACTAATCCACGAAGTTTGATTAGTCTGCGAGCCGCACAAAATTGGTGGGCGGGCCGCATGTGGCCCGCAGGCCACGAGTTTGAGACCCCTGGACAGATGCCTTGTGTACAATATATTGATAAAGTCTAATATAAACTAGTTGATTCAATTTCTGTTAATACATACTTGTCATTGCATAGTATGAAAACAAGCAATAACCCTAGTCCTTGTTTCCCATCTCATGGTATCTGAGAATTAATAAAAGATAAAAATATGGTCCCATTCATTTATTTTTGCCTTTATTTCCCTTGTCTTTGGGGTCAAATTCATAAAATGTTCTCTACAGTCAAGGCCAATAAATTTTGTACCCATGTTTTCTTCTATGAAACATTGTTTCAGATCTTATATTTAGGTCTTTGATCCATTTTGAATTAATTTTTGTACATGGGTACAAATTATAGTCAAGTTTTATTCTTTTGCATGTGGCTTTCCAATTTTCCCAGCACCATTTATTGAAGAGGCTTTCTTTCCTCCATTGTGTGTTTTTGGTTCCTTTATCAAAGACTATCTGTCCATATGTGTATGGTTTTATTTCTGGGATTTTGATTCTGTTCCATTGGTCTGTCTATCTTTCTGCCAATACCATGCTGTTTTGATTATCGTGGCTCTGTGTTATAATTTAAAGACAGGTGGGGTAATACCTCTGGCTTCATTCCTTTTTCTCAGGATTGCTTTGGCTATTCGGAGTCTTTTATGATTCCATACAAACCTGGTGGGTTTTTTTTGTGTCTTATTTGTTTAAAAAATTACACTGGGATTTTAATGAGAATTGCATTAAATTCATATATTGCTTTGGGAAATATGGCCATTTTAACTATGCTAATGTAATCAACAGTTCAAATGCTATAGAAATGTTTACCTGAAACCTATGTACTCTTATTGATCAATGTCACTTTGTTAAATTTAATTTCTAAATTAAAAAAATTAAAGAAAGATCAAAATACTTGTCTAAAGAAAATCTACTCCAGATTATATGATTTTCAATTAAAAATGTTAATTAGTACCCAAGATTTCTTTTCTCAGTGTAAAAGAATATCAACTAGATCTAAAAAAAAATTGTTTCTCTTTACAAAATTTGCAAAATATTGTTTTTCCAGTGTGCATCTTTGAGCAATGTAAAAGAGCTATGTTGTTATCTAAAGAAACTATGTGTGCTAAACAAGTGCTCCACAATGCCATGGCTCCCAATACTTCTGTCCTTGTACTAACCTGAGGCAGTCATTTGTGCTAAGAAGAGCAGATACACAGAGGTAGCATCCAACTGCAAGTGTCCCCACTGGTCATCACCTACTACAGTAGCACAGGTGTTGGTATTATACTTGGCATGAAGGCTATCCTTGGTACTCTGACTGTATTTGAAGGACTCTACTTTATCCACCTGAAGAAAACAAAAACAGTTAAAGAAGGCTATGCAAAAAAGCATCCCAAATGCTATACTTCTGTAGTACTCTGAAAGACATTTCCTGCAACTTAAATTTGATTATGTGTGCATCTGATATATGATAGTAACTATTATACCAGTGGTAGTCAACCTGGTCCCTACCGCCCACTAGTGGGCATTCCAGCTTTCATGGTGGGCGGTAGCAGAGCAACCAAAGTATAAATAAAAAGATAGATTTAACTATAGTAAGTTGTTTTATAAAAATTTATTCTGCCAAACTTAGCGAAAATCTGACATAAAGTACTTGGTAAGTAATTATTATTATATGCTTTAACTTGCTGTAACTCTGCTTTATAAATTTTATAAAGTAAAGTTGCTTCCCTACTTTATAAATCACCATTACTGTGGAACTGGTGGGCAGTTAGAAAATTTTACTACTAACAGAGATACAAAAGTGGGCGGTAGGTATAAAAAGGTTGACTATCCCTGTATTATACCTTTAAATATGGTTCATTAAATCGGTGACTTTAAACATATTTGATAAAATAGAAAGTGCAAATATCTAAAATAAAAAGGTAGCAAAGAAGGGGATAAAAGAAATGATGGCTGTAAGATAGCCTAATAGAGAGAGCACTAGTAAATAAAAAAAGTTCGGAAGTCTAGAGTTGATTTCTTTTTATTTTAGACTTCTTTAATGCCCGTGAACAGTCATTTTATTAATCTGGGCCTCAATTTCTTCTTCTAATAAAATGTAATGTTAGTTTTAAGAAAATAAGTTCAGATTCAAGATGTGCAAATTGTGTAAAGATGTCCTAGGATAAAGGGAAAATACTTTTTTTTAATAAAATGCTTTTGAATGGAAAAAATGTCATAGCACAACCTAAAAGATAAACCACAGACTGCTAAAATTTATTTGCAGTATGTGACAAAGCATTAATATCCATAATGTTCAGGAACTCCTCAAATAGGCAGGAAAGAGCCCCAATGAAAAATAGTCAAAAGATCTAACAGGCAGTTTAATAAAAGAAGAAATGCAAAGTTTTAATCTACACATGAAGGGATGCTCAACTTAAGTCAAGATCAGGAAAATGTAAATTAATGAAGAAGATATAACCTTTTGGCTCCTTATCGCCAATCATACAATCTGAAACACTTCTAAAGCTTTTTTTCTCCCTAAATTCTGCTCCAAAATTTATTTTGACATGGAACTAATTGTAGTTTTTATTTATTTTATTAGTGTGAAAATGTATGTTTCCCTACAGAAAGATTAACATTTTTGTTCTAGACTTGATGAGGGCATAATATACTGTATGATATATGTACTGTAGTGCCTTCTAAAAGTCTAAAAAGTTCAGAATTTTAAAATATATCTGGTCCCAAGGGTTTCAGATGAGGGATTATAGAGCTGTATCATCTTTTACTCAACATATGTAATTACATGTGCAGCAATGACAAAGTATATTTAAAAATCATTTGTAGAGGGGTAAAAAAAAAAGACTAGAAGGATACATTCCAGTGTTAACTGGGTGATAAAATCATGAGTTCCATTTCCCCACTCGATTCTACAACTTTTCTAAAATTAGTGTGTACTGTTTGTGAAATTTAATCCTAAGGGGTAAAGATACTATTATAATGTGCTTTTATCACACAGGGAGCTGTCAACAATGGCATACCTGTCTGATCATGCAGTTTAGCAGTCCCCTCATCAGCTTCACTACACTCTGCAAAAATAAATGGAAAGAAGACTGTTATAAACATCCATAGATGCAGGAACACTTACTCAGCAACTGCAGTTGGTACATGACCTTTGAGGACAAGTAACCCTATCCTGGGTTCCTATTTACATGGCATTTACTTTATAAGTACACAGGAGAACAGATTGCAGCTAAAAGTAGAAGCAAAAGCCACAGTTGGTGACTCCTTCAAGCTAAAAAAGTCCAAGTTCCAACAGGTTTATATAAAACTAAGCCAAATACCCTATTAGAGAACATTCTACCTGGAGAAAATGGGCAAATCAGTTCAAAAATCATAAAGCTATGAAAATATTCTAAAATATACCCAATGGCCTAGAAAAGCCAACATCACCACCTTTGTTTTTCTAAACTAGTCAAGACTTTTCTTCAAGAGTCCACAGAAATATTTAACTGGACATTTCCCCTAAAGAATAAGATTATTTTCAATTTATAATAATTGTAAAGGGGAATTGTTAGTACAACTCAACCCTTTTTCCACAAAAATAAATAAATAAATAAAAAGCCACAAACTTCTTAAGTTCCTAAGTTATTATTTCTCTTACCAGGGTCTGACAATTTCTTATTTATTTATTTATTTATTTTTCTTCTTTTTCTAATTGATAGGAGGGTAGATCAAGAGACAGACTCCCGTGTGCTCCCTGACTGGGATCCCCCTGGCAATCTCCCATCTGGGGCCGATGCTCTGCCCATTGGGGCCATGCTTACAACTGAGCTATTTTTAGCACATGAGGCAGAGGCTCTATGGAGCCATCCTCAGCAGGGCCTGGCAATTTCTAAAGTAGTTTTCTAATCATAGTACTCCGAACTTGTGATGACCAACTATATGCTATACTAGTTGGTATAATATAATATAGTAATAATAATGAAATTTAATCATAATATAGTGTAGTAATACAATATTATATGATATCACACAATATGATATTATACTATACTATACTAATTATACTACATGACGTGAGAAGGGTCCATCAACAGGTGCATGGATAGGCAATATATTTTGAAAGAACATAAGCAAACAGCTTTTTCATTTCTCTAAGCTTTCTGTTTCACACTTCAGAAGAAATACAACTATATTACTCCAGGGAATGTTGGCTCAGGGGTGGCTTCAGGACACCTCTGCAAAATAATCTACTTGGAAGATGCATCATTCTGCTAGTCTTTCAAAACATTCAAGCAATAGGCATGGTAAGGATAAGTACTTTAATTATGCTCCAACTCTTAATAAAGTATTTTTATTGGGGGGGGGGAATGTTTCCTTGGGAGAGTATCTTTTTAAAGTAATTTCCACCTACAAATGCTCTCCTACCCTTAAAGATGAAGAAATGAGAGACAGAGACAGATGGGGGGGTCACAATGCATGATCTTACCATCTTTTAAAGCATGGAACATTCACTATAAAGTAATGAAACTGATTGCAACTCTTATAGGAAAATCTCTATCATTACTCTTACCCTAATAAAAGACATTACCCTTTAATAAACCCTGTTACAGAAAGTATTTAGCACAGCTTTCTCATTTTGCAGGGAGACTTCATTCAAGTATGAATTATCGTTTACATGTCACCACGTGCTCACAGGTTCATACCACATCCTTTCAACTCACTTTACCATCTAGGCCTGCTACTCGCACCTACATTTTCTTTAAATCAAACAGAAAACCTGGGGAATCATGGGCCCAGTGGAGGATTCCTGATTGCCATCCATTTTTGTCCTCCTGAAATGTCCATTGTCAGCTGTTTCTATCCTCAAATTCCAACTTAAAAGTTGGATAGGATAAAGTTAATAGGAATCATGGGAAGGTAGAAATAAGGAGAGGTATCTATACTTTGTATTCCCCCCAAACTGGTCATATTCTGATTCAGGTGCAGTAGATGGCATTAATTATACATGTTTATTTATATGTCAGCGCTTCTAATCACACCTATACTTTTTGATCTATGTATTTGGTGAATTGGTTATGTAAAGATATATAACTATGTACAACCATAGTTATGTTAAGTAATAGTATCTTTCTCTCCAGGCATATGTACAAACAGAATTTACTGATCATCTAAGATATTCAAACTACTCTACCAGACTTAGTGGATCATAATGACAAGGCAGACAGGACATTTTAAAAAATATATACTACACATTTCTATCTAATAATTCCTAGTTATCCTTTAAAATCCAATTCCTCTGTGAATCTTTCTTTGCCTTGTAGATGGGAATTGGACACTCCCATCTCTGTGTTTCCACAGAAATTTGTACTTATCTTCTCTACATAGAGTAATGCTTTGTAACTATTTATCTGTTTCTTCCCCCATCAAACTATGAACTCCTTAATAAAAAGAGGCGGAGACCACATTCAGAAATATACCTTTAAGTCAACAGACTAAGCAGGTTGTATTTCAAATATATATATAAGGTGGGGCAAAAGTACATTTGCAGTTATATGTGAAACAGTTTATTCTTGTATTATTTGTTAATTATTATATTATTTTCCATAAAACAACTGTAAAACTACTTTTTCCCCACTCTCTGTGTGTGTGTATAATTATGCTTACAAGTAACTCTCATATGGTTTGCCAAATAAATCATGTGCACAAGCACATGCTTAAAGAGAGGAAAGATGCAAATATGAAAAAATCTTAATACCTAGTGAGTGTACATAAAGAGTATATGCAAATATGTTTATTTTACTCTTGCTACAATCCTTCTGTAAATTTAAATTTTTCAAACATAAAAATTTTGAGTTAAATAGGAAAATTTTGTCTCATTTTATTTGATACCCATTACAGGGCCAAACACATAACAATTGCACAAAAGCTGCTAAATGAAAAATGAAAAAAAAAAAAAAAAAGCGCACAGCATAAGTATTCTAGAAATGCCAAGAAAGTAGTCCCGGGAAAGAAATTATTACTAAGTGGTCTATCAGTATAAAAGTGCCAAAAAAATGTCAGATTGGTGCTGGCTTTGAAAGGAGGGTATTAGCCCAGATTAGTAGGGAACATGCATCTGAATAGAAGAAGAAGTTCATAAAAAGATTTGGAGGTAGGAATATCTGTGGCTTCCATGGAGGAAAAATTTTAAAAAGACTCAATTTGAGGTCTTACTTAGACCAAGGTTGTAGTCATACCACTAAATTCCAGCCTGCTTTGATCTTTTCTCTTATAAATTAGGGAAAATAATACATAACTTACAGGGTGTTGTGAGAATAAAATAGTAGTAATTATGGGGGAAGTTTGTAGTACAATGAAAAGTATTTATAGAATGCAGGGTATTTTTTATTAAGGAACTGTTAGAGGAATAAAGAGACCGATTTGGCTGGAACTAGGAGTATAATGCAGGGTACCAATAGGAGCAAACCCTACAGAACCTTGCCTATAAATCCAAAACATTTTACCTGTTGTGAAATGAGAGCCACAGAAAGGTTGTTGAGTATGGAAATGGTATAATTTAAATATGGTTTCCACAACAGTGTTAAAAGTAATCAAGGTTTAGACTAGAGTTAAGGCATAAGGGACAAGAAAGGAGGGAATGGATTCAAGGAAAATTATAAGAATCAATGGACTTCAGTTTGCATGTATTAAAAGGCAAAAGAAACAAGTCAAAAATCACCCTAAAAACAGACAGCAAGTTTCAAACACTGTTTTATAGAACACTAGTTTAGGAAATTCTGAAAAGGCTATAAAATTCACCCCCATCTTGGACTCAAAGTGCACTTTAATACACCAAAGGTTTTGAGAAATTGTGGAGTAAAGAAACCTGCTGCTTCACATAGCCCCAAACTTAATTGACCTAGTATTCCATGGAACACACTATGGGAAATGCTCTAAGTAACACTGCCCAAGTGACAAGCACACTGAAGATACCAATAAGAGAAAAAGGAATGTTTAGTGAGTTGCTGTTGTCCTGTTTGCTTTCAGTAGGGAAGTGGCATTATAGACATAATGAGTTTGAGGAGCTATACAATATGAAGGGGCAACTGATCAGAAGACAAATGAAAATCAGAGTTTGACAATGAAGTGAGGTCAGAGTTAAAGATGAAATTTTGGAAGTTATTCTCATAAAAGTAACAGTTAGTTCATGGCAAAAGATGAGAGACTACACAAGGAGAATAAAACTGAGGCAGAAGGAGAACTGAAGGCAGCTAAAGAGAATCTCTGTGTGACTTTATTTTTATGGGTGCTAGTCAATATCTATGTGGCTAAGAGAAAAGGGCATTTGAAAAACACATATGTGTGTAATTCTATTCTCAATCTAGGATAGGATAGTCACCTAAACCTTTGTACCCTTTTCATCTAGAATTTCCTTTAGTTCTGACAGATTTCAAAGTGAAACCAAGGTGAGAGTTGGAAGAAAGGATAGAAATGATTAACAATCAATTGTTTGGGAAAACCCACATTAATGGAGAAATCTGTTTTAAATTGACAGTAGATAGGAGTTTAAACTATAGATTTAACATATGCTCATTTATTGTCCATAGATCACTGGTTATTATCCCTAGGTATACTTTGGAATAACCTGAGTAGTTTATCTAAAATAGTCATGTTTCCGGAGCTCCACTTTAAAAGATTTATCTGAATTGGTCTTGGGTGGGCTTCAGCAAGGATTTTTTTCCTTCTTCTTTTTCCAAGTGAGAGGAAGGGAGATAGAGAGACGAACAACCGCATGTGTCCCGACCTGGATCCAACCACTCTGGGGCTGATGCTCTGCCCATCTGGGACCATGCTCGTAACTGAACTATTTTTAGCACCTGAGGTGGAGACTCCACAGACTCAGCACTCGGGTAATGCGCTCAAACCAATCCAATTGAGCCATGGCTGTGGGAGAAGAAGAGAGAGAGAGAGAGAGAGAGAAGGGGGAGGGGGAAGGGGAGGGGTGGAGAAGCAGATGGTTGCTTTTCCTGTGTGTTCTGACTGGGAATTGAACCCAGGGCATCCTCATGCCGGGCCGACGCTCTACCACTGAGCCAACTGGCCAGGGCAGTAAGGATATTTCTTAAAAAGCTTACCAATTGATTCCATTGTACAGCCAGAGGTTAAAATTACTCATGTAGATTAGGGACAAATTACAGCTTACTGTCTATTTTTGTAAATAATGTCTGTTGGAACATAACCATGTTCATTCATTTATGTATTATCTCTGGCTGCTTTTGTGAATTAATGGAAATACTGAGTAGTTGGGCAGACACCACATGTGACCCACAATGATGAAAAATATTTACTATCTAGCCCTTTATAGAAATGATTTTGTGGTTCCTAGTATGAATTAACACTTAAGAAAAAAATTAAAAATTTTGAGTTCCCAGAGAAGTTTCTTTTTTGAAGATGTGTCCTTTTGCCACAATGTTTTTGAGACATTCTAAAGTTATCATTGAGGTGATATGAAAAATATTTTGGGGTTATGTAAAAATTATTATATAATCTTCATTATAAAAATTTTTATTACATAAAAAGCATTTATATTTTAGAATAAACAATTAAATGTTTCCCTAAATTTTTCCCCTTCTTTTGTTAAATTGTTTCTATCTGGAGTACGTAATAAAAAATGTCAACTTTGCAAAATGATTGATCAACAAAGCTACATCAGATTTCTTATAATAGTATTGAAAAAAAATTGGTCAAACTGTACCAAGTGTGGAATCTTGGGTGTTATTCCATTGATATTAATTTCTGGAAAAACAGAACAGACAAAATACTGAGATCAAAGTAGCAAAATATTAGAGTAGGAAGTACAATTGTTTGAGGGTAACTGACACAAAATGGTAGACCTTCACAACGACACACAAGTAGACTGTTTATTTGTTGATTTTTATACAAATGGGTCGTGAAGGGGAAGAGTAATATTATAGGTAACTTTTTAAATACTCCTGTAAATTTTCCACCTTCATACACTGGTTATGTGTTATTTATATAAGTCATAAAATTTTACATCTGTGCTTCTCAGGCAGAGGAAAAACTCCAACAAAGTTTTTTTCTGGTGGGCCTAAGCACCTCTCAATAATGGCCTAAAAGAATAATGAAGGCCTTCTATTGCAGAGGGCAACATAATGGAACTCCCCTATTGCCAAGGACTGCAACCCACTGCATGTTGCTGCCCTTAAAATAACCAAATCTCAATATTCTAATTTATAGAGGAATACTGGAGCTCAGATTGCCTAAGTCTGAGGGACACCACTTGAGAAAATGGCTGGTGTAGAGAGAATCTTACTCACTACGGGAAAGAATTCACATACACCTTACAACTGACATCAGAGTATCTCAATACTAAGAGTCCCATTAGCCCAGAATATTGTTTTCTTGGTCATTCAAAAGGACAAAGCACCCTGTGTTTAAACAGTATTATAAAGGATGCTTCTTTACAGAGGGGAAGGGCCTTAAAAGTAAGCTTAAAGTTGACTCTAACCTTCCTTTGGCGGTGAAGCAGTGGGAATAGGCTCCAAAACAGCGGCCATTGGTATAAAAATCAACAAATAAACAGTCTACTTGTGTGTCATTGTGAAGGTCTGCCATTTTGTGTCAGTTACCCTCAAACAAATACCACTATCGTTTTCAAAAATGAAGCAAAATGGTATATACTTGCCACCAAGCATTCTTCTTAATGAGAATGAATATGCTGGAGCATGCAAACTACATTGAGTTAGAAAGAGGACTATGCATTTTGGCAAAGATATCAGGGTAATATTTTCTACTGTATCAGAAAAGACTGTGCTCTTTCCCTGAATCAGCAAGTTTCAAGCTTCCACTGCAATAGCATTCAGTACAATGCAGGAAAGATTTTTGGAATATAATTTTAGAAAAGAGAAAAAAAAAGGAGGAAGTTCTCTTAACTCCTGTGGACTGGGCTACATGTTTCCTTCAATCTCCCCCCACACACACACACACACACACTGATCTCTTTCTATTTTTGAGTACCTGCTCCAGTTCATAGGCTTTTGCTTTATCCTCATCCCGGTCTGCATTCTTCCGATAGGCCAGGCCCAAACCCCACACAGCCAAGATGCTGTACACATTATCCCGGACCCAGGCATCTTTCTGATCATAGCTGGCTGGAAGCAAGCCAGTCACTGGATTCTTCAAGGCCAAGAAAAAAAAGGACAAGTAGGTAACCATAGGGTATTAACATTAGGAACCAATCTATCAAATGGGATACTTAGGGAGTTGCTCTTAAATCTACTTCCCCTTTCCTGAGTATTATAACTGCCTCTTCTTCTGACTGAGTGTAAGCAAATGCTATCTTGAATAAGGAGGAGGAGCTGTCTAAACTTACAAGTCAAATGTGGGTATTACTAAAAGAAAGGCAGTGTTTTTAAGTCTGCAGTTCAAATGAGCTACCAATGATAAACTAGCATAAAGAAGCATTAAAAATATAATTAACAGTATATAAAAGGTACCTCAGATCTTCATAATAGCCTCCTCTTAAGATTGCTAAACATTCCCTTGTTTTCTTTGGCAAGAGGGGAAGGAGATGAAGGTTGGATTGACAACCAACCTGGGGCTGGTTGTCAATAAAGAAACTTCAACACATCTTTTAACTCTGTCCGCTGGAACCCACTTGTGGCTCCAGGGCAGGGGCTCAGAAGCATGACTCAGGGCCTGTGATAAGGGTGTCTGACTCCCAGCTAGGGGGCAAGAGAAACTGCTACACACACAAACAGCACGTTCACCCAAGAGTCTCCGTGCAGACTATCATACTGCAGACATCTTCGGTGATTACAGGCGACACTTAACTTACCTGATGGCACAGGATAGTCTGATGCACCAGCTTAGCATACCCGTCCAGCCTGACTCCTGAGTTACTCCGGCTCCTCATCGCGTCACTTTTCCAATCACCTCAAAGAAACGGCCCGGGTGTCGCAGAGACCTTCGGTCCTCCAAGGAAAGAAGCTACACTCAGCTGTACCCTAGCTGTGGGAAGCCTGAATGCCAGGCCACGGCAGAGCACTCCAGCTCAGGTCTGGGGCCAGCTAGGCCAATGTCGCCTCTGGAGCCTACCACACGCCTGTGCGCCCAGGCTCGGCGTTCTGGGGCCCGAGCCCACCCTAACACCCGTCCGGCCTCAGCGAGGGGCTCCTGCAGCCTCTGCTCAATTCCGGGAGACCGCCGCGGCCCTCAGCCCCCCCTCGCAGCCCTCGGGCAGCTAGTCATCCGCCGTCGTGCAGCCTCCACCTTGCGGAAAGCGCCCAGAACAGGAGGCGGGGCGAGCGCCCGGGTCCTGGCAGCTGCATGCTGTTCCCCAGCGACTTGTGGCACCAGCCTGGCCCGTGTAGATGCCCCCGCCCGCCTCGGGGCAGAGAATGTATCACCATAGGCAGTGTGCTTTCAGAGGTTTATTTTGTACGCCTCAAATGGATATTTCCGCTTTCCACACTCGCTGTACCGTCAGGATCTTGAAGAGGCTGGGTGTTTGTTTGTTTGTTTGTTTGTTTGTTTGTTTGTTTGTTTCTTCTGCTGAACAAATTTTAAGAACCCAAACCTAAAAAAGAAAGGGTCATGCTTGAGTTCAATGCCTAATGAATTGGAATTTCCAGAATGGTAATTTCCGGGTCTTTATGGTATTTTATACTTTTGACTATAAGCTCAGATTAAGCTCTTCACTACAACCCATATCAAACACGAAAGAACTCCCTCAGGTTTTATTTCCTTAGAAACTGGTGAATCGGCGGGTTTGGAAAGATCAGCGCAGGAGTGAGCTTTGAGTAAGCCAGTGACTCTGCGGGAACCTCCGCAGGGATGGGGTGGGGAGCGCTGCCTTAGATCTGCCTTGGCCAGCGAGGACCTAAAAGAGGTTTTGTAACTGATTTAGAAGGCTCCCTCGTGCGCACATAAATCACAAAGCCAAGGCAACAAAACCTCAGCTGAAAATAAAGGGAAGAAAGGGAGGCTACAAAAGCAGCTTGCAGGTAACGCTGATCACTCCGCACCACTCCCAATGTCATGAGCGCCCCCGCACCCACCCCGGCTTTTGCCTCCTCCGTTTACAGCAACAAACCTCCATCTCTTCATTTACCCTCATCGGAAGACCCTGTGGGCCATTGGAGGCTCAGGTTAAGTACCACCTGCTCTCTGAATACTGGGGTTAAAAGAATTAGACTTTTCAAGTCTCAACTATGACCTTCTGTGATTCTGAGCTTTCCCTAGTGAGGAGCCCTAAGGAGCCACTGCGCCACCTCACCCGCAGGTGTTGTAAAGTACCAAAAGCTACAGAATCGATATTAATATTTTAAGAGGTTTAAAGAACATTTTATTAATTTGGGTTAAGGTGTGCAGAGAAATTTTGTGAATAATCTCTGTACTGTGTGATTGGCATAAAACCAGGATGGCCCTTGGCATTGTATTGTAAATGCAAAGGGAAGGAAAACATGGATTCCCTGACATTCCTCAACACCTGTGGGGAAAGGGGTGAATGGCTAGCCAGGTGCAGAAAGAGAAAAGCCAAAATAAACCTTTTCTTATAATAATGAGCTATTTGCGGGCATTTGTCCCCATGGAAACTACCTCTCCCATATGAATGCATATAGTTAATGTGTGTGACTCTGGACAAAGAGATGGCGGATGAACATTAGAAAATATAGGAATGTCTCTTAATATCTAAAGAGACATCTTTCTATCATTGTGTTGACTTGTAAATTTTGTTTTCTCCAAAATGATGTATGGCTTGCAAAGTGAACATGGTCCTATCATGTTAAAGGGCATATGACTATAACCAATAGTGGTAAAGGGCACCTAATTACAATTTTTTCCTTCTATACTTTCCGCTTGCAAAACTATAAAAACTAAGTAGAACAAAGGGCCGGCGCGCTCTCCCTCAGATTTCTGCCGGAGTTGCCGCTGCTTGGCCAAGCTAGACAATAAAGCTTTGGTGTGTAACCGACGAATTTTGTTCGTGTCTTCAATGTTTCGAGTCCCTCTGCATTAGGCTTAACACCTAGCCACCTAACTCTCTCAGGCCAGCCACAGTGATTTCTCATTTTTGTTTATTTTTTTATTTCTCTAAATTTAGCCTGTCTTTCTAAAATTAATCCGTTCCAACCCCACCCTCACTGACTCCCAAGTTAGCAGAAACGAAGCCACCTCGGAGGTGACCAGCAAATATTTGGTAATATTGATGATGAAGACAGAGGGAATGTTCAATGATACGGTGATGCACTTAGAATTCTCAAGCAGATAGTTTCCATTATAGTCATTAGCTATGCAAATACTGTGACAAGCACATAACGAGACACTTCAAGGCCCAAGTGCACAGGGGGGGAAAAAGTCTTTTCCATGGAAAATAGTTTGTTTTGGAGGAAAGAACATTTCCCCAACTTGCTCTGCCCGTGCTCCCTGAAATTTTCCACTCACCCTGTAGCCTCAGAATCCCTTTCTCTATCCTTGTCTGCTGCAAGTTACTGCCCTCTCTTTTTCTTTACCTCACCATTTAAAAATGTTTTTAAAATAATAAAGTAATATATATGGTCACTAAAGAAAACTTGGAAAGTATAGAAAAGTAAAACAAATCACTCATAATTCCTCACACACATAACCACCACTTAATATTTTAGTGTTCTTTTTTTCTAGTCCTTTTATTCCTCTGCACAGACTGTGACCCCAAACTTATTTAGAAATAAGAATTGGGAATGTCAAAGGTTCAGTGTCACAAAGAAAGCTAACTGGCTGGCTATCAGGAGCCCTTGCTGGATGGCATTACCTTGGTCTTTTTCATCTTAGTCCAAGGTGGGCCTTCAGTCGTGTAGACTCAGAAACAATCTTTTTAGGGTCCCAGAACTGGTTAAACTCAGGAGACTGACTCATGCTGATTATTACATAATAATCTGATATGTGAAAACCAGGATGCTGGTTGATAATGAGAAATACAACTGTGACAATTTATGTTAGCCAGACCATCACATCCCTCACTTTATTTTTTTTATTTATTCATTTTTAGAGAGGACAGAGAGAAAGAGAGAGACAGAGAGGGAGAGAGAGGAGAGAGAGACAGAGAGAGAGGAGGGAGGAGCAGGAAGCATCAACTCCCATATGTGCCTTGACCAGGCAAGCCCAGGGTTTCGAACCGGCAACCTCAGCATTTCCAGGTCAATGCTTTATCCACTGCGCCACCACAGGTCAGGCACATCCCTCACTTTAATAATATATAAGCCTCATTCTTTGCCAACTGCTATTTTCTTTTACACAATAACTATATGAAGTAAATACTATCATTAACCCCATTTTAGAGATGGAGAAACTAAAGCAAATGAGGATTAAGTAACTAACAACTCTGTTTTGTCCATGTTGACTTCACTAACTCTCCCTTTTATACACTTCCATGACTCACTGACACATTCTTTCTTTAGATATGTCAATATTATCGACTAAGTCCTTGATGGTGAACTTTTTTATAAAATCTGCCCACTTTTGTAGAACTGGTCAACCTGGTCCCTCCTGCCCACTAGTGGGCGTTCCAGCTTTCATGGTGGGCCAATCGCAGCACCGTTTGGTTGTTCTGCTACCGCCCACCATAAAAGCTGGACTTCCCACTAGTGGGCAGGAGGGACCAGGTTGACCAGCACTGGAAAAGTGGGCGGTTTTTATAAAAAGGTTCACCATCACGGAACTAAGTTATAGTCAAGTCTTACCAGTCCAGAAACCATTATGTTTCTTAAGGGTAATTTTTCTATTTGATTAATTGTACATTAATTTTATAGTTTAACTTAAATAAAATTTTATTTCTAAGTTCCTGGGAATATTTTATTATTGCTCCCTTGTATTACTTCAAGTTTTAATTACTAATTTTCAAAAATCCAAAAATTTTAAAGCTTTACAGGTTTTACATTTTATGTTTCTGTCTGAATTAAACTTTACTTTTTTAGTAAAAGTCCCACAATTTGCTTAGCTACTCTTGTATCATTAATTAGTAAAGTAGTTCCTGCTTATTCATGGGAGATGCATTCTAAGACCCCCAGTGGATGCATGAAACCACATATAGTACTGAACCCTAAATAGACTGGTTTTTTCTATACATACATACCTATGTTAAAATTTAATTTACAAATCAGGCACAGTAAGTGATTAACAACAGTAATTACTAATAAAATAGAACAAATATAACAATATACTGGTATAAAAGTTATATGAATGACTTTTAGGCCATTATTAAATAAAATAAGGGTTACTTGAATACAAGCACTGTGATACTGTGACAGTTGATCTGATAATTGAGATGGCTACTAACTGACTTACAGGTGAGTAGCATAAACAGCATGGATACACCGGACAAAGTGATGACTCAAGACATGGGAAGGAGAGAGCAGCACTGCCCAAGATTTCATCAGGGTACTCAGAATGGTTCACGATTTATACATATGAATTGTTTATTTCTGGAAATTTCCATTTAATATTTTTGGACTGTGGCTGACCATGGGAAACTGAAACCCTAGAAAAAGAAATTGAAGTAGGGGAGAGGGATTACTGTAATAAATCTTTTATTATTAATTTTATTGAAAAAGTAGTTCACACGCTATCTCCTTTTCATTATATCCCATCCACTCTTTTTAATTAAAAAAATATATAAGTAATATATGAACACATTCTTCATGAAAAAGTTAAAATGGTACCAATAAGGTTAAAATTACCTACATCTGCTACTCACAATCACAATCTCCTTTATCTCCTTTCCCCAAGATAGCCAATGTTATGGGATTGGTTTCTATCTTTCCACATTTTTTCTCATGGACATATATATACAAAGGGTCTTTGGGTTACGACAGTCTCTACATATGATGTTTCAAGTTTACAATGCTCATAAAAACTTTAAAAGATTAAGATGAGTATTTTGGCTGTTAATGGATGCTGTGCAATGCTATAGGCAGGTTTTAGAAGAGAAGAAGTCACCAACCTTCCAGACTAGCCTGGAACAATTCTTTAAGAAGGTAGAGAGGCCTGAAACAGATCCTGTACCCTCCCCATTGACATCAGCTGCTACTCAAGATGAAACACCTGTCAAACAGGTAGAATTATCTCTAGTGTCTCCTGCATGTTCCTTAGGCAATCCTGGTTCACCAGTATCTGCAGCACCTTCTGCAGGTTCCCCTGCCTCTCCAGCTTCCTCCTCCCCATAAGTCCCTCTCTCCCACCTTGCAATGCCTCTTCCAGTATGCAATCCAACCACAACAACAAAAGTAAGGAATTTTTTTTTACTCATTTCTTGTTTTTTTTTCTGTTACTATAGTATAGTGTACGGTACAGTATATTTATGTCTTTTTCCTTTTTCTGTGGCTTTGTTGTGTTTTTGTGTTCTAGATTATGATTTTACAACTGTAATAAGATGGATAGGTGAATTTAGGGTTTGTTTCAACTTACACCAAAATTTGAGTTACATCACTATTGTAGGAATAGAACTGTGTTGTAAGCCAAGGACCCCCTGTATATTCATAATGTATATAAAATATTGTTCTCTTTGTGTTATTTAAATATAAACAATATTATACTGTACTTATTGTTGTGTACATTGCCTTATTCACCCAAAATTATGTCATGGAAATCTAACCATGTTATTATATAGAGATCTACTTCATACACCATGGTCTATGTAGACATTCCTCTATTGATGAGCATTTAGTTTCCTAGCAGGTTAAAACTCTTGAAAACAGTACTTTAGTGATAAAAAAATATATATGTATATTGTGAATGTGTTTGGGTATTTTTGAAATAGGCATTTAAATTTTTAATACAAGCTTTTAAGTGATAAAGCTATTTAAATTATTTGCACCAACCAGTACTATATAGGAGATTTCATTTCACAAATCCTTACTAATGCCTGTTATTGAACTTTAATTTTGAGCAAGCTGATGGGTACAAAATGATATATTACTTTGTTTCATTTATCTAAATTCTGTCAATGGGTATCTTTTCATGTTATATTTTATTATATTATGTTTATTTTATTTTATTTCTTCAAGTTAATAACTGTTCATGTACTTAGTTATTTCTCTATTAGGCCTTTTTCTTACTGATTTATAGAAATTTTTAAAAATTCTATATTCTGGATTTAACTTTTTAAAAGAGAAATCTAAAAGGGAAATTGCATCTTTTCCCATAAGTGCAATACGTCATCTGTATATTGCATCATGTACCACCACCCAAAGTCAAATATCCTTTCCCTCTGGTATCCACCATACTGTTATCTGTGTCTATGAGTTATTGTTTGGTTTTCTGGTTTCTTCATTTGTTGCTTTCAGTTTTATATCCTACATATAAGTGAAATCATAAGGCTTTTGACTTTTTCTGTCTAACTTATTTCACTTAATAAGACATTCTCAGTATCCATCCATGTTGTTGCAAATGGCAGTATTTCATCATTTCTTATGGCTGAATAGTGGATTATATAAAATGGATTCATTGTATATAAGTACTATATCTTCTTTATCCAGTCATCTATTGAGAAACACTTCAGTTGTTTCCCTGTCTTGGCCATTGTGATTAGTGCTGCAATGAACATAAAGTTTCATATACCTTTGTGAATAAATGTTTTCAAATATTTTGGGTAGACACCCAGAAGAGAAATTGCTGGGTCACATGGTAACTGAATTCTTAATTTTTTAGGAATGTCCATACTGTTTTCCATAATGGCTGTACTAGTTTATATTTCCAGCAGCAGTGAATGAGGGTTCCTTTTTCTTTACAAGCTCTCCAACTGGTCTTCTGCCCATTTTTCATTGTATTTTTTAAATGTTGAGTTCTTTGTATCTTTTTGTTTGTTTGTTTGTTTGTTTGTTTGTTTGTTTTGACAGGGAAGGAGAAAGTGTCAGAGAGAGGGACAGGTAGGGACAGACAGGAAAAAAAGGGGGATGAGAAGCATCAATTCTTCGTTGCAGCTCCTTAATTGTTCAATGATTGCTTTCTTATATGTGCCTTAACCGAGGGGCTACAGCAGAGCAAGTGACCCCTTGCTCAAGCCAGCAGCCTTGGGCTCAAGCCAGCGACATTTGGGCTCAAGCCAGTGAAAATGGGGTCATATCTATGATCCCCCACTCAAGCCAGTAAGACTCCACTCAAGACGGATGATCCCGCGCTGAAGCCGGCAACCTCCGGGTTTAGAACCTGAGTCCTCCACATCCCAGATTGAAGCTCTTTGTATATTTGGAATAGTAACCTCTCGTTGGAGCTTTTGTTTGCAAATATCTTCTCCCTTTCGGTTGATTGTCTTTTTGGTTTGTTGGTGGTTTCTTTGCTGTGCAAAATATTTTTAGTTTAATATAGTCCCATTCATTTATTTTTGCCTTATCTTCTCTTGCCTTTGAGGTCAAAGTCATAAATTATTCTATATGGTCAACATCCATGAGGTTAGCACCTATGTTTTTTTCTACATAGTTTATTGTTTCAAGCCTTATATTTAGATCTTTAAGACATTTTGAGGTAATTTTGGTATATGGGGACAAACACTTATCTATACTGCTCACAAAAATTAGTGGGTATTTTCTGAGAGCAGTATAGTTTCATTCTTTTGCATGTTGCTTTCCAATTTTCTCACTACCATTTATTTAAGAGGCTTTCTTTCCTTCATTGTATGTTTTTGGCTCTTTTGTTGAAAAGTATACGTCTATATACATGTGGGCTCTCAATTCTGTTTCATTGGTCTGTGTATCTCCTTTTCTGCCAATACCATGAGTTCTGATTTCTGTCGCTTTATAATATAAGTTGAATTCAGCGACTCTGATACCTCTGGCTTTGCTCAGGATTGCATTGGTTTTGAGGGTCTTTTATGTTTCCATACAAATATAATGATTTTTTTCTTCTATTTCTGTAAATTTTACATTGGGATTTTGATGGAGATTGCATTAAATCAGTACAGTGCTTTAGGTAATATGACCAATTTAGCTATGTTGATTCTTCCAATGCATGAAAACAGGATATCTTTCCATTGCTTAGTGTCTTCTTCAACCTCTCTTTAAAATGCTTTATACTTTTCAGTGTACAGGATTTTCACATCTTTTATTAAGTGTATTCTTAGTTATTTAATTTTTTTTCCAACTGCAAAAAGAATTTTTTCATTTTTTTCTGGAATTTTATTGTTAGTATATAGGGAAGAAATGATATTTTGTACATTTATTTTGTTTCTTTAATTTTTTTTTTGTTTTTTTCTGAAGTTGGAAACGGGGAGGCAGTCAAACAGACTCCCGCATGTGCCTGACTGGGATCGACTGGGCACGCCCGCCAGGGGGCGATGCTCTGCCCATATGGGGCGTTGCTCTGTTGCAATCAGAGCCATTCTAGCACCTTAGGCAGAGGCCATAGAGCTATCCCCAGCACCAGGCCAACTGTGCTCCAATGGAGCCTTGGCTGGGGGGGCGAAGAGAGAGACAGAGAGGAAGGAGAGGGGGAGGGGTGGAGAAGCAGATGGGCGCTTCTCCTGTGTGCCCTGGCCGGGAATCGAACCCGGGACTCCTGCACGCCAGGCCAACGCTCTACCACTGAGCCAACCAGCCAGGGCCTATGTACATTTATTTTGTATCATACAACTTTACTTTTTTGTTCATTGTTTCTAAAAATTTTTTGTAGAATTTTAATGATTTTCTATATAATCTTGACATCTGCAAAATGTGAGAGTTTTATTTCTCCATTCATAGATTCAAAGTCTTTTATCTTTCTCTTGCCTGTACAATATTTAAGTTTCAATATTTATTTCTTTTTACTTATGATTTCTATTTTATTTAAATGGTTTGTATAGGCTTTAATGAGACAGGATCCAGTTTTTAATTTATGTAGCTTTAAAATATTTGAATACCCAGTAGAACTTATATGAACTAATAAACAGTTCATATACTTTCAAAATAGATTCTGTTAATATTTTTATTTGGGTGATGGTAAATTCACAAACCCTACTTTGCAAATCTTACCTTTACAATGATTGACCTGTCCAACAACACCTTAATAAGTGACCAAACTGAGCAATACAAATAGCAGCACAGGTAACTAGACAAACTGGCCATAGGAGCTTCCAAATGTGATGCAATGTGAGTTACTCATCACCTGTTCTATATTATTGCAAAAAAATGTTAAAAATAAATCTAAACAAGAGAAACCCATATTGCAGACACTTTACAAGAAAACAGGCCTAGTCTGTTTCATGTCATTGTCATGAAAGATTTAAGTTGAAGTACTGTTTGGGACTAGAAGATACCAAAGAGACATGACAGCTGAATGCAATGTATAAAACCTGATTGAATTGATGATTCTCAAAAGGATATTATTGGAACAATTAAGGAAATTTGAATATGGATTGTATATGGACTTGGATGAATATTGTCACGACATTGTTAAATTTCTTCACTGCGATAATAGTACTGGGGAGAGGCAAGAGATTATCCTAGTTCTTGGGAGATACATTCTGCAGTAATTGGATGAAGTGTTTGGAACTCAGTGGTTATGCTAAAAGATGAAAAAGAAGAGATAAAACAATGAGATAATACAAATGTAGGTAAAAAGATATTCACTCTTCCACTTTGTGCATTTTTGAAATAAAAAATTCGAGGAGAATGGATTGCTCGTATTTTAGAATTATGCTTTGAAATATTTACCATCATAAAATAAGATGATTTTGTTATTTTCTTGAAAATGATCCAGAGGAGGGTGGAGAGGAGAAAATATGTATGAAATGAAATTAACTATGAATTGTTAATAGTTGGATTTGAGCAATGGATGATTGGAAGTTCCTTACATATTGTCTCTTGAACAGTGGTTCTCAAAGTGTGCTCTCCCACCAGCAGCATCTGCATCACCAGGGAACTTGTCAGAAAAACAAACTCTGGGTCTCACCCCAGATTTTTTAATCTGAGACTGATAGATGTGGAGTTTAACAATCTATGTTTTATCAAGCCCTTTGGGTGATTTTAATGCAAACTAATGTTTCAGGAACAGTGCTCTACTGAAGTGAACCTGAATATTGTTTGACATTTTGTATACTAATCCTATTTGTATATGTTTGATATTTTCCACAGCACAATTGAAGGAAAGAAAGATAGATCGAAAGAGAAAAATAAATAAATAGAGAGAGGGAAAAGGAGAGAGAAATAAACTAAGAAAGAAGAAAGAAAAGAAAGAAATAAGAAAGAAAGAAAGAGAAAGAAGAAGAAAGAAAGAAAGAAAGAAAGAAAGAAAGAAAGAAAGAAAGAAAGAAAGAAAGAAAGAAAGGAAGGAAGGAAGGAAGAAAGAAAAAAGAGAGAGAGAAAGAAAGAGAGAAAGAGAGAAAGAGAGAAAGAAAGAGGGAAAGAGAGGTAGGAAAGGGGGAAGGAAGGAAGGAAGGAAGAAAGGAAGGAAGGAGGGAAGGAAGGAAAGAAGGAAAGAAGAAAGAAGAAAGGAAGGAAAGAAAACTATGAATTTCAGGAAACACATTTTAATATGGAAATGTTAGCAGCTATCTATTTAATATTAGGAACAACCCAAAGATGCCCAACTTTGCCATCTCTATTGGACCTTGTAATGAATTGTCCTAGACAGTACAGTAAGAAACTTGTGGCTTGATTTTTGTACTTCTGTTACTCACAGATTTGCAGAAAAACATGGAACACCTATAGACAAATCATTAGATATCACTGAGTACAGCATGGTGACTGACTTTAAGATCAGTTTAATTCTTAAAGAGTCAAGTGAACTTCTATAAACTAGATACAAATAAAAACTGTCATTTTGAACAGATATCATGGACAAGATCAATAGTACTGTAGAGTATTTTAAGATAAATGCAGTAAAAGATATACAAGGTCTGAATGTACAAAATAAAACTAAATACTAAACTGGAAGATTAAAAGGTTAAAGAAGGGAGAAGACAAGATGGCGCTGGAGTAGGCAGACGTACCAACATCCACCTCCCAGAACCAAAGTGGATTACAAACTAATTTTAAGAACTATCATCTGGAAAAACCAACTTTGGACTAAACTAACAGGACTCCTCAACCAAGGAACACCGAAGTTGCCACACTGAGACTGGTAGGAAAAGCAGAAACGCGGAGAGGGCTGCCCAGCTCCCCGGAGCGAACGGCAGCCGGGAGAGACTCGCGTGGCGGGAAATGAGTTTAGCAGAGAGGGGAGGGTCCTGAGCCCCAAGAACAAAGCCCCAGCGTGCAGCCCCAGAGCCCAGAAGAGGCATAACAACAGTATTTAGCTGGAAACAAGTCAGGATACTGTTTGTGAGAAAGAGTCTGATTTCTCAGACCCAGGATTCTTCTTAAAGGGGCCATGCAGAACACCTCTCACAACCACTCACCCGGGGCTCCAGGGGATGGGGAGAGAGGAGAGGACCAGAGCAGCAGGAAGAGAGTGTAATCTAGGACGAATAGGGAGAAACATTTTGGGAGACAGCCACCCTAACCCCTGGGACAATTCACTCCCCAAATCTGAAGTGAATATTTCCTCCGGAAACAGCAATACCAGCAAAGGGAAGCAGGAGAGCAGCCAAACAAGCTCCCCCGCAGAACTCAGAGCAGAGTTGCTTAGAAGGAGGGAGCTTTTGGGGCAACAGTGTGAGTGTTAGGGTCTGAGCTGCAGCGCCCACACCCCACATAGCTGAGGGCTCGCCGGAGGGTGGGTGGTGGCGGGACATGGAGGCGCATTTCTGTTGGCAGGGGCGAAAGCCTGCTGGCCACCACTGGGCTCACATGTGAGCTCGGTCTTGCCTGGCTGGGGAGGAGTAAGCATGCAAAAGTGGTCAAGCCCAGCTGCTGGGAGCCTGTAATCCAGCCTGTGGGAGAAGGGCGGGAACATTGGAAGGGGTGGAGACCAGCCCTTGAGCAAGAGCGCAGGAGCACAACCTTGCCCCGCCCGTGCAACTGAGGCTTGTGGTCTGACTTGGAGGCTGGCTCCTCCCATGGGGGTGGAGCCAAAAGCCCAGAACAGGCGGAGTTCCACTACTGAGCTGAGAATGGGCACACAGTCCTGCCCGGCTGGCCGGTAGAGCCAAGGCTAGCAGCCATTCCACGAGCACGCTCCTCCTGCAAGGGTGGGGCGAAAGCCCAGAAACAGGCAGAGACCCGCAGCTGAGCAAAGGTGCTCGCCAGTGCCCTCAGGACAGAGCATAACACCACCCATGGGGGCAAGGCAAAGGCCAAGGCCACCAAGGCTTGTGCACCCGAGCACGTTATCACAGCTCCTCCCGTGAAGAGAAAATGAGGAGGCAGAGAAATGCAACACAAATGAACCAAGAGAAATCCCCAGAAATGGACCTAAAAGAATCAGATATAACCAAATTACCAGATGCAGAGTTTAAAATAACGATTGTTAGGATGCTCAAAGATATTAGAACAACAATAGATGGTCATTACGAACACCTAAATAAAGAGATAGAAAATATAAAACAGGACATTGAAATAATAAAAAAAGAATCAGTCAGAAATGGCAAATACAATATCTGAAATAAAGAACACAATGGAAGGAATTAAAAGCAGGATGGATGAAGTGGAGAATCGAATCAGCGAGTTAGAGGACACGATAAATAAAGGCACAGAAGCAGAGCAGAAAAAAGAAAAGAGACTCAAAAAGACTGAGGAAACTCTAAGAGAGCTCTGTGACAACATGAAGAGAAATAACATCTGCATCATAGGGGTTCCTGAAGAAGAAGAGAAAGAACAAGGGATAGAGACTTTGTTCAAGCATGTCATAGCTGAAAACTTCCCTCAGTTAAGGCAGGAAAACATCTCACATGTTCAGGAAGCACAGAGAACTCCACTAAAGAGAAACCCAAAGAAATCAACACCAAGACACATCATAATTAAAATACCAAAGCTAAGTGATAAAGAGAAAATATTAAAAGCTACTAGAGAAAAAAAGACTATCACCTACAAAGGAGCCCCCATAAGGATGACTTCTGACTTCTCAACAGAAACACTTAAGGCCAGAAAGGAATGGCAAGATATATTCAAAGTAATGCAGAACAAGAGCCTACAACCAAGACTACTTTATCCAGCGAGGCTATCATTTAAAACTGAAGGAGAAATAAAAAGCTTTCCAGACAAAAAAAAAACTCAAGGAATTCACTACAACCAAAACAAGGCTGCAAGAAATACTAAGGGACCTGTTGTAAACAGATCAAAGGAGAAAAAGAATATAGCAAAAGAGGAATACAGTTTTAAAGAATAAAATGGCAATAAACAATTACATATCAATAATAACCTTAAATGTAAATGGCTTAAATGATCCAATCAAAAGACATAGGGTAGCTGCGTGGATAAGAAAACAGGACCCATACATATACTGTCTACAAGAGACACACCTTAAATCAAAAGATGCACACAGACTGAAGATAAAAAGATGGAAGAAAATATTTCATGCAAATGAAAATGAAAAAAAAGCTGGGGTAGCAATACTTACATCAGACAAAATGGACTTTAAAACAAAGATTATAGTTAGAGATAAAGAAGGTCACTACATAATGATAAAGGGAGCAATCCAAAAGGAAGATATAACCATTATAAATATCTACGCACCTAATATAGAAGCACCTAAATATATAAAGCAGACTTTGATGGACTTAAAGGGCAAGATCAACAGCAATACTATAATAGTAGGGGATCTCAATACCTCATTAACATCATTAGATAGATCCTCAAGAAAGAAAATTAACAAAGAAACAGCAGACTTAAAGGACATATTAGATCAACTCGATTTAATAGATATCTTTAGAACCTTTCACTATAAAACAACAGAATATACATTCTTTTCAAGCGCTCGTGGCACATTCTCTAGAATAGACCACATGTTAGGGCACAAAAGTGGTCTCAACAAATTTAAGAAGATTGAAATCATATCGAGCACTTTCTCTGATCACAATGGCATTAAACTAGAAATCAAGCACAACAGAAAAACTGAAAAACACTCAAACACTTGGAAACTAAATAGCATGTTATTAAATAATGAATGGGTAAACAATGAGATCAAAGAAGAAATTAAAAATTTCCTAGAAACAAACGATAATGAGCATACATCAACTCAAAATTTATGGGACACAGCAAAAGCAGTCCTGAGAGGGAAGTTTATAGCACTACAGGCATACCTCAAGAAGCTAGAAAAAGCTCAAATAAACAACTTGACCCTACATCTAAAAGAACTAGAAAAAAGGCCCTGGCCGGTTGGCTTAGCGGTAGAGCGTCAGCCTAGCGTGCGGAGGACCCGGGTTCGATTCCTGGCCAGGGCACACAGGAGAAGCACCCATTTGCTTCTCCACCCTTCCGCCGCGCCTTCCTCTCTGTCTCTCTCTTCCCCTCCCGCAGCCAAGGCTCCATTGGAGCAAAGATGGCCCGGGCGCTGGGGATGGCTCTGTGTCCTCTGCCCCAGGCGCTAGAGTGGCTCTGGTTGCAACATGGCGACGCCCAGCATGGGCAGAGCATCGCCCCCTGATGGGCAGAGCATCGCCCCATGGTGGGCGTGCCGGGTAGTTCCTGGTCGGGCGCATGAGGGAGTCTGTCTGACTGTCTCTCCCTGTTTCCAGCTTCAGAAAAATGCAAAAATAAATAAATAAATAAATAAAATAAAAGAACTAGAAAAAGAACAGCAAGTAAGCCCAGAGCAAGTAGAAGGAAGGAAATAATAAAGATCAGAGCAGAAATAAATGACATAGAGTTTAAAGAAACAATACAGGGGATCAATGAAACCAGGAGCTGGTTCTTTGAAAAGGTAAACAAGATCAAGGGACCTTTAACCAGATTCACCAAGAAAAAAGAGAGAAGACTCAAATAAATAAAATTGGAAACGAGAGTGGAGAAATAACAACTGACACAACAGAAATACAAAATATTGTAAGAAAATACTATGAAGAACAGTATGTCAAAAAACTAGACAATCTAGATGAAATAGACAAATTCCTTGAAACATATAATCTTCCAAAAATCAATCTGGAAGAATCAGAAAATCTAAACAGACCAATTACAACAAATGAGATTGAAACAGCTATCAAAAAACTCCCAAAAAAGTGCATGATTTGGGTCTTCAGATGCCCCGTGTTATCCATATGCAGCCAATGTATTTAACAAATCTCCTCCTTCAATAAAACTCTTCAAAATTTAAAAAAAAAAAACAAAAAAAAAAACAAAAAAAACAAAAAAACTCCCAAAAAAGAAAAATCCTGGGCCCGATGGCTTCACAAGTGAATTCTACCAAATATTCAAAGAAGAACTAACTCCTATCCATCTCAAGCTATTTCAAAAAACTCAAGAGGAAGGAAGACTTCCAAACTTCTTTTATGAAGTGAGTATAATTCTGATTCCAAAACCACGCAAAGACAACACAAAGAAAGAAAATTATAGGCCAATATCCCTGATGAATTTAGATGCTAAAATCCTGAACAAAATATTAGCAAACCGGATCCAGAAATATATGAAAAAGTCATACACCATGATCAAGTGGGATTTATTCTTGGGAGGCAAGGCTGGTACAATATTCACAAACCAATCAATGTGATTCATCACATAAACAAAAAGAAGGAGAAAAACCACATGATAATTATAATAGATGCAGAAAAAGCATTTGATAAAATCCAGCACCCATTCATGATCAAAACTCTCAGCAAACTGGGAATACAGGGAACATACCTCAACATCAAAAAGGTCATCTATGACAAACCCACAGCCAATATCATACTCAATGGGCAAAAATTAAAAGCAATCCCCTTAAGATCAGGAACAAGGCGGGGGTGCCCCCTTTCACCACTCTTATTCAACATAGTTCTGGAAGTCCTACCACAGCAGTCAGAAAAGAAAAAGAAATAAAAGGCATCCAAATTGGAAAAAAAGAAGTAAAACTATCATTATTTGCACATGATATGATATTGTATATAGAAAACCCTAAAGTCGCAGTCAAAAAACTACTAGACCTGATAAATGAATTTGGGAAGGTGGCAGGATATAAAATCAATACTCAGAAATGAGAGGCATTTTTATACACTAACAATGAACTGTCAGAAAGAGAAATTAAGGAATCAATTTCCTTTACCATTGCAACCAAAAAAAAAAATGAAGTACCTAAGAATAAATTTAAACAGGGAGATTAAAGACTTGTACTCGGAAAATAATAAAACATTGATAAAAGAAATCAGTGAAAGGGGGAGGGGGAGGGGCACAAAGAAAACTAGATAGAAGGGAACAGAGGGCAATCTGACTTTGGGTGATGGGTATGCAACATAATTGAATGACAAGATAACCTAGACTTGTTATCTTTGAATATATGTATCCTGATTTATTGATGTCGCCCCATTAAAAAAATAAAATTATTATAAAAAAAAAGAAATCAGGGAAGATACGAAAAAGTGGAGGCATATACCATGCTCATGGTATAGGTTAGGAAGAATAAACATCATTAAAATGTCTATATTACCCAAATAAATTTATAAATTCAATGCAAAACCGATTAAAATACCAATGACTTACTTCAAAGATATAGAACACATATTCCAAAAATTTATATGGAACCAAAAGAGAACACGAATAGCCTCAGCAATCTTGAAAAAAAAGAATAAAGCGAGAGGTATGACAATTCTGATACCATGTTATATTATGAGGCCATTGTACTCAAACAGCCTGGTACTGGCATAATAACAGGCACATAGATCAATGGAACAGAACTGAAAACCCAGAAATAAACCCACACTTTTATCGACAACTGATATTTGACAAAGGAGGTAAGAGCATACATTGGAGTAAAGAGAGCCTCTTCAACAAATGGTGTTGGGAAAATTGGACAGCTACCTGCAAAAAAATGAAACTAGGCCACCAACTTACACCATTCACAAAAATAAACTCAAAATGGATAAAAGACTTAAATGTAAGGTGTGAAACCATAAGCATCTTAGAAGAAAACATAGGCAGTAAGCTCTCTGACATCTCTCACAGCAATATATTTGCTGATTTGTCTCCACAGGCAAGTGAAATAAAAGACAGGATAAACAAATGGGACTTTATCAAACTAAAAAGCTTCTGCACAGCTAAAGACAATAAGAACAGAATAAAAAGACAAACTACACAATGGGAGAATATATTTGACAATGCGTCTGATAAGGGGTTAATAACCAAAATTTATAAAGAACTTGTAAAACTTAATACCAGGAAGACAAACAATCCAATCCAGAAATGGGCAAAAGAAATGAATAGACACTTCTCCAAAGAGGACACACAGATGGCCAATAGGCATATGAAAAAATGCTCAACATCACTAATCATTAGAGAAATGCAAATTAAAACCACAATGAGATATCACCCCACACCAGTCAGAATGGTGCTCATCAATAAAACAACACAGAATAAGTGCTGGCAAGGATGTGGAGAAAAGGGAACCCTCCTGCACTGCTGGTGGGAATGCAGACTGGTGCAGCCTCTGTGGAAAACAGTATGGAGATTCCTCAAGAAATTAAAAATCGAACTGTCTTTTGACCCAGCTATCCCACTACTAGGAATATACCCCAAGAACACCATAGTACTGTTTGAAAAGAAGAAATGCACCCCCATGTTCATGGCAGCATTGTTCACAATAGAAAAGATCTGGAAACAGCCCAAGTGTCCATCAGAGGACGAGTGGATTAAAAAGCTTTGGTATATATATACTATGAAATACTACTACTCAGCCATAAGAAATGATGACATCGGATCTTTTACAACAACATGGATGGACCTTGATAACATTATACTGAGTGAAATAAGTAAATCAGAAAAAACTAAGAACTATATGATTCCATACATAGATGGGACATAAAAATGAGACTCAGAGACATGGACAACAGTGTTGGGGTTACAGGGTGGGGGGAGGAGAGGGAGGGTATTGGGGGAGGGGAGGGGCACAAAGAAAACCAGTTAGAAGGTGACGGAAGACAATTTTATCAATGTCACCCCATCAAAATTAATCAAAAAAAAATGTGTCTCACAGCTAATTCAGGCAGTTAGAATAATAGTATAAGGATGCTAATTCTGCTTCTCAGGCCACATCCTGCAAAAGGGGCCCCAAGAAAATTGGTGATTTGGCTCCTCTGATTTTGCCAATTGGATAAAAAAAAATAGGTCAGGAACGCCCTGAAATGGAACTAACAATACATGAGTATAAATTTAAAGGACTTTTAGATACTGGAGCTGTATCTGTTATTGCTAAGCTACATTGGCCTCTTTTCTGGCCCACTCATGCAGCAGCCACAGAATTACAAGGTATAGGGCAGAGTAAATCTCCTCAACAAAGTTCTAGTTTTTTACATTGGGAAGATTAAGAAGGTCATTCTGGATTTTTTAAGCCTTATGTGCTCCCTGGATGGCCAGTTAATTTGTGGGGTAGAGATGTTTTGAAAAATATGGGAGCGTTGCTTGTCAGTCCTAATGGTTTAGTCAGTACTCAGTTGCTTGATCGGGGATTTTTGCCCACCAAGTGACTAGGGAAAGAACAGCGAGGAATTCTCACCCCCATAGAAGTGGCACCCAATACCAGAAGGTGTGGATTAGGATATCAAAATTTAGCATAGGGGTCTTGGTAGCTCCTGCTACCTCAATAATGCATTGTGCAGACCCAATTACTTGGAAATCAGATAATCCTGTATGGGTAGACCAATGGCCCCTTTCTCAGGAGAAACTTAGGGCAGCTGCTCAATTGGTACAAGAGCAGCTACAGCTTGGGCACATTGAACCATCTAATTGCTCATGGAATGCACCTCCATATTTTAATCTTGTTGCCTCCTGGATTATCAAGGAGCATAGGTGACCCCTACAGCTTATAGGTTTTGAGCCTCAAAATTACTGTTGTTCCTTTTTTCAAAGGATTAACAAAAATAGCTCTGGGAAACTTCCACTAAATGGCAAGTCGCTTTTGCAAAACAACGGACAACTTTATACTGAAACTGTGAACTTAAATTCAGCTCAAAGTCTAGAGTTATGTGCCATTATCATGGCTTTTCAGCATTTGCCATATTCCCCCTTTAATCTATATACAGACAGCAAATATTTACTTAGGGTGTTTCCACTATAAAGACTGCTGTCTTAGGGACAAATGCTGATGAACTATTTCAGCACTTCCTCCTTCTTCAAAGACTTGTATGTCAACATAGAGCTCCATGTTTCATAGGACATACTCGAGCTCACTCCATGCTCCCTGGAGCTTTAGCACAAGGGAATGCCCCCCTTTTTTTTTCTTTTTTGTATTTTTCTGAAGTTGGAAAAGAGAGGCAGTCAGACAGACTCCCGCATGCGCCTGACCGGGATCCACCCGGCATGCCTACCAGGGAGGGATGCTCTGCCCATCTGGGGTGTTGCTCTGTTGCAACCAGAGCCATTCTAGCACCTGAGGCAGAGGCCACGGGGCCATACTTAGCGCCCTGGATGGCTTTGCTCTGATGGAGCCTTGGCTGCAGGAGGGGAAGAGAGAGACAGAGAGAAAGGGGAGGGTGAGGGGTGGAGAGGCAGATGGGCACTTCTTCTGTGTGCTCTGGCTAGGAATCGATTCTGGGAATCCTGCATGCCAGGCCGATGCTCTACCACTGAGCCAACCGGCCAGGGCCTAGGAATGCCCTTGTTGATCAAGCTACCCAAAAGAAAATTATTTGGAGCAACCATGACAGATTGAGCAATTCAGTCTCATACTATTCATCACCAGAACGCTGCAGCCCTGTGTAAACAGTTTCAACTTTCTCAGGAAGCAGCATGGCAGATTGGGAAATCCTGTCCAAGGGGTCCTATACTACAATCTGCCCCTTCATTTGGAGTTAACCCTCCAAGGACCCCTACCAGGACAACTTTGGCAAATGGATGTTACTCATATACCTTCATTTGGCAAACAGTCCTATGTCCATGTTACAGTGGATACATATTCTGGATTTATAGTAACCTCTGTCAGAACAGGAAAGATTGCTAAGCATGTCATAGCTCATTGTCTGTATGCATTGCTCTATTATTGGATTTCCTAAACTGGTTGAACTGAAAATGTTCCTACATATGGAGCAAAAGCATTTAGTGTATTTTGTCATTCTTACAACCCTTAAAGTTAAGGTATTATTGAAGTGTACCCAGCAAATAATTTAAGGTCAATTTAAAAAAATTTAAAAGTGGGTAGTAATATCCTGGAACTCATATGGGTCTACCATATCATGCTTTTTACTTAAAACATTTTTTTAATTTCTTTTGAATGCTGATGAACAGGAGACGCCAAATCTTTTTCTCCTGCAAACTACTACCTTCTTTATTTGATCCAGCTAATAACACTGTTTTGTCTTTTTCCAAATAGCTCCAGATATATGGAAAAGATTTATATAGGCGGATGAGGATCCTCAAACCCCTCAGTGAGATCTTCTGAGCATAGCTTTTAAGATACCAAGAGGCAGAAAAAGCCCAACGGAGATCAGGGGAACTACCAGCTTTTAGGATACGCCCTTAAAGGCTCCAACGCCCCAAAGGGGTCTCATAGGATGCCATCTGGGTCCTCCTTCAATAGTGGAAAGAAAAGTCATTGAGCTAAAGCCTGCCAGACTTACATGCCTCTGCTGTGAGGAAACAGGGACACTGGAAGGTAGGCTTCCCCCTCGCTCCTCTAAGGGAGGGTTCAGTCTCTTCCAGCCCTGCTCCAGCCACCTATGACCTAACCTTGCCCAGAATGCTGGGGTTTGCCATGGAAGGCTGAAGGTGCCCAGGGCCGTCGGCCCCATCTATGACACTGTGGACTAGGGTATTTCTACCAAGAAGCAGGTAAACTGATCTCATTTGCACAAGGGCCACTTAACTAGGTCTTGCCTGAATAGTCAGGTTTTTTATTCTTCCCTCGAAGATCTGTGTTGTGGGTGTTGATAGTCCTATTTTCTGCTCTTTGTTTAATAGATAGTGTTTCCTTTATTCCTCCTACATCAATGCCCCACTCATATTTCAGGCTGGGACCTACTCCTAATTTAGAGTTCTCTTCCCCCTTTTGCCAACTTCTATTATGAATCTACCTTTGCCACCCAGCTTAGGGTATCCCAAGGTTCTCTTTACCAAGCCACAGTCGCAGAGCTCCAGGGAAAAGCAACCTGGTCTCATCTCTCCAGGCAGAGAAGAACAGAAGCTCCATCTCCACACATGCTTCAGATGGCATTTCCAGTCTACCTGAATCATTACCAGCTAGAAGCAGCGGTCATTGAGACTTGCACGTGAGCTGCAAAGTATAAAATTGTGACAACAATTCCAGTGCCATGCGGACTTTTCCTGGATGTAGACTTTTCCTGTACTCCTGCTCCTTGTGACAGCTCCTAACAGACTGAACTGGGGTTGGGTTGCATTTTTCAGTGATTTGGCATGGTCATGGGGCCAACTTGGACTTGGTGAACATGTTAAGGACACTACTCTTTTATGGATTCTTCCTGTATTGGCCAAGAGTTTGCTTAAAGGCTTTAATCACTGTAAAAAAAAATGGAGGACTAGATAAAGAATATGTGGCATATATACACCATGGTATACTATTCGGCCATAAGAAATGATGACATCGGATCACATACAACAAAATAATGGGATCTTGATAACATTAAACGGAGTGAAATAAGTAAATCAAAAAAAAAAAAAACAAAAAACAAGAACTGCAGGATTCCATACATTGGTGGGACATAAAAACGAGACTAAGAGACATGGACAAGAGTTTGGTGGTTACGGGGGGGGGGGGCAGGGGGAGTGAAGGAGAGAGGGGAGGAGAGGGAGGGTGAAGGGCACAAAGAAAACTAGATAGAAGGCGATGGAGGACAATCTGACTTTGCGTGATGGGTATGCAACAGAATTGAATGACAAGATAACCTGGACATGTTTTCTTTGAATATATGTATCCTGATTTATTGATGCCACCCCATTAATATAAAAATTTATTTATAAAAAAAAAGGTTAACGAAGACCCAGATAAATGGAGAAACAGTCCACGTTGGTGACTAGGAAGGCTGGCTATCACAAAGGTAGTCAGTTCTCCCATAACTGACCCATACATTCAATAAAAATGCAATCCAAATCTGTCTCAAATGAGTTTTCAGGCAACATGACATGCTTATCCTAACATTTATATGGAAGGGAAAAATGCGAAGAATAGTGAAGATACGCCCGGAGATGATACCTAAGATGCAGGCACTTGCTTTAGCAGAGATCAAGATGTCCTATCGAGAGGTACAACTTAGGACAGTTCAACACTGGCACAGGAATAGATAAATTTATGCAACAGGATTGGGAGCTCTGAAACAGAGAAACACAAATATGTACCAAAAGGACTCCAGATACTGCCAAATATTCGCTAAGGGTGAAAATCGCCATCGCCCGGATTGAGAATCCCGGACATAAGAATATGGAAGCACGTGTAATATTTCACATCCAAAGAGAGAATAGTCTGGGAAACAAGGCTTGGAAGAGCACAAAGCTCCACTCGACTTCACAAGTTCCTGGCGGGTCCAGTAAAGGGAGCCTGAGAAGCAGGAGGGAGGAAAAGGGGGCGGGACTTCGGTGGGTGAGCTTCCATGGAGTTCGAAGCTCATTGTTGCCCGACCACAGCGGAAAGCCAAGGCAGTGCTGGAAGCTCATTGGCCTTTGTGAAAAGGGCGGGAAAGAAAGCGACAGTGGCCCAGTCTTCCCTCAAGTCTCTTGTCTCAGTCTATGGATTACAACCTGCTAGAGGCTGAGGTAAGCACAGGCTGAAATCAGGAAGAGGGACCCTCGGTCGATTGCCACCCTTTGTCTTTCCTCCTGCCCTCCCTCCCTCCCGCTCTGGATCTCCAACCCCTTCTCCTCTCTTCCATCTCAGCGGGGTACCTCTATCCATTCCTGATGACCCACTCTGCCCCTCCCCACTCAGCAGAACTGCTGTGTGAAAACCCATTGCCCCAGCCTCCTGAGCCCTGGACTCTACGCCCTGAAGCAAGGCTCATGACCCTGCCTTTGATTCTGAGGAGGGTGGGGCAGTGAATGATAGAGCTGCTTGAGAGGAGGTGATGCAGTCCAGGTGCGTGGGGGAGGGAGTCGAAGCAAAAGTGTGTTCCAGCATAATTTTTGAAGTGTTGAGAAGAGCATGGAAGGTTTTTGGGGTGGGGTGCTGCGGGAGAGAACACATGGGTTTGCATGAAAGCAGGGAAGGTGTGTTGGTGCAAGGGAACAATTAGCGTGGTGAGGAGTTGGCTGTTCACAGATCAAGGTGTGGCATTTGATACGGGGCTCAAGAAACACGTATTCAATGAATAATCGAGAGAGGGGATGAATGAAAATCATTATTGAAAGAGGAGCTTAGGATCCATCAGAATAATATGATTTCATGTGGTGGCAAGGTCTGCCAGCTTAAAAAGGGAGCAAGGAAATAATTAAGATTATGGTGGGCTGCAAGAAAACTACCAGAATAGAGTGTGATAAAAATAATTGAATGTAGGGCATACAGAGACTAGTAATAGAATTGAGTGCCAGGGGCATAGATTCATGAGTGGGCAGTGAATGAATACAGAAGATAGGGGAGACACTCGTGAAAGTGGATGCCAGGAAAATAGTTGAGTATAGCAGAGTATAGGATGATCCATGATAAGGGCAACTGGTAATAGTTGAAGGGGGCACAAGAGTGCATGCATATGCCTGAAAATGGGGTCTATGTGGAGTGAAAGTAAGCAAGGGGAATAATAATGAGATTGAAATTATACAGGACCCCAGCCAAGAGTTTCTTGGAACGAAGCTATGCATGAGTGGGGCTTCCTAGGAAAGAGGCTACATGAGCAAGAAGACGGGTGCAATCTGATTTCAGCAGTGAGCTGGATGGAGAAGGATCCAGCCCCTTCAGATGGGGTTTGCCAAGGTCAGTGGAAGTATGTTTTGGGGTAGGGAACTATGTGGCCATCCTGACTTCTACTCCTGGACCTAGAACCAAGGATTCTGATGAAATGCCTGCTATGCCCTGCTGCCCCTGCGACTCCACCACTGGGCTTGAGACCAGAACCCCATGGGCGATTAAACTTGGCCTCAGAAGAACTGTAAGTCACTGTGCCTGGTGCCACAACTAAGACATCACTGACCAAACCGAGAACCACGAGCGCTTCTACCTCCTCCAGGCTTGTGACTCTCACAAGTGTGACCTCTTCTTGTGAGTATGCTGTCTGACAAGGGGAAGGGAGGTCAGGCCTTCTCTAAATGTGACTGACTTTAGACATTTGCTCTCCCACTTGACGGAGCGCCACAGGGTCTTGCCTGCTGAGAGTGCCTTGAGGACGGAACAAGGGGACCATGTAAAGAGGCACCTGACTCGAGGACTGATGAAAAGTAGAGCCACACCTCACAACAATTGCAGCTTTGTCAAGAAGTTGGCCATTCAAGGAGGAGTTCCCAGTGAGTGTTTCTGGCCAGGAAGGGAACCTGGGTATGGATGGGTATAGGAAGCATGAGTAGTTTTTTCACCAGCCCTATTACCCAACTTTGATGTGGCTTTTAGCAAGTTGCTCTTTGGGCCTTAGCTTTCTTCCCCAACTATAAAACATCTCCATATCATCTACCAAGTGTTGATGGAAAGGAGAAATCTTTGCGTGTGTGTCGATGTGTGTGGTGGTGGTGAAAACGTCCAAGGTGAGAGGAGACCTCAGATGGAAGATGACGTACAGTGGGGTGGGGTAAGGGGGAAATGATCTTCTAAGCTGTTTTCAGTCTCTCACAGCTGGGATGGTAAACGTCATTCCCTAGCTTAAAGCCCACCCATGTGCAACCCCCAGGGAGGTAAAGAGAGTCTGGGGCTAGTGGGGGAGGCTCCCAACTTAGCCACTGCCCAGACCCCTTCCTCTGTGTCTTCAAGATCTGGCTTCTATTTCTAACCCTACTGCAACTTGCCATGTGGTCTTGGGAGAAAAATACTTCTCTATGGGCCTCAATTTCCCCAGCTGCAAAATGAACAGTAAGACTAGCTGGTCTTCAAGATGTTCTCAGCTCTGACATTCTGGGCTCCTATCCTCATCCCAAAACATGCCCACATCTCTCCATGGCCTGCCTGCTACCTGACTCCAACCTGTGCTCTCTGCTCCTGCAGGGGATCTTCCAAGGAGCTCTGCTGACCGGTCAGACCCCCAAATCTTTGTCTCTGTCCTGGACTCCAGCACCCTTGAAGAAGCAACTGACAAGTTCTCCTTCCAGGAATTCCCACAAGCCGCCTACCCTGATCAACAACACGTGAGTAGAGTGCAAAGGAGCATGGCGCTAGTTCTGTATTGTGTTATTGGGTGCCCATCCTTGTGCTTGATGCCATGGGATATGGAAAGAGGAACTGGAGGCAGCGGTGGTGGTGGAAGAGGAGGTGGAGTAGAAGGGGAAGAAAGCGGCATCTCAGACTAACAGGCACAGACAGGGCTCTACAAGCTTTGACATTTCCGACTTGTGAGAAACTTTGGACAAGGGAGTTTAGGTCTCCAGGTCTCCAGGACTCCATTTGTTTGTCAGTGTGCTGTGAAAGCGGACAATATTCTACACCTGTAGCATTGACAAGAGGACTAGCATAACACCTGCCACGTAGCAGGCCTTTAACAGAGGGAGGCTTTTATTCCACATGAACCAGATTGATGGGATAGAAGGTCCTGCTGAAAAGGGGTCCATGATAGTGAGGGCCACAGAGGCTGAGGCAAGAGTCCAGAGGCCATTAGAGAAAGCCTCCTGGAGATGAGCCAACCTGGTCCTTCAAGTCCCATGGGGATTGGGGACTATGGAGGCAGGAACCAGTCCCTGAACAGGGACGGTAACCGTACCTGTCCAGGTGCTCTGCAGTTTAAAACACAGATACCTGTGATTTCCCATAATCTTCACTGTTGCTCTGAAACTTTTGAAAAAACTGGCAGAAATTAGGGTCTCAAGGAAGATATAGAGAAAAGAGATAGGAAAGAAAACAGGCCAAGCAGAAGAAAGGACCTGCCCAAGCCCCAACAAGTAATGGTCAGCGGGCATGCATTCAGACTCCCACATTCAGATACTGCAAAATCTGGCCCCTCTCTGTCTACTGGTAGTGTGTGCCTTCCAGAGGGTTTAATCACCCAGCCTCTCCTTTCATTGCTTCTAGACACTTAACTCTGGTCCTCCAACCCTATCCACCCTTGACCCTCTTGTACTGCAGCCAAGGATCCTGGGAAAATAGTTGGGTCTAGAACCTTGGCAGGAGCAAAGGGTACAGCAAATTGGAAGAGCAGAACATCTCGGGTTGGGTGGAGCCTTCAGTGGAACTGGGAACTGAGGGGGCACTTGTCACATGAGGCACGGAGGTGTTGTTACGCAGTTCCTGTTCTCTCACTGCCTTTTCTTTGTAGGTCCCCACAGCTTCTGACCAGGGCTGGGTTTCTGACCTTTTAGAGTGGCAGCGACAGCTGGAAGCCGCCGAGGCTCTGCTGATTCTGAGAGAATCTTCCTAGGCCCCTTCAGGCTCCATCCTTGAGTTTCATCAGGTAGCTTGGTCCTTGAAAGGTGAACATGGGGTGGGAATAGCTGGGAAATGGGAGGCTGTTGTGGTAAGCGGGGCATAACTGGAAAGTCAGGGTTGGTGGGTTGAACCTCCCTGGGCCCAGGCACCCAAGCTCCTCAGTCTGAGGCCTGAAATAGCAGTTGATGGTTGTTCAGTGAATCATGAGTTTATCGATCTTTGTACTCAACATCAAATGTCCAGTGCCCTGATGTCAAGAAAGAAGGAAACTGGGGCCCTGAGAGTGGCAGGGACTTGCCCTAGGGCAGTGATCAGCAAACTCATTAGTCAACAGAGCCAAATATCAACAGTACAACGATTGAAATTTCTTTTGAGAGCCAAAATTTTAAAACTTAAACTACATAGGTAGGTACATTGTTATTAACTTAATTAGAGTTCTCCTAAGCTGGCCTTTGCTAAACACTGAAGGGGCCAAAGAGCCGCGCCGCGGTTTCTGACCAAGGCCCTAGGGCACGTAGCATATCAAGTGGAAGAGCCAGGTCTCCCGACTCTCCACCCAGAGTTTTCTACCCAAACCCTTGTCATCTGCTGTGGCCTGGGGAGGGCATATATAGGTGATAAGAACCTAGTCTGGAAAGGGATTCTGGTCCCTGCCTTCAGGGAACTTCCAGTCTAAATGTGGAGCCCGGATGCCTTCACAAGTTGTGTTTTGCAGCTAAATCTCAATGATGGGCCTGTAGAGGAAGGACTGGTGGTGGTCTGAGGAGAGGTAGACACCTGGTCAGGCTGAGAAAGAAGGCTGGCCACTCCCAGACCAAAATGGTGGGTGGGGTAGAGTGTGTGAGTGAAGCAGCAACCCTGGAGGAACTGCTAGAACAGAAGGGGATGAGGTTGGAGAGGTGACCAATCACCGAGGTCTGTCATGCCAGGCTTAGGAGGCTGGACAAGCAACTGTGGGTGGTGAGGAGCTAGGGAATGTGTGAGCTGAGGAACACCATATTCAAAAACCCTGGGCTGGCAAAAAGAAATGTGATGGCTGTGATGGAGGGACTAGTGGAGGCACGACTTGAGGTGGGCAAATCAACCGAGGAAGAGTTCTGTGCAATAATAATCCAGGTGGCCCAGCCTTGATGGGGTGGAACAAAAAGGAGGGAAAGGTCAAGAGGGGAAATGGGTGTGAGTTGACCCTGACCCCTTCCTTTGTGTCTACAGCTCCTGCTGGAGATAGAGGTTTCCACCCTTCTAGCCCCTCTCTCCAACCCAGGCCAGCCAACTCTCTTTCTCTGCCTATTGGACATCTGGGGCACATCTCCCTCTTGACCTAGAAGTCCAGATGAGGAGACCTCTCTAGAGCACTGCCTATTTATGTATTTGAAAAATGTTTATTGTTCAAATGCACACACACACACACACACACACACAGCCTTCAGGTAGTTCTATAAGCTTTCAGACTCTTTATTATTTGGGGCAATTTCTTGCCTGAGGGAAGATATTCTTGTACCTCCATCACTTACTCCCTTGGATCCTGGGGCCTTTAATGTCATATAAAAACAAAATTATGCAATCTAAGCTGGGTAGCCTCGAAATAGGGTTCGGTGTGTTTATATGTCTGTATGCCAGCATTTTTATCTGACTCGTGATTGTGAATATACCGATGAACTCATGTATGTATCCATGCATGTGAAAATTTGATGATCCCCCCTTATTTTTGTGTTCATGTTTTTGTGCGTGTGAACAAATAATAAACTCTTGTTGTTGAAGACACTGAGATACAGGAGTTGTTTGTTACCACAGTATAACCTAGACGATCCTGACTCTAACGGACTTGTTAAATTCACTTTTCAAATTGAAAATCACCTTACTCAATAACCGGAATTTCTTGATATGACTGGGTAAGAAAATGGTAGAGAATTAAGGATAGCAGATTTATTCATTCAGCAAGTAAGTGCCTACCCTCTGTCTGGCATAGACTGTGTCCAGGGCCACAGATTGAAATGTCTGCCAGCTTCCTATATTAGCCGGGTGACATTGATCAATAAGCATACATAGGCTTCAGGTAAACATTTTTATAGCATTTGAACTGTTGATTCTGTTGTGTACTCATCACCCAAAATCAAATCATTTTTGTCACCTTATATTTGTCCCTCTTTATCCCCTCCCCCACGTCCTGTACTATGTCCTCCTCCCCCTGGTAACCACTTCACTTTTATATATGTCCATGGGTCCCAGTTTTATATCCCACCTATATGTGAAATCATATAGTCCCTAACTTATTCTGGTTTACTTATTTTACTCAGTATAATGTTCTCGAGGTCCATCCATGTTGTCTTAAATGTCGCCATCTCATGATTTCTTATAGCTGGTAGTATTCCATAGTATATATGTACCACATCTTCTTTATCCAATCCTCTACCGAAGGACACTTTGGTTGTTTCCGTGCCTTGGCCACTGTGAATAATGCTGCGATGAACATGGAGGTGCATGTGTCTTTATGTATCAATGTTTTTGAGTTTTGGGGGTATAGCCAGTAGAGGTATTTTTGGGTCTGTACTTAATTTTTTGAAGAACCACCATACTTTCTTCCGTAATAGCTATACCAGTTCACATTCCCACCAGCAGTGAATGAAGGTTCCTTTTTCTCCACAGCCTCTCCAACACTTGTTATTACCTGTCTTGTTGATAATAGTCAATCTAATAGGTGTGAGGTGTTAACTCATTGTATTCAATAGTTTTGATTTGCATTTTCGCTAGTGAGAAAGAGCATTTTTTCTTCCATCTTTTGGCCATTTGTACAACTTCTTGGGAGAAGTACCTGTTCAGGTCTTCTCCCCACTATTTAATTGGATTGTTTGCTTGTTTGTTGCTGAGCTTTGTGATATTAACCCCTTATTGGAGCTGTTGTCTATAAATATCATCTCCCATTTGGTTGGCTGCCTTTTTGTTTTGCTGTCGGTTTCTTTTGCTGTGCAGCAGCATTTTAGTTTGATACAGTTCCATTCATTTATTTTTGCCTTCACTTCCCTTGCTTTTGAAGGCAAATTCATAAATTGTTCTCTATGGCCAAGGTCCATGAGTTTAGTGCCTATGTTTTTTTCTATATGATTTATTGTGTCAGATGTTATATTTAGGTCTTTGATCCATTTTGAATTAATTTTTGTGCAGGGGGACAAACTGTAGTCCAATTTCATTCTTTTGCATGTGGCTTTCCAATTTCCCAGCACCATTTATTGAAGAGGATTTTTTCCTCTCACTGTGTGTTTTGGCCTCTTTGTTGAATATTATTTGTCCATATATGTGTGTTTTATTTCTGTGCTCTTGATTCTGTCCAATTGGTTTGTATGTCCGTTTTCCTGCCAATACCATCCTGTTTTGATTATCCTGGCTTTATAGTATAATTTGAAGTCAGGTGGTGTGATACTTCCGGCTTCATTATTTTTCCTCAGGATTGCTTTGGCTATTCTAGGTTTTTTATGGTTCCATACAAACCTGGTCATTTTTTTTGTTTGTATTTTGTTTAAAAATGACATTGGGATTTGCATTAAATTTGTATACTTCTTTGGGTAATATGGTTATTTTAACTATGTTGAATCTTCCAATCTATGAACATGAGAGTCACAGGGCTTTTGTACAAGTTGGTGTGATTGTATATGTGAAAGTTCCCGGGACAGAGTAGGCTTTCAAAGTAACAATGCTCAGGAATCTATCAGCTCTTACCTGCACTTGTTTCTCGGTCTTCTGCTGATGTTCCAAATGAACAAAGAACTGGAGATGCCACCAGGAAGATAGAAAACTCAATTGGACATGCTTGCTCACCAACTCTTTCCCATCATGCTTCCTCCTTCCTACTTTCCCTCTCTCTTTTTCATCCAAGATGATTGATGGTGATGATATTGATTACAACTTATCCTTTCTTGCTTGAGGCCTTCAGAAGGAAGATTTCTTTTTTTTTTCATTTTTTTTTTTTTCTGAAGCTGGAAACGGGGAGAGACAGTCAGACAGACTCCCGCATGCGCCCGACCGGGATCCACCCGGCACGCCCACCAGGGGCTACCTCTGCCCACCAGGGGGCGATAATCGGCCCATCCTGGGCGTCGCCATGTTGCGACCAGAGCCACTCTAGCGCCTGAGGCAGAGGCCACAGAGCCATCCCCAGCGCCCGGGCCATCTTTGCTCCAATGGAGCCTTGGCTGCGGGAGGGGAAGAGAGAGACAGAGAGGAAAGCGCGGCGGAGGGGTGGAGAAGCAAATGGGCGCTTCTCCTGTGTGCCCTGGCCGGGAATCGAACCCGGGTCCTCCGCACGCTAGGCCGACGCTCTACCGCTGAGCCAACCGGCCAGGGCGGAAGATTTCTTATAATCATTATTTAATGCCAGATAAACTAACATGTGCCACCACTCAGCCCATAGAGCAAGACTGATGTCCATTTCATGCCTCTTTTATTTCCCAGGTTTGTTACTTAAATCAGTTGTCCTTAAGCTCCCCCTCTCCCAGTATCCAATAAACAAGTTCATATATTCGTGGAAGAAGGAAGCAGTGCTATCTGGAGAATGACTAAAACCATGCTATGCAGTTGTGTCCTAGGTATGCCACAGTCCCACAGTTGAGTTGGTAAAAGGGAAAGTATATATTGAGTTACAGGGTATGTCATGAGAAGAGGGAGGATAGAGAAATAAATTGATAGAGGTTGGGAGAAAAAGTAAGTCTATTTTTCTTGTGCCCTTTCAGTTTTCTGCGTCCCACCTGCCCCTTTATGCACGGCTATTTAGACCTGACCCTGGTTCCTAGCTCCCCACGCATTGTGCTATCTACCTTCTAGAAAAGTCTCTTAATGACATATTATCAGCATCTT
The DNA here is from genome assembly GCF_036850995.1 of Saccopteryx leptura. Taxonomy (NCBI): domain Eukaryota; kingdom Metazoa; phylum Chordata; class Mammalia; order Chiroptera; family Emballonuridae; genus Saccopteryx; species Saccopteryx leptura. The sequence goes on along the minus strand of NC_089516.1, from coordinate 63,971,910 downwards.
AGAACATTGTCATGAATGTTAAATATCAAACCTGTTGTTGTGAAGTATCCTTTGTCATGTGCTGCTCCAGTTCACAATTTTAAAACATCACATTCATAGAATAGCGTGAGTTACATCTTGATTCTTGTGTGTTATACAGCAGCATTGGTTGGATCTGAGAATATCCACCAGATAAGATCATCTGTAGAGTGAATCAGTTTCAACCAGTGGTATCCGGGGAAATGTTAACAACAGACTTTCTGGGGATAGAGCAGATTTTGGGGAAATGCACTGTGTTTATAGTATTTGCAGATTTCAGACTACTGCTATAATGTCAATTAATGCTGAGCTGGGAAGAGACATATTTCTATGATTCAGATACAATGAATGTAATGACCTCAAGATAATAGTAAAACATAGGGAGATAATTAGATTGACTAAGTTTGAGTATGTATAATGTCTGTTTTCAATATAATGCATGCATTGTAGTTGTTAATTATGTAAATAGTTTTTAATAACAACTGGTTGTTTTTTTTTTGGTTTTTTTTGTGTTTTTTTTCTTTGTATTTTTCTGAAGCTGGAAATGGGGAGAGACAGTCAGACAGACTCCCACATGCGCCCGACCAGGATCCACCCGGCACGCCCACCAGGGGGCAACGCTCTGCCCACCAGGGGGCGATGCTCTGCCCCTCTGGGGCGTCGCTCTGTTGCGACCAGAGCCACTCTAGCACCTGGGGCAGAGGCCAAGGAGCCATCCCCAGTGCCCGGGCCATCTTTGCTCCAATGGAGCCTCGCAGCGGAGGGGAAGAGAGAGACAGAGAGGAAGGAGAGGGGAAGGGGTGGAGAAGCAAATGGGCGCTTCTCCTATGTGCCCTAGCTGGGAATCGAACCTGGGACTTCTGCACGCCAGGCCGACGCTCTACCACTGAGCCAACCGGCCAGGGGAATAACAACTGTTTTTAATAGCTGGCTTGCAAAATTCCTGAAAATTTAACAGTTTGCTCTTATGTTCAAGTAAGAGTCTCCTCCAGCCCCTTCACTGCTTTCAACCCTTGCTCAGAAAAGCACCTCTTCTAAAGTAGGTCACTGACACTACAGGGCTGCTAGCACTGGTTTCTGAGTAAAAATAGCTTAATGTCTGGGGGAAGTACTAATTATTAATTTTAAAAATGGAATGATATGAGGCAAATATTTAGCAGAATAAATTGTCAAAAGCATTTATTGGCGAACATGTGTTCTCAAAGACAGCCAAAATTAGGGGAAGGTGAAAAGTAGGAACACCAAAAGAAGCAAAACTCATGTAGGGATGTATTCAACAGATTTCTTTTCTTTCTTTCTTTTCTTAGAAAATTTAACAGCGTGACATTGATCAACAAACATACATAGATTTCAGGCAAACGTCACTACATCATTTGAATAGTCAATTACATTGTATATCCATCACCCAAAGCCAAATCATTTTCCATCACCTTATATTTGTCCCTCTTTACACCCTTCCTCCAACCTCCCTTCCCTTACTTCTCCCTCACCCTGGTAACCACTGTGCTCTTATCTATGTCCATGAGTTTCAGCTTTGTATCCCACCTGTGTGTGAAATCATACAGTTTTTAGTTTTTCTGATTTACTTATTTCACTCAAAGGCTAAAGGAATGTTACCTGGATATCAGATCTGTATCTCTCATCAGAGATACATACATTACCCTCCCTTCTCCTTCTCGGATAAGTGCTACATAATCTACATAAACTTCTCCACTGAACCTTTTCACACTTAAAATATATAGACTTCACTTTTAACTATAGGCACCATGTTGTACAGTAGATCTCTAAAAATATACTCATCTTGTACAACTATAGCTTTATACCCATTAAACACCACCTTTTCATATCATCCCTTCTCCTGTCCCCTGGAGACCACCATTTTATTGTGTGCTTCTATGAATTTGGCTATTTTAGATGTTTTGTATTAGAGGTATTATGCACTTAAAAATTTGTTAAGTTTTCTTATCATAAGATATCAAACCAAAACAAAACAGAATGAAATATCAACAGTACACAGGAAACTTTTGGAGGTGACTTTGCCTGGACTCTGTTCAAGAAAGCAACTGAGTTGATAGCTCTCCTCCTGGCTGAAAACAAAATAAGTTGCCAATCATGAAGGCATAAACCCTCAAAAACTTGCTCCCTGAGATCCTCAGAGGGCTTGAGGAATGTCTTGGAATGCCATGTCAGGGACATGATTCTGTGCAAAACTCCACACTGAACAACTAACTAGATGCCTTGTTCAGTGGGGAAATGAGACCATGTTAAGAAATAGATAGTGCTCCTGGTGACTATCTTGAGAGTGACCTTTATGAAGACTACACATACTCTTGAGGAGCATATTTGAGACATGCTATAGATGTTGTAGGTCCATATTGAGAAGCAGCATTTCACCTTTGCAGAACTAGAGGCCCTAACCAATAAAGGTATCTGAAGCATAAGTACTTGGAGTACTTTATTTAGAGCAGGGGTAGTCAACCTTTTTATACCTACCACCCACTTTTGTATCTCTGTTAGTAGTAATATTTTCTAACCACTCACCGGTTGCACAGTAATGATGATTTATAAAATAGGGAAGTAACTTTACTTTATAAAATTTATAAAGCAGAGTTACAGCAAGTTAAACCATGTAATAATTACTTACCAAGAACTTTATGTCGGATTTTCACTAAGTTTGGCACAATAAATCTTTATAAAACAACTTACTATAGTTAAATCTATCTTTTTATTTATACTTTGGTTGCTCCGCTACCACCCACCATGAAAGTTGGAATGTCCACTAGTGGGTGGTAGGGACCAGGTTGACTACCACTGGTTTAGAGTAAAGATAGTTAAACTGATCAATGTCACCCCATTAGTGTAGGAATACGCTGTGAAGACTTGCAAGGTTAGGGTAAACAATTAAAGGCGCTGTAGGGTGAAAACACTGAGGGAACGAGAGTCCAGAGGCCTGTCTGACCCTGTGCTGGAAACAGCAAAACAGCAGGATAAGATTCAGCAACAAGAAAATGTTTAGGCTATTAGAAGTAAGTATGTTTCTTGTCCTTTACTTCAACACCCTGAAAACTTCTTCTCTCTGTTTCCTTCAGTTATTTGTCTTGGATAATAAATATCTGAGGAACCCTAGGGACAGGGCTTAAGTCCTTTGATTTGTGGACAGGGTCTGTTGCCGCTTCATGGCCCCTCAGAGCATTTGGTCTCCAGGTAGTTCATTTTCACTGTGACATATTAAATGTAGTTTTCTAATAAAAATTTAAAAATCATATACAGTCCCTGGCCAGTAGGCTCAGTGGTAGGGAGTTGACCCTGTGTTTGAAGTTCCCTTAAGGTTCAACATGCACTGTTAGTTGGCCAGAGCCTATCTGGCCTGTTCTCATTTATCTGATCTACTTGATCCTACAGACATTTCAATCTGTGGCCCTCTAGACAACTGGACATAGTCTATGCCAGACAGAGGGTAGGCACTTACTTGCTGAATGAATAAATCTGCTATCCTTAATTCTCTACCATTTTCTTACCCAGTCATATCAAGAAATTCCGGTTATTGAGTAAGGTGATTTTCAATTTGAAAAGTGAACTTAACAAGTCCGTTAGAGTCAGGATCGTCTAGGTTATACTGTGGTAACAAACAACTCCTGTATCTCAGTGTCTTCAACAACAAGAGTTTATTATTTGTTCACACGCACAAAAACATGAACACAAAAATAAGGGGGGATCATCAAATTTTCACATGCATGGATACATACATGAGTTCATCGGTATATTCACAATCACGAGTCAGATAAAAATGCTGGCATACAGACATATAAACACACCGAACCCTATTTCGAGGCTACCCAGCTTAGATTGCATAATTTTGTTTTTATATGACATTAAAGGCCCCAGGATCCAAGGGAGTAAGTGATGGAGGTACAAGAATATCTTCCCTCAGGCAAGAAATTGCCCCAAATAATAAAGAGTCTGAAAGCTTATAGAACTACCTGAAGGCTGTGTGTGTGTGTGTGTGTGTGTGTGTGCATTTGAACAATAAACATTTTTCAAATACATAAATAGGCAGTGCTCTAGAGAGGTCTCCTCATCTGGACTTCTAGGTCAAGAGGGAGATGTGCCCCAGATGTCCAATAGGCAGAGAAAGAGAGTTGGCTGGCCTGGGTTGGAGAGAGGGGCTAGAAGGGTGGAAACCTCTATCTCCAGCAGGAGCTGTAGACACAAAGGAAGGGGTCAGGGTCAACTCACACCCATTTCCCCTCTTGACCTTTCCCTCCTTTTTGTTCCACCCCATCGAAGCTGGGCCACCTGGATTATTATTGCACAGAACTCTTCCTCGGTTGATTTGCCCACCTCAAGTCGTGCCTCCACTAGTCCCTCCATCACAGCCATCACATTTCTTTTTGCCAGCCCAGGGTTTTTGAATATGGTGTTCCTCAGCTCACACATTCCCTAGCTCCTCACCACCCACAGTTGCTTGTCCAGCCTCCTAAGCCTGGCATGACAGACCTCGGTGATTGGTCACCTCTCCAACCTCATCCCCTTCTGTTCTAGCAGTTCCTCCAGGGTTGCTGCTTCACTCACACACTCTACCCCACCCACCATTTTGGTCTGGGAGTGGCCAGCCTTCTTTCTCAGCCTGACCAGGTGTCTACCTCTCCTCAGACCACCACCAGTCCTTCCTCTACAGGCCCATCATTGAGATTTAGCTGCAAAACACAACTTGTGAAGGCATCCGGGCTCCACATTTAGACTGGAAGTTCCCTGAAGGCAGGGACCAGAATCCCTTTCCAGACTAGGTTCTTATCACCTATATATGCCCTCCCCAGGCCACAGCAGATGACAAGGGTTTGGGTAGAAAACTCTGGGTGGAGAGTCGGGAGACCTGGCTCTTCCACTTGATATGCTACGTGCCCTAGGGCCTTGGTCAGAAACCGCGGCGCGGTTCTTTGGCCCCTTCAGTGTTTAGCAAAGGCCAGCTTAGGAGAACTCTAATTAAGTTAATAACAATGTACCTACCTATGTAGTTTAAGTTTTAAAATTTTGGCTCTCAAAAGAAATTTCAATCGTTGTACTGTTGATATTTGGCTCTGTTGACTAATGAGTTTGCTGATCACTGCCCTAGGGCAAGTCCCTGCCACTCTCAGGGCCCCAGTTTCCTTCTTTCTTGACATCAGGGCACTGGACATTTGATGTTGAGTACAAAGATCGATAAACTCATGATTCACTGAACAACCATCAACTGCTATTTCAGGCCTCAGACTGAGGAGCTTGGGTGCCTGGGCCCAGGGAGGTTCAACCCACCAACCCTGACTTTCCAGTTATGCCCCGCTTACCACAACAGCCTCCCATTTCCCAGCTATTCCCACCCCATGTTCGCCTTTCAAGGACCAAGCTACCTGATGAAACTCAAGGATGGAGCCTGAAGGGGCCTAGGAAGATTCTCTCAGAATCAGCAGAGCCTCGGCGGCTTCCAGCTGTCGCTGCCACTCTAAAAGGTCAGAAACCCAGCCCTGGTCAGAAGCTGTGGGGACCTACAAAGAAAAGGCAGTGAGAGAACAGGAACTGTGTAACAACACCTCCGTGCCTCATGTGACAAGTGCCCCCTCAGTTCCCAGTTCCACTGAAGGCTCCACCCAACCCGAGATGTTCTGCTCTTCCAATTTGCTGTACCCTTTGCTCCTGCCAAGGTTCTAGACCCAACTATTTTCCCAGGATCCTTGGCTGCAGTACAAGAGGGTCAAGGGTGGATAGGGTTGGAGGACCAGAGTTAAGTGTCTAGAAGCAATGAAAGGAGAGGCTGGGTGATTAAACCCTCTGGAAGGCACACACTACCAGTAGACAGAGAGGGGCCGGATTTTGCAGTATCTGAATGTGGGAGTCTGAATGCATGCCCGCTGACCATTACTTGTTGGGGCTTGGGCAGGTCCTTTCCTCTGCTTGGCCTGTTTTCTTTCCTATCTCTTTTCTCTATATCTTCCTTGAGACCCTAATTTCTGCCAGTTTTTTCAAAAGTTTCAGAGCAACAGTGAAGATTATGGGAAATCACAGGTATCTGTGTTTTAAACTGCAGAGCACCTGGACAGGTATGGTTACTGTCCCTGTTCAGAGACTGGTTCTTGCCTCCATAGTCCCCAATCCCCATGGGACTTGAAGGACCAGGTTGGCTCATCTCCAGGAGGCTTTCTCTAATGGTCTCTGGACTCTTGCCTCGGCCTCTGTGGCCCTCACTATCATGGACCCCTTTTCAGCAGGACCTTCTATCCCATCAATCTGGTTCATGTGGAATAAAAGCCTCCATCTGTTAAAGGCCTGCTACGTGGCAGGTGTTATGCTAGTCCTCTTGTCAATGCTACAGGTGTAGGATATTTTACACTTTCACAGCACACTGACAAACAAATGGAGGCCTGGAGACCTGGAGACCTAAACTCCCTTGTCCAAAGTTTCTCACAAGTCGAAATGTCAAAGCTTGTAGAGCTCTGTCTGTGCCTGTTAGTCTGAGATGCCGCTTTCTTCCCCTTCTACTCCACCTCCTCTTCCACCACCACCGCTGCCTCCAGTTCCTCCTTCCATCTCCCATGGCATCAAGCACAAGGATGGGCACCCAATAACACAGTACAGAACTAGCGCCATGCTCCTTTGCACTCTACTCACGTGTTGTTGATCAGGGTAGGCGGCTTGTGGGAATTCCTGGAAGGAGAACTTGTCAGTTGCTTCTTCAAGGGTGCTGGAGTCCAGGACAGAGACAAAGATTTGGGGGTCTGACCGGTCAGCAGAGCTCCTTGGAAGATCCCCTGCAGGAGCAGAGAGCACAGGTTGGAGTCAGGTAGCAGGCAGGCCATGGAGAGATGTGGGCATGTTTTGGGATGAGGATAGGAGCCCAGAATGTCAGAACTGAGAACATCTTGAAGACCAGCTAGTCTTACTGTTCATTTTGCAGCTGGGGAAATTGAGGCCCATAGAGAAGTATTTTTCTCCCAAGGCCACATGGCAAGTTGCAGTAGGGTTAGAAATAGAACCCAGATCTTGAAGACACAGAGGAAGGGGTCTGGGCAATGGCTAAGTTGGGAGCCTCCTCCACTGGCCCCAGACTCTCTTTACCTCCCTGGGGGTTGCACATGGGTGGGCTTTAAGCTAGGGAATGACGTTTACCATCCCAGCTGTGAGAGACTGAAAACAGCTTAGGAGATCATTTCCATCTCCTAAGGTACGTCATCTTCCATCTGAGGTCTCCTCTCACCTTGGACGTTTTCACCACCACCACACACATCGACACACACGCAAAGATTTCTCCTTTCCACCAACACTTGGTAGATGATATGGAGATGTTTTATAGTTGGGGAAGGAAGCTAAGGCCCAAGGAGCAACTTGCTAAAAGCCACATCAAAGTTAGGTAATAGGGCTGGTGAAAGAACTACTCATGCTTCCTATACCCATCCATACCCAGGTTCTCTTCCTGGCCAGAAACACTCACTGGGAACTCCTCCTTGAATGGCCAACTTCTTGACAAAGCTGCAATTGTTGGGAGGTGCGGCTCTACTTTTCATCAGTCCTCGAGTCAGGTGCTTAACGGGGTCCCCCTGCTCCGTCCTCAAGGCACTCTCAGCAGGCAAGACCCTGTGGCGCTCCGTCAAGTGGGAGAGCGAATGTCTAAAGTCAGTCACATTTAGAGAAGGCCTGACCTCCTTTTCCCTTGTCAGACAGCATACTCACAAGAAGAGGTCACACTTGTGAGAGTCACAAGCCTGGAGGAGGTAGAAGCGCTCGTGGTTCTCGGTTGGTCAGTGATGTAGTTGTGGCACCAGGCACAGTGACTTACAGTTCTTCTGAGGCCAAGTTTAATCGCCCATGGGGTTCTGGTCTCAAGCCCAGTGGTGGAGTCGCAGGGGCAGCAGGGCATAGCAGGCATTTCATCAGAATCCTTGGTTCTAGGTCCAGGAGTAGAAGTCAGGATGGCCACATAGTTCCCTACCCCAAAACATACTTCCACTGACCTTGGCAAACCCCATCTGAAGGGGCTGGATCCTTCTCCATCCAGCTCACTGCTGAAATCAGATGGCACCCGTCTTCTTGCTCATGTAGCCTCTTTCCCAGGAAGCCCCACTCATGCATAGCTTCGTTCCAAGAAACTCTTGGCTGGGGTCCTGTATAATTTCAATCTCATTATTATTCCCCTTGCTTACTTTCACTCCACATAGACCCCATTTTCAGGCATATGCATGCACTCTTGTGCCCCCTTCAACTATTACCAGTTGCCCTTATCATGGATCATCCTATACTCTGCTATACTCAACTATTTTCCTGGCATCCACTTTCACGAGTGTCTCCCCAATCTTCTGTATTCATTCACTGCCCACTCATGAATCTATGCCCCTGGCACTCAATTCTATTACTAGTCTCTGTATGCCCTACATTCAATTATTTTTATCACACTCTATTCTGGTAGTTTTCTTGCAGCCCACCATAATCTTAATTATTTCCTTGCTCCCTTTTTAAGCTGGCAGACCTTGCCACCACATGAAATCATATTATTCTGATGGATCCTAAGCTCCTCTTTCAATAATTATTTTCATTCATCCCCTCTCCCGATTATTCATTGAATACGTGTTTCTTGAGCCCCGTATCAAATGCCATACCTTGATCTGTGAACAGCCAACTCCTCACCACGCTAATTGTTCCCTTGCACCAACACACCTTCCCTGCTTTCATGCAAACCCATGCGTTCTCTCCCGCAGCACCCCACTCCAAAAACCTTCCATGCTCTTCTCAACGCTTCAAAAATTATGCTGGAACACACTTTTGCTTCGACTCCCCCACACACACACACACACACACACACACGCATCTGGACTGCACCACCTCCTCTCAAGCAGCCCTATCATTCACTGCCCCACCCTCCTCAGAATCAAAGGCAGGGTCATGAGCCTTGCTTCAGGGCGTAGAGTCCAGGGCTCAGGAGGCTGGGGCAATGGGTTTTCACACAGCAGTTCTGCTGAGTGGGGAGGGGCAGAGTGGGTCATCAGGAATGGATAGAGGTACCCCGCTGAGGTGGAAGAGAGGAGAAGGGGTTGGAGATCCAGAGCGGGAGGGAGGGAGGGCAGGAGGAAAGACAAAGGGTGGCAATCGACCGAGGGTCCCTCTTCCTGATTTCAGCCTGTGCTTACCTCAGCCTCTAGCAGGTTGTAATCCATAGACTGAGACAAGAGACTTGAGGGAAGACTGGGCCACTGTCGCTTTCTTTCCCGCCCTTTTCACAAAGGCCAATGAGCTTCCAGCACTGCCTTGGCTTTCCGCTGTGGTCGGGCAACAATGAGCTTCGAGCTCCATGGAAGCTCACCCACCGAAGTCCCGCCTCCTTTTCCTCCCTCCTGCTCCTCAGGCTCACTTTACTAGACCCGCCAGGAACTTGTGAAGTCGAGTGGAGCTTTGTGCTCTCCAAGCCTTGTTTCCCAGACTATTCTCTCTTTGGATGCGAAATATTACATGTGCTTCCATATTCTTATGTCCGGGATTCTCAATCGGGGCGATGGCGATTTTCACCCTTAGCGAACATTTGGCAGTGTCTGGAGTCCTTTTGGTACATATCTGTGTTTCTTTGTTTCAGAGCTCCCAATCCTGTTGCATAAATTTATCTATTCCTGTGGCAGTGTTGGACTGTCCTAAGTTTTACCTCTTGATAAGACATCTTGATCTCTGCTAAAGCAAGTGCCTGCGTCTTAGGTATCATCTCCGGGCGTATCTTCACTATTCTTTGCATTTTTCCCTTCCATATAAATGTTAGGATAAGCATGTCATGTTGCCTGAAAACTCATTTGAGACAGATTTGGATTCCATTTTTATTGAATGTATGGGTCAGTTACGGGAGAACTGACTACCTTTGTGATAGCCAGCCTTCCTAGTCACCAGCGTGTACTGTTTCTCCATTTATCTGGCTCTTCTTTAACCTTTTAATCTTCCAGTTTAGTATTTAGTTTTATTTTGTACATTCAGACCTTGTGTATCGTTTACTGTATTTATCTTAAAATACTCTACAGTACTATTGATCTTGTCCATGATATCTCTTCAAAATGACAGTTTTTATTTGTATCTAGTTTATAGAAGTTCACTTGACTCTTTAAGAAGTAAACTGCTCTTGGCCCTGGCCGGTTGGCTCAGTGGTATTGTGTCAGCCTGGCATGCTGGAGTCCCGGGTTCAATTCCGGGCCAGGGCACACAGGAGAAGCGTCCATCTGCTTCTCCACCCCTCCCCCTCTCCCTCCTCTCTGTCTCTCTCTTCCCCTCCAGCAGCCAAGGCTCCATTGGAGCAGTGTTTGCCGGGGTGCTGAGGATGGCTCTGTGGCCTCTGCCTCAGGCGCTAGAATGGCTCTGACTGAGGCAGAGCGACGCCCCAGATGGGCAGAGCATCGCCCCCTGGTGGGCATGCCAGTTGGATCCCGGTCGGGCGCATGCGGGAGTCTGTCTGACTGTCTCCCTCTTTCCAACCTCAGAAAAATACAAAAAAAAAAAAAAAAAAAAAAAAAAAGAAGAAGAAACTGATCTTAAAGTCAGTCACCATGCTGTACTCAGTGATATCTAATGATTTGTCTATAGGTGTTCCATGGTTTTCTGCGAATCTGTGAGTAACAGAAGTACAAATATCAAGCCACAAGTTTCTTACTGTACTGTCTAGGACAATTCATTACAAGGTCCAATAGAGATGGCAAAGTTGGGCATCTTTGGGTTGTTCCTAATATTAAATAGATAGCTGCTAATATTTCCATATGAAAATGTGTTTCCTGAGATTCATAGTTTTCTTTCCTTCCTTTTTCTTTCCTTTCTTCTTTCCTTCCTTCCTTCCTTTCTTCCTTCCTTCCTTCCTTCTTTTTTTCCTTCCTTCCTTCCTTCCTTCCTTCTTTCCTTCCTCCTTTCCCCCTTTCCTACCTCTCTTCCTCCCCTCCCTCCCTCCTCTTTCTTTCTTTCTTTCTTTCTTTCTTTCTTTCTTTCTTTCTTTCTTTCTTTCTTTCTTTCTTTTCTTTCTTCTTTCTCTTCCTTTCTTCCTTATTTCTTTCTTTCATCTTTCTTAGTTTATTTCTCTCTCCCTCTCCCTCTCTCTATTTATTTTTTTCTCTTTCGATCTATCTTTCTTTCTTTAAATTGTGCTGTGGAAAATATCAAACATTTACAAATAGGATTAGTATACAAAATTTCAAACAATATTCAGGTTCACTTCAGTAGAGCACTGTTCCTGAAACATTAGTTTGCATTAGAATCACTCAAAGGGCTTGATAAAACATAGATTGTTAAGCTCCACATCTATCAGTCTCCGATTAAAAAATCTGGGGTGAGACCCAGAGTTTGCTTTTCCGATAAGTTCCCTGGCGATGCAGATGCTGCTGGTGGGAACCACTGTTCAAGAGACAACACGTAAGGAACTTCCAATCATCCATTGCTCAAATCCAACTATTAACAATTCATAGTTAATTTCATTTCATACATATTTTCTCCTCTCCACCCTCCTCTGGATCATTTTCAAGAAAATAACAAAATCATCTTATTTTATGATGGTAAATATTTCAAGGCATAATTCTAAAATACGAGCAATCCATTCTCCTCGAATTTTTTATTTTGAAAATGCACAAAGTGGAAGAATGAACACCTTTTTACCTACATTTGTATTATCTCATTGTTTTATCTCTTCTTTTTCATCTTTTGGCATAACCACTGAGTTCCAAACACTTCATCCAATTACTGCAGAATGTATCTCCCAAGAACTAGGATAATCTCTTGCCTCTCCCCAGTACTATTATCGCAGTGAAGAAATTTAACAATGTCGTGACAATATTCATCCAAGTCCATATACAATCCATATTCAAATTTCCTTAATTGTTCCAATAATATCCTTTTGAGAATCATCAATTCAATCAGGTTTTATACATTGCATTCAGCTGTCATGTCTCTTTGGTATCTTCTAGTCTCAAACAGTACTTCAACTTAAATCTTTCATGACAATGACATGAAACAGCCTAGGCCTGTTTTCTTTTTTTCTTTTTTTCTTTTTTTTTTCTTTTTTTTTTTGCATTTTTCTGAAGCTGGAAACGGGGAGAGACAGACAGACTCCCGCATGCACCCGACCGGGATCCACCCAGCACTCCCACCAGGGGGCTACGCTCTGCCCACCAGGGGGCGATGCTCTGCCCCTCCGGGGCGTTGCTCTGTCGCGACCAGAGCCACTCCAGCGCCTGGGGTAAAGGCCAAGGAGCCATCCCCAGCGCCCGGGCCATCCTTGCTCCAATGGAGCCTCGCTGCAGGAGGGGAAGAGAGAGACAGAGAGGAAGGAGAGGGGGAGGGGTGGAGAAGCAGATGGGCGCTTCTCCTGTGTGCCCTGGCCGGGAATCGAACCCGGGACTTCCACACGCCAGGCCGACGCTCTACCACTGAGCCAACCGGCCAGGGCCTGTTTTCTTGTAAAGTGTCTACAATATGGGTTTCTCTTGTTTAGATTTATTTTTAACATTTTTTTGCAAGAATATAGAACAGGTGATGAGTAATTCACATTATATCACATTTGGAAGCTCCTATTGCCAGTGTGTCTAGTTGCCTGTGCTGCTATTTGTATTGCTCAGTTTGATCACTTATTAAGGTGTTGTTGGACAGGTCATCCATTGTAAAGGTATATATATTTGTCTCTCTGTGATTTATGAGCAGTTTGTTTTGTGATATTTTGATACTATGTAAGTATTCTACTCTCAATAAATATTTTTACCTCTTATCCTTGCCCTTATTTTTTTTCAGAGATCTTGTTTGATTTGATTATTACTTTGAAGATTGGAAAATGGTGATTTTTCTACTTCTCTATCATTCCTTTCTACTTTATTGGTAGCCATTTTGCTCTAAAGATGACCTTCCCTGGCACTCCGTCCTAATCACCACCTTATTGTTGTTGCGGTCGTTGTTGTGTTTGCAGCAGCAAAGACAAAAATCTCTTTAATTTTTGTTTTTAAAGAAATTTAAAGAGAATAAAGTAGATAATACAAAGATAAATGCAAGCAAAAGACGATGACTTTGATAAGAATTTCTTCTTACAGTCCAAACAAAGTAACTGTATCTGTTACTTGAAATTAGAGTGGACTGTTCAACAGCAACAACAACAAAAAACAGTTTTTAATAATTATTCAGAGAATCTGAGGTTATAAATCTGGCTGGCTATAAAATGGCTTAGATCTTGTGCATGTTCTCTCTCTCTCTCTCTCTCAGAAACACTTTAGGTGTGGATGTGGTTGAAAATATTTTAAACACTGTTATTTCACTTATAGAATGAATGTTATGGGTACTAAACTCATGGACCTTCACCACAGAGAACAGTTTATGAATTTGACCACAAAAGCAAGGGAAGTAAAGGCAAAAATAAGTGAATGGGATTATATCAGACTAAAAAGCTTCTGCACACCAAAGAAACCAAGGATAAAACAAAAAGACAGCACACCAACCTGGCTGGTTGGCTCAGTGATAGAACATTGGCCCAGTGTGTGCAACTCCCAAGTTCGATTCCCAGCCAAGGCACACAGGAGAAGCACCCATCTGCTTCTCCACCCTTCCCCCTCTCTTTTCTTTCTATCTCCCTCTTCCCTTCCTGCAGCCAAGGCTCTACTGGAGCAAAGTTGGCCCAGGTGCTGAAGATGGCTCCATGACCTCCACCTCAGGTGCTAGAATGGTTCCAGTTGCAGTGGAACAATGGCCTAGATGGGCAGAGCATCACTCCCGGTGGGCATGCCAGGTGTATCTTATTCAGGCGCATGTGGGAATCTGATTGCCTACCTGCTTCTAACTTCAGAAAAATACAAAAAAAATAAAAAACAAAAACATTAAGGCAGCCCACCAAATAGGAGATGATAGTCACTAACAACAGCTCTGATAATGGGTTAATATCCAAAATATATAAAGAATTCACAGAGCTCAGCAATAAACAAACAAACAATCCAATTGAAAAATGAGGAGAAGTCCAGAACAAACACTTCTGCCAAGAAGACATATGAATGGTCAACAGATATATAAAAAGATGCCCATCTTTGCAAGCTGTTAAAGAAATGAAAATCCAACCTACAATGAGACACCACCTCACACCAGTTCGATTGGCCATTATCAAGAAGACAGGTAACAACAAGTGTTGGAGAGACTGTGGAGAAAAAAGGAACAACCTTTCACTGTTGATGGGATTGTAAACTGGTACAGCCATTATGGAAGAAAGCATGGTGGTTTTTTCAAAAAATTAAGAATAAAACTACCATATGATCCAGCAATCTCTCTACTGGGTATCTACTGTAAAATTTTCAGAAAACATTGGTACGTAAAGACACATGCACCCCCATGTTCATCGCAGCATTATTCACATTGGCCAAGACATGGAAACAACCAAAGTGTCCCCTGACATAGAATTGGATAAAAAAAAGATGTGGTACATATATACAATGGAATGCTACTCAGTCATAAGAAATGATGACATAGCAACATTTATGACAACATGGAAGCACATTGAAAACACTGTACTAAGTGAATTAGTAAATCAGAAAAAGCTAATAACTATATGATTTACACAAAAGTGGGATATTAAAATGAGACTCATGGACATAAATAAAAGTAAAGTGGTTACAAGGAGGAGGGATATGTAAGGAAGGGGTGGAGGGAAGGGAGTAAAGAGAGACAAATATAAGTGATGGAAAATGATTTAACTTTGGGTGATGGGCACACAACACCATCAACAGTTCAAATGCTATCAAAATGTTTACCTGAAGCCTATGTACTCTTATTGATCAATGCCACACCATTAAATTTAATTTTCATGAATAAAATTTAAATGAAACAGAATAGAGTCAGATGTGCAGGTGACTGATCACCAGAGACTGTGGGAGCCACCAGGCATCGAATGTAATAGTCAAAGTGTGTAAAAAAATTTGTCAACTAAAACTATTGTATCAGGCAAACTATCTTCCAAAGAATGAAGGTGAGATAAAGTGATTCCCAAATAAATATAAAGTGAGAGAATTCTTTGCTCACAGACCCACTTCACAAAAATACTAAAGAAGGCATGTCATCTCACACAGAAATTTGAATTTACAAAGAAATAAAAAATGAACCAAAACAACTAAAAAATCACTAAAAATAATTCTAGAATTACAAAATACCATATAAATGCATATCTGACTCTTCTTATTTTAAATGCAACTGTAGCCTGACCAGGCGCAGTGGATAGAGAGCTACCAAGGTCACAAGCTTGATTGCAGGCTCACCAGCCTAAGTGTGAGGTTACCAGCTAGAGCAGTGGTAGTCAACCTGGTCCCTACCGCCCACTAGTGGGCATTCTAGCTTTCATAGTGGGCAGTAGCGGAGCAACCAAAGTATAAATAAAAAGATAGATTTAACTATAGTAAGCTGTTTTATAAAGATTTATTCTGCCAAACTTAGCAAAAACCTGACATAAAGTACTTGGTAAGTAATTATTATTATATGCTTTAACTTGCTGTAACTCTGCTTTATAAATTTTATAAAGTAAAGTTACTTCCCTACTTTATAAGTCACCATTACTGTGTAACCGGTGGGCGGTTAGAAAATTTTACTACTAACAGAGATATAAATGTGGGCAGTAGGTATAAAAAGGTTGAGTACCCCTGAGCTAGAGTATGAGATCATAGACATATCTCCATGGTCTCTGGCTTGAGCCCAGGGTCGCTGACTTGAGCAAAGGGTCAAACAAGCCTCTGGCTCAACTGAAGCACCCTTCCCCCCCAGTCAAAGCAGGCATGAGAAAGCAATTAATGAACAATTAAAGTACTGCAACAAGTTGATGCTTCTCATCTCTCTCACTTCCTGTCTGTCTTTAACCTCTGTCTCTCTTTCTTTCTCGCTAAAATAATAATAATAATAATAATAATAATAATAATAAAATGCAATAGTATAAAACCATAGGTTTAACATGTATTGTTGGGACTGTAAATGGTACACACATGGCATATTTCACAAAAATAATGTAAAGGAGATGAAACTGACAAGAATAAATTAGAGCAAGAAAGTTACACTAGATCCACAAGCAGCAAATAAAAGAGCCAAAGATTATAAATAGCAAGGTTATATAACAAGCACTCTAAACATATTCTTACTCTAATTTTGTTTCTCAGCCAAAACGTATACATTTTCATAAAAAATTCTAACAAAATTTTTAGCAATGGCTTTAATTTTCATATATATAACATTAATACAGTAACGGAAAATGGGGAAGAAATAAAACTATAAAGAATCACAAAAAATAAATAAATGATGGGAAAAATAAACATGAAAATATAACCAATGTTTACTTATTACTGAATAAATATTTTGAAATGATGTGAAGATGTAAAATATGATTTGATATCTTCTATAGAAAAATACATGTTATATGTAATAAATGTATGCATTATACAATGCTTTTATACATGTATGTATACATAAAACTTAAATGTTTTTTATGCTACCTTTATTTTCTCTATTTTGCCTATAAATATTGAATAATTTTTAAAAATGAATTTATATTCTTTGAGTAACAAGTAAAACAAAATATTTTTTAAAATTGAATGAAAAGCAAAAAAGGAGGTATGATTTCTACATTATTATATTGAGAAAAATAAGGTTATAATACAGAAGGAAGAATTTGTGCAGGAATAATAGGATTCTGTCAAAGTATCGATGGAAGTGTAAATTGGTGTATCCAGTACACTTGGTGGTATAGTTAAACTTTTTAAACTGCCTTTACTTTTCAATTACACATTCATGTATTTATGTAAGTACAATAATTCTGCCTCGAAATTATTCATCAGAGATTAGGTTTAATGGAGAAAGTTTATAAACTATTTTAAAGTCCAAAGTAAGAAAACACATTTAAACAAATTCTGATGCACCTACACAATGATAGTGAGTAGTGAGAGAATGCTAAGTAACCAAAGATGTATTCCTAATATCTTGAAAATAAAATTTTGATAGAATACATTCAATGTGATGCTATATTTGTTTTAAATTTTGTGGGGAAATAGGCAAAGCCTGCAAAGGCAAAATAATCTTTCAAATTGGTTGTTGTGTATATTTAATACGTATATCCTCCTTTTCAAACAATGCACTTGTAAAATGAATCAATAAAGGAGAAATCTCTGTATTTAACCAATTTCTTACAACTTAAAAAATATTAACTTAAGAAGATGAGCACTTACACTGTTCATAGGCATAACCTTTATGGAAGAAGTATTCAGCAACAAAATGGCAAGGTATATTAGGCAATTAAATGTTTCCACATGTCAGCATTCAGCTATAAATGTGTCCCTGAAAGAGTTACTTTTACCAGGGAGAAAACAGAACAATTTAAACAGACATCAATAGGTTGAGTTTTAAAAATTATACTTCATCCAGAACAGGGGTCAGGAAACTTTTTGGCTGAGAGAGCCATGAACGCCACATATTTTAAAATGTAATTCCATGAGAGCCATACAATGACCCGTGTACATTACACATTATCCAATAAAAATTTGGTGTTGTCCTGGAGGACAGCTGTGATTGGCTCCAGCCACCCGGAACCATAAACATGAGCGGGAGGAAATGATGGATTGTAATATATGGTAATGTTTTATATTTTTAAGGTTATTATTTTTTAGCACTTTTTTTTAAAGATTTTATTTATTCATTATAGAGAGGGGAGAGGGAGAGAGAGAGAGAAGGGGGGAGGAGCAGGAAGCATCAACTCCCATATGTGCCTTGACCAGGCAAGCCCAGGGTTTTGAACCGGTAACTTCAGCATTTCCAGGTTGAAGCTTTATACACTGCGCCACCACAGGTCAGGCACATTATTATTGTTTCATTAAAGATTTGTCTGTGAGCCAGATGCAGCCATCAAAAGAGCTACATCTGACTCGCGAGCCATAGGTCCCCAACCCCTGATCCAGAATATGGAACATAAATTTAAAAAACAAATTAGAAAAAAATATTTAGAAAGATGATAAGACTGATTATAGTGAAAGTATCCAACAATGAAACCATACATATTACATTTGAAGGCATTATTTATTTATGTACATACTTCACGTTTTCAATTTTTTGTCAAATGGTAAAATTTGGAGTGATTTTGATTTTTTTCCTAACCAGTTAAAAAATTTTCTATTATGGTACTGTATTATTCGTATAAAAATAAATGTTGAAAATAAATAAAAATAAATAGGTACATTTCCCCTTATAAAATATTAAGATAGTGCAAAAACAATTACAATAGCAAGTTCAGAAAATTGTCCAGTTTCAGGACACCTCAAAATATTTGCAAACTTGATGAGGGTAAAATCTTTGTGAATAGTCATTTAATAATGAACAACAACAAAACAAAAAAGATTTTAAACCTTCCATTTCCTCTGAGACTTCAATTCTTTTAGCAATGTTTGTTCAGGAAAATAATCTTGAATATAAGCAAGGTATGTGTGCAATGATATTATTAGCAGTTTGGGTTTGGATAAAGAAAAGATAAAAACAGAAACCACCCAGATGTTCAATAATGAGAAAGTCGTGGGAAAAAAATATATAACTATATCTAAATAATGGTAGAGATGCTTCCACATATCTATCTATTCTTCTATCTAGCCCATCTTCTGGAACACTAAACAGCTATGGAAAGTATTTTAGAAGAATATTTAATGACATGAAAAGAAGTTAAAGAATATCTAACCATATATCTATATCTATCTATAGTATATATTTATGTTGAAAAACCAGATATTGAAGGAGTTTATACATTAAAATTCCCATGTATATCACATAAAAAATATGGACAGTTACTTATCAAAATGTTTCATGAAGATATGGAAAATTATTAGGATTAATTACTAGTGACATTAATTTTCTTCTGCTAACTTGTTTGCTTTGTGATTTTTTTCCCCTGCAATGAAGTTGAGTTGTTTTTTGTTTTTTTGTTTGTTTAACATGGGGAAAATGACAGGAAGTAGGCAGAGAGGGGAAAGAGGTAATAAACATTATTTAAATCCAGCTAAATAACCAAGGATAGAAAAATGTCGTTTGCAGCCCAAGCTGGCCAGCACACACATACATACACACACACACAATCTCACACACAGCAATTATAATGATCAGGAGACTATTCAGGGGAAATGGGCATACTTTTTTTTTTTTTACTAGCTGTGCTGGCTAGCATGAATGCAAATTGATACAATGAAGAAGCCATTTGGCAACACTCAGAAAAATTCTTTAAAATGTCCATGTGTGGGTCCTGAAAGTCCACGATTAAGATGACTGTCCGGTGTGCCAGTGGAGATTTGGCTTGACAAAAAAGGGGTCACTCATCAGAGTATGCAGCGTTGGGTTTAAACATAGGGAAAAAACTAGGCACCACCTGAATGTCCAACAATGCAGTAATAATTACAAAAAAGTTAGGGTCCATCGATACACTCTGCAGGCACTGAAGATGACGTTTCGGAAGCCTATGGAATAACATGGAAAGTTCAGTGGGTTGATTTTTGTTTGGTTTAAATTTCTGTAAAAGGTTAAGAAACACCACATACATGGATCATTCTATACAGTGTGTTAAAAGGGATGGTATGCTGGGGGTGAGAATAGGAGGGAGAGAGAGGGAGTGAAGAGCGACTGACAAAACAGCACACTGAAAAGGTAAAAGTGGTTGTCTCTGGGTAGCAGTATCATGAGGATCAATTATTCTCTTGGTTTTCCCTCATCTGATTTCCTTCTATTTTCTGATCTTTCTACCATGAAATTGTATACGTGTGAAGTAAACAGAGAGAAAGGGCTTTAAACCAAACCAGGAGGAGCCTAATTTATCAAGTGGCACAGATTAGTAAAATTTTTCACAATGCCCTTGGTGGGTGTTGGGAGGAGAGGAAAGGAAAGAGAAGACAGAGTGAAAGGGAGGGAGGGAGAAAGACACACACACACACACACACACACACACACACACACACACGGGGAAAGAGGGAGGGAGGAAGAGAAAGAGAAAAAGAAAGAGAGAGAGAAAAAGAAAGAGAGAGAGAAAAAGAAAGAGAGAGAGAGAGAGACCTGCCTTCCAAATACAATACATTGCTGGTGGGTTGGGGGTGGGGGGCAAAGAGGAAGTTGTAAACCGGGTGGGAGCCAAGGTTTGGCTCTGCTGGCTGGCTCGCTCCTGGGATTTCTTCATCGTAAAGTGGCTTCCTCGTCGGTGTCTTCCTCGAAATCCTTGACGTCAGCACTGGTGGACTGCCTGGCCCAAGCTCCCCTTTCTGCCTCTCGTTCTTTATGCGATTTGAATCTCCCAACGAAAATTTTGCGGTGGTTCAGGACCATGCCATTCATCGCATCTATGGCCCGCTCAGCGGATTCCTGCTTCTGGAAGTGCACGAAACCATAGCCCTTGGGCCCCTTTTCATCGCAGGCCACTTTGCAGGAGAGTATGTTGCCGAACGTCGAGAAGATGTTATACAGGGCCTTGTTGTCGATAGTTTTGCCAAGGTTCTTGATGAAGACGTTGCCCACCCCGCTCTTCCGCAGCGAGGGGTCCCGCTGGGACCACATGATGCGCACTGGCCTGCCTTTGATGACATCAAAGTTTAGGGTCTCCAGGGCCCGCTTGGCGTCTACCGGTTGCTGGTAATTGACATATGCGTAGCCCAAGGAGCGGCGAGTGATCTTGTCCCTGCAAATGCGGATAGAGAGGATAGGCCCCGCCGGGCTGAACTTCTCATACAGCATTGCCTCTGTCACCTCAGGATGCAGGTCTCCCACGTATAGTGAGGCCATAGGAAAGTCTGGGTTCTCCTCGGATCCCACGCCTGTCTCCGCATCCGCGGTGGTAGCAGCCGCTCCCACCTCCTCCGCATCCTCATCCGCAACGTCCTTCAAAGGGAGCGCCGCAGCCCCTGCTATTGCTCCCGCTTTGGCCGCGCTGGCTTCTGCCACCGCCACAGCTGCTGCAGCCAGAGTGGCCTCAGCATCCTCACCGACCAAGGCGGCTGCTGCCTTCTCCAGGATGGCCTCCGCCACTGCCTCCTCTACTGACGCCTCGGCCTCCACCTCAGTCTCCACCTCTGCTTCCGCCTCCGCCACGGAGGCCTCCGCCACCGCCTCTGCCACGGTCGCCGCTGCAGCCTCCGCCGCTGCTGCAGCCGCCGCCGCCGCTGCCACTGTCGCCGCTGTCGCCACGGTCGCCACTGCTGCCGGGCCGCTGCCGCGACCTCCCTTCTCACAAGCTGGTGGGCGGAGAGGCGGCAGAGGCCAGGTGGGTGGGTGGGCGCCGGAACTCGGGCCGGGGGAGGGGGCGAGCGAGAGCTGAGGTGAGGGACCCAGAGCTAACAGATCTGGCGAGACCAAGTCACCTGGGATGGTGAGCACTGCCCGTAGCGCGCCTTTGCGAGTCGCCACAGCGTGCAGCTTACTGCTGCCACCGCCGCTCAGTCGTGGGCTAGAGTGCGGGGCGCGGGCGGGCGAATGGTGTGTGGTGGGGGGCAGGGGGTGTTGGCATCTGTGGTCCGGGCAGCTGGGAAAGCTTCTGTCTCTTTGGTTCCCCCTGTCGCTGCTGCGAGGCTGCAGGTTGGGGGGCTGCAAGGTCGGGGGGCCGCGGGGCACAGGGAAGGGGCGGGACCAGGAAGCTTGGGTTGGGGGTGACAGGAGTGTCAGTCCTGGGCCGCTCAAGTCACCTGGATATTTATAAAGAGTATGCAGGGAAAAGGCTCCAGTGTGAACTAAAAGAATACGGGTTAAATTTAGGGAGTTTTGTTTTATCCCTCCTCTCCTCATAGAACATTTACGCGATTGTACCAAGTATGTTGTGAGAAGGGTTGGGTGGCACTATGAATACACCTGCCTGGCCCAAACAAAGCCAAGCACAATGTTTTTCTCATATTCAGGGTTTCTTCCCACCTCAACGCACACGCACACATTTCAACATCACTGCCACGAAAGAAACAACCTCTATTTAGAGCAGGAGCTGAGACAGTGGGACAAGCTCCTCATGTAGCCTGCTGACCCATTTTCTTCAAGAGCCCTCCTTACCAGCTCTTCCCCTCCTCTGCAACACTTGCAAAAGACAGTTTTATTGAGTTCTACACTTGAAACTTATATAGTTTGGCAAACTGTGTCAACTCAATAAATTTAAAAAGACAAATTTTAAAAATAAATAAAGATACTTTTGCTGCAAAAAATGAAAGAGGAAATTGACAACACAAGAACATGTATTCACTTATTCACAAACTATTTATACAGCAGGTTCTGTGCTGGCCCTTGGGGATACCAAGGTCTGAGAGGCAGGAGTACATAGGCTGGTTTTTAGCTTGTGCTTGGGAGCACACAGTCTTCTCAGGAAACCCTACCTCTGCTCCAGACTGAGATAGCTAGGTGCCTGGGTTTCTTCAGCCCTACAGCTCCTCCCACTCACTCAGCTTCAATAAATGCAGCTTGAAAGTGGAGGAATCAAGAACATCCTGCCTATAGTGCTGTCTTCAATGATACCCTGAGGAAAGCTAAACCAAAGGCTAGGCACATGACCTGGTCTAGACCCAAGCACTTGTTTGTTCTTGGCTCTGCCTCCAAGATACTGAGGTTCCCAACACGAACCAAAGAATGCACGTCCATGTTCAAAACAAAACCAAAACCTGAAATCTCTAGAACGAGATGCCTGGTCTCAGTTCACCAGCTAGTATTTATGGAATTTATCAAGTACTTAGCACTGGGGACTAGGGGACAGTGATAAGTGAACAATGACTGTTGCTGTGTTGAATCTGTTGTGTGGGGTAAAAAAAAGTGAGCAGTGTGTGCTATAATAGCAGAGAGGCCACACAGGGCCAAATGCTAACAGAATAGACAAGTGAGCAACCATTAGAATAGAGTGTGGCAGAGACTAGAATCCCACTTCTTCTAGAAAGGAAGACCTAACGACTGTTTCTGGTAGGAACCAAGTGAAGCAGCACGGAAGATGAAACCCCAAAGGTAAGCTCTGAAAGATCAATATCAGTTCACCATGTTGAGGCAGGAGGAAATACATTCCAGACAGAAGAATTACTCTGTGTCCAAGGCCTTTTGGCAGACTAGCACATGCATGGTCACTTCTGGTTATGCCTAAAATCCAGAATGGACAGACCTCATAGTCTCCAAGAGCCAATGGCAAGAGATGGGGCTGAAAGACATGGGGCCCTCAAAAGCAAGTATGGTGCTTTGACTCCATACTTAAGCTAATAGGCACCATTGAGCATAGCATGATCACATCTCTAGAAAGGGTACAACTTGAACATCAATAAAGAGAGTAGCTAAGAGAGCAAATCTTAAAATTTTTCATCACAAAGGGGAAAATGTGTAATTATGTGATGTGGTGGATGTAAAATAACCTGATTCTCATAGTCATTTCACCATATATACATATATCAAATCATTACATTGTATACTTTAAAATTATACGATGTTATTATATATGTCGATAAAATGGGGAGACCCATCAACACACATATAAATGCACATGTACCTCCCCACACACAACTGAGTGAGAGCTGATAGAACAAAAAGGAGGCAGATATGATCAGTTCTTGTGAAGAGTCAGAACAACCCTTGCCTTTGTCCCTCCTTTCCTTCCATACGTGAGGGTTTCAGGTTTACTTTGAGCTGGTCATTGAACTGTGGGCCAGGAGGTAAGATATAAAAAAAATTCATCAAACCATAGGGCTTTCTCTCAGGACACCTCACTCCACTAAAGTTCAAGCTGCCCATACAAATAACAAATGCCAACAGAGGTCTATAGATATTATATGAATGGACTATAGTGGCTAAAGAATTTCATCTGCCCAGCATATATTCTCTCTTCTTCCTCACTCCCACTCATGCAATTTTGGAGGGTAAAAAAAAGCTTTTTTCTGTGATGGTGGTATTGGCTGGACCTGGACAGTTGCACATGATAGAACAACCTTGAACCTGTGGAACTGACTGAGTCACGGTGGGGTGTGAAGCAGTAAGAGCTTTCCCATTGCTGGCTGGAAAGCATCACAAGATAGGTGAGGAGCAAACACACAGACAGGTATCTCACCATCTTGCAAAATACAACCCTCTGCCCCTAGACATGACTAGTGTCAGCAAAGGAAAAGTATAGAGACTTAAGAAAACTCTGCTGTACAGCTGATGCCTGACCAAACTGATAAGTGTCACTGTTGTTAGGAGCCATCTCTAGGGGTGTGGCATCTAAGTTAATTGTAAGCAGGAGGCAGATGAGCTGTACTTCACCATTCCAGGTGGCCATCCAGGGAGAGATCAGAAGAGGCACAGGCTAAGGCATAAGCCATGATTACTGGAGGTTAGAGGATGTGGAGATGATGACAAGAACTTTTCAGCCCATTGTTTAGGGACAGAAATGAAAAGTGGGATCAATTCAAGGACCAGGATTCAACAAGATCTCCTTCCTTGGTTTTAACTAACAGTCCACAGAGCCAATAGAGATCAATGAAACAACAGGAGGAAGAGGTTCAGAGAAATTGTGCTGTGGCAGACAAATCCCCAAACCTGTAAATCCTTAAGACAATCTCTAGGCTCCTGAACCTCCAGCACAGGAACAGGGCAACTAAAGTGACAAAGAAAGCTGCTAAGGGGTTACTCTCCAGGTCCTTTCTCCAAGAGGTCTCTATGAGGCTTTTTTTCTCGTTAAAACCTGGTCAATTTCTGCCATTTTCAATCAAAAGTGTTCTGACTCATAAGCACTGTGACAGAGGCAAAAATGAAGAGCTCTGTACAACTTTAGCAGAGGGAGAGAGAGGTCCTTTTCTTTTGGGAGGAAGTGTTACTCATTTCATTCAGTCAATGATTCCACAAGTGTTTATGGAAAGCCTACAGTGTACCAGCCATTCTTCTAGTCAGAAGGTCCCTGCACTCAGGAAGCTTATTTTTTGGTGGGAAAGGCAGACAATAAACATATCAGAAAATACAGAAATACTGAAAGGTTCCTACAAATGCCCTCACAGAAATTAACAAGACTATTTGCTATGCACTACCTAGACCCCAAGAGAACTGTCAAACTCTAGGAATGGCCTTTTTGAGGATAGGGACAAGTGGCCAGTTCTGCTACAAACTAGAGAAAAACTTGCCCAGAATGGAGGACTGCAATTTCCCTGGCTTTGTGGCAGAAAAGAGGGTCATCAGAGAAGTAGACAGGATGCCAGTGTAGTTGGAGCACAGTGAAAGAGGAAAGGAAGGGAGCAGAGGACTGTGCAGTGGTGGGAAGGAGCCATGATGAAGAGCTTGGTTTTTATTCAAAGTGCTCTGAAAGCCAGAGAGAAGATGGAATCAAGGGACTGCCATCATCTAATTATTCTCAATTATTTTTCTCTGGATGCTCTCTGTGGATCATATTACATGTGGGCAGGACACAAAAGAAAGTAGGAAGACCAATTTGGACCCTCTTGCAGTAGTCCAGTTGAGAAATGGCAGTGGCTTGGCCCAGACTTGCACTACAAATTTGGAGAATAGTCCATGAGTTCATATGTTATTTTGGAAAGAGAAGAGACATCATTGGCTGATGAATTGAAAGTAGTCAATAAATGATTACTATGAGAAGATTTTCTTGGAAGTTTTGATCATGGAAGTGTTATGCATGGTCACAGACACTACATGAAATGGGTGTGGTAGATGTGGAGAAGGGAGAAGGAAAGTTGAGGGTTGAGTGTCAAGAGATTCTATTTGCACATATTACGGGTTTAAAGTTTATTTGTTGTCAATGTAGGCTGAAGAAACAAAATTATCAAGACAATAGGAAACAGTATTTAAAGCCATGAGCCTAGGCAGGGTCACCTAAGAGTGAGTATAGTCAGAAGAAGGTGCAGGGCTATTCCCTGAGACAGGACAACATTTAGAAGGTGGGATATGTAGATGATGATGTGTTATGGAATTTTATACCTAAGACCTATATGATTTTGTTTTCCAATGTCACCCCAATAAATTCAATAAAATTTTTAAAACTAAAATAAAAACTACAAAAAAAAGAAGTTTGGTTGAAAATATGAGCCATCAGAAGAGATTGAAAAGGACTGACAGTGAATGGACCTACCCCAAACCTGACTTCTCTTCAAGACCTTGCATCGTCTAGCCTCAATGCTCTCCCTTGGTCCTGCTTTTGGTGCTCTTGACTGCACGTTCATGGAAGTGGTTTAAAATGAGACAACAAAGACTGTGTGTTAGGGTTTGGATTTCTCTTTCTGTTCATTTCTCAGTGAAGCTTTAAAAAGAAACAGGTTTGGATATGGAGACAGTCAAAGAGTGTTTGGAGCTGGCACTCCTCTTCTATTCCATATGGCCCACCTCCTTCTTTTCAGGCGTGAGAAATAGAAAGGAGTAGGGATGCCATTCAGAGAGTGGAGGAAAAGAGGAGAAAAGAATAGAAGGAGGTAAGGGGTGTGGGGTACTGTGGTGGGAACAACAGATCAACTCTATATGCAAAAAGGAATCAAAACACTACAAGGGGGATCTGCACAAAGTCTCCACGAATTCTCATTGACATAGTTGTAGGACACATGCCAAGGGGAATAGAGAGTAAAAGCATAACTGTATTTTAGGGTGGGAAATTGTCAATTCACATTGTCCTACCAAATCCCTCTGAAAATAAGTAATCATGGGATACAGGCCAACAAAAATGCAGCCTTAGGTTTTTATTTAGGAAGAAATGTAAAGTGTTTGAGTGTGCCTCTGTTATTTAACAAATAATAACAATGTTTATCAAATTGTCTTGAATAAATACACATTTCGTTTCATATGCTTAGCCCATTTAGCAAACAGTCCTTTGTAGACAGGTATGTGGGCAGAGAAGAAATGGGAATTGGCCCTATAGACATCAGGACGTACACATAAGCATGTTTATCACAGGATTCATATTGGGCAAACTAGGACACAAAGTAAGACTCATCTGTTGGGGGATGACTGAAAACATTTGTGGTACAGCCATTTTTATAAATTATTATGCAATCGTTAACAAGTATGAGTTATGTCTATATGGACTGATTTATGGGGACCTCCAAAATATGCTATTATTAAGTGCAAACAGTAGATTGCATGGAAAGAAAGTCTTACTCTTATGGGGGGGAGGTTATGAGGTTGTGATCTCATACTTTTTTGTCTGCTTTTTGAATCTCCACCAGAATGTCTCAAACATTCACCCATAAATGGAATTTTTTTAAATCCTGAGCTTCTTTTATCTTCTGTCCTCTAGTCTCCCTAATTTTGTTTCTCCCACAGAAGTCTGCTCCTTCTCAATGAATAGCATTGCCATCTATCCAGGTATTCAAGTGAAATAAAAATGGAAAAGCATCCTTATTTCCTTCCTGTCCCACTCCATCTTCCTCTGACCACTATCTTATCCCTCAGCAACCCCATATCCCCTCTACCTCTCAAACATCCATGCCTCTCATGGATTCTTTCCATAACCTCCTAACTGGTCACCTGCTTGGACCAAACTCCCTTCTCCAGTCAGTAGCCAGACTGCTCTTTCTGAAAAATGAATGGTGCTTTTTACTTCCCCTACACAAAACCCCAGAAGGGCTCCCCATTTCACTTCGAGTAAAGTGCAACTCTTCAACGTGACTTAAATATAATGATTTGCATGACCTGGTTCTTGCCAACTTTGCCATTGTCACCTGTGTATCTTTCATTATTGTGGGCCTTGTCATAATACTCTGAATACTCCAGGATACAAGCTTAATCTTGCAGAGGTCTTCCATCAAACTGAAACTGTATTTTTCCATCCTTTTAAAATCATAAACAGATTTTTAAGCATACAGAAAGTTGAAGAGATTCACAAAAGATGCACTCTATCTAGTACACATCATTCATAATGAAGAAAAATATAAAATTTGTTTTATTTTTGTTTCAGATGTTTAAATATTTATGATAAAAAAATATAAAATATAGCTACCATCTCCTCCCCTCTCCAGTCCCATTCCCTTCATTTTCTCCCTACTTCGTAAGTCACATACAGACCTACAGAATTAACCCAATCTGAACAACAAAGAGAATATGTACCACACAAAAAAAAAATTAACAGAACCATGACACGTGTAACAATGATAAAAGATATAACATTCATGTCATCCAGGTTCCAGAAAAGAGGAAAAGTGTGGAGCTAGAAAAATAGTTTGAAAAATAAAAGTTGAAAATTTCCAAAATCTGGTATATTATAATTTTATCTACATAATAACCTTAAGAAGTGATGATGATGATTATAATAATCACCTAATTTTTAGAGCTTAATATGTGCCACACATAGTGCTAAGTGTATGACAGCCATTATTATCACAACGAATCATCAAAACAATCTTACGACCTAGGTGTTACTAATCCTCTCCATTGTACAGATAAGGAAACTGCTGACAAGTGGGATTTACTAATATGTCCAGGTCACATAATATACAACTTTCACAATAGGTACAAGAAAGCAGATTAAAAATATTGGTTTAATAAACAATAAATTTAAATTAAACCTATAAGTGCTTTTTTCTTTTGCAATACCTAGATTCAATGGAAAGAAATGGACTTTATTATAATTAGAGATTAATTTCTAATAAAATATGTGTTTGATAATTTATCAAAGTCCCTAATGTTTGTCAGTTTGTTCAATTGTTAATTATAAATGTTATGATGACAATATAGAAGGTATTGTTTGATGCTTAGAATCTTATAAGCGGCCCTGGCCGGTTGGCTCAGCGGTAGAGCGTCGGCCTGGCATGCAGGGGACCCGGGTTCGATTCCCGGCCAGGGCACATAGGAGAAGCGCCCATTTGCTTCTCCACCCCCACCCCCTCCTTCCTCTCTGTCTCTCTCTTCCCCTCCCGCAGCCAAGGCTCCATTGGAGCAAAGATGGCCCGGGCGCTGGGGATGGCTCCTTGGCCTCTGCCCCAGGTGCTAGAGTGGCTCTGGTCTCAGCAGAGCGACGCCCCGGAGGGGCAGAGCATCGCTCCCTGGTGGGCAGAGTGTCGCCCCTGGTGGGTGTGCTGGGCGGATCCCGGTTGGGCGCATGCGGGAGTCTGTCTGACTGTCTCTCCCCATTTCCAGCTTCAGAAAAAAAAAAAAAAAAAAGAATCTTATAAGCAAAGAAAATTTTGAAAAATTTACTAAAATAATTTTGTAACAGAAAAGCATGAGAATGTGATAAATTAAGTCTTTTAGGAATAAAAGAGAAGCAGAATACAAATACAAATTTAAGGAGGCTAAGAAGAGTAAAATGATGGCTGCCAAAGGAAAACTTTTTCATAAATTGCTGATTGTGGGTGTCAAGTTACTATGGTATTTTGATACCATAGGCTATATTTAAAAAGAAGCACATAACACTTTTTTTGAAATGTCAATATTTACAATATACTAGAAACTGTATCTTTTGAAACTGTTTAAACTCATGATAAAATTATTTGAAGTCACCACCTAATTTCTCCACAATCCTATTACTCTGAAGAACTGCCAATCACATGCACTAGAATAGCTCAGGAAATAAATGAGAATTTATTAGGGAAAAAATTAATTAATTAAAATCATAATAATGTGAGAAAGAAAAGGTCACATCAGCAAAGTCCAAGTTGTAGACTATTTAAGAGAAAATGAGGTTTAGTTTTTTAATACTTTACGTCGTTAAGCTGCATTGGGAAGTTTTCTTAAAAAGCTTCACCCTTGGCCCTGGCTGATTGGCTCAGTGGTAGAGCGTCAGCCTGGTGTGCAGGAGTCCCGTGTTTGATTCCTGGCCAGGGCACACAGGAGAGGCACCCATCTGCTTCTCCCCCCCTCCCCCTTCCTTCCTTTCTGTCTCTCTCTTCCTCTCCCGCAGCTGAGGTTCCATTGGAGCAAGGTTGACCCGGGCGCTAAGGATGGCTCTGTGGCCTCTGCCTCAGGCGCTAGAATGGCTCTGGATGCAACAGAGCAATGCCCCAGATGATCAGAGCATCGCCCCCTGGGGGGCATGTCGGGTGAATCCTGGTCGGGCGCATGCGGGAGTCTGTCTGACTGCCTCCCCGTTTCCAACTTCAGAAAAATACAAAAAAAAAAAAAAAAAAAAAAAAAAAAAAAAAAAAAAAAAAAAAAAGCTTCACCTTTGTTATCACCATGTATTCTAAGTCAATGAGAGAACAAAATAGATATACGAATATAAGGTAATATCTCCTCCTGTGTTTTAACAGGCATACAAGCTGACCTCAACTTCAACATGGGTGAAAGCACCTCCACGGCCACTTACCTCAAAGCCACGTACTGCACACGACAGCTGCATGCCTTGGCCAGAGTTGCTTTCTTTCTTACTGGTCACAGGTATTCTTGCACATAAAATGTGGTTTTAGCCTGACCAGGTGGTGGCGCAGTGGATAGAGCATCGGACTGGGATGCAGAGGACCCGGGTTCAAGACCCCGAGGTCGCCAGCTTGAGTGCGGGCTTATCTGGTTTGAGGAAAAAGCCCACCAGCTTGAACCCAAGGTCGCTGGCTCCAGCAAGGGGTTACTTGGTCTGCTGAAGGCCCGAGGTCAAGGCACATATGAGAAAACAATCAATGAACAACTAAGGTGTTGCAACGCGCAATGAAAAACTAATGATTGATGCTTCTCATCTCTCTCCGTTCCTGTCTGTCCCTGTCTATCCCTCTCTCTGACTCACTCTCTGTCTCTGTAAAAAATAAATTAAAAATAAAAATAAAAAAAGAATGTGGTTTTATAAAGCACAGGGATCTGAAAAGATGCTGCACTTATCCCTTTTGATTAGCATGCTCATGCCCGTGCACGCACAAGTCAAAGAGATTTACACTACAGGCCTCTGAGGATTCAACTTTGCTTTCTTTTCATCCCACTCCCCACTTAACACCCGCACACGCCCTTAGAGAGAAATTTTACAAGGGCTGGTGTCCTTTATGATGAATGACACCCCCTACCCCTGGCATTCCCACCCTACTTCACCTCTTCCATTTCATGAGCGAACACAAACACACACACACACACATGCACGCACACAGAACCAGTTTAAGAGTGTGGAGGTGTGTGCACACGCAGAATGGGGGTTAGTGTTTACCCACTGGCTGCATGACTTGGAGAGTTTTTATTGTCTTAAACAACCTTGGGAATAAAGATCAATAAATAGATTGTGTGGTTTTAAAAAACAGATGATTTAATTTTAGACTTTTCTTGCCTATTACTTTTAGAAAGTATATTATTTGGCAAAGAATTCAGAGAAAATACATTTCAGAAATATGTTCCATGTAAAATTATTCTTTACATTTGTTTTTAAAAGATACGTGGCTTTAAAATAATCAGCTGTGTGTTGCATATATCTGTGTAACTGAAAAATCAAATCTGTTACAGACCTATGGATGATATATAATTTCATGTGATTTTTATTTTCTGTAATCTATTTTTTCTGGTTTCCAAATATTTTAATTTAATGATGCATTTATTAGCCAGAGAACAAATGGCCTGTGATGACTGTTAAGTTTATTGTACACAGCTATAAGGCTAATGAATATTTTGGGGGCAGGGTGAGGAAGTAACACAATAATCACTATATTTTCCTCTTTGTTAACCAGGTTTGTCAGTAAGTTAAACACTGGTGCTAAACTTGCCACTTAAGTCCTTATTAATATTTGCAAAAATCTTGGGGAGTCTGTTACTAAAATCATAACCATGAGCTTTCAGTTTTTGTAAATTAAAAACAAATTAGGGGGACAGTTAATAATTTATTAAGAATTTACTGCATCCTTATTTTATGCATTTTAAATATTTTGCAGATATAAACTTAATAAAAATAATAAAGATACACATATACAGCACATATGTGCCATGTATATTTATAAGCATTTTATATAAGTCAAATCAATCTTCATAATAATCTATGAGGTAGTGCACAATAATTACTCTATCTTTCCAGATATAAAAACTGAGACATATAAAGTAGTTTGCATAGGTCACCCAACTAGTAACTTACAGGATTAGAATTTGAATTTAAGCAGCCTGGCTTCAAAGATTAGCAGCCTCTCTGCCATATGATATATAATACTAAATACTGTAATTTACACTATAAATTATGTAGCCTAAAACTGAATTTTATTATATTTACATATTTTAGTATAGTCCCTAAAAATAACGAAACTCAAACAAGGCCCATTACTCACCTCAACAATTCCTCCAAGACTATATGAATGATAAGTTTTTTAAGAATTGCAAAAAAAAAATTACAATAAAATTCTATTTTTAGTCACACTTGTTCCCTAAACCTCAGTACAGGCCTCACTGGTATGTGGGCTGAAGTTAATGGCCCACTCTCAAGGCCTAAAAAGCCTTTACACTTGTCTATACCCAAATCATATATGCCTCCATCACACCACAAGCTATGGGGAAAATAATAGCCTCAAATTGCATCTCTGAGAAGGGGTGAAAGAGAAAGAAATATAAAAAGCAGTCCCTGAAGTCAGGAAGCTTGCCTGATATTCACAGCGAGGCCATGATATTCTCCTATTGGACATAAACCATTTCACAGAATAACAACCTCAAACAAGGTTATTCTGGGACTACAATTAAATGAGACATAGCAAGGCCACTTAATTTTGCTTAAACAAAAACAAGGTCACTGTGCCAAACAAAAAATACTAAACCCTTATCATTCTAGCTAAAATGAGTGGCTACAATCTTTTTAACAATTGCAGCTTTATTCTTGTTCTATTCTCTCCTCCCTATAAATAAGATTTCTTGAGCTACTAATTATAAAATTTTCCCTACAATACAGAGTAAACTTCTACTTTATAGACCCTGCATTCTGCCTCACAGTAATGATAAAAATACCCAACTTGTTCAACTATGGCTATGTTCTTTTTTTTTTTTTTTGTATTTTTCTGAAGCTGGAAACGGGGAGAGACAGTCAGACAGACTCCCGCATGCGCCCCACCGGGATCCACCCGGCACGCCCCCTGGGGGGGGGGGCGCTCTGCCCACCAGGGGGCAATGCTCTGCCCCTCCGGGGCATCGCTCTGTTGCAACCAGAGCCACTCTAGTGCCTGAGGCAGAGGCCAAGGAGCCATCCCCAGCGCCCGGGCCATCTTTGCTCCAATGGAGCCTCGGCTGTGGGAGGGAAAGAGAGAGACAGAGAGGAAGGGGGGGTAGAAAAGCAAATGGGTGCTTCTCCTATGTGCCCTGGCCGGGAATCGAACCCGGGTCCCCCGCACGCCAGGCCGACGCTCTACCGCTGAGCCAACTGGCCAGGGCCTATGGCTATGTTCTTGGTGATCTTTGGCTGGAAGCCACTGACATGAGAGATATAGCAAGGTGGACTGGCTTGCCCTTATAGAAAGCCCAGAGCTTTTACTGCTCTGTCTCATGAAGGCAAAAGAAAGACACAAGACAGACTTTAAGATGCCCAGTTTTCCTCCGTGAAAGAGCAGGAGAGATACACCCATATTTCTGATGTTTTAATACACAGTAAAAGTAAACACAATTAAAGGGGACCTAATCTTTCTGTGTGAGAAGGGTTGGGGGGGTCAGGAATTTAATAGAGGTCAAGATTAATAGTGATGAAAAGTGTGAAAAAGTCTATATTTACCAAGTATGCATGGGAAGTATTTCCATAATTAGGTTCCCTTATAATATTAAGCTGTCTCTGTTTCTCTACACACTGTTAACTATTGCAAACCCACGGAAAAGCCAGTGAGCATCTACCATTGTACCTGGGAGAAAGATATGATACCATATCCAAACAACAAGAAGAAAAAGCCCATATATTCCTGTGAAGATGATTGTAGAGAGGTGAGACAGAGGTAAGAATAGAAAGCAGTGTTATATACTTACCTTTGAGTCAAAATCCAAAAGAATAAACATATTCATAGTAGAAAAATAAGTCACAAACAGAGAACCTTTTGTTCCACTTTCATTTTATAATTTTGAAGGATCACATCACAACTATCTGGGATGAAGAGTGGATAGGCAGTCACAACAAAGCAGAGTTACCAGTTCCTACCCACCATCAGCTCTCCCAAACCAGGAAGGGATTAAGGAGTTCTCTGTTGGATTAAGAAGTATATATTGGTGGTTACAAAATAGTCATAGGAATGTAAAGTACAGCATAGGGAATATAGTAAATAATATTGTAATAACTATTTATGGTGGTGAGTAGTAAAAATATTAGGGGAGAACACATTGCAAAGTATATTATTGTCTAACCACTATGCTTAACACCACCAGAACTAATATAATATTGAATGTCAACTGTAATTGACAAATTTAAAAAAGAGAAATAATCACACACACACATACACACACACACGCACATATGTGTGCACAACAAAGTTCCCTATTGTCCCAGAAGGATAGGTGTGACTTTCACAGACCGTGCCAAAGGCGAAAGCCAAATCTCTGAATTTCCACACCCGAGGAAGGCAAATTAGGCTCTGAAATGAAGCCAGCTCTCTGACCAAACATATCTCTTAGTCTCTAGTCAGTGTACACCCACACACACACATACACAAAGCCCTAAAGCAATATAAACCCCTATACATCCAGATAACACTGTGGAAATGTAGGCTAATCTGAAATATAGTCTAACACAAAAAACCTGTTGTTTATACAGAGTGTTTAAATTACTGAATAACAATGAGTTTAATGGATTGATTAAATTTGAGATTTTTATTTCCCTGAAATCCTGAGCAGTAGAGGTGGACCCAAGATTAAGACTAGATCAGTTAAAAACAATAAAGTTACACCCTCTTTGTACATCTAAGTATAGAAAAATAATGGTAAAAAAATAAATCAAAACATTAACAGTACTTATCTTTGTGGAGTGAGCATATGCATCTTAGTTTTAATTAATGTATTTTTTGTGTTTTCCAAATGTCCTCTGATGAACACATTACTTTAGCAATCAGAAAAAAGATCAGTTTTAAAATATGAAACACTGAAACTTTTATTCACTTTATTTTGCAGTGAAAGAACATGAAAAACATTTCAAAATGGTAAAGTGATCATTTTCCATAATGTATATATGATTAAATATACTAAGAAGAAAATTTATATACTGTAATCATAGCTTACAAAACTACATGGAACAATATGTGGCAAACTTTCAAAAACACTGTGATTAACACTTCAGTGATAAATAATCTCAATATGACTAAGTTTCATTATTTATTATAATCACATAATAGAAGAGCCTATGAACAAGCTGTTAACAACAATAAATTTGGTTTTGCCTGAAATTCTCAACCATATGCAGGCTTCTTAAGCATTGAAGTTTTAAATTCTACTGCATTTTTAGTGCAAAATAAAATAGGCACAACAAAATTAAACCCACTAGCTAAAGGACTAAGAAAACAAAAATACACAAACAACAGCAACAAAACCCTTTAGTGGGTTCTCCAAGATTTTCTTTCCAAATAAATTTTGATTTCATTTAGCAGTCTGGATAATATTCACAACCACAAATTAAGCTACATGACAAAAGAATTTCAAAAGGATTTAAGTGTACCACACTATATTAATATTTTAAATCATTTACTACAATCTACACTTCTTGAAAGCATTCTACTACTAAAGTGCAAGGTCAAATGAATTAGTATTTGAACTTCTTTTATATTTCTGAGACATATGCTTTAACTAACACTATAAGAGAAATTCTGAACACAAGACTAATTAACTTCTTTTATTTTGAGTAACTACGGCTGTTAATTTCAGGACCATGCAGATTGTCTTAGCGGTCAATGTCTTCTACCATTGCCTCAAGATTTCTGCAACAAGCTTTAACCTCCTCAATTGCAGCCATCCAATTATCATAAATAATTTTGTCATAAATTGCATCATTAACTTCCCTAACTACCCCCTCCTGCTGAGATTCAAGTGCATCACCTGAGAAAAATAATACTGATCTTGGGATTATGTAAGTACGTAAATTGTGACCAAGTAAGAAATCATCATTTTCTTCCTTTCCATTTGAGCTGGTTCCATAAAGAGTAAAGAAATTGAAGAATGAATCCTTGGGGAAATTTTCGGTCACAGTTCGGATTGTTCCCCAGATTCGGTGTTTCTGTGTCTTCCTGATGGTTTTTAAAGTGACATTCTTTCCTTCATTCCAATCTATTTCACAGCCTGTGGAATACTCAATCGCAGTCCCTCTGTATGGATGGGGATCATAAAATGCTAGCCTTGACTTCAGCACATAGGTCTTTGTCAAAAGCTCATTTTTGAAATATTCATTGGGCTTAAAGTGAAATTCTAGTGTGAAACTGAGAGCCTCATCGGGATCTGAAAACTTCACTTTAATATCTGTCAGGAGCTTCAGAATAGGCTCATCATATTTCTTAATCAAAGGAGTGAGTGTGTCAACATTTTTTAAGACAGTCAGCCAAAAATCAGGAATTCCTTTAGGATCTTCTTCTTCTTTATTATCTTCCTCAGTAGACTCGATGTCATCGTCATCGTCATCGTCATCATCATCATCATCATCATCTTCCTCAACATCATAATCATAATAATCATCGTCATAACCATCATCCTGATCCATGTGCTCATGTACCAAATCCTCTTCATTACCATACAAGTCTTCCTCATCATATGTCTCTTCATCATCATAGTCCTCATAATCTGATTTATATTCACATTCCTCTTTTGTAGGTTCATAGATTGCATTGATGATCTGACGACTTTTTTCCAACAAGGGTTGATACATTTCAGCAAACTTTCTCTCAATTTCATGAAATTCTCTCAGAAATTTAGATTCTAGATTCGCCACTCTAGTTTGAAGCTTTTTGAGGGCTAACACACGGTACTTCACTTTCACAGGTAGACTTTCAACAAAGTCTGTATCTAAAAGATAACCGATAAGTCCTTTTGGACGGTCTGAGTCTGAGTCCTCATCAGTATCCTCATCTTTTTCCCTGCCTTCCCCAGACGCAGCAGGATCTTCACATGTTCCCCCTTCTTCCCCAGACCAAGAACTGGCTTCTTCACAGCGCTCCCCATCCTCTGCAGGCCCAGCTGCGTCATTTTCCACGGGCTCTACCTCTTGCCCAGGCCCCTCCATCATCACCTCATTACTAGCCTCTTCTTGACTGCATTCTATCAATTCCTTGTGGTTGGCGGACTCGGCCATTTTTCAGAGTACCGTGCACGCCTAATGTGGCTACTCCCAAGATCAGATCTGACCTCCGCAGGGAAAGACTCACCGGAAAATCAGAAGCGGCGGTGCCTGTGGCAGAGATGGAAGCAGCAGTAGCAACCAGACTGAGAAAGCGATGCTCGAGGCTACTGTTGAGGCTGTGAGAACCGGACAGAGGCAGCAGTGGCCTGGGCTGGGGTGGAGAGGATGGCGATAGGCGCTGTCACTCGTTCTGCAGGAGCGGGCCAGAGACTGCAGAGAGCTGCAGTAGGTAAACCTCCGCAAACAGCAGCAGCTTTAAAAAAAATGGTGCTGCAGTGTGATAACGCAGCTGTCTCTAGTCTATTTTTTTTGGAGCCAATAGCTTGCTGCGTCACTCCCCCCCCCCCCCTCTCTCCCTGCTCTAATCTCATTTGCTGGGCTGTAGTAATTGACAAACCCTGAGCCAATAAATTTTTAGATCTATCAAGTTTTCAATGCCACTCAATTTCACAAAATATGGCTGTTTCGTTCACCTCCCCCATATCCTCCACCATCCCCCTCCTCCCGACTTTTCTAGAAACCCATATTTTATTAGCTTATCCTTTCAATTTTTAACTGGCATTATAATTTTATAATTTTAAAAAGCTAAGAGAAAATTGTAACTTAAATACTGCACTAGGGAAAAGGACAAGGTATGCAACCCGTCCAAATTCTGTCCCTTTGATTTTAGCCCTGTGCTCTGGGAGGGGGAGTGGTGGGTGGTGGAGGAGCTTATAAGGAGAAGCTATAAGGAAAATACTAAAAAATTAGCAATGCGGGTCTCAGAGTGATGTAACTGTCAGTGATATAAATATCCTGTATTCTGTTTTTTTCATAAGCTCGATGACAAGTGAGCAGTAATTTAGATGGGGAAACTCTTTAAACATTTCTCTGTGTAGGTGACTGGTGGGGGTGAGGGTGGGGGTGGAGGTGGAGGAGGTTAGATGGGAGTTAAGGTGAAAGAGGTCCTGTGATGAAGAATCAAAGTTCTGTATCCAACTGCATGGCAAGTGAACACAGTAAAGAAGAGAACAATGAAAATAAATATACATAATAAGATTTAAAAAGTAAAAAAAAATAATCTAGCTGCTTTACTTATCACTAACCCAGTCCTAAAAACTGACTTGCTACTTCCTCTTTCTTGTTGCTGGCTTTAAACCTCTAAAGAATTTTTTTAAAAGTTCTCAAATATAAAGAAATACTTCTTTCAAAAAAATCACACCATTTGCTATACACTTTTGAGTTATTGAAAATAATCTAAATCTCAGCATCAAAGCCTTAAATATATAATAGACTATTCCTAAAGTGTGATACTATGCAATCACTACAAAATTTCCTCTGGGCAGGAATCATTGGTGATGTTTCCTTTGTCCACATTTCTAATGCTGATTATTAATCAATTAAACACTTTTTAACATTTTAACCATTTTCCAGATCAAAACAATTTGTATTGTGTTATAATCCCAGAGATAAATACTGTTTAGATATTGTATATCTTTACAGATTCTCTTATTACATAAGTAATTTTCCTTTTTAAATTATTTTATCTCTGTGTACAGTATACTGTTATAGTATTTACAAAATTTAATTTTCAGGTTCATGTACCATTTTCTTAGTTCCATAGTTATGAGTCTCCTGAATTCCAAACTTTATTTTTCTTGTTCTGTAGTTGCTACGTTCCTTGTAATTTTCTGACAATAAATACAATGTATGCTCGATTTTTAAAATTTGGAAAATGAGAAAAAATTTAAACTGTAACAGAATTCACTAGCAATCTCAAAATCCTGAGAGAACCAAAGTGTACATTTGATCCTTTTACCATAACTTTATATATGTGATGTGTTTAGTTTGGGCTTTTTAAAAATAAAAATGGATAAACTCTTTTATAAATGATTTTCTCTCTTTTACATTCTAATGTCCTTAAGTAGTTTCCAAGAATGTAAGTTTCAAAGAAAATCCACTGTTTTTAAATACGTTATGTAATAGTTACACTAAACTATTAAAGGACAGAGAAAGTATGTTCATTTAATTTTAAGATGGAAGTGTCTTTCATAATCATAAATTCAGTCGCAGAAGCCACAACAGAAATTATATGTTTCATTATATAAAATAAGGGTATATGACACCAAAAAGCATATGCAACAAGAGAAAAAATAGATACATATAATTCCTTCAACTAAGAAACTTTTTTTAAAATCAAAGGATAGTATCAGCAGAGTTAAAAGGCAACCCATGGAATGGATGTAAAAAATTGCAAATCTTATATTCAATAGAAGATTAATATCCAGAATACATTAAGGACTCTTACAACTCAATAATAAGGGGGGGGAAGCAAATAATTTAAAAATGAGCAAAGGACTTGAATAGATATTTGTAGAAAAAAGATGCAAGTGGCATGTAAAAAAATGCTGGCCATCACTTATTAGGCATGTGCAAATAAATACTACAGTGAGAGGCCACTTCACACCCAATAAAATAGCTACAATAAAAAAAAATTAGCCTGACCAGGCGGTGGCGCAGAGGATAGAACATCGGACTGGGATGCAGAGGACCCAGGTTCGAGACCCCGAGGTCACCAGCTTGAGCGCGGGCTTACCAGCTTGGACCCAAGGTCGCTGGCTTGAGCAAGGGGTTAGTTGGTCTGCTGAAGGCCTGAGGTCAAGGCACATATGAGAAAGCAATCAGTGAACAACTAAGGTGTTGCAACGAAAAACTGATGATTGATGCTTCTCATCTCTCTTCGTTCCTGTCTGTCTGTCCCTATCTATCCTTCTCTATGACTCTCTCTCTCTCTCTGTCTCTGTAAAGAAAAAAAACAACAACAAAAAAAACCCCTAAAAACAGAAAATAACAAGTGTTTGTGAGTATGTGGGAAATTTTGAAACTTTATGCATTGCTGAGGAATGGAAAGTGATGCACACACTATAGAAAACAGTATGGTTGGGTCTGCAAAAAAAATAAACAGAATTATCATATGATCCAGAAATTCCATCTCTGGATGTATAACAAGATAATTGAAACCAGGGTCTCAAACAAATATTGTTGTATGCATGTTCATAGTAGCATTATTTCTTTTCTTTTTTTTTGACACAGACAGAGAGAGTCAGAGAGAGGGACAGATAGGTACAAACAGACAGGAAGGGAGAGAGATGAGAAGCATCAATTCTTCATTGCAGCTCCTCAGTTGTTCAGTGATTGCTTTCTCATGTGTGCCTTGACCGGGAGGGGGAAAGTACAGCAGAGCAAGTGATCCCATGATCAAGCCAGTGATCTTGGGCTCAAGCCAGTGACCTTGGGCTTCAAGCCAAAACCTCTGGACTCAAGCCAGTGACCATGGGGTCATGTCTATGATCCCACGCTCAAGCCAGCAACCTCGGGATTTCGAACCTGGGTCCTCCGCGTCCCAGTCCAACACTCTATCCACTGCACCACCGCCTGGTCAAGCCATAGCAGCATTTTTTCAATAGCCAAAAGGTTGAAACAATCTAAATATCTATTGACAAAAAAATAATTAAACAAAAAGAGAAATATATGCAGCATCATTCACCCTTAGAAAGAAATGATTTTTTTGCATTTTTTCAATTACAATTTGCATTCAATATTGTTTTGTATTAATTTCAGGTATATCGCACAGTGGTTAAATAATCACATACTTTACAAAGTGTTTTCCCTGATATTTCTAGTACTGTCCTGGAAATTCTGACCATTTTACAGCATAGATGAAGACATTATGTTAAATAAAGTAGTCCAGACACAAAAAGGCAATTATTGTATGATTTTACTTATATGATATGACTAAAGTCCTCAAATTCATAGAGACAAAATCTAGAATGGCGGTTACCAGGATCTGAAAGCAGGTGAGAATAGGGAATTTTGTTTAAGGGGTACAAAGTTTTGTTTTTAAAAAAAATGAAAACATTATGGATGTTCATGATGATTGCACAATGTGATTTTACTTCATACCATTGAACTGTACATCTAAAACTTACAGTTTTACTTCTTTTCCAATTTGGATGCCTTTTGTTTCTTCTTTTTGTCTGATTGCTGTGGATAAAACTTCTAGTCCTATGTGGAATAAGAGCAATGAAAGTGGACATCCCTGTCTTGTTCCCGACCTTAAAGAAAACAATTGTAGTTTTTGCACATTGACTGTGATGCTGGCTATGGGGTTGTCATGTGTGGCTTTTATTACATTGTTTCTTCCATATATTCCCAGGTGCAGGGAGTTTTTTTATTTTATTCTAGAATAGACCACATGTTAGGGCACAAAAGTGGTCTCAACAAATTTAAGAAGATTGAAACCATATCAAGCATTTTCTCTGATCACAATGGCATGAAACTAGAAATCAACCAACACAGAAAAATTTAAAAATTCTCAAACAAATGAAAACTAAATAGCACGTTGTTAAATAACAAATTGATTAACAATGAGATCAAAGAAGAAATTTTAAAAATTCCTAGAAATAAATAATAATGAGCATACAACTCCAAATTTATGGTACACAGCAAAAGCAGTACTGAGAGGGAAGTTCATAGCATTACAGGCATACTTTAAGAAGCTAGAAAAAGCTCAAATAAACAACTTAACCCTGCATCTAAAAGAACTAAAAAAAAAAACAAAAACAGCAAGTAATGCACAGTTGTAGTAGAAGGAAGGAAATAGTAAAGATCAGAGTGAAAATAAATGACATAGAGGCTAAAGAAACAATACAGAAGATCAATAAAACCAGGAGCTGGTTCTTTGAAAACATAAAAAAGATCGATGAACCTTTAACTATTGATAGATTCACCAAGGAAAAAGAGGGCTCAAATAAATAAAATTAGAAATGAGAGTGGAGAAATAACAACTGACGCACCAGAAATACAAAATATTGTAAGAAAATACTATGAAGAACAGTATGCCAAAAAACTAGACAACCTAGATGAAATGGACAAATTCCTTAAAACATACAATCTTCCAAAAATCAATCTGGAAGAATCAGAAAACCTAAATCAACCGATTACAACAAATGAGATCAAAACAATTATCAATAAAATCCCAACAAAGAAAAGCCCTGGGCCTGATGGCTTCAAAACTGAATTCTACCAAATATTCAAAGAAGAACTAACTCCTATTCTTCTCAAGTTATTTCAAAAAATTCAAGAGGAAGGAAGACTTCCAAGCTCCTTTTATGAGGCGAGCATAATTCTGATTCCAAAACCAGGCAAAGACAACACAAAGAAAGAAAATTATAGGCCAATATCCCTGATGAATACAGATGCTAAAATCCTCAACAAAATATTAGCAAACCGAATCCAGCAATATATGAAAAAAAATCATACACCATGATCAAGTGGGATTTATTCTGGGTAGGCAAGGCTGGTACAATATTCTCAAATCATTCAATGTGATTCATCACATAAACAAAAGGAAGGAAAAAAAACACATGATAATTTCAATAGATGCAGAAAAAGCATTTGATAAAATCCAGCACCCATTCATACTCAAAACTCTCAGCAAAGTGGGAATACAGGAAACATATCTCAACATGATAAAAAGCCATCTATGACAAACCCACAGCCAACATCCTACTCAATGGGCAAAAATTAAAAGCAATCATCTTAAGATCAGGAACAAGACAGGGTGCCCCCTTTCACCACTCTTATTCAACATAGTCCTGGAAGTCCTAGCCACAACAATCAGAAAAGAAGGAGAAATAAAAGGCATCCAAATTGGAAAAGAAGAAGTAAAACTATCATTATTTGCAGATGATATGATATTGTATATAGAAAACCCTAAAGTCTCAGTCAAAAAACTACTGGACCTGATAAAGAAATTTGGCAAGGTGGCAGGGTATAAAATTAATACACAAAAATCAGAGGCATTTTTATACACCAACAATGAACTGTCAGAAAGAGAAATTAAGGAAACAATCCCCTTCACTATTGCAACCAAAAAAATAATGTACCCAGGAGTATATTTAACCAAGGAGATTTAACACTTGTACTCGGAAAATTATAAAACATTGATAAAAGAAATCAAGGAAGATACAAACAAGTGGAAGCATATACCATGCTCATGGTTAGGAAGAATAAATATCATTAAAATGTCTATGTTACCCAAAGCAATTTATAAATTCAATGCAATACCAATTAAAATACCAATAACATACTTCAAAGACAAAGAACACATATTCCAAAAATTTATATGGAATCAAAAAAGAATACAAATAGCCTCAGC
Source organism: Saccopteryx leptura (assembly GCF_036850995.1). Classification (NCBI taxonomy): domain Eukaryota; kingdom Metazoa; phylum Chordata; class Mammalia; order Chiroptera; family Emballonuridae; genus Saccopteryx; species Saccopteryx leptura. The sequence goes on along the minus strand of NC_089516.1, from coordinate 63,928,567 downwards.
AATCTTGCAAAGGAAGAATAAAGCAGGAGGTATCACACTTCCCAATATCAAGTTATACTACAAGGCCATTGTACCCAAAACAGCCTAGTACTGGCATAAGAACAGGCATATTGATCAATGGAACAGAACTGAGAACCCAGAAATAAACCCACAGCTTTATGGACAACTG